>NC_133156.1:215401850-216026850 GCF_040802235.1 Manis javanica | reverse complement strand
AAGGAAACAGGGAAAAAAGTAGATATTGGAGGTGTGAGAACCAAGATGGCAGTGTGAGTAGAGCAGCAGAAATCTCCTCCCAAAACCATATATATTTTTGAAAATACAACAAATACAACTAATCTTAAAAGAGAGCAGAAGACACAGGACAACAGGGAGACTACATCTACACCTGTGAGAACCCAGCCCCTCGTGAAGGGGGTAAGATACAAGCCGCGGCCTGGCGGGACCCTAGCGCCCCTCACTCCAGCTCCCGGTGGGAGGAGAGGAGTCAGAGCAGGGAGGGAGAGGGAGCCCAGGGCTGCTAAACACCCAGCCCCAGTCATCCGCACCAGAGCACAGACACAGTGTGTGCGTGGGGTGCTGGAAACTAGGGAAACAGACAGTAAGACCTGTGAGTGGGTCCCTGCAGCCGGCACACCCGGGACAGAGAAAAGCGAATGCTTTTTGAAAGTCTTAAAGGGACAGGGACCTCACAGCTGGACGGAAGCACCCTGGGACACTTAGCCCAGCAGCTGCGAATCCCAGGGACCTCTGGGTGCCCGAACCCCCACAGTGCAGCTCGGAGGCCCCTCATCGTGATAAACAGCCTCCCGCCTGTTCCCCTTCCGACGTGGCTCTGCCAAATTGGAGCAGCAGCCTGAGGCAGGCCACTCCCACAGCAACTGCAGAGCTAAATAAACTCCATAGCGGCCGGGCAAGATCAGAAGCCCCATCTGCACGCAGCTGCCCAGCACAAGCCACTAGAGGCCGCTGTTCTCCCAGGAGAGGAAGGCCACAAACTGGCAAGAAGGGACTTTCTCTTACCCAACACACACGCCAGCTCCCCACAAATATATCTATCACCATGAAAAGGCAGAAGAAATTGATACAGACCAAGATCACAGAGGCAAACCCTGAGAAGGAGATAGACCTAACCAGTCTTCCTGAAAAAGAATGAAAAATTAAGCTCATAACCATGCTGATGGAGCTGCAGAGAAATATGCAAGAGCTAAGGGATGAAGTCCAGAGGGAGATTATAGGTGTCCAGAGGGAGATTACAGAAATGAAACAATCTCTGGAAGGATTTATAAGCAGAATGGATAAGAAGCAAGAGGCCATTGATGGAATAGAAACCAGACAACAGAAATGCATAGAAGCTGATGAAGAGAGAGATAAAAGGATCTCCAGGAATGAAACAATATTAAGAGAACTGTGTGACCAATCCAAAAGGAACAATATCTGCATTATAGGGGTACCAGAAGAAGAAGAGAGAGAAAAAGGAATAGAAAGAGTATTTGAAGAAATAATTGCTGAAAACTTCCCCAAACTGGGGGAGGAAATAATCGATCAGACCATGGAAGTGTACAGAACTCCCAACAGAAAGGACCCAAGGAGGACAACACCAAGACACATAATAATTAAAATGGCAAAGATTAAGGACAAGGACAGATTTTTAAAGGAAGCTAGAGAGAGGAAAAAGGTCACCTACAAAGGAAAACCCATCAGGCTATCATCAGACTTCTCAACAGAAACAATACAGGCCAGAAGAGAATGGCATGATAAATTTAATGCAATGAAAGAGAAGGGCCTCTAACCAAGAACACTGTATCCAGCACAATTATCATTTAAATATGAAGGAGGGATTAAACAATTCCCAGACAAGCAAAAGTTGAGGGAATTTGCCTTCCACAAACCACCTCTGCAGGGTATTTTAGAGGGACTGCTCTAGATGGGAATACTCCTAAGACTAAATAGATGTCACCAGAGAAAATAAAATCACAGCAAAGAAGGCAGACCAACCAAATACTAACTAAAGGCAAAAAATGAAATCAACTACCCACAAAAGCAGTTAAAGGAAGCACAAAAGAGCACAGAATAAAACAACCCACATATAAAGAACGGAGGAGGAATAAGAAAGGAGAAAAATAAAGAATGATCAGACAGTATTTAAAATAGCTCAGTAAGTGAGTTAAGTTAGACAGTAAGATACTAAAGAAGCTAACCTTGAACCTTTGGCAACCACAAATCTAAAGCCTGCAATGGCAATAAGTACATATCTTTCAATAATCACCCTAAATGTAAATGGACTGAATGCACCAATCAAAAGACACAGAATAATAGAATGGATAAAAAAGCAAGACCCATCTATATGCTGCTTACAAGAGACTCACCTCAAACCCAAAGACTATAGGAACAAAGAAAGACTGAAGGAACAAAACAGCAGCAGAATCATAGAACCTAAGAATGGACTAACAGTTACCAAAGGGAAAGGGACTGGGGAGAAATGGAGGGAAGGAAGGGATAAGGGTGGGGAAAAAGAAAGGGGGCACTACGATTAGCATGTATAATGTTGGAGAGGGCATGGGGAGGGCTGTGCAACACAGAGAAGACAAGCAGTGATTCTACAGCATCTTACTACGCTGATGGGCAGTACTGTAATGGGGTTTGTGGGGGGGGGGATTTGGTGAAGGGGGGACCCTAGTAAACATAATATTCTTCATGTAATTGTAGATTAATGACAAAAAAAAAGTAGATATGGTTTTAAGCAAGCGACTAACCCTGGAAAATTTTGACAGAATTTTTAGAACAATAGATTTTTGTAGATGACTTGTGTGTTAAAGCAGTGTTTGGCTTTGATATTTGGCTTTTCATTAGGCACCAAAGGCACCAAAGGCACTTGCATTTGCTTGGGAGAAAACCGTTTTTCTGCCTCTGGGGCAAGAAGACAATTCCTTGGATGTTCTAGGGCAGAAGCCAGCAAACTTCTCCTCTCTAAAGGGCCAGATAGTAAATACAGCATGTGGGCTGCGCAGTTTCTGTTGCAAAGTTTTGACTTTATGTTACAGTGTGAAAGCAGCCATAGACAATATGTGAAAAAGGTGTCTGACTGTGCTCTAAATTTTATTTGAGTGAAATTGGAATGTCATATAATTTTCACATCTTGAGATAATTTTTTTTTCTCTTTTCTTTCTGTCAACCATTTAAAAATGTAGTAACTCTTCTTAGCTCAAGAGCTGTAACAAAACAGTCAGTAGGATACATATGGCTCACAGGTCATAGTTTGTTGACCCCTGTTTTCGAGTTAAACTTCTGGAAGGGAACAGCCTTCTACGCCTTGAAATTCTGCTGTAAGCAACAGCCAGCAGGCAGGAGTGGAGAGTTATATAAGGAAAGGAAGCCTGTGTGGGGAAGCAGTGTGATATCTCTTCAGAATTCTTAGTTCTTGCTGGCCTGGTAAACATGGGCCTGAGCTTAAATTAAAAATGATGTTTTTTTGTTCTTCATGAATCAACATTTAATGACAGTGTTTCTCCTTGATGTTGCAGCTATGAAAGTGCAAATTATGCATGAAATTGATGTACATTATTGCATAATGAACTAATCTGATAGAAAAACACATTAGGTATTTATATTGAAAACAAGTCATTCATAACTATTAAGACATTTAGAAGAGAGGAACCATGTTCCTGAAAACATGAGCGACTGGGAAGTGGAGCTGTTGTTGTGCCCAGGGAGATGAAGCATTGTGTTCCTTCCCTCCTACTGGCATTGTCTAGTTGTCTTTATGGCCATGTTTTAAAATGATAAAAGACATTAAAATGTTTTATTCCATGACATCATTTTCTAAATGATAATAAATAGTGCATTCCTATATAATACTGCATTTACAACCTCCACCACACTTTGGGATCTGGAAATATGCTGATAAACAAATGGTTATGAATTTGCATTTGTCAAATGCTTTGTGGATTCAGGTGCCTTATTATTCAGACTTTAAACAAATTATTAAGTTAAAATTATGGCTTCTCAATTCTTAAGCATCTGCCCTTCCACCTTCATTTAAAACCTCATGATTTAGCCATACTGATTCTCTATCAGTACCCACAAAAGTACATCCTATTGTTAATAAGTTTTTGTTTGTTTAACATTAAATGTCAGTTTACATGGAATGCTCTCTACAGATCATAGATTTTTAGAGCTTTTGGAGGCCTCAGAGATGACCTAGCCCGACTTCCTCATTTTACACGTGAAGGAAATGATAGGGAAGTGACTTCATAATTCATTAGTTGTACCATTAGCTGTAAGTGATTTCTATTTTACTGTGTAATGATATCGGTTCTCTTCTGTACACTCAGAAATGCTTGCTCAATGGTTTGTAGAGGGGACAAATCATTCCAAGCCTCTCCTATATAGTCTGTTTTCCTCGTTAATTTATCTGGGGAGATCAGGAGATCACAAGTGGGTCCTCTTACTAACTTTCCTTTTATATAGCCCATGGTTTTGGACCTTGACACTCAGAATCCTTATTAAGAGTCACTTAAGGGAGTAGCTTAACTCTCACCCTTCAGAGACAGAAGCAAAATTATTCTAGAGGGATCTGCTTTGTAAAAGACTGGAGGCGGGGGGTGCTCTCTGGATATCAAGGTAGTCCAGCTGATCAGGTGGGTAACACTAGTGAGGGGGCGGAGGTGCATGGATGCAGGAAGCAACAGCCCATACCTAGGCATCTGGTTGGTGAGCAACAACTGAGTTACTCCAATGCTCAGTATTTGTGTTTTAGCAGGCAGCAAACAGAGATCTATACCTAACTGCAGAACTAATCCTGCATTTGGGGGCAGGATTCAATTCTTGGGAGTAGCCCAGGACTTAGAATGAAAATTAGGGAAGAGAAGCCTAGAGAGAAGCCTAGAAATGTTGGGGGTAAAAGAAAGGCAATGAAAAAGGAGAGAGAAAGCAGTTAAGCAATTTAAGCACATTTTCCTTTGTCTGTTTGGGCTCAGGGAGTGTGAGTCCTCCATGAAGTCAACTTTCCAGAGAAGCAGAGATAACACAGGCAGGGTTAAGAATGATGAGCTGGTTCAGCCCTGTCACTCCACGGTAGACCATACTCAACTGTTGTGCTTGACCCCTCTTTCCTCACATGGTCTGCTGGGTCTGACAATGTTCACTCGCTTCTCAGAGGTTTTCAATTTAGAGACTTATGTGAAAACAAATTCTTCATGAAATCTGGAGATAATAAATGTTCTTTTAACTGTTTTTTTGCAAAGGAAAAATAGGCAATACCATTCCATTTTACAAATACCTGTTACCAATATGGTAGAGCTATAGTAATTGATATGGTCTTTTATGTATTTGAGGTCACAGTCATTGGGTTATCAGATTGTCAGCCACTGATTTTTATCTTTGGTGTAATTCTTGTTTTAGCATTTCATGATTATTAGCATTGTTGGTATTTATAAATAATTGAATCACAAAAAGATACATAAAATTTAATGCCCTTTTCAGTCTCAATAAAAAACCCAGTCTGTAGTGGAAATGGTCTGGTATTTTCTTGATGCATCTTTGCTCTTAGTGGGTGAGCCCCTCTACGTGATTGCTGTGTTTTTTCTAGTCTCAGTTCTGCTTCTGGGCAGCTAATATATATCAGAGGATCTTAGGTTAGCTTCAAGCCCAGCTTGCCCAGGTTACCCAGCTGCGTGTACTTACCAGCTTTATGATTGTATTTACATCTCCAGGGTCAAAACTCAATAATTCCATTCTTTAGAGTCCTGGCTAATACATTTTGTCTGGGTTTTGCTTGCTGAAATACAGTTGCTTTGGGTGGTTTTTGGACTCCTATTTTTGTGTAACTCTGGGTCTCAGTTTGTCCCTGAATACTGGGAACTTTTTGTTTTTGATTTCTAGTTCTTTTCAAATTATGGGCATGGGGCTTGATCTGCACAATTAATGTTCTTGGCCTGCAATTTACTCCTTTGCACTCTGCAAAGATTCACAAATCTCTCTCTTATTGGTTCTACTAGGTCTTCTGGGGTCTGATTCAACCTTTTAAAATAATTGCTCCCAAATCATTCCCTAGCCTCTCTGTGCCACTGTCTTGAATCCTTCACCCCTCCAGCCTTTTTTTCTGGTTTTCTGAGGTCTTTAACAACCACATATCAATGCCTTGATCATCAATACCTCTTGAATACCTCTGACTTTGATCCTGAACATTCAAGACTCATCTTACTCTTTCCTATCTCAATCCAAGACTAGATGTCAACATTAAGTGCCTTTCACATTGAAACAAAAAATCAAAATGAAATCAGACCATATATACTTAAAGAAAACATAAATAGCACCATTCTAAGACTGGATTAGTGAAATCCAGGCTGTATCCCTCTGTAGGCTTATATGTATTCATGTCATAGCCCAACCAGGTTTATTTTGATAGATTATCTGCCTTAAACAGAAATACTTTTTGTATAGCTCTATGTACAACATGAAAAACAACCTTGAGTTATATCCATAAATCCCATTTGAATTAGAAAGGAATTTGGCTTACCAGAACCCTTCTCTTCTTTTTAGATGGCTGATACAATTTCCTTAAAATATTTCAATTATTTGAAAGAATATTCTAAGACTTTTTTATTATTTATTGCTTTTGATATAACATGAATACAATGCCTGCAACTGGTTTTCAGAGTATTTCAGTTTTGATCATTTATCTTTTGATTTATTGGTTAAAAACATTTTCCTTACTGAGAGGCTTTTTTTTATATTGTTGGTTATCACTTGGTTTGTTAAATAACCTGGGAGAGAAGATAGAATACTGATTTTAAAAATCTAATTGATAACATCATTCTTAGCTGGGTTTTGTCATCCATAGTATGAAATAGGTTTCCTTAAACCTATTAGGAGGCTTCATTCAAATTATTTTCTTTTTAAAAAGCATGAACATCAATCCTTTAAAATACTGCAGCATGATTTTGAATCAGTGTATAACCATACAATCTACCTTGGTGAATATACCATGTGTATTTGAGGGGAATACATATTCTTCAGCTGGAATATTCAATGAATGTTGATTTACAGTTATTTTATCTTCTTTATGGTTACTTATTTTCTGTAAGTTACTGAGAAAAGAGTTCTGAAATATCAACTGTAATTGTTAATTTATATATTTTTCCTTAAGTTGTTAGATTTTGCTTCATTTATCTTTAAATTCTATTTTTAGGTGCATAAATATTTTGGGTTATTTTGCCTTCTTGATGAATTGATAGCTATATCATTATGACTTCTTTATCTTTATTCTTGGTAGTATCTCTTGTTTTAAATTTTGTTTTGTCTAATATTTATACAACCATTCCAGATGCTATAGATTGAATATCTGTGTCCCTGAAATTCGTATGTTGAAACATAATCTCTGGAGTGATGGTATTTGGAGGTTGGGGTCCTTGGGAGGTGACTAGGTCATGAGAGCTTCACCCTTGTAAAAGATTATGGGATTAGTGCCTTTTTTTAGAGAGAACCCAGAAAGCTCCCTTGCCCCTTCCACCATTTTAGGACACAATTAAAGATAGTCTTCTATAAATGAGGAAGTGAGCCCTCATCAGACATGGAATCTGTTTACACCTTGAGCTTGGACTTCACAGTCTCTGGGAATGTCAGATAAATTTCTGTTGCTTATGTTACCCAGTCTGTGATACCTGTTAAAGCACCCTGAAAAGGCTAAGGTGCCAGCTTTCTGATTAATACTTGTATAACACTTGTTTTTCTGAGAATTTATTTTAAACCTAACTATATCTTTGTATTTGCAATATGTTTTTGGATTGTATGTAGTTTTTTGGATTTATGTAGGCCTTACATTTTCATCCACACTGACAATGTTTGGCTTTTAATTGGGATGTTTGGACCATTTATTTTAGGAAAACACTGATTTAAGATTAGAGAATTGTAGTTTTTTTTCCCCAAATGTTTGATGATTATTCACCTGTGAGTTTCAGTTTCATTGATTTTCTCTATTGTTTGTCCACTTTATATATCACTGATTTCCTTTCTACTTACTTTGTGTTTAATTTTATCTTATTTTTAAAGTGAATCTTAAATATTGATTTTAAAATTAAATCTTGATTTTAGTTTTTTTGCTCTACTATATGCATCTAAAGATACTGCCTTAATTGCATCCCACAAAGTTTAATATGTTGTATTTCCATTATTATTCAGGTCAAAATATTTTCTGTTTTCTTTTGTGATTTTTTTCCTCTTGACTTAGGTTTTATTTAGAATTATATTTCTTAATTTTTAATATTCGAGGATATTATAGGTATCTTCTTACTGTTGATTTTTAATTTAATTCCATTTTACGTAGATAATGTATTTTGTATGTTTCCTATCTTAATTCTTTGAAATTAAGGGTTGTCTTCTGGCCTAACACATGTTTATCTCATGCATATTCTATGTGTGCTTCAAAAGATATGAATTCTGTAGTTGCTTTTTGTAGTGTTCTATAAATTTCAATTAGTGTTCTTAGATTGTTTGACAGTGTATTTCGGATCTTCATCACTCTTTGAATCTTTCATCATTATGCCGTATCCCTCCTCATCTTTACTATTATTCTTTTTCTCAAAGAATTCTTTATCTGTTTTTTAATATAATCAGCTCAGCTCTCTTACATGTATAATTTTGTATGGTATGTATTTTATTTCTAACCTTTGTGTTTATTTATATCTAAATGCATCTCTTTTGAAGAACATGTATTTGGTCTTGGTTTTTTCCTCTGACAGTTTCACTTTTAGTTAGCATGTTTAGTCCATTTATATATAATATAATTGTTAATATGGTTAGGTTTAAGGCTACCCTCTTACAATTGGTTTTCCATTCCTTCCCTCTGTTATTCTTTTCCCCCTTTTTTCTTCTATTTTGATTAATTGAATATTGTTTAGTACTCTATTCTATCTTTATATCATCTTGTTTTGTTATTTCAGATGTTGCTTTGAAGATTAACATATGCATCTTTATCACAATGTACCTTGAATTAATGTCATATCATGCTATAGACTGTGCCCTCACAAAATCCATATGTTCAAAGTCTAATTCCCCTTGTGATGATATTTGGAGGCAGGCCTTTTGGCAGGCAATTAGTTTGTGAGGCTGGAACCCTCATGATGGGATTAGTGCTCTTATAAGGAGAGACACGAGAGGGACAATCTCTCTCAGTCTCTCTACTATATGAGGATATATCCAAGTGGTAGGATATATGCAGATATATAGAGTAAGAAATTGTCATCTGCAAACCAGGAAGAGGGCTGTCCCAGGAACCCACCTGGCCACCACCTTGATCTTGGACTTTACAGTCTCCAGACTGTAAGAAATAAATGTTTGTGATTTTAGCCATACTCTATGGTATTTATTATAGTAGTCTGAGCTAAGACATGCTCTTTCATGTATAATGTAAGAACCTTATGCTGCTATGCTTCAATTTACTCCCCTCCTTTTTTTCTATTGTTGTCTTACCTTTTACTTCTATATATGTTTTAATCTCACAATCCAATTCTATTACTTTTGCTTTAAACAGTCTTTTAAACAAAATAGAAAATGAAAAAAGGCATTTCTTCTATTTTCTCCCACATTTACCATTTTTAGTGTTCTTCATTCCATCCAGTAGATCAGGGGTCTGCATATTTTTTCTCTCAAGAGCCAGGGAGTAAATACTTAAGGCTTTGGGGGCAATATAGTCTTGGTCACAACTACTCAACTCTGCCATTGTAGCAAGAAAGCAGTCATAGACAGTGTTCTGGCAAGCTACTTTTGAATATGAACATTTGAATTTCATATAATTTTCAAAATAGTATTCTTTTAATTTTTCTTTCCAACCATTTAAATAGGTGAAAATCATCTTAGCTTCCAGACCACTCAAAACAGGTAGTTGGCTTGAACAGTCTTGTAATTTGCCAATGTCTGCTATATTTAGGTCTGTATTGACATCTAGTATCATCATGCCTCAACCTGAAGGCTATCTTGTAGCAGCGTATCTTGTAGTGTTGCTGGTCTCCTAATGATATATTTTATTGTTTGTCTGGAAATCTATTTATTTCCCCTTCATTTTTGAGCACTATTTTCATGAGATACAGAATGCTAGTCTGATAGTTTTTGTTATATAATACCTTAACGATGTTATTCTATTGTTTTCTGAGTAATTGTATCTCTGTGCTGTGTTTTCACTGCGAGAAGTCTTTGGCGCCCTCAGCTGCAGCTTGGAAAGCCAGAATACTGAAGCAAATGCACAAGTCCCCTGGTGGGTTTCTATTCTCTCAAGGAACACAGCCTACATTTTCTGTGGTCTAGTGCCTAAAAACAGTTGCTTTGTATTTTTTGTTCAGTTATATATATTTCTTTTTAGAGTGAAAATAATTTCTATACCTATATTCTGTCATGACCAAAACAGAAGTTTCTACCTATGTTCAGACATAAGTAGTGATTGGCTTATTGTAATATTGATGAAAAGTCATGTTTGGGTCCTGAGAAATGTTTAGTATTTGAATAAATATTAGGCTCTGTAATTAAGCTCTCTCTCATCCTGTCTTTTCTAAACTCTCTCTCTTTTTTAATGGGGATCCTAGGTAGTTGGACTATAAGGCCATAGCAAAAACCTTATCTTAGGCCATGAAACTTGATGGACATAACCTCATCCAATCAATATTTATTGAGTACTGTCTTTGTGCCAGATGCTGGTAGGTCTCAGAACTACTCTTGCAGACTCAAATATTATGAAATAAATCAGATATATTATTGCTTTTTGAAGAAAAGTTAAAGAATTATGTCATAAAAACAAATACACTTCCACAATTCTAAAGCATTAGGAGTTGATCTACCTGAAAAATGAGTGTTTTCTGAATAACAGAACAACACACTGAGAGCTGAATTTTCGTCCTAACTCTGCAGGAATGATATTGTGCAGTTCACACTCTTTTCAGGCCTCACTTTTCTCCTCTGTAGATAGAAACTGTTCTTTTAGATCAAAGATCTTGAAGTTCTCTTTGATATTCAAAATTTGTGATTCTCTTTGTGTCCTTGTATACTTTTTTGTACCTTTCTTCTGAATCATGCAATTAGGGAATAAATAAAGGAGCATGTTTGTTAGATTCTTCATTCTAAATGTGATTTTGATTATTTAAAATATGAAATGGTAGAGTGCATTTAAGTTGGAAAAAGTGGTTTTCTAAACATAATAGCTAGTTATCTTACGTGCATGCTTTTATGTCTCCTCTGAGTCATATCTGCTCTCAGTAGCTGCTGACAAACAGGATTTTACTGCTGAAAGAGCAGCAGATCTAATAGACCAGCTGCAAAAGAGCAGGCTGAATTTTATTTTGCCATGGGTCATCAATAAAATTCTAGTCATGCTCTGATCCTACACTCTTTATTGTTCCCCATGATACAACATAGGTAAAGGAAAACTTTACTTCTCAGGCATTGTGAAACTTTAATGAAAAGTCAGAAAATACCTAAAAGGTCATATGTAAGTATTAGCTTGGAAAGCATTCTCCACGGCTTAGTGACACGTGTAAGTGGGTGTATTTGTTAGGTTATTGCTGACTGTCATAACAAATAGACCCATATTTAAAGTGGCTTGCAATAATAGGAGCTGGTCTCTTGCACACGTAGCAGTCTCTAGCAGGTGACCCTGTGAGCTGTGCAGCTCTCCTTGTGGTCCTCTAGGAACCCAGGCTGATAAACGCTCTGTCATCATTCGGGGTGTCAGGCAGATAGGGACTGTCAGTGCAGCACACCACTTCCATGGCTGCTGAAGTCCTATCCAGTCCAGACAGTAAGAAGGGAGGAAACACATTGGAGAAGTTCACAAGAGGTTTTTCTAAGGGCTGGTCTTCTTCAATTCCATTGTATTGATTGACCTAGAAAAGACAGAATCAGGAAATAATGCCCAGACTGTGTGATTCCTGTGTCTATGCTCTTAACTGCTCTTTTACATGACCTTTTCTGATCTTGAAGATATTTGTTGGTTTTAGTCCATTCAGGCTGCTGTAACAGAATAGCATAGACTGGGTGGCTTATAAGCAACAGAAATTTATTTCTCATAGTTCTGGAGGCTGGGAATCCAAGATCAAAGTACCAGTAGATTAGTCTGTTGAGAGCCTGTTTCCTGGTTTGTCGGCAGCCTTCTTTGTGCTGTGTCCTCACATGGTGGAGGAGGTGAGGGAGCTTTCTGGAGTCTTTTATAAGGGTACTACTCCCATTCATGAGGGCTCTGCCATCATAGCCTAAGCACCTCCCAAAGGCCCTACCTCCAGATACTACCATATTGGGGATTAGGTTTCATTGTACGAATTTTATTTTGGTGGGGGGATGTCACAAACATTCCATCTATAGCATTGTCCAACTCTGGAACACTACCAAATAAACAACTGTTAGAATGCAATCTTCTATGAACCCATACGAATACAGAATAGTGACATTTTTTATTTGAATGTTGCCTATGATTTCCCAGATTTTTCCCAAAAAGTCCTCTTTGCCTTTTTTTCATCAAGCTCTATGATGGAGGGGGAGCCCAGATTCCTTCTCTTGATGACCTGGAGATCTACACATTCCCTGGGAAGGGAGGGAAACACAGATGGGCCCAGAATCAGCACCTGTTTCTGTCTTGGTGCTGCACAGTTCCTACCTTTCAAGGCAAATAATTTAAAACATTCCCTTACTTAATCTGTAGTCCTGTTGCTTGGAAGGAGCTTCTTACCCTCTTTGCTGGATCAGAGAGGCTGAAAATTTTATTTATCATCATATTTACTAGCCAGTTATCTTAATATTCATGTAAAAACTCAACTGTGCACATGAATGTATTTCTTTGGGTTTAAAAAAGATACATTCTCAATGATTGTTATGTCCCATTTTAAAGTCCCTAGAGGTGTTTCTTTTTCGATGTATACAACTGAGTTTTTAGATGTAGCCCTTGAGGCTTTTCTAACTTTTACTATTTTTCTGGACAGGCATTTCATAATCCTGATGAACAGAGAATACAATTTCAGCTATCCGGAGAGTATACTCTATTTCTATGGTATTAGCTAAGGGGAAAACATTTTCTATTCGAAGTGTCCAAAAACACTTTCTGCCAAAAAATTGAGATAAAAATGCCAAATGTTTTGCTTCTTTTAAAAACATATTCATCCAAGAAAACTGCAATCTCCATGAGTTTTACAGGTAGAAAAAATTCTTTCACTCAGCCCTTTAATCCACAGTTGTCCTGGAATGCAATAATAGGAAGTCTAATGGGCTTATCCTTTATTCATTTATTTTTTTTCCTTTCTTTAAAAAATTAAGGTATCATTGATATACACTCTTATGAAGGTTTTGCATGAAAAACATTGTGGTTACTACATTCACTCATATTATCAAGTCTTTCATACCCCATTGAAGTCACTCTCCATCAGTGTAGTAAGATGTAGTGGTCTTATCTTTTAATGGATGGTGGGATTATTCCATGATATTTGTGCCCATTGAAGGAAAAATTAATCAGAGGTAGGAAGTTGGTGGACTCAAATGGAAAAATAAATGTTCCACATTTAGTAATTAATGAAAATTAATAATAAGGTCTGACCACTATAAGGGGCTGCCAGAGTTACTAATATGCCAACAATATGCTGAATACGGATTAAGTACCTTGTTATTTGACATGTTTTGTTTTGCTGCAAAGTAGTTTGAGAGGAGGGTAAATGATGTGCTCCATGGGAGTGATTTTGCCATTTTTTTGGTAGTAAAATATGCATAACATAAAATTTACCATCTTAACCATTTTTAAGTATATAGTTCAGTAGTATTAAATACATTCATAAAGGTTTGCAACCACCACCACCATCCATCTCCATAGCTCTTTTCATCTTATAAAACTGAAATTCTATATCCATTTAATGATAACTCCCCATATCCTCCCTCCTTCCCCCAGCCCTGGCAATCACCATTTCCCTTTATGGCTCTGTGATTTTGAGTACCTTAGGTACTTCATATAATGGAGTGGAATCACATAATGTATGTCTTTTTTCCTTTAGCATAATGTCCTCAAGTTTCACCCATGTAGTTGTGTATGTCAGAATTTCCTTCCTTTTTAAGACTAAATAATATTCCATTTCATGGACACACCACATTATGCTTATCCATTCATCTGTTGATGGATACTTGGGTTGCTTCCACATTTTGGCTATTATGAATAATGCTGCTTATGAACATGGGTAAGGATGTATAAATATCTCTTCAAGATCCTGATTTCAGTTCTTTTGAGCACATATCCCAGAAGTGGAATTGCTGGATTTTATGGTAATTCTAATTTTAATTTTTTGAAGAACTGCTGTACTGTTTTCCTTAACAAGCATACCATTTTACATTCCTACCAACAGTGCACAGGAATTTTTACCATGTTTTTAAGGGAGGCAGGTATGATGTGATAGTACATCAGTTTTAGAGACAAAACAATGAATATGAGTTCTAGTTTTGTATGGTAGTCATGTGACTCAGGTCTGAATGATTCTTAATCTCTCTGAATCTCAGTTTTCTCACATTCAAAAAATACCTGCCTCACAGGATACTGTGAGATTAATGAAATAATGTGTGTTAAGGCCACTGGAACTGTCCAGTGCAATAAAAATGTGAAGTATTTATTATGATGTAGTGGAAAACTGAGAAATAAAAATCCATTCCTCTTCCCTGATCCTGTATACATATGCATTCACAAACACAGAACACACACACACACACACACACACACACGCACACACACACACGCACACACACACACACACACACACTTGTAGATTTGTAGATAGGTCAATGAGTATTTCTCTACAGGGCTTACTACTTACAGTCATACTGAGTTTCAGTAAAAGTTAAATTTAATGCCAATGATAGCGGTCATGGAGAAGAGCTCCATTTTATACCATTAATATAGGAATAACAAGAGGAAAATCCCTGCTGTGTACAGCTACAGTTGTTAGCCGGTAGTGTGCTGTGCCATGACTTGCTCCTTCTGAAGGATGATATTTAAGACCCAGGGAGTTTATGTGTATTTACTGTGATTAACTTAGGTGGGTTTCAGGGGCTTTGCCTTTTAATGTCTATGTGACCTAGAACAAGTTCCTATGTCTCTGAGCTTAAATTTCTGTTTTGAAACAGAGAGAACTGGAATAAATAATCTTTAGGGGTTTCTCCGTATTCTGAAATCTCTGATTCTAGGGTTGCTGTATAATTGGTGTGTATGATTTGGTTGTTAATTCCTGTCAATGTTTTTGAGTTCAGGTAACACTGGATACAGAAGGCATTTGTTAAGAAAGTTAAGTAATAACAGAAGTAGGAATAATTTCTACCAATCATTAGTGAAATTTCTAAACTGCAATAAGAAGATAACTTGTGATTGGATAATACTTGATGAAGTTTGATACTTTGGAAGAAAAACTGTATAAAAAGTGAATCACTATGTTTGTTAGTGTACAGTTAATAACAATAGTTTAATGTCCTTAAGCAGTCTGCCAACAGACTATTCTGCAATGATGGAAATGTTCTATATCTGCACCATAAATATGGTAGCCACTAGCCACTGTGTATCTATTGAGAACTTGAAATATGACAGAGAATTTTTAACATTATTTAAATTTATTTAATCAAACTTAAATAGCCACATATTCCTAGAGGCTACCTTATAGAGGGCATAGTTATAGAGAATGTGATCTGTTTCCTGAATTAATAAGCTTCTTTAGGGAAGAAAATATGATTATTCATCTTGCTATGCATCCATTAAAACCAAGATAGGCCCATAGTAAGAGACCGGTAAATAATTGTGGCAACAGAGGATGTTCCTTGGATAAAATGATAGTGGTTGAGTACATTTGGGAAGCATTACATCTCTATCACTTTTTTTGAGATTCATAATGCATATTAATATGTAATGCTTAGAGAAATTTTCTAATAGATCTATTTTGCTTTAAATATGCATCTCAAACTTATTTCACTACAGACTCTTTATGTGTATGTGTGTGAGAGAGAGAAAGATTGGGAGAAAGAGGAAGAGCAAGAGAGAGTGTGAATCCTATAGAACACATTTAGGGAAAAGCTCATTTATTGAGAAAACTGGAGCTTGGCTGGTAGATTACATGACCACCTATCAAATGCATGAGCTAATTTTGGTTAGGGGCCTGATTCTACTTTTTAACATAATGCAGATGGATAATATTGGTGGAGTGAAGGGCTTTGGAGTAGAAACCAGAGGGTGAGCATCCAGGAAACGGGGATGGAAAATCTTTAGTACTCAGAACATTTTGTGGAATTGGGAAAGGAGCTTTATAATCTGGAACTCCACATGAGACTGATCTTCATGAGGTGAGCATCTTGTCCTTTGAGAAATACTGAAATATTGAAAATAATGTTTGCTTATAATTTTTTTAAGTCTTAGGGATCATTATTTTAGGAGTTTTTTCTATTCCACTTTGCAGAACATCAACTTTAAACCTGAATTTGGTATTTAAAGTACTGTGATTTTCCCCCTAAGGATTTTTGAAATTTATATTAAAATAAAAATTGAAACCCTTATCCCTTGGGTTTTCATGATTGAAATTTTGGTTGGAGTTGGAGTCACATTCAACTGAAAGTCAGATATAGTTAATATCAGATAATATCTTTGATATAAGGATCAAAAGGAAAAAGATTGGGGCTTCTTACTTATCCAGCTTTTTATTGAACAGTTCTATCCTGAGAGTTCATACATAAAAGGGTGAGTGAGAAGGGGAGCTGCCTGAAACTACCTGGTATAACATTTTTTTTCAGAGAATAAAAATACTCAGTTACCTCTTGGTTTATGAGGCAATGAACTATTCTAGCACATAAATATTGGTGCTGAGACCCATGGGATGTAGGAGTGCTAAGCACATTTGCAAGATGTAAAGACCAAAGCTAAATGAAATTACATCTTTTCCTATAAAATGCAATCTGTCCCTCAATGGATTTTACCATCCTGTTGTTTTTATTTCCTCCATCTTTATAATTGGAGACATCCTGCCGGCCTGTTGACAACACCACTAGTATTTCTTCCTGAAAGTTAGCCAACCTACTAATTATCCTTAAAATTCTGATTAGCCATTTGCAGTTAAAATGAACACATCAGGGAAATGCCAGGATTTGGGGCTGGAAGCTGAGAATATGAAAATGGCTAAATAAAGGCTTGAAAAAACAATTTGTAGGAACAATATTCTGAAATGAAATAGATCTTAAAAATGGAAAGTCTTTATTGCTTTTAACTTGTCTTGGAGCTGGAAAAATCTGAATTCTGCATATTGAATACAGTTGCTTTAACATTTATTTAATTTTTATCAACCTGGCCAGGGGGCACCATGCTAGCAGTAGAAGTTAGCACATGTAGGTGTAGATGCTGGTTAGGTGAGTAGATGTTAGAATGCTCTCATAGAAAGTTGCATAAAACAGGTTTGAGATACACTGGGTTTGATCGCAAGGATTGGTGGGAAAAAAATGCATTTCCCAAGCAGGCCCTGTTTTTCAGCATCATATAAGAACTCCTTGGTGAGCCATAATACTTTAGAAATCTTATTTCAGTTGTGTAAATCAGTTCCCCCAATCAGATCATAATTTCCTTGAGAAGAGTGATGATAATAATGTATGTATCTACCTAACAAACATTTATCTCAGGCCTAATAGATTCTAGGCATTGTTCTAAGCACTGAATCCAGCAATGAACATTACAACACAGTCCTTGCTTTTAAGGAGCCTATATTCTAGTGTTGGGGGAGAGACAGTCAGTAAGCAAATGAAGGGCTGAATATATTTCAGATATTGACAAGTACAGAAAGATAAATAAAGAAGATAATGTGGTAAGGACTGAGGGTAGTTCATGAAGGCTACCCTGAGAATGGAACTTTAGAACAGACCCAGCACGAGGACAGAGCCCATCACAAAAGGGCAGATTGAAATAAGAAAGATAACCAGCACAAAGGCCTTAGAGTGCAAGGGCTTTGGTTTTCACAGCAGAATGAAAACCAGGCCAGAGTGGCTGGAACAAAGATCCGTTGGGAGAGTAGAGCCAGATGAGGTCTGAGAGGTTGGCAGAGCCAGGTCACTCACTCATAGCTTTGTAGTCTTGTTAACACTGCGTTTTTGTGAACTGTTCTACCTACATGTTCTCACTTGCAAAAAACCACAAACCTGATTCAAATTCCTACTCTCTTGTCTTCTAAGATGTGGGACAAGGTAATGATGTCCACTTTCACCATGTCTATCCATATATCCATATAGTATTAGAAGTCATAGACAGAGCAATTAGGGGAGGGAAAAAAAAGGCGTCCAAACTAGAAAAGATGTAAACATCTCTGTAGATGACCTCATCTTATATGTAGAAAACCCTGAAGACCACACACGCACACACACATGCACACACACACCAGAATTACTAAATTCAACAAATTGCAGGGTACAAAATCAACATGCTAAATCAGTTGCATTTCTATAAGGTAACAGTAAACTATGGGAATGAGAAATTAAGAAAAGAATTCAATTTACAATGATATCAAAAAGAATAAAATAGTTAGGAATAAATTTAACCAAGGGATGAAAGACTTGAATACTGAAAACTATAAAACACTGATGAAAGAAATTAAAGATACATTCATAAATAAATGGAAAGACATCTCACATTCCTGGGCTAGAAGACTTAATATTGTTGAAATGTCCATATTACCCAAAGTGATCTACAGATTCAATATAATCTGTGAAAAATTACAATGATATTATTTACAGAAATAGAAAAAAATAATCCTAAAATTCATATGAAACTACAAAGGACCCCAAATAACAAAACAACTTGGAGAAAGAACAAAGGTGGAGGCACCTCATTTGTTGATTTAATTATATTATGAAGCTACAGATTTAAAGCAATATGGTATTGGTATAAAAATAGACCAATGGAACAGAATTGAAAACTCAGAAATAAACCCATATATATATGGTCAACTGATCTTGCACAAGGGTGCCAAGAATATATAATGGAGAAAGAATATTTTACAAATAGCATTGGAAGAACTTGATACCCACTTACAAATGAATGAAATTGAACCCTTATCTTACACCATACCCAAAAACCAACTAAAGATGGACTTGACTTGAGCATAAGGCCTGAAATTATAAAATTACTAGAAGAAAATATAGGGGAAAGCTTCTTGACATTGGTTATGGCACTGATTTCTTAGATATGACACCAAAAACACAGGCAACAAAAGTAAAAATAGACAAATGGACTACATCAAACTAGAAAACTTCTGCACAGCAGAGTGAAAAGCCAGACTATAGAATGTAACCTACAGAGAAAATATTTGCAAGCCATATTTCTGACAAGGGGTTAATCTCCAAAATATCTAAGTAACTCCTACAACTCAATAGCAAAAAGCCAAATAATCCAGTTAAAATTTGGCAAAGGACTTGAATAGACATTTTTCCACAGAAGGTATATAAATGGCTAATAGGTATATGAAAAGATGCTCAACATTGCTAATCATCAGGGAAATGCAAATAAAAACTACAATGATGTATTGCCTCATTTGTTGGTATGATGACCTTTATCACAAAAGATAGCAAATGTTGCTGAGGATGTGGAGAACTTGGGGCCCTTGTGCACTGTGGGTGGGAATGTAAATTGGTGCAGTCACTATGGAAAACATTACAGAGATTCCTCAAAAAACTAAAAATGAAGCTACTAGATGATTCAGCACTCCTACATGTGGGTATATATTCAAAAGGATTTGAAATCCAGGATCTTGAAGCAATATCTGCATCTCCATGTTCTTTGCAGTATTATTCACCAATGCCAAGACCCAGAAGCAACCTAAACATCTGCCAGTGGATGAATAGATAAAGAAAATGTGGTATATTTACAATGGAATATTTTTTAGCCTTCAGAAGGAAGGACTCTTGTCACATGCAACATTATGCTAAATGAAATAAGGGCAAATACTGTATGATTCCACTTATATGAGGAATCTAAAATAGCCAAACTCAGAATCAGGAAGTGGAATGCTTATTCCAGGTTCTGGGGAGAGGGAGAATTGGGGAGGTATTAGTCAAAGGGGTCCTAAGTTTCAGTTATACAAAATGATTAAGTCTTAGAGAGCTACTATATGCCATAGTGCATATACTTAACAGTACTGTATATCTTAAAATGTGCTAAGAGAGTAGATCTTATGTGAAGTGTTCTTATCACAAAAATAATAAATAAGGCAGAAGGAAACTTTTGAGGTGAGGGATAGGTTTATGGCATAGATTGTGGTGATGATTTCATGGGTGTACCCTTACCTCCAAATTCATCAAGTTGCATCCACTAATTATGTAGTTTTTATAGGTCCATCCCACCTCAGAAGAAGAACAGAAACAAAGAAAAAAAGTGACCTGGTATATGAGGGGATGAGACCTATGCCCTTGCCCTCATTAGTGATGATATTAGAAAATTATATCTCTGATCTGCATTACTTTACCCTCACCAAAGAAATACCTGTCCATGCATTGGTTTCGGTGACGTTAGAGGATCCAAATGAGGACTGGTCATGGATGAGCACTTTGTTTCTTACAAAAGGGGACTATTGAACTTATTTCATTGCTCACCTTCCCTTATATAGGTGTCCTGTGAAAATTGGGATTTTCAAATTTGGATTTATAAAAATTCCCTTCTTCTAAAAGCTTGGCTGTGGCTTCTTTCTATTTCTCTCACTTCCTCTTCTACCTTTTCCTTCTCTCACTATTTTTGTCATAGTCATCAAGAAACTCAAATATGAAATTAATTATAAGAATACAAAAACTACAAGAGCCTAGACATATCCTAAATTTGCATTTTGCAATAGCTATAGGTTTGAAACTTTCTATTTTAATACCCATACTTTACATATCTTTAATTGCAGCGCCCTCAAATCCTTTTCCAACAGGTAAAGCATCATTTGTAAATTAACATATGCTTCATTAGCAAAAGATCTGCAATTAAATATTTTCTTATTCCTGTAGTCAGAATTTCAGTTTCATTCTTTGGGCTTTCTAGGTCTATAGCTGTACTTCTCATTACTTTTCACCAATTATTTGTGCTCTCCCCCATTGCCTTGAATCCTTCTCTTCCCCTCCCACGTTGTGTGGACTTTTTCTCCTGATGGTTTGTGTCAGAGATTCTCTTGGAGAACTGCTCTCCAGTTAGCAGAGTCGCACGGACAGTTCATGCACAACTGGAAGTGCCTGTGGTTTTGCATCCCTCTGGAGTGGCTCTAAGCCAATGACTGACTAAAGCCTAGCTCTCTGGCCTCCAGCTGGGAGAAAAACTGCAATGTGTAACTTATACTCTTGAACTTTCAGCTCCAGCAGGCTTAACAAGAAGTTAAGTCCCTTCGCATAGCTTCTTTACCTTCTTCTGCTTGCCTTGTTCACTTACTGGTCGCTCTTGGGAACACTTCCTTACTAAATTGCCTGCACATGAATTTTCTCAGTGTTTGCTTCCAGTGAACCTGATCCAACATATAATGGAGTCTACATCTTTACAAGCATGCATACGCACAATCTTACAAAACTGATCATAGCAAAAAAGGGCTGAATATTAATTATTTAATAATTTAAGAAATTAAAAAATTTTGTTAAATAAAAAATTTTAAATTAAAAAAACAATTAAAAAATTAAATTAATCAAAGCACTGAGACATTCACAGTACAACTATATAACTATCCCCATCTTAGGGAAATTCATAGCATGTCCTTATTGGAAGAAGCAAATGTCTTTGGGATATTGTTGGGATAAAAACTCAGCACCTACAGTGGGAGGAGTGAGGCAGTGTAGTAGCTTTGGAGTCAAACATACCTTAACATGAATCCTGACTCTGCCATTCATTAGATGTGTAACACAGGATGTCTGTGAGCCTTGTTTTTCTTACCTCTAAAGTGGAAAACATAGCCTACCTTGCAGGGTCATTGAGATGATTAAAACTTTTGATGTGTAAGCAACTTGCCTTAGTTAGATGTGCTTTCTCCAAATTAAACCTACATGCATTACAGATGTAAAAATAACATTTATTTAAACAAAAATAAGATTCTTTATATAAGGAAGGGAAATCTCAGTGCTGACTGGAGTGAGATAGGAAAACCAATAGAAAATCAGTAAAATACGAAAACAGGGCAAGGAAATGATTGAAAGAAAGAATCATTCAACTACAGATTTCTTTTAGGTGTTAATTAAAGGAAGGCAGGATATTAAAATCAGAAGAGAAACTGGGCATTAATATCTGTTCACTGTTGAATTCCCAGTATTTAGCGTAGTACATATCACAGAGAAGGCTCTTCTAAAACAGAATCCCATTAAATAGTGCTTATAGTTTCTTGTACACACCTCATGCTTGAATTAACCTCATAGTAAACCTTATGTAGTTCTTACTCCATGTGTGGATTCAGTCACTGCCATAACAGCAACCATAATAAAACTTTTAGTGCTTTTATAGAGTGCCTAGTTAATGCCTTTTAAGAAATCATTGGCTAGATATTGGGCTATGAAGACTTTACCTGATCCTGGACCCTGGAACAGGCACACTAAGTAACTAGCAGCTAGTATAGAACACTGTCTCAGCCAGGCCTGTTTATATCTGGACATACTGGCTATAAAATAACACAATTAATGTCTTCATTCCGTTTAGCTCTTCCAAACAATAGAACATTTATCTGTTTAAATCAGTTTGAAGAAAAAAGTGCCAGAAGTAAGAGAAATATTGCCAAAGAATTCAGTGAAAGAATCTAGCTCTTTAATGATTGGGGTGATTGTTGAAAAAGATAATGGAAAGGACAGTTGTAAAATGAAGAAGCACATAAGAGAAGCTGTGAAATTAGAACTACAGGGGAAAAATAGTTTTGTTAAAAAACCCTCCCTTCTGAGGACAGCTTAGCTATGAAGTAGAACAAAATAATGGAGAAATCAGATTATGGACACTATTAATAGGAAAGATTTTGAAAGTCTACCACCTTCCCTTCAAGTGAAATAGTTGGCTCTGTAAGAAAGATAGAATTTTTCCAACGAAGCAAAGCAGAAGGAACAAAATAGCAGCAGACTCACAGACTCCAAGAAGGGACTAGTGGTTACCAAAGGGGAGGGGTGGGAGAGGGCAGGGAGGGAGGGAGGGAGATGGGGATTGAGGGGTATTATGATTGGCACACATGGTGTGGGGGGTCATGGGAAAGACAGTGTAGCACAGAGAAGGCAAACAGTGAATCTGTGGCATCTTCCTACACTGATGGACAGTGACTGCATTAGGGTACGGGTGGGGTCTTGATAATATGGGTAAATGTAGTAACCATATTGTTTTTTCATGTGAAATCTTCATAAGAGTGTATATCATAATACTGTAATAAAAAACTAAAAAATAAAAGAAAGACAGTTTTTCCCTATACCATGGGAAGATACAATTGAAGATAGAGATTTGAAAAGAGACCACGGTCAGATCTCTATCCCCATCCTTTCATTTAGTCCATGGGTACAGGGCAACATTCTTTAAGTATGTGGTTGTTATGTAATTTCAGAAAAGGCATATGGCAAATTTTAGAAAAGGTAGTATGTCCAAACAAACTGTAATTCAATTCTTACAGATAAAGGAGGACAGCAAAGAGGCAGCCTCTGCATATTTATGTGGATTACATACCAGAGCTGTGGAAATAGTTGCAGGATGACTAAGTTAGCTGGTAACTGCACTCTTGCATGATGCAGTCATTCTGTTGGGAAATGTTTCTTGAATCTTTGCTAATTGCACTGAACATTAAGAGAATTATCTCAATTCCCTTTGGAACACTTCTGTCCAAAGTTGACTTTAAGGAGAAGGAAGAGAAAGATCAGGGATTTAAAAGGCTAAGCCAAGAGTTGGGACAAATAGAAATGGTAGTGGGTGATGGCTTAGTACAAACCATTTCTGAGTCCAGATATAGGGAGTACCAAAATATGTTTTAGATGCCGTGCATTAGAATATCAGTTTGGACAACTGGGGGGGGAAATAGCTTAAAGTTTTCCTAGTTGAGAACAGATTCAGCTAAAGAAAGGAAAAAGTTTCTGAGTCTCGTTAATTCAAGAAGGAAGAGCATGTACATTCTAATAATGCAATATAAGATTAGCCATCATGCATATAATTGTTGGTATCATATGAACATCACTTTAATTATATGTGTTCATTTCTCTTTAAGCATGAGAATTCTCAGCTTTGCTACCCAAATGTATTTACATTTTCAAGTCAATTAATGTAAAAATGGTTCTCTAGTTGGGTCTCACAATATTGAGAAAATCTTAACCAAGGTCTGAATGAATGTCAAGAAACTTCTTTTAAATTAAATGTGTGAAAACTTATATATTTTTTGTTTTTGGAAATGCTTATACTGTGGAAGGAAGTAATGCATCTAGCTAGCCAGAATGCATACCCTCACCCTCCACTAAATTCTATTTTGAGGAGCATTGGTTTATATTACACGTACTTTCCAGAGTAAACTATTAATCCTGTGCTACCATGAATTTATGTCAGTGCTGAAATGGCATTTCTATAAGAGCAAGTAGTCTTGAAGAACAATGATCACGCATTACAGAGAATCAGCAATACAAACAAATGGATAAACATGCTGTGGTGGTGATGAAGGGGATAGAACTCCTGATTTTGACACTAGTTTTGTGAGCTCAAAGTCAACAAGTTGGGCCATATCTGGCATTTCTTCAACAAACAACACTATTTAATGTCTTTGTGATGAAACGAATTCATCTTCTGGCTATTGACCTGTTCAAATTTTCTGTCCATATATTGTCCTCTAGAGCAAGGCAATTCTTCACTTTAAACTGACCATGTAATAAAGTATCAGGTGGCAGTTTCTCTGCTGATAGGGCAGTTTGGTGATTAAATTTTCTTGAGTCAGTAGAGAAATTATAAAAATAAAATCAATGTTGTGAGTTTTTCATAAAGGTAGGCTCTTTCTAGTAGAAAACTCCCATTTTATTCTAAGTTTATGTCTCATATTCTTAGATGGTTTTAAATTGCCCTTTTATGAAGTTTTTATGAAATGGTGGTGACAGTAGGTAGTACTTAGGTTTTTGTCTTTTTACTATTCTTATTTGGCAAAAGAAAAGTTGGTACCATATGTGTGTTTGTCCTCATTAAAAAATATCACTAATAAGTAAATTTCAGGACTAGCATACAGTAAGCATCATACAGCTATATTGGCTATGAAAATATTGAAACAAGCTCAAGGTTATTATTAAATAATTGTTGCCCTAAGTGCCTGCCATTGTTAAGTGCCACCTACTCTGGCTACTTATTCACCTTTCTTGGGACCCCAGACCTCCTCAAAAGCAATTTTCTGAAGGTTTGATGCCGGTCATAGCTGGGCTCATCAGGATACTTTCTGACTGCTCAAGCTCTACCAGACTTTATAGACATTTTAAATAGAACCCATGGTAAAATACAGATGCCTGGGAATGACCAGTATAAAATGAGTCTGTTATCTGATTCCTTTAAGAAAGACAGAAAATGCCTCAGCCATGTAATCCTTAAGAACTGTATTCAAGACAATATGACAACTCCTAATGTGATAAATACAAGGATAGGGTTATTTTTCTGCCTTTATAGAGAGTGCAGTATAAAAATCTCCATAAATGAAACCCATTTATGGGCTTTATGTTTCCAAGCACAGTTATAGGATGAGAAAGGGTGGCTAGAGAGAGAGAGAGAGAGAGAGAGAGAGAGAGAGAGAGAGAAGGAGGGAGGGAGAGAGAGAGATGAATATCTTGCATCTCTTTTGTCTTTCTTCCTTGAGTAAGAGAAATATGATCTATGCAGCTAAAAATAAAAAAATATGCTGACTGAAAAAACATGTAACTTTGACAAAGAGCAAGTTTCAGACCAAAAGGATGAGGACAAATATCTAAAAAGACTTAATAAAACAACATTAAGTAAAGTGAGTACAAGGAGTTTAAAATCTTGTTTTGAATTTGTTAGAGCACATTTAAAAAGTAAAAAAAAAATCTCTCTCTCCTTTTTTCTTCTACAATTGTCTTCAAGGCAGAGATAGGAGGACCAGAATGAGCGATTAACTTGGACTGACCTTTGAGCAGCTGCCCCATTATACCTGAGAGACCGCGCATCCCCATTGCTGCAATCAAGTGACTGCAGCCATACCGCCTGCACATTTAAGCTGCAGAAGCACTTTGAAGCGGTGATAACCCTCTCTGGGGTTTGAATCACCAAAATATGTGATGCTCTTACATGAATAATATTATCATTTGAAATATAAAGTTTATTTCTTTGCCCTTTGAAAAAGAAGTGAAGTCAGTTATCTCAATTTTGCTTCTCTTACTTCTTGAAGCTCCACCAGATTTCTGCAGAAGAAAGAGGTGCGTTGACAGTTCTCTATTATAAAATACATAAATAAAACCTTTTCACGTCACATAGAAGTTTAAAGTATTAAAAATATGATTATACAATTACGGTTTAAGACTTTCACTTTAATTATCTTTTGAGAGAGGTCTGGGATAGAGAGGGTTAATGGGCACACTGAAATGAGCACAGAAAACGCCACTGCAGGTGTTAGCTTTAATGGGGTGTTGATGAAAAGCCAGGGGCACAAAGTAGGGAAATGAGTGAAAGGGAGAAAGTGTTTAAGTGTTCAGAATAAAACACAAGGTCTGTGACAAGGTCAAACTTTAATTTCTAAAATTGTTTTGGCTTTCCTTGTTTCCGAACAGAACCCTGCTTTGCTAACTTTTGTACAAATTCAATTCGTTTCTTATAAGGGGAGGGCAATTAGGGTGGAGATTTCAGAAAAAGGGTCATTGAATTGCACATAACAAGCTACAGATTTCTCATATTCATTGCTTGGCAGGTAAAATGGGCTACTTCTCTAGGTTTTCTTTGTCAATTTTTTCATCTTTATATTTAAGAAGTTTGTAATACATACATACACGTAATAGTACAGGGAGTCGTATGATGAACTACTGTTTACACAGCTCAAAAATTGTCTGCTTCTCTGCCAACTTCCTGACTCCTCTCTTGACTCCCAGATTATTTTACAGCAAATCCTAGACCTTATGTCATGTCAATTATTAATATTTTAATATGCATCTCTAAATAACAAATACTCTTTTAAAATATGTCTGCAATACCATTGTCATACCAGAAAATGCTATATCATATTTATCATACCATAAATAAATAATTTCTTAATAAAATAAAATATCCAGTCAGTGCTCAAATTTTTATATCTTTTTTTTTAATGGTTTGTGTGACACAAATAACAGACCCAAAATAATGTCCTTCCATTGCAATTAGTTAATAGGTCTATCAAGTCTCTTTTAATCTGTAGGATTCTTCTTGCGGTTGTTTAAAATCTGTCCCATTTTTTTCCTTTGTTGGCTGTTTTTAGCAACTGGACTATTGTATGCAATGTAGATTTTGTTGATTACATCCCCAGGTGTGTACTGTTGCTCTGATCCCTACATCTTCTCCAAATTGTTGGTTAGATTTAGAGACTTGATCAAGTTTAAGCTTGATATTTTTACTGAGACTACTTCATAGATGTTATTGTTTACTTTCATATGGATGTACAAAATATGTCTAGTGGTTTCTTTTTTGAATCGATGATGTCAGCAGCAGGATTGAAGATCTTTACCTATATCTCTTTTTTATTCCTTCTTATCATCAAATTATTTGGCTCTGAATTCAGTTCATAAAGTCAAAAGCAGAAAAATTGCTTGACTCCATCTTGTAGTTACCAGTTTTCCAAATAGTGAACAGGTTCCAAAGCACCCTCCAAAGAAGAAAAGCGACATTTTAAAATTAATTTTTAGTATCATTGTAAACTCATAATAAAATACATTTAGTATTTTAATCCACGATATTACTGTCTTTACTGATAACAGACAGCCTCTGGAGTTGACCCACGTTAGCTCTTTCCTGGGTCTCCAGCCTGCTGGGCTACCCAATGGATTTTGGGCTCACCAGCCTCAATATAATTATGTAAATTATTATTATTACTTAATAAATTATGTAAATTAATTTTGTACATAATTAAAATAAACCTCTCTATGTAACACATCCTCTTGGTTGTGTTTCTCTGAGGCACCCTGACTTAAACAATTATTAAACAAAATTTGTGTTAATTCAATAGAGTTTTCTGAGTGTCTGCTCTGTTTCAGGCATTCCTTAAGGTGCTGAATATACAACAGAGAATAAAACAGACCATAAAATTATTAATCTCTTGGATCTTAAATTCTGCTGTTTTCACAATTACTTCTTTAAAATGCTTTGATTCATCACTTCTGGACTGTTTATGCCAGCTTTGTTCAGTATTTCAGTTCCACATACTGGATGTATAATTATTATTTTGCACAGTCAATATGTGTTTAGATTAACCCAATTTATTTGTTGCTTTTTCTCCTGCATATCAGACCATTCTGGGAAAGCTTTCCTTTTCCTGAAAGTATAATTTCTTTAAGTTCTTTTACTGAGGATCTGTGGGTTGTTAATTTTCTGACCTTTATTTAATCTGAAATTATTTTTCTTTTGTCCCCATTTTCTAAAGTTTTGTTGTGCATATAACTTTAGGTTGAGAGTTTTTTCTTTCAAAACATTCAAGTTATATTTCCAATGCTTTTCAATTATTAAAAAGTAGCCAGTTGTCCTTATGCTGGCTACTTTTTTTAAAATTAAGGTATCATTGATATACAATCTTATGAAGGTTTCACACAAAAAATATTGTGGTTACTACATTCACCCATGTTATCAAGTCCCCCCCACACAGCCCATTGCAGTCATGGTCCATCAGCTCAGTGAGATGCTATAGAGTCACTACTTAACTTCTCTGTGCCATGCTGCCTTCCCCATGACCTCCCTACATAATGTGTACTAATCATAATGCCCCTTAATTCCCTTCTCCCTTCCTTCCCACCCACCCTTTCCACCCCCTTCCCTTTGGTAACCGCTAGTCCCTTCTTGGAGCCTGTGAGTCTGCTGCTCTTTTGTTCCTTCATTTTTACTTCATTGTTATACTGCACAGATGAGTGAAATCACTTGGTACTCGTCTTTCTCCACCTGGCTTACTTCACTGAGTACAATACCCTCTAGCTCCATGTTGTTGCAAATGGTAGGATTTGTGTTTTTCTTATGGCTGGATAATATTCCATTGTGTATATGTACCACATCTTCTTTATCCATTCATCTACTGATGGACACTTAGGTTGCTTCCATTTCTTGGCTATTGTAAATAGTGCAGCGATAAACATAGGGGTGCATCTGTCTTTTTCAAACTGGGCTCCTTCATTCTTAGGGTAAATTCCTGGAGTGGAATTCCTGGGTCAAATGGTATTTTTATTTTTAGTTTTCTGAGGAACCTATTCTGGCTACTTTTAAGATCTTCTCTTTGTCTTGGTGCTGCACTATGATTTACCTAAGTCTGTATTTAGGTTTATTATACCGCTTGGACCTAAACTTTACATGTTGAATGTGAGGGTTCATGTCTTTCTTTTAGTCTGAAAAATTATCAGCTTTATCATTTGGAATATTGCCTTTACCTCTTCCTCTCTTTTCTTTCTGCAGCTCTGATTACATCCATCCTGTGCCTCTTCACTTTATCTTCTCTGTATCCTGCCTGTCTTTCATATGTTCCATCTTGTTATCTCTTCATACTATGTTCTGCAGACTTCGGGCCAAAGCTCAAAGCTTTTCAAATAACACAGGCAGTAAAACACCATTTTACAATAGTGGGCTTGTGGTTAATACATTTTAGGGGAAATATTCTTCCCCAAAACCTGGGATCAAGTTTGCATCCTGTCCTTTTCTGTGAGCAGGCTTTATTTCTAGCTTAGCTTATTTCTATTTTCTGTATCTATTTCCCTATCTATTATGTGTGTATGTGGCTTCTCTTTAGGTTTCCCACCAAGGCTAGGCTCTACCGTTTTTTTTAAAGGCCCTAGTGAGGTTTCACAGTAGCATTTAAGTGTTAGACTCCAGTGAATCAGCGTGCATATCCCCTCAGGTACTTACATTCTACATAGGAAACCACTGCCTTAGAGAAATCAGTCAGTAACAAATTTTAGGTAAGCAAATGCCTTGATTCTGCTGCATTAATAAATGATGTTCATATAAAACTTACGCAATGCTTGAATGAAAATAACATGAAGTAAGCATACAGAGAAACATTACTTCCCTAGTGGATTATCATGCAGGCCCCTTTATATGTGAACACCTTGCTTTACACACTGGAAGTTCAAAAACATTTTTTAAGCAGGGGAAATGTCATGATTTAATTCAGGCTTCAAGGAGATCATCCTGGGTGTGGCAAGGTGGAGGTTTTATTAGAGCAGCAATTCTTAGCCTTGACTAGCTATTAGGATTACCTTAATAGCTTTAATAAAATTTTGATACCTCAAATATTAATTGATCTGGCTTGGGGCTTGGGCATCTGAATTTTTTCTCAAACAACTCCCCCAGGTGATCCCATTTTGAAGCCAGTGTTCAGAACTGTGGAGCTAAAGCAAGACAAAGGAGAGAGAGATTTAAAATTGAGAAATAATTATAAAATAGAATTGTATAGCCCGATGACCAGTCGGGCATGGGATAGTGAGAAATAAAAGATGCCTCTGAAAATTCCAGTTTAGATGATTGAACACATGCATGATAAGCCAACATTTGTGTTACTATGTGTTAGGCTAAGTGCCAGTCATGTGTTAATTAACTTACTATTTACAACTGTGGCACAGCGTGTTCCCTGTTCACTCAACTAATTTCTCTTTCCTTCCTTCCCTCCTGTACAAATAGCTGGACTACAATTTCCCAGCATTTTTTTTTTTCCCATTTAGGCCATGTGATTGGATTTTGGCTAAAGGAATGTGGGCAGAAGTGATATATATACCATTGCAAATCTGGTCCATAAAAACAAAAACTCCTAGGAAATCACCTCCTTTCTCTTTTATTTTTTGTCTGCCAGTTGAGGCTGATGCCCAGGATATATATGGCATGTTTTCCTTCTTACCTGAGTCCCTAAATGAAAGCATAAATAAGAGCAGAGAGTCATAACTTTTATTTCTCCTGCCACTGAAATTGAGGGGAGAGAGACATTTTTGTTGTGTTACAGCCACTGACGTTTCTGGGTTTATCTGCTAAAGTGGTGAGTATTACCTTAATAACTACAAGATGAGTCCTACTATTAGCCTTATTTTCAAGATAAATATGGCAGAAAGAAAAGTGTTTGTGGAAAGATTTTGAGGTGTCTGTATTACATTCAAGGAGAGGTACTTCTAAGTCTGAAACTCAAGAGAGTGGTCATGGGATAGAAACATCTGTGAGTCATCAGCACACAGGTGATTGCTGAAGCCATAGAAATGAAGCTGATCCCTTGAGGTGACAAAGCAGAGAATAAAGGAAAGTGGACTAATGATAGAATTTTAGTACTAACAGTATTTAAAAAGAAAATATAGTGTGGGAGACCCAGAGAAAAGCCAGAGAGTTTAGAAAAAAATGATGGAGTATTGTCAAGAAAATTGAAAGAAGAGGTATCTTTAAAATGGAAGGCTTATCAGTAATGACAAAAGACACGGAGTTCAGTAAGCTAAAAACCAAAGAAAAGGCCACTTACCCAATTAGGTAGTGAATGCTGACTTTTATGAAAGCCCTCTCAAGAGGGAGGTGGGATTGGAAGTCAGATTGAAATGGCTTGACATGTGACTGAAAAGTGAAAACTTGTGAGTGGTACATGTACATTACCTTTTCAAGATATTTGGCAATAAAGAAAAATAGTGTCCTATAGAATAAGTGTTTTGATCTCTGGATCAGCTTACCAGTAGAAAAAGTGTGATTCAGAACAGTAGGGAATGTGTCAGATCAGTTCCTTTCTTTTGAGAAATTTATACTTTTATGGGAAAATAAATGAGTCGTCATTATCCTTTGCCTCAATAATATTTACAAATAAATATTAAATGTAAATGGTACATAAGAAAGAAACAAATCCTACCGTTTGCAACAACATGGATGGGACTGGAGGATATTATGCTCAGTGAAATAAGCCAGGCAGAGAAAGACAGGTACCAAATGATTTCCCTCATTTGTGGAGTATAACAACGAAGCAAAACTGAAGGAACAAAATAGCAGCAGACTCACAGACTCCAAGAAGGAACTAGTGGCTATTAAAGGGTAGGGGTAGGGGAGGGCTGGTAGGGAGGGAGGGAGAAGGGGATTGAGGGATATCATGTTTAGTACACATGGTCTGGGGGTGGTATCACAGGGAAGACAGTGTAGCACAGAGAAAGCAAACAGTGGATCTGTGGCATCTGACTACACTGATGGACAGTGACTGCATTGGGGTATGGGTGGGGACTTGATAATATGGGTAAATGTAGTAACCACATTGTTTTTTCATGTGAAACCTTCATAAGTGTATATATATCATAATACCTTAATAAAAAAATGTAAATGGGACAATGTTTGAAAAAATTAACACCTTGAAGGCAGGATGATATTTTAACGTTATTTTGTAAAGTTAGAGAAGTAGACTAAAATAGAGTGACACTTTGAGAATCAAGTTTAGGAATTAACAAAAATAGAGCATGATGTTGTTGGAAGAGGGGGACTATCTAAATCTGTGCCAGAACAGGAAAGAAATGAACTTGCAGATGGATCAGAAATGATGGTGAGTTGTTAACATAGTACTGATGGTATAGAGCTATGATTCACATTAATGAATAGGGCGGGGAGTCCATGCTCCTTTTGGTATTTAATTCTCCTCAGGCAGAAATACTGTATTATGCTGAGGCCCCACGAATGAAAAGTACTCAGAGAAGCTGAAGAAGGCTACAAGAAACTATACACCAGGGGAATCGTTCATAAATGGACTGCTGAAAGGGAATGGAGATATTCAGTGTAACAATAGAGTTCTGAGCAGTAATGTCAACTTTTGATAAAGTTTTGTAATTAAATTAAATATGGCCAAAAAAAAGTGAACCTTCTCCACAAAAGCACTGTTTTGAGGGTAGGCTAAGATGCCAGAGAAATGTATTAGATGGGCCCAAGTGATCACATGTAGTTGGTATGCCACATGGGACTGACAAGGATGTACCTTCAGGAAAGCCATCATGAAACCGGGAGGGAGACCCACATATGTCAGGATGTGAGTGACAGGTTGAGTTGTCACAGAGTCAGGGGGGCCAAGGCATGGGCAAGAGCTAGGCACATATTCTAGGTTTAGAAGGACGGGATACTCAGAGGTCAGATAGGTGGGGTTTCATTTTATGGAGGATGGTGCACTGTAATAAACTAAATAGGAAAAGTCAAAAGTCTGGGCCAGGACACTGAACCACTGAAGTTGAAGGTATCTGGGCTAGAGGACAATTTACTTTGAGCTGAATGAGGTTGAACCTTCAGAGCTTCTTCCCAAGCTCTGGGAAGGACCCAGCAATGTGTTCCAGTGATTGTATATTCTTGTAAAATTTGGAAAAGCAAGATTGTTTGGGATTTTTTTGGTGAACATGACCATCCCTTTTCAAATTTATTTGTGTTGAGCCTCACTAAATCTGTCTCTATCTTTTATCTTGAAACAAGGTTTAAGGCACAAATATCAAGAAAATGTGTTGTTTTTTTTGTCTCAGCCTAGGAGCTTCTATATTTCCTTTGTTGACAGTAATAAGAAATAAAACACAGCCAGAAAATTGAAAGTGGCCGTGGGGAGAGGGTAGCTAAGTAAGTGAGTTTCCAGGAGTGGAGGTGAAATTATGTCGTAGGAGGAGATCAAGCCAAGGCCATCTTCACGCAGGTGTGTGTTGAGAATGGATTATCTGGTGTTTGGTCTTCTTATAATAGCTATTGTTAGTTATTGTTATCCTCTGCTTTTACCCGCCCCCCTTTCTTTATTGAGTTATTTCTCTTTTTCTTTTTAAATACGTATTTAAAAAATATGCTATTTGGTACTGGGATATGATCTCAGGATTATACCTCCTTTCTATTTTAGGAGCTCCTTGAGGGCAAGGTCATTTCTTACAGTCTTGCCACATCAGAGTATAACTGGCGCAAAATGGAATTGTTAAGCTTTCTAATAGTTCTCCAACGAATTGGGAATGAGGGCAGCCAATAAAGATTTCCCTGAGGAGCTGACACACTGGCATGCAGAAATGTGAAATTTGAAATAATCTGAGTGAGTTTGATACCATCTTTATATATTCTCATTCCACAATACATATATTTAAACTTCATTCTAACTCACTGAAATAACATTGAATGTATCTTATTTTTATAGCAGAATTTTATCAAGATTTAAAGGAAGGTATCCCCCAAATAAATTTTCTTAAATTTCCAAGATATGGGAAAAATTGTTTGAGAATAATTATTTAGTTTTAATGTATTGTTTTCAGTTTATTGATTCATTCTCCAACACATTTTTTTAAGAATCAGGTTTGTGTTCAGTTATATGTCAGGGTCTAACGTTAAACTGGTAAACAAGGGCACGATCTTTTATTGAGGTTTAGGGGATTAATCAAATGCTTATGCTGTTTGAAATGATATATGATGGAAGTAAATGTTTCCAGGGGCCCTATAACAATGAAAGGTGATGTAGACCTGGGTTTGTGTGTATTGAGGGGAGGAGGGTATGTTCAGGGAAGACTTCTCAGAGGAAGTGATGGCAGAGTGAGGTCCAAAGGATGACCAAGAGACCCTGGTGGGAAGGAGGAAGGAAGAAGATGGAGGGACTGGTGAAAAATGTTCCATGGAGAGAAAACACAATTGTCAAACTGTTGCCAGAAGGAGTGAAAATTGGGGTAGCTGAAGAGATAACAAGTGACAGACTGACGCCCAGTGAGGCTGGAGATAGAGTCAGGGGCCAGACCATGCAGGATATTATAAATCATGGTAGGGATACGGCTTTTTCTTAAGAGTAATGAAGAGCCATGAGAAGATTTACTATAGGACATGATGTGATTAGATTTGAGTATTTGCAAAATCATTCTGACTCTGTTCTATGGGAAGGATCAGAGTGGCTAGAGTGGTGGCAGGAAGAACAGTAGGAAGCTATTGCAGTGGTCCTGGTGGGAGAGTTGGCAGCTTGGACAACAGAGGTGTCAGTGGGCACAGAAAGAAGTGGGCAAATTTAGGGGATGTTTAGAGGTAAAATAGATGGTATTTTTTAAATGGATTACGTATAAGCAGGGTGAGGGTGAAGGTGGTGTCAAGTTGACCTCTAGGATTCCAGCTAGTACAAATAGCTGGGTGATGAAGCTATTCAGTGAAACTGGAACCCCTGGTAGAAGACTGGGTTTGTTGGGGAAGATCACGTTTGATCATGGATATGTTGGGTATGAGGTGCCTCTGACATAGCCAAGTAATACATAAAGTAGGCAGTAGTATATGTGAGTCTGGAGCTCAAAGGTTATGTTGATCCTAGAGACATGGTTTGCTTGTCTCAGGATATTTAGTTTTGGATATTTCCTAGAAGAACATTGGAAGAGAAGAGCATGCAGGAGCAAGCCTTAGGAACTCTATAAACTTTAATGATGGTTGAAAAAGGATGAATCTCCAGAGGAAATCTGAGATGTAGGGAGAAAACACCAGGTGAATGTTTTTCTTGGAAGTTAAGAAAAGAGTGTTTCTAGAGTGAGGTACTAGTCAACATTATCAAGTGCTGCAGAGAGGTGTGGTGATAGGAGCCATGAAACACTGACTGATTTTTAGTAATAAGGAGACCACTGGTGACTCAATGGAAAGCTGTTCTGCTTAGGTGGCTATTTAGAAAGGATTGAACTAGAAAGAGTGGGAAGTTAAGCAAAAGTGGAGTCACCTCGCTGAAGATGCTTGGAGCAGAGGAGAAGGAGGACAGCAGAATAGATAGGACAGCGTATGACGTAGGGAACTTTTCTTTGTGAATGTCTGTTGGGATCTCCTGTCTCCTGTGTAATCTATAGTTGAGACTTAGGCTTTTTACGTAGGACTTGAAGAATAATTTTGGTACTTAAATAATAATAGACATCTATAGTCATAGTATAATTTGCTCTATGATAGAGGATAGGTAATAGCTATTATTTGTTTATGTCTTTCTTTCCATTAGAATTTTTTTTTTACCATGAAAATATATGATCCATTTAAAATGAGGCCATGGGTTAATGAGACCATTTTAAGTAAACAGGAGGGGGCAAAAAGCAAGGGCTGCACGTTCCTGGATGTTCTCCTGCATGGCACTGAGAAAATTTTGAGCACTGGAACTAACTGAGTTTATACACTTTGAAATGGACAGTGCTGGAGCCTGCACACATATGTAAGAAATAAATGTAAAAGATCATAAGCTGTGGGGGAGGTGTCTGGAGAAGAATACTCTTTCATACTCTGAAATGGTAGCTAAGGTGTGGCAATGGAAGTAGGAGGAATCTTTTATTTGGAAATTGCTCTGGAAGTGCCTGTTTGTTGTAGAAATTCACCTTTTTTACTAGTTGTAAGATTCTAGAAAAATTGCTCAACCACTTGTGATCTGCTTTCTTGTTTATGAAATTGGGTTACTAATCCCTTCATCCTCAGTATTTTCTGAGTACTCTTGTACATTTGAGCTATGAAATATACACATTTTATTTATCATGATGGCCAATAAACACTAAATTTGTTGGAGGGGGATATGGAGGGTTTAATTCATGACAGCTGTTATTCATATAACACTATGTACATAGTACTGGTCAAAATACAGCCTCAGAAATTAAAGTCTATACATTGAAAATGTATTAATCGCATGTATGAGAAAGGCAGATGAATATGAAATCATGGAGAAGGCCATAGAATCTAGAAAAAGATGACCCAGGTTTACAGCATTTTACATTTTTGAGCCTCAGTTTCTTTGCTTGTCATAGGCGATATTAATAATAGTAAATAATAGTACCTTTCCCACAGAGTAGTTGTGAGAGTTAAATGAGGTTGTGCTTTTGGCGTAGGAATCACTAGCTCTTATTAGCCATTATTATGAAGGTCTTTAAATCTCTTTACAATCCAAAGTTCAGCTTCTCAAAGTGATACCACTAGGAATAAGGGGAGGTGTGACAGAGGGTACTGGAAGAACCAAGAAAAATGTAGGATATCTTCCTGAAGTATACATTTGGTTAATATTTTTACTACATTTTGATATTTTTACATGGAGTATAAAAACACCCTTTTGAGTTTTTTAGATAAAGAGAAGGCTTCAAATAAATAATGCTGTCCTTGAGGGTGGGGTGAAGGTTCTCACTGCAGCTCTGGAGCCTGGGAATGTGCATCCCTTTATTTCTGCAGCCCAGGGTTCCTCCGTGGCAATGGTTCAGAATTACTGGTCAAAAGACAGATGCAGAAGTAAAAGCACTCCTTGCTTAGCCACAAATTTTGGTAGATTAAAAATCAAGAGGATTATATGCATTTGTCTGTTCAACTCTTAAAGTGATTTCCTGGATTTGTAAAAAATCTTGATATTTTAACTTACACTTTAATTGAGAAATGTTTCCAACATCTTGCTGTTTTAAGTAATTGAAAACGCTCTCAACTCATATTGCTTCTGAAAAAGGCAAACAGATATTTTCAAAAACGCTAAAATATAATATGCCTTGCATTTATTTTGGTAAATATCTTGATATCCTTATTTATTATAAGTAAGAGAATTTGGCAAATTTTCAATTCTAGAGAATATACTGTATGTTTTCTCCCAGTTTCATAATTTTGCCAAGACCTAAACATAAGCTTCCTTATTAACATGTGGGTGTAATTTTAAAATAAGAACTAGATTTGATTAAAATATAGGCAGAAAGACAAAAGAGATACATACAGACATAGAGTAGATTTTATGCCTATTTTTTCACATGTGTAGCTTCTGTATTGGAAGCTGCACATTTAATTTTTTACTCTCTTGAGAGGAAATTGGGGGCCACAAATTGAAGGAGGAATTGATTCTTCTCTCTGGGGGTTTGTACATTACTTTCCCTTGTTTGGGAAATCCCTTTTTTAGAAAATGTTTTGGGCTAATGCAAAGCCCACTGTGGATATTGCTTCCCCTGTGAAGCCTCTCAGACCATCCATTTACCACAGTTGATAACATCTTCAATTTTGCAACTATCTGTACTCAACTCAAATACAGTGATGATTTCTTTAGATACCTGTATTTCCCATGATTTGAGTACTTTTGTTAAGATTCTTTATATTTATCTTATGGATTTAGGGACAGGCATGTAGGAAGTCCTCAATACCTGCCTATTGCAATTGACTCAAGGAAGGGTTGCTAACCACTTGCCGCAGGTGGAATTGAAATGTTCATGGAGCCCTTCTGGAGGCACCCAAAGAGCCAGTCACTAATAGGTTGTCTCACAGAATGACCCCGCAAGCAAAAACAGGACCTCAGATGGTAGAAAAGTCCAGAAATATACCAAAATGCATCTGAGCCTTCTCCTAAACTAAGTAGGGAAATGATTGGTGTCTGAGAGTACAAGTGGGGCACCTTGGGGATGATTTCAGTCAATTTTCATTAAACCTGCAAGTTATGAATCTATAATATGACAGGTAGTCGCATGTTTATTACTCAGGTAATTCGTTAATCAAGTAATTTATTAATCAAGTAATCTATAAGTCCTACAAGCTATGAATCTCTAATATGACAATTATATATTCACTAATCAAGTAATTTTGACTCAGGTCTGTGGCCGTTGCTCCACGTGGATTGTGAATTCAGAAGAACCATAAGGCTAATTCTCTGTCATGAAATAGTTTGCATTCATGAATGGGAGGCAAAGCCAACAGGCTTGCAACAATAGGGGACAATATAAACCCCTGTAACAGAATAAGGAACAGGATGCCTTGTTGCTGGAAATTAATCAGTCAAAGCTAAGTATAGTAGCTGATGAGTATGCTCATATTCTAAAAGAGAGGTGCTAGACAAGCTAAGCTTCTGTAAGATTTTAAAACATGCAGCCAAATTGGACAATCAACTTTATACTCCCATCTTTCACTTGGAGCTATAAGAGAAGTCTAGAGATACCTTTGACAGGAGATTCTCAGCAGAAATTCCACAAGATTGGAGAGGTTTGTGATCCCCTTACCTAGGGGAAAGAATCATGTTGGGGGAGAGAACTGCCAATAAATGTCACTGGGAAGAAGGAAAACCCTTCTGAGAGATTAAGGTGTGTTTTCAAGAAGTGGAATGTGGCACACACAAGTGTTCAGACGTTTGTTGAACTACAGTCAGACTATTTTGTGCATTGGAACTGGCTGGATTTATACCCTACTGAAGTGGCCATTTAGGGCAGGGACAAGAAAAGAAATGACCAGTGGAAAAGACCATGAATTTCAAGGTATTGTTGGAGAGGGGAACATGATGTATTTCCTGGGAGAACCTGAAATTGTCCCCTTTAATTTCTGGGGAGAGCGGTTGGTGCTAGAGTCTGGCCTGACTATACCTGAAGTCAGGAACTGGCTGGAGCTTCCCCTTTCTTTAAGGCAAGAAGGGGGAGGTATGCTTTCTGAGTCAACACACCATACTCACAAACACTGGTGGACCGCAGTGGTGAGTTTCCATGGGAGGAGTGGATGCTTGGAATAATAGTGGTGTTGGGCCCTGCCAAGGAACTGCCTGCAGGTAAGGGACCTGAGCAGAAAGAGGGTATGTAGAGAGCCCTGCTGAATGCTCAAGTTGAATGGCTGCCAGCAGGTAGGTATTGGGTGGAGGGTACATAAGTTACGTCAAGGCTCCCAGCAGAAGTAACTCCAAAGAAGCCTCAAAAAGTGTCCCCAAGAGAGAACTAGCATTGTGCACCTGTGCCACAGTGCACCCTAAATTACATCACTCATCAAGGAAAATGTTGACTGAATCTTCTTCTTTCTGTCCTTGCTTCTGGTTGGGAGAGAAACTGCAGAATTACTGAGGAAGATGTGGGAAAGGGAGAGAAAAAGAAGCAACCTTCTAATGTTTGAAGGTGGCCTGGAAAGCTATAGGATTTGCCCATGATATTGTGTAAGATCAGAGAAGGGAGAGCCTGAAGACAGTGTTTGAAATCAGTGGTGGGTGCTTAGAGCACTTTTTTGATTTTGTCCTATTGAGTTGAGCTCATTAAAAAATCTGCTTCTACACATTTAATTAAATTCTAAGTAGTATTAGAATGACATAAGCTCCATAGTGAATTCCACATGGAGGAAAGCAGGGGAAGGCTTCAGGAGGATGGGCTGTGACTTTACCCAACTTTACCATTACTCCTGAAATAATGACTGAGAGCCACAGAGAGACTATAAAACTTTTACAGATAAATATTATTTCCCCATTTTTCCATTTTTACACAAATAGTAGCATACTCTACACACGGTTCTGTCTTGACTTGTTTCACTCAGTGTATCCTGAAGGTTATTTCATATCAACATTTAAAGAAACTGTATCACCCTTTTTTAACAAACATTAAAAATAAGATGTGTAAGACTACATCTTATTCCATTATAGGACTTGACTGAAATTTATTTAACCAATACACTTTGATCCATGCATAGGTTGTTTCCAGTCTTTTTTATCACTAATAATGCTGCAGAGAATAACCTATGCAAGGTTAAGTGTAGAATAAATTCTTTGACATGTAATTGCTGCATTTAAAAAAATAGATACGGTCAGAGCACCTTCTTTGAAGACTGCATAGGATTTGCACTTGCACCAGCAGTGTGTGAGTGACTAACCCCCTTCTCTCACAAACATGGAGCGTTAAACTTTTTAGTCTTTACCGACCTGATAATTTCAAAATGATATCCCAGTGTAATTATTTAAAAATATTATAAAGAGATATCTGTATTTTATTTCTGTGTATTGTCTTTTCATATTCTTGGTGCATTTATCTATTGGGCTTTGTTGTTTTTCTGGTTGATTTTTAGGAACTCTTGGTATATTAGGAGAATTTAGCCCTTTTTTCTGTGATATATGTTGTAATTTCTGCTCAGTTTTTCATTTGTCTTTTTATTTTGCTAATGATGCTTTTGGCATGCTGAAATTTTTATGTGTTTGAATTTATTAAACTTAGATGGTTTCTGTGTTTTTTTTGTTGGTTTTAGAAAGTGCTTCCTTCTTTGAAATTATGTTTTTTTATGTTTCTTTTTTAAATATTTAAGTTTTTGTTTCATATGGAATTCTTCTTGGTTTGGTATGGGTTATTATTTTTCATATGTAACTTACTGCCTTAATATCATTTATTGAATAAAAAAGCTATTTCTATTGATTTGAAGTGGCAAATTGATGTTTTCAGTTTGATTTACATTTACAGTATATATTTGGTTTTGATTTATGATCAAATATGGAAGACTTTTACTTTTAATAGATGAGTATAATTATTTTTACTGAAATGACAAATATGTTTGGTCTTAGGTTTGTCATATTATTTTATCTTATGCTTTATATTTTTATAGCTTTAAAAGTGTTTAATGGTTTTCTCTGCTTTATGTTTGTGCTCCTGGTAATTAGAAGAGTTTATATTTTTGTCATTTCCTAGAAAAGTATAATTTAATATGTAGCCTTAACTCTTTCTTTAGGCAGTATTTATTTGCTACTATGAAAAATGATGAAATTAGTATGATTTTCTTTTCTTCCTTGCCTCTCCTTCACCTCCTAATTTTAGTTAACTGTATAATATTCTTAGTATCTACTTCTGTTATATCAAGTAAGCTTCTCCTCTATGATTGACTTTTTTCACATTTAACTATTTTTGTCCCCCAACAATTAAAAGTGAGAAAGTCAGCACCCTTATGCTAGCTACCTGCCATCCTTATTTCACGTTCCCTCCTGTGATTTTGCTTATCCACTGTTAGGAGTTGTAACATCCTCTTCTGCCAACAAGTTGTCTTAGTCTCAGCCCTAGAGTTACATAGAATGCTCACGGATACTTCTGTCCCTTTCTCTCCCATCACCCTTTGGTGAGCCTCTGGGAGTTTCATCCAGAAGGTTTCATGGGAACAATATTCATGTTCTTTCCGTTTTTAGTATATTATCAAAGTTGATTTTTATCTTTTGAACACAATCTCTTGTTAAAATACCAACGAGGAAATGAGTGATACATTTAGTGGACACTTTTTCTTCTTTTGTCCCTGCGACTCACTGCCTCCTGCTATCTTCCTGGTTATAGGGGCAGGGATCTCAGTAGCCTGGTTTCTACAAAGTGACTTTACATCCCTTGGCCGTAGCTGAATGGTCCAGAAGAGGCAGCAGACCTGAGTTTGGCTAATCAGAGTCCCATCTGTAGATATTTTGGGGAGAGGAGATAGACACAGACATAGAAAGAGAGAGAGAGTGGGCAGCCTTTCTCTGGGTGGCTGGACCTGTAAATAAGGCTGTTGATGACCAGGTTTGTAGCCAGTAAGTTGGAAATGCAGAGAGAAAAGAATAAATGGGGCAGCAGCACAGAGAGATACAGAGCTAAATGAGGAGGACGACCTAGGTTCCCCGTAGATTCTAGGTTATACCTCTAGTTTCTTCCTGTGGCCTGGCTGCTGCTTCTGTTTCTGTGAGACATTTTTATAATCTTATAATGAATTAATCTGTTTTACTTAAATAGGTTTCTGTTATTTGCAAGAATAATAAGCCAGCTCATATCCTGTGTGCTATTATAGATCAGAAATCCACCCAGCTAAAAAGAGTTTGAAAAATAAGATTACTCTTTCTTGTTCTGAAGGATTTTTTTCAGCTATACAGTCATCATGTGAATTCAAACACAGACTCTGTATGAGCTAGTGTACTTACCAGGTAGATCTGGTTTAAGTACTAAGCACTTGTTGGTGGCCAATACAACACAATAGTGAAAAATTAAAAGCAACTGAGAGAGTTGGTCATTTGGATTTGCAGTGGCTCATCAGGTCAGCCCCATGAGCTGCTGGCAGGTACTTTGGATTCTGGTAGTTCACTAATCTTTCCCTCCAGTTCAGTTGTGGTTGTCTGTGCTTGTAGCTCAGCCATTGGCTGGGCGTAAAAGCAGTGTGATCAGTAAGTATGCTTCTCCATGTAAGGTGATTTCATAAACACTCACAGTTTAAAATCCACGATTTACCAGTAGGAGCAAAATATCCCCAGACAATCAAATATTCTTTGGTACCTTGAAGACCCACCTGAATTTTTAAAACTTTTCCAGAGTTATTGAGGGCAGGGAGAGGGAGGCTGAGGGAGGAGCTGTGGCCCTGGGAATCACTCCAGTGTCAGGCATCTTGGGATTTCGTAGGCCAGCTCCAAAGATATATAAAAAGGTAAAGTTTAATTGGTCTTTAACTTGGAGCTTGGTTGAAAACCCCATTAAAAGTCTTTTTATTTCTTTTCCATTATAAAAACAGGAGGCATTTCATTAAATACATAGGAAATAAAGGAAAATGGGATGAAGAAAAAAAGTCATTTGGAGTCCTACCAACCCAAGAAAAACATGGTTAATTCCAGAATTTTGGAATTTTTTTCTTTGGACTTTATTTTTAACTTTTCAATATATTTGTTCTTCCATTTACTTGGCATAATGTTGTATATTCACAATTGCATGTCTCTTATTTATCCATGGATTTTCTATGTTATTATAAATTCAATGTAAATGTTTTTAAAGTCTTTGTAATATCCCAAGAGATGTATTACATAGTTCAGTAGCCATTATTTTGGAACATGAATGATTCTAATTTTTGGATATTTTAATGTTGCAACAACTTTTTGAATAAAACTTTTTGAATGTGTAGAATTTTTTTATAGGCTAAATCCTTACACATTTCGGCTACAGTTTTGAATATTTCCATTCTGCACAAGTCATCACAAGTCAGTCTCCACTTCAGCCCAGCTTCTCTTTGGGTTTGCAGGCACTAGTCCTGGGTCTGTGAAGTGAGAGGGGCCCATGGCAGATCTGGGAACCCTGAACATGAGCTGCAAACTTGAATGAATCTGAAATCTGGGTTGATCCCTTTGTTTTCACCTCACTGCATCCCAAAGATGAAAACTGGCTGAGAATGTGCCTGGATTCTGCGCTGGCAGCTGGCGAGGCATCCCCAAATAATGGGAGATTATTAGAATCCTGCCCTTTTCCAGCTAGCTTTTATCCACATTCCTTTTTGTGTTACACCAATTAGGGATGGCACAGTGGTTTTCTTTGTATGCATCCTGGCAGCCTTGTCGATGTAGATTTGGGAGGAAAATCTCACGGAATGTGCACATCCCTTTGGCTTTCCGTAACGAGGCATGACAGCAGGATCTTGGGTCGCTCATCCTAAATTCATAAGGAGCTATGTGCCTGAAGAGATAGTCTGTGGACTGTTTAATGGCCTGGCATTTTTATGCATGAAATGTCTGCTAGAGAGGACTCTGGTAATCACACAGTATATAGCAGAGATCTTTCACTCCCTGAAGTATATTTCTTTTTCCAGTGGTAACAGTATATCAATCCATACTGGAGCGGGACACAGTGGTGAAACACAATTTCATGCAAGGTGGAGCTGGCTGGACCCCATTCGGTTGCATTTAGTTGTTAAAATAAGCTTCCTTCTCAATGATCACTGCGGAGCTCAGCCCCCAAGGTCAGCATTGTAATGCATCTCCAGCATAGAAAGTGCCACAGTGCTCACCTAGGGCCCACAGAGGGGTCATTATTCAAACCCAGGTATCGCTGCCTATCCAAATGTTAAAGTTCCAGGACAGGATCTGTGTTCTTCTCACCTCTTAGGCATCTTAGGTTTCTGCATTTTTCTATGGGTTTGATAAAAGCAGGAGCAACCCAGCTACCTCCCATGTAGGTAGTCGGAGTTTGTTAATTTTAGCTAAGAGACTTTGTGATGGCCGTGGGGCTCTGAGCGTCAGCGGCGTGTAAGGGTTTACGTGTTGGCTCCCTGTGTGGAGCTCTGCAGGTCACTCCCTTTCTTTCATGGCTGCACAGTCTTACTGAGGTCAGCAAAATTGACATGAAACCAGAAAAGGAAGTCAGAGACAGAACTTCTTGGGTTCTGTCCTTGCTTTGGCTACCTTTGTGTGGCTCTGCTTAATCCCTTTAAGCAGAACTGGGCGTTCCCATCCTCTGTCGGCTATCTGAACACTTCTAGTATTAGAAATTGAAGAGGGATTGATGGAGCCTGGAGGTGGCGGGACTGGGGGAGTAGAGTGGGTGGGGAAGTGGGGTGGGATTGGTAGGTCGGGGTGATTGTTACCTGTTTTCCCTTTGGTTATTGTCATCAGTGGGCAGGGGGACATACTTAGGTTCTCAGGTGGTGAGAGCTGAAATTCCATGTAAGAATCTCTAGCACAGACCTGTTTTCAGAGGCTTCATAATATTTATAATATGAAGCAGCTGTCTTCATCTCAGATGGTACTTCTCCCTCTCTTCCCGGGCCTGGGATACAGCGTTATTTCTCTGCTGATGATCAGGAGAGAAATGCTAATATGCCCCCGTGTGTGTGTGTGTGTGTGTGTGTGTGTGTGTGTGTGTGTTATGTAGTGTTGTGTAATAAACTATTGCAACATATTGGTGATTAGTAAATGTTATCTTCCTTTTCTGCCAGAGAGGAGCTTATAGTATTTCATAGCCAGAAGACACCATAGAGATCCTTTAATCAAGCACCATAACTTACAGATCAAAAAAGAGATGAAGAGCAATTTTTGGAATTTTCCCAAAGTAAGAGAGGTATTGACAAAGCCAGGTTGATAGCCTGGGTGTCCTGGCCCCAGCCAAATGGTCATTCCATTATACAGTGCCTATATTTAAGAAGCATGAAAAAAATTATTTAGTCTTTTTTTTCATTTTTAGAACAAAAATACTTTTTTGAGGCAGCAGAAAGAGTAATACAGAAGTCTTCATTATTCTGTTACTATTTAGCATATGACTTTATGTGTATTATTTAAAAATAACACTTTATTGAGGTATGATTAGCATTCAGAAAACTTTACCTAGTGAGTTTAGAGATGGGAATATACTTGTGAAACCGCCACTGCAATCTATGCCATAAACCTATCCATCACTTCCAAAAGTTTCCTCCCACTCTCTGTTTTATTTTATTATTTAATTTTTAAAAATTAATTTTTTTTTTACTGATAAGAATACCTGCTGTATGATCTGTCCTCTTGGAAAAAATTTAAATATACAATACAATATTGTTGACTATAGGCGCTCTGCCGTATGGTGCATTTCTAAGACCTATTCATCTTGTATAACTGGAACTCTGTGCCATTTGACTTATAACTTCTGGCTTGCACCTCCTCCTAGCTCCTGGAAACAACCATTCTTTCTTCTTTTATGAGTTTGGCTATTTTAAACTCTTCATTGAGAGTGAGATCGTGTATTATTTGTCTTTCTGTGTCTGGCTTATTTCACTTAGCATAATGTCCTCCTGTTTCATCTGCAAGATTTCCTTATTTTTAAAGCATTGTATGCATAGCACAGTTTCTTTATCCATTCATCATTTGATGGACTTTCAGGTTGCTTCTTCCATATCTTGCCTATTGTGAGTAATGCTGCAATGAAATGGGAATGCAGATACCTTTTTGGGATCCTGGTTCCAATTCCTTTGGATATATATTCAGAAGTGAGATTACTGGGTCACATGGTAGTTCTCTTTTAATTTTTTGAGGCACCTCCATACTGTTCTCTGTAGTGGCTGCAGCAATTTACATCCTCGCCAAAAGTAAATGAGAGTTTACTTTTCTCCATATCCTTCCCAACACTTATCTTTTGTTTTGTTTTGTTTTGTTGATAATAGCCATCCTACTAAGTATGAAACGATACTCATGATAGTTTCGATTTGCATTTCCTTGATGATCAGTGATGTTGAGTACCTTTCCCTAAACTTGTTTGCCATCTGTACATCTTTGCAGAACTGTCTATTCAGGTCCTTTGCCCTTTAAAAATCAGTTTGTTTTTTTGCTGTTGAGCTGTAGGAGTTCCTTATACATTTTGAATATTAACCCTTCATTAGATAGATGGCTTGCACATATTTTCTCCTCTTCTATCAGTTGCCTGTTGATTCTGTTGCTTGGTTCCTTTTCTATGCAGAATCTTTTAGTTTGATATAATCCCACTTGTCTACTTTTGCTTTTGTTGCCTCTGCTTTTGATGTCATACCCAAGAATTCATTGCCAGGACCAATGTCAAGAAATTCTCCCCTGTGTTTTCTTTTGAGGAGTTTTAGTGTTTCAGGTCTTATATTTAAGTCTTTAATCCATTTAAGGAAAGTTTTTAATTTAGGTATCAGCAGAAAAGCATTATCTATAACACACTTATATCTGTATTAAATAGATATATTAAGAAGCCTCTGCTTATGTATTATCTATATTATTGGCTTACTAGCTTTAACTCTTTATTAAGTAGCAGTTATATACTATTAATATAGTAATATATAAATAACACATTATCGTTAGTAGTTTAGCTATCCAGCAGTATAGATTAAACAATTATTTTCTAAAAGAGATTTTAAATAATAATGCCAATATATTTTTTCATTTTGTTATCATTTTTGGTGCTCTTTATTCCTTTGTGTAGATCTTTATTTCCATTTGATATCATCTTCTATCTGCCTGAAAGATTTTCTTGAACATTTATTGTAGTAATTACCTTTGGTGATGAGTTCTTTCAGTTTTCATATATCTGCCTAAGTCTTTATTTCATCTTAATTTTTGAAAGATATTTTTACTAGGTATAGAATTATAGATTGACAGATATTGATCAACTGTTCTTGCTTGCATTGTTTCTAGATAAGAAATCAGCTGTCATTATCTTTTTTGTCCATATGTAATAAGACTTTTTCCCTACTCTGGCTACTTCAAATATTTTGTTTTTCTTTATTGCTGTTTTTCAGCAGCTTGATTATGATATACCTGGGCATATTCTCTTCAGTTACTTGTGCTTGGGGTTTTTTAGCCTCTTGGACCTATGGGCTTGCAATTTTTACCACTTTTAAGAAATTATAGCCATTATTTCTTCAAATATTTTTATCTGCCTCCTCAACCCCCGCAAAAACTCAGGGACTCCAATTGTACATATATTAGGCTGCTTGGTATTGTCTTGCATTTCACTGATGCACTGTTCATTTAAAAACGTCATTTCATGTTGAACAGTTTTATTGCTCTGTATTTCAATTCATTAATCTTTAATTCTGCAATGTCTAACCTACTCTTAATCTTATCCAATCTAATTTCAACTCATACATTGTATTTTCATATCTAAAGGTTTGATTTGGTTCTGTCCATGTCTGTATATCCAACTGTCTAGCTCTTCCTCCTCTTTACTTAATATTCTGAATGTATGCTATACAGTTGTAATAATTGTCTTAATGTCCTTTTCTAATTACAACATATCTATGAATTTTGAATTTTTGATTATTTCTCTTTTTTATATCTTCTTTCTCATTTTTTGTATTTGTTATTGTATCCTGTATGTCATAACTTTTACCTTGTTTGGTATTGTTTACTTTTTTATTTCTACAAATATTCTTGTCTTTTATTCTGGAATGCATTTAAGTTACTCGGAAAAGTTTAGTTCCTTTAGGTCTCTCACTTAAGATTTGTTAGGTAGAACTTGTAGCAGTGCTCAGTCTAAGGAGAATTACTCCCTACTACTGAGGCATGAGCCTTTTGTATAGTCTACCTGATGCTCAGTGAATCATGAGGGCTTCCTTCTGGCTGATGAGAACAGGCACTATTCCTGGCCTGAGTGTTGGGCACTATCACCTCTAACCCTTTTGGGTGACTCTTTCCTAAACTTCAGGTAGTTTTCTCACATACATTTGCTGATTATTACTCAGCTGAACACTGATAGGTCCCTTTGCAAATGTTAGGAATTCTTTCTCTCTCCAGCTTTCTTCTCTCTGATGTGCTGTTCTAAGAAGTATAGCCACTTTCTTCACAAACTTTTAGCTCTTTCTCTTCACATTGGAGGGTCCACTGTACTCTGCTTAGACTCCCCCAACCCGCACCCTGATTTGAAACATTCTTAAGGAAATAAGCTGGAGCAACTGTAGGGATCACCTTACTTGTTTTCTGTCTTTCAGTGATCACTGTCCTTCATTGCCTGATATCCAATGCCATGAAAAAAATTAAAAAAAATATTTTGCCATTTTTTGTTGTTTCAGGCTGGAGTGTATATCTAGCCAGGAGCAGAGATTCTCAGTTGTCTTGAAATATTATTTAAATATTATGTGCATTTTTAAAACTCTTAATTCTTATCTAATCTCTCCAACAAGACAGTAGATTTCTCTAAGACAGGGGATTCATCTTAAACTTGGACATAGTCCCTGTAACACTGTGCACTTTGCTATAAATTTGGAAATTTCCTGTACAAGAGATAATGACAGCATAGAAATTATTTGCAACATTCATTCTGTGTATGTCTGTCACATATACTTAATAATGTATCTTGACTTTATTGTTATCTATGTTCCTCTGAAGGAAGAAGAGGGCTAGATCAGTCTGGCTTTGAGTGAAAGTAGGAGTTCTGGGGGCTGGAACCCTGGGATTTAAACCTAAGTCAACAACCAGGTGGAACAATTGAAGTCCAAATATTGGGAAGAAAGTCATGAGAAGGAAATACAGAGGAGTCTAGTGACTGGGATTTCAGTGAGGAACCAAGTGTATAGAAGCTGTGAACAAGAGTAAAGGGGAGCAAAGTAGTCTCACAAGTATCCTGAAGGTGCAGTGAATATAGGTGGCTCCTCTTCTGCAATTTAGAAAATCATCTGGCATGTATAGGGTGAAAAGGTGAGTGAATCTGACATAAGTACACAGAAGTGTGATGGAAAATTATTTAAAGCACATTAACTATAATCAGTTCCTCTCTCAGTTCTGTCAGAGTGGCTCTAAGCACTTCACTGGCTGTGTAAACCCTGCCATCCTGCTTATTAACAGTAGTTTTCTGGCACTGTTGATTTAATAATGAAGATACATGTAAACATAGTAAACATGCACAAAACATCTGTCTCAAAAAATTGGTTTATTTTCTTCATAAGGAAGCCAGAAAATGTGATATGATCACAATAAAAAGATCATGTTGTTTGTTATGCTAAGGGCTTTTCATTACCTGAGCAAGTGTTTTTAAATGAATAATAAGTTTAAAATTCAAATAGAATATCATAAGGTAATATCTCAAAACATTTCAGATTTATTTGTTCTTTGTTCAGATACTATAGCACTATAGCTTCTGGGATAGCAGTTTCTGACAGGCCTCATTCAATCGAACCATAAATTTCTATGGCTGCTGCCCACCAATGCAGTTCTATAAAAGCCAGATAAAAGTTTCTGAGGATGAATTAAAATAATAGAGCTATGCCCTGACACTATGATGAAGGCCATGCGGTATGTTTTTACATCTAATACTTGCAGTAATGCTATGAAGTCGGTATTTTTTTCTTATTAATACCATTTTCTAGAGGAAATTCCAATTTAGAGAGTTTAAGTATCTTTCTCCAAGTTGTTATCAAGGAGATCAAAGTCATGTCTGTTTGACTTCAAAATTCTTCATCACTGTTATGCATGTTTCTGTCTCTTATTCTCTTTGTTTCTTTTCTTTGCGGAGGATGGAGCAACACATTCACATCCTCTCAATTTATCAGTTAGTCAAAAGATCCTATAGAATGTTTGTGTCCCCTCCCAGCTCCACCTCCAAATTCATATGTTGAAGTGTAATTCCCTGTGTGATAGTACTTGGAGGCGGGGCCTTTTGAAGGTGATTAGGTCGTGAGGATGGAGCTCTCCTGAATGGAATTAGTACCCTTATAAAAGAGACTGCAGAGGGCTCCCTAGTCCCTTCCATCAGGTAAGGACACAACAAGAAGATACCCATCTGTGAACTAGGAAGGGTACTCACTATACACCAAATCTACTTGGGCTTGTGAACCTCCAGAGCTGTGAGAAATAAACATCTCTTGTTTAAGTCATCCAGGCTATGGCATTTTGTTACAGCTGTCTGAAAGGACTGAGACACAGACCATTCTAGTATCTGTCCTTGGAATTCATCAAAGGCCCTGCCTGTTTTGTAATTAATGGGTTTACATGAATTAGAAGTCTCTCTGCTATTTCTTGCTATCACCTTAAGAACATACTCCGGGATAATAGGGCAGTGTGGACTCATAAAAATTCCTTAAACACAATACTTTTTCTTTATTTTTGCTATTATAAAGTCCAGATTAATTTTCCTTTACCGGAACCCAATGCAAACCAAACTTTGCCTGCTGGTTTACTGGGAGAGAGAGAACTCCCTTTGGAGGTTACAGGCTTCACCTCACAGTGACTGATGGGCACAGCACAGGGCTTTCCAAGTGAGCATGAATGAGGCCAAGTGATAAAAGCTTTCCTGGGTGTGTTGGGAGTGGGGATCACTGAAGGCAGAAGAAAGAGGAATCAAGTCATGGATGTAGCTAGGCTGAGTATGAGAGTCAGAGAAATTGCCAATTGGAATTGAGGGTAACAACCAGTTGAAGAGGCAAAACCCCCTCTACATATACAGGACTTTCTGTCTAGTCCTATCCAGCTTCAAGTTATGAAGAGGTATAATGATGGCTTTTTAATGTCTTGGGTGGTACTAGTCACAATCTTATATACTTTACATTTGTTGTTATTATATTTGTTGTTTATTATTTTTATTGTATTTGTCGTTATGTTTGTTATGTTTATATTATTTAATTCTCATAAAAATCTCATAAATTCTCATCAAAATCCTATGGGGGTATTACCCAAATATTACAAAGAAAGAGTAAGCAAGTTCAGACAATTTAGAATTAGATTTTAGGGCTAATCTAATCTCAGATCCTAAGCTTTTTCCCTTAAATTCTTAATATCTTGACAGTTTTCTTATAGTAAAAGATTATTTCTCTGCCCAGAACATTTGTAGAAAATAAATGTAGTGATATTTTTTAAAGCCCTAATTCCCTTTTAGAATGTATTTGCAATGTACAAATTAGAATGTAAAGCAATGTTCTTTAGAATGCATTTATTAAAATGAAAATACTTGCTTGGAAATTCAAAGTTCATTAAAATAATGTAATTATAAAGTTACCTGAAGGGTAATAAGAGAATAGTAGATATCAGACAAGGGATTCCTCAGTTGCGGAGGTGTACATGATCTTGTGGATTTCAACTGTTCATAGAATTGTCACTCTTCTCGGAGGCAAGTATGTTACCACATAAACTTAATTTATGCTAAGCAGATTAAAAAAATGAATCAGCCCTTTTGTATACTCAGATTGTTATGAGGCTGCAGTAATCTAATACATTGGTTGACATATAAAAATTCTAAGATGCTTTAGAAATTAAAATTCAAAAGTTCTTTTCCAGCATAATCTAGAGAAGAACTGGCATTGTGGAACTAGTATTCTCTCAGAGTTTGATTCAAATGGTGAAATCAGCAAACTTCTACAAGAGCAAAAAGAAAAGGGGTGATAGCACTGGTATAAACCATAGAATACCCTTCAGGATGTTCTACGTAATCTCAGTATGGACTGCAAGAAAATGAAAAACCTAAATAAAATGGGTGTGTCAACTGTTTTTTTTAGTGGTTTTAATTGTTTAGTTGTACAACCAGTAACAGAATTCTATTTTATATTGCCCAGATGTGTCAATTTTATGGGTACATTGTAGAACTCTGCTTAGACGGTACATTTTGCTTAGAGTAAGTCTATATAACATTACTGGATAAAACCTTTAGCTCTAAGACTCTAAGATGGCCCCATGATCCCTGCCCACAGGTGTTCACATCTTTGTGCTTTGTGTAATCCTCTTCTCTAGGTGTGGATGGACATGACTTGGTTCTAGCCAACAGAATATGGCAAAGGTAGAGGAAAAGACTTGTGTGATTACATTACATTACATAAAAATCTCTCTTCTGAGAGAATTTCCTTATTGACTTTATGAAATAAGCAGCCATGTTAGGGAAGTCCATGTGGCAAGGAACTTGGGCAGCTTCCTCACCGTGGCCAGCAAGAAACATGCCCCTCCATTTTATAGCTTCAAGAAAATAAATTCTGCCAACAACTTGAGTTTGAAAGTAGATTTTTCCCCAATAAAGTTTAGATGAGGGTCCAGTCCAGCTGGTGCTTTGCTGTCTTAGAAGACCCTTGGAATGGGGTGATCTCACCAGAGCAATTTCATAGTGTTCTCCCCAGTAGATGTGCCATTACCCTTCCTGTAGCATCGAGTCCACTGGGCAAAACATAAGCATATGCTCTTAATTAGTTGGAGAATGAGTTCTGAGCCTGGGCTGTTTAAAATAATTGAAAACAGATCCTTAGCACCTGCAAAATGCTAACAAGTGTCCTGGATAATTGAGGTGGCTCATCTGGACATGAGTTCCTTAGAATCCCAAAGAGCTGCCTCTGCTTCCGGAGTCTCCATAAATATGTGCCAGGTTATAGGTTTGTATCTTCTAATATAAATCTGATGCTGTATTACTCTAACCCTTTGACAAAACTGTGTGTGGAAGAAATGTCTCAGAATCACAGAAAGTGGATAGAATACAGAACTTAGCAACAATCTAGTAAGAATAATGAGAAGTAGTATTTTTGAATACCTGCCGTGTGTTATGGACCTTGCAGAGTGCTTGATATGCAGCGTCTCATTTAAAGTGATCCAACTCAGATGGAAACATCTAGACAATTTGGTTGTTTATTTTCACCAATAGCATGGGCTCCATTTCATCATAGTGCTTAAAATATGAATAACTGGATACATAAATTGCATTTATGACAGTTTAAAAGTAGGCAGTGTAATCTCACCTGGCCTTTGGCTAATACAAATCTGTGTTTGAATCCTGATTTTGCCACTCACCAGCTGTGTGATACTGGATAAGTTAATTTAACCTCTCTGAACTACTATTTCTCTTATTACTAGTATCTGTGTCATGGAGATTCTGATGCTATATTGGGCTGTTGTAAGAATTAAATAAAATAAAGAATGCAAAATTCATACTATCTGGCCACTGAGGGGTTGTGCAGTAAATGATAGCTATTATCTTAAAGTGCTTTTTTTTTTTGAGAGGGCATCTCTCATATTTATTGATCAAATGGTTGTTAACAACAATAAAATTCTATATAGGGGAGTCGATGCTCAATGCACAATCAATAATCCACCCCACGCCTAATTTTCGTCAGTCTCCAATCTTCTGAAGCATCATGAACAAGTTCTTACATGGTGAACAAATTCTTAGATAGTGAATAAGTTCTTATATGGTGAACAGTACAAGGGAGTCATCACAGAAACTTTCGGTTTTGAATACGCATTATGAACTATAAACAATCAGGTCAAATATGAATATTCATTTGATTTTTATACTTGATTTATATGTGGATCCCACATTTCTCCCTTTATTATTATTATTATTATTATTATTATTTATTTTTTAATAAAATGCTGAAGTGGTAGGTAGATGCAAGATAAAGGTAGAAAACATAGTTTAGTGTTGTAAGAGAGCAATTGTAGATGATCAGGTGTGTGCCTGTAGACTATGTGTTAATCCAAGCTAGACAAGGGCAATAGAACATCCACGGATGCAGAAGATTTCTCTCAAAACAGGGGGGTGAGGTTCTAAGCCTCATCTCTGTTGATCCCCAATTTCTCACCTGATGGCCCCCCTGCGACTGCCTGTCTTAGGTTGTTCCTCCCTTGAGGAATCTTACCCGTCTCTGGCTAACCAGTCATCTTCCGGGGCCATACAGGGAAATGTAAAGTTGGTAAGTGAGAGAGAGGCCATATTGCTTGAAAAGGTTAGCTTTTTACTTCTTTGCAGATTTATGTCCTGTGGCTTCTATGCCCAGCATTTGTCTTGAGGTATCTTTACCACTTGGAGGAATTATGATACTCGGTAAATTCGATATGACGCACAAATTCTATTTAAGGGTTGTAATTAGGAAGGAAGAAGAAAAGCTATAGAAGTAGCAGGCCGAAGAAAACATAGGAAGATTGGTTATTTCTTTGACATATCTTCTTGTAGAGTAACTTAAGCATGTATAGGTTTTAAGCTACTAATTAAATTGCGCACACACATTAGCATAATAGGAATACAGTTACATAACCAAAGCAGATCTATAATTACCAGCCATCTCCAGTGAAACCAAGAAAACCAGTTAGGCATCCTAGGCATTTGTGAAAATTTATCTATGATATGATGGATATTGTCCAACTGTACTTGAACAGTCTGAGAGAAATCAGACAAATTAAAACAACCCATTCCTGGGAACTGTTCACATCCCATATGTTCTTTTAACAGTAGATAGTCTGTAGTTGTAAGATTTTGGAGCACTACAACTTGCACTTCTTCTAATTCTTGGTTGAGTTCCAACAGTATAGATCCAGTCAAATTTGTTGTTTTACTGTATGCACAGGCCAGCTTAGATATCTCCTTCTTCATTCCAATGGCAAGTACAGGAACCGGTGGGATGAATGCAGCTACAGCTGTAGCAGTGCCTGGATCTTTGTTGAGGTTTTTTGATGATCATCTTCTGGTATGAGTCTTCCAGAGAGTGCTGATGTTGGAAGTTCTTCTTCATATCGTATCTTAGTTCATTTTCTGGGTAGCCAAATTAGGCTTTGATCCTCTGTATAAACACAAACAGACCCTTTGCCCACACTTTGATATGCTCTTTATACCATTGTATAGAACTCACTGGAGGTCACCACACAGGAACTGCTTTTTTTTTTAAGAGAAAGGAATATTATCAGAAAAATGTACCTCCATAGATGATCATCTGACACCCTTTAAGTGATCAAAATTAAGGATATTTAAAGCATGCATTAATCATTGATTTATAGTTAGTTTTATCCTATCAGGGAGTAATCCCCCTTTTCTTTCTTTCTTTCTTTCTTTCTTTCTTTCTTTCTTTCTTTCTTTCTTTCTTTCTTTCTTTCTTTCTTTCTTTCTTTCTTTCTTTCTTCCTTCCTTCCTTCCTTCCTTCCTTCCTTCCTTCCTTCCTTCTTTCCTTCCTTCCTTCCTTCCTTCCTTCCTTCCTTCCTTCCTTCCTTCCTTCCTTCCTTCCTTCCTTCCTTTCTTTCTTTCTTCTTTTTTTTGTTATCATTAATTTACACTTACATGAAGAATATTGTGTTTACTAGGCTCTCCCCTATACCAGGTCCCCCCTATAAACCCCTTTACAGCCACTGTCCATCAGCATAGCAAAATGTTGTAGAATCACTACTTGTCTTCTCTGTGTTGTACAGCCCTCCCCTTTCTCCCACCCCCCCCCTATTGATGCTAATTTTAATACACCCCTTCTTCTTCCCCCTCCTTATCCCTCCCTACCCACCCATCCTCCCCAGTCTCTTTCCCTTTGGTACCTGTTAGTCCATTCTTGAGTTCTGTGATTCTGCTGCTGTTTTGTTCCTTCAGTTTTTCCTTTGTTCTTATACTCCACAGATGAGTGAAATCATTTGGTATTTCTCTTTCTCCGCTTGGCTTATTTCACTGAGCATAATACCCTCCAGCTCCATCCATGTTGCTGCAAATGGTAGGATTTGCCCTCTTCTTATGGCTGAGTAGTATTCCATTGTGTATATGTACCACATCTTCTTTATCCATTCATCTACCGATGGACATTTAGGTTGCTTCCAATTCTTGGCTATTGTAAATAGTGCTGCGATAAACATAGGGGTGCATCTGTCTTTCTCAAACTTGATTGCTGCATTCTTAGGGTAAATTCCTAGGAGTGGAATTCCTGGGTCAAATGGTAAGTCTGTTTTGAGCATTTTGAGGAACCTCCATACTGCTTTCCAGAATGGTTGAACTAATTTACATTCCCAGAAGCAGTGCAGGAGGGTTCCCCTTTCTCCACAGTCTCGCCAACATTTGTTGTTGTTTGTCTTTTGGATGGCAGCCATCCTCACTGGTGTGAGGTAATACCTCATTGTAGTTTTAATTTGCATTTCTCTGATAATTAGCTATGTGGAGCATCTTTTCATGTGTCTGTTGGCCATCTGTATTTCTTTTTTGGAGAACTGTCTGTTCTTAAATTGCTTTTATATCAATGAAACTTAGTGTAGGTAATTATTAGCATTATTATTATAACTTACATTTTATCTTTAATGTTATCTTGCTAATTTACATATTTTGAAAATGAGGAAATAAAGTCACAGAAAAGATAGGTAAATGCTAGATACTTGTTCTAAAGTGCTTAGACTGAAATTGGGATGCACAGACTTGAGCTTTCTATCTCTTCCCTGTTCTGCAGGGCTGTTTCTATATAGTAAGCGCTGAGTTCGCTGCTTAGGCTGTACCTCCTTGAGTGCAGGAATTCGCTTCTCCAGAAAAAGTCTAGACAGTAGGCCTTCAGTGGATATGTGTTTGGTTTATAAGACCAAGTTAATACCCAATTCTAAGGAATCTGAACCCTTAGGACAAGATAAGTCATTTGTTCCTCAAACTGAATCTCAAAGGTAAAAGAAAGGGGATTACCACAGAAGGGTGAAGCACAGCATGAACTACCCTGAGATCCAGGAGAAGGCATCATTGCTGGGTACATACCTTGTGGAGGTAATTATGTATGCCAATTATACACACATTAACCTAAGGTGATATATATATGAGCCATGTTTTTCTCCTTGCGTTCTGCCTCCTTAAACACAGTTCCAGAATTCATAAGAATATAGGGGCTTTATCAACACATTCATTCATTAAATGGGTACATATTAAGCTCATAATGTGTGTAAGACACTGTATAAGACCCTGAGTGTACAAAAATCAGTAAAACCAAGTCTTTCCTTAGGGAGTTCATAGGGAAGAAAGTTGCAATGTTGGATAGAAAAACCTAATTGCGATCACCTATTGAGACTGAGGCAAGCCCAAGTTGTTCTTAGGAAATGTATCAGGGAGACCTGATCAAGCCTGGGTGGAACAACAGCAAAAACACTCTTGGAAGGAAAGATAAGTGAGCCAACTGTCAAAGGAGTTAACCAGTCAAAGAACAGGAAGAAAAGTTGTCTATTAAATACAGTGTGCTCAAAGACAGGGAGATCTGAATCGACAGTGGCCATTCTGGGAAATATGATAATTCAGAGGGTCACTCAGAGGGAGAGGGCCAGTGCGGTACAGGTATCTGGTGAAGTGATCATGGGCAGATCTCAAAGACCTTATCAACAACTAGAAGGATTTGGACTATAGCCTAAAGGCATTTAGAAACCATTGAAGGTTTTTAAATGAAGGAGTATGCAATTATATTTAGATGACCCTAATTCTGTACAGAATAAGACTCATGGGCTAGTGCTCATGTCAAGGGAAACTTGAGGAGGCTGTTGAAGTAAACCAAGTGAGAATTCATAGTGAGGACTGGGTAACCAATATTATAAGATAGAAGGAAAGGAGGAACCTACAGATGACTTGCAGACTTTTGATTTGGGTGACTGGGAAATGGTGGCATAATTCAGTATGGAAGAAGGTGAAGCAGATTTTAGTGGGATACAGAGAAAGTTTGGATGTGTGGATGTAATAAGGGAAAATAGAAAGAATGGATGAGGAGATTAGAGGGAAGCAATGGTATCTATCCCTAAAGCCAAAGTTGGACAGAATTACGAGGTTAGAGAAAAATTTAAAGCAGCAAATTTTAGAGAGAGAGAGAGAGAGAGAAAGAGGCAGGCAGAGGGTGGGAGAGAAAGAAGTAAAATCAGTACTGAAAAGTATTATTTGGATTTAACAACATATTGGTTACTAGTACCCATGTTAAGAATAGTTTCAGAGAAGATCTGGAAGCCAAGAAAAAATGGTTATATGTTTATATTTGGAGGGAAACGAGCCTAGGAATGGCATGGAAGGCACAGTCCATTTTTCCTCCCTCTGAGAACATGGTAGATTTCTTCTCATACCATTTGAAGTTAGGCTATGTGACTTGGTATTGCTAATGAAATGTAAGCAGATGTGACACTGTCACTTTGGGGTAGAAACTAGAGCTGGTGTGCAATTTTCTACCTTTCCTTTTCTTGTCTCAGTGATCTGGAAAGCATGTGTTGAGATAAATCTCCCGTTAGCTTATGTGCTTGAACATAGACTGCAATGAACACAGCCTCCCAGGTGACCTACACTGAGTGTGTAACATGAACCAAGGTCAGGAACGTAGTATTTATTTCTCCGTCTCTTGCATTTTGCACTGCATCTCAGCTCTGTGTCCACCAGTCCCCTTGTTTCTCTTCAGAGTTATTTATGTGGTGTAGAAAGTGGTCTATAGAACCACTACATTCAAGCACCCAGAACCGACTGGCTAGAGGCTCTCAGTTACAATTTACCCTTAGAAATAATTTGATTTGACAACCCTGGGTCATGTTATCATTTCTAGTTCTAATTCACTTTGCCATGCTCTGGAAGGGAAGAGGTACGCCATGATACCCATGTTGTGATGTGAGCAACCTCTTGGAGAAGAGCTATGGTGGAATAAATGGTATCTTTGACATCTGTAGTATGGTTGTAAGACTTCAGTGACCTTAACTTGTGTGGAATTAATGGCACTGGTTGACTCCCACGTAGGATGGATGCAGTCTATGACCTCATCTAATACGGGTCAGTCAAGAAATTCCCAGACTTTCAGTACTGATTTTCAATGCCCAGTATTTTGGGTTATAGTGAGAGTGGGAGTGAGAGGAAGCTATAAATCTTTCTGTATAATAGGCAAAACCATCAGATCAGAGGATCACTGGCTCCAACAGGAAACAAAGATCAACTCATTGGTAGGCTCCAGATTGGCAGAAAACAGGTGGCTGACAATGGCCACACATGCAGATAAGAGGAAAGATCTTTATTGATCTTTATTATCTTCCCTAGGTGGTATCACGGACTTAAAAAGAGGTGTTCAGTCAATGGAAGACCCCAAAATGAAAGGGTTTTAAACCCAAGCATCTCTAAGCGATGCTGGATTGCTTATTGTGAAGCACTATTAACTTCAACATGACTTTTCAGATTTATAATATAGAATTTCTTACTTGGTTAAAAAGCTAAGTGAAACCAATCCTTTCATAAAACTTCTGTTTGGTATGTCGTGCCTGACAAGCTTACATGTAGGCAGTTTGTGAAAGCTAACTGGGTCTCCAACGAAGATGTTTGCCAGGGTTCCGAAAGGCATCTTGGGCCAACGGAGATGTGAGGAGCTTGAAAAGTATTTGGAATTCTTAGTTCTCTAAGTATTTCTGATATTAGGGTTTTATTGTCAGGTATACAACTGGACAACTTCTCATTTGTTTTAAGAAGGGAATATCATGAAGGCAAAGAAAAATGAAGCTCTTACTGGTGGTCTGATGTCATGAAATCCTAGATCTTTTTTCAAAGCCAGTTAGGAGCTGTATTAATTTGCAGGCCTCTGACATTCTCATGGCCATAATCAGCACTGCAGGCTTAGAGTAAAAGCCAGTGGGCCATAGACAGCTGCCCTCCTCAGGGCTCCATCCTCACATTGTGGGACTTGGGCTCCACGTCTGGTCTCAGCTGCTATCCTGCCTGAAATCTGAATGCGTGGCTTCTGCTTATTCTTATGCATGACAGAGTATACCCTCAATAGTTGGATGATTAACTGTTAGAAAGACATTTATGCTCCCTAAGTCTATGATAATGATTGCCTACTCCTGGACAGGACCCATTTCTGACCTAGACCTGAGATATTTGCCCAGTGTATCTTGTTATTGTTCAGTAGGATACCTGAAACTACAGTCTGCTTTGAATTTTTTACAAAACCCAATTGATATAGTATATTTGGAGGTTGGCAGGGGCTACAGAGTTATAATGAAGGGATTTTAAGCTCTGGCAGTAGAAAATGCCAGATAAACCCCAGCCGCTACTTGAACTTGCTAAGATTGGTAGTTAGCACCTGCTGGGGGTTCCTTGGACAGCAGTCCATCTAGAGCAGATCAACTACGTGGGCCTGAGTCCCCATGTTCATAGAAGTCCTGGTCTCTGTCTCATAAATACTTTTACCACTGTATTTTTGCCATTTTAGTTATTGTTATCTGAATTATAACATAAATATCTTGTTACCTAATTGTGTAAATAAACCTCCTTCCATCAACGATGCAACCTCCTAGAGGCAAGGAGCATGATTCTTATTTCTAGGATCTTCTACAGTGCCTAATAGAGAGTCTGGAAGGATACAGATAATAGGGCACATACGAGAAATTCTGCCTGAGACAGATTTTTGCTTGATTTCAAGATGCTGTTTTCATCTTTATTTGCTCTGACTACCTGGGATTAGTTAATGTCCCAACTCATAGTATTACCTTGGTTTCTAAAAAATGTTTTTATGGCTTTAACTATTTGTGTCTGCTTCATAGACTCATGCTATCTAAATAATTGAGATAAACTCATTTCAAAGCTTCATTTTACAGAAAGGGAATTGCGACTGCGAGTGGAGTGAATTAAACCCAGGTTCGCCTGCTCTCAGGTCTGTCTGCTCGCATGCCCTTGAAACCCTTGCATCATCCTGACTTTGTTTCTTCATCAACCCTGGTTACATGTCCACTTTCATTTGTGACTCAGCCTTGACCCAGAGTGGAATCCCTGTCTCTTCTTTGATTTACTCTTTCCCTTTGAGCCTAGACTTAACTTTCATTTACCTGCTCCAGATTTTTAGCTATTTTCTTCTTCTGCTAGGCTTTGAGTTCAGTCTGACACTGGAGACCTGCATATATCTGTAAGCTGGTATCTTCTGAACGTGAACTCCCTAAGGCCTTAAAACAAAGAGGATCATAAGGGCTTCTGAGCAAGGTGAGAGGTGACATGCTTCTGCCTGGGGTTGAGCAGGTAGAATGGTGCCCAGCAAGGCTGCAAGTCATCAGAGTGCACCAGGGTCTAGGGCCTCCCACGGAGAGTCACAACTCAGAACAGCATGAGAAGCCCTGAGGCCAGCTCTCTGTTCTCTGAGTGCTCCAGGAATGCTTCCAGTGTTTTAGAAGAAGGGAGAATTTTCTAGGAGAGAAAAATTTGCCACCCACGGCTGGAAGCAATTCTCTTTGCCAAATCTTGGAAAAAATTCTGGTGATTGATAATCTTAATAACAGCTTCTTTGTATTAGCAGAATTCTGAAAAGTTGAAAGAGACTTAGACTACTAGTTTGGGGAATATGTTCAATGCCTGCTTTTGGTAAATAAATAAAAAAATAGAGCTATGTGTTATTATTATTATTACTGTTATTATTATTTTTTGAGAAGCATTCAAAGAGTAGTTATTACCATGAAGAATCAGTCATTCAAGGCTTACTTTTCAGTGAGAAGGGACCAAAATAATTTGAATATCCAAACCTGATCTTATCTGTAGTCCTGGGCTACCTTTAGCATCCATTTTCCAAAGGCAAAATGGTAACCTCCCTAAAAAGCATTCATCTCTGTCAGATTAATTTATCAGAGTAGTTAGCAGATAGATAGTTCGGCCTACTTCCTACAGCTTCAGGCTGCCTGGAAGCAAAATTGAGACTGGTGGAAGACTAGATGGACTTGATTAAAGATGATAGAATGTATTGAAATTTCTCTGTTTGCCATGGAGGGAAGGAAGTTTCCTCTAAAAGAAAAAAGAAGGGGGTGGTGGTGGTGGAGAGGGGCCTAGACTAATTTTCTCAGTTTGGCCAATTCAATTAAAAGAAATGTTCATATTGGCCAAACAGGTTGTTAGTAACCAGGAAATATAGGCAAAATAATTTAAAATTTGTGCTTGTTGCAGTTGATCTTGAAGGCTCATTCTAGCAAAATAACAAAATGTAACTCATGGAATTATAAATTGGACTCACTGAAATGCATTCATTTGTCCCTCCACCAGCTATCATTTCTTGTTTACCATTGAGGTGGGGGGAGGCGGGGAATCAACTTGCAATTGCAAAAAGCACACTGGAATTTCAAAAAGGTATGACTGTTAAATTCTCTCCATCTTCTCTCTCAGTAACTGCTTTATCATCTTAATTTCAAGGGTCAGATATTAGGATGAGCCTGAATTGCAGATTCTGCTGAGAAGGAAATGGCTAAACGAGTAATATTTTTTACTGCTTAATATTTATTGAATCCATCTAGTTCTAATTACAATATTGTGTTTCATCTCCTACAAGATTGCTTTTGCACATGGAGTGAGATGACCTGTAACATATGCTGCCATTATTATCAGGGGCTCCTTGTAGTTATCATTGTTGATTTAAAATCTTAGCAAACTACACATAAAAATCTGAAATAAAATGAGCATCCAGCAACAATGTACTTTTCTACTCTATTAAAAAAGGTCCCTATGAAATCCAGTGTAATTCTTCTCCACATATACCTTCATTTGCTGCTGAACAGACTGACGCATACAAAAATACAATCTATAACATTTTTAATGGTAGGAATGTGAAGTTTTATGCATTATTGTGTGTGTGTGTGTGTGCATGCGCACGCATGTGCACATGCATGTACACACCATATACTGAAACCTCCTACTCCACATACTATTTTAAGTAGGTTTTTACTGGTTACTTGGGAAGAAAGAGAGAGAGGGATTGTGTAAGTGTAGGTAGTAGGTGCTCAATATAGGTTTGCTAAATTGTAGCAAACGCTCTGTGTGCATGAGTCAGAATGGCAGGGTGATGTTCTGAGTGTCAAGGGTTGAACTTCTCTGAGAAGTCACAGAGGGGTTGGTTAGTTCCTTCCCAATTCTCACATCCCCAGTCTTTGACAACTAGGTATTTCTGGCCTTCTTAATTCTCTGATCAGATCTTTAATGCTGTTCTTTGTCTGCCTACAATTCAAAAAGCCACCTGCCAAGGATGGGTGGGTCACTAATGGAGGCAGAGATAAATTTCCCAAGAGGAAAAGGTGGCGAAAGAGAATAGGAAAAGTGACTAAATAAGATACATGTTCTTCCTTAATTTAACTTAGAGGCACAGAGGAAAATTTACTTGTAAAGGTCTTCTTGTTTTTAAAGAAGACTTACATAGAAGTCTGAGCTTTCTAAACCAATAAAGACATATATCAAATTCTTATTGTCTCCTTTGTGGGAAACTACCTGAATCGTGATAGAAGAGACACAATGCCTGAAAATGAATTTCTCATTTTGGAGAAATACATCAAATGAATGTATTTGATGTTGTGTAGCTCAATCATTTCTTTAAAAAAAAACTGGTAACAATTATTTTAATCCTTACACATGCACACACAGAATTTCAGTATCATATGAAAGATATGTTCCCTTTTATGTTGAAATGGTTCAAATCTAGGAAGCCAATCTAGTCCTTTTGTACCTTCTAGAATATATTAAAGGAATTGGAATTGTGCTTCCTAAAAGGAAAGTCAAAGTAATCCAATGCCACTCTTAGGAAAACATCAACAATATCCAACCTTGGCCCTGTCCATTTGGGTCTTGTGATTCTATGATAAAAGATATTGTTCAACCAGTAGTATCATATTTGTCCATGGATTTATGTTTTATGAGTATATCATCTGAAGATAAAGGATCCCAGATCAAGATTTCTAGCCTCAACAGTTTCCTAAGTTCTAGAAAATCATTTCTAGATGCCAACTGATAAAAAAAAATTATGGTGGGCATAATTTCAGCATGGGCCCATGACCTTTACCTGGGAGTGCCCCAGTGGCTATGCTACGTTACATGGCAAAAGGTTTACTAGTCAGTTGGCCTTGTGAGAGGGGGATTATCTGGGTGGGACTAATCAAATTACAGGAGCCCTTTAAGGTTAGAGAGTTTTCTTTAGCTGGTAGCAGAAGAGAAATCAGAGAGATATGAAGCTTGAGCAGGATTTGACGTTCTGTTATTGGATTGAAGACTGAAGACACAGGGGGCCCAGGAGCAGAGACCTCCAGTGAGGTGGAAAGTGGGTTCTTACCCAGAGCCTCCAAAGATAAGAAAAAGCCCAGTCTGGTGAATGCCTTGATTTTTTTCAGCAGAGAACCCAGTTAAGGCTGCCTGGATTCTGACCTACAGAAAGGTTGTCCCCCTTTGTCCCATGTTGGGGCCTGGCCATGGGCATGTGGAGGGCTGGCCCAGGCACCTGAGGGGACAAGGCAGTAACCATCTGTGTCCTGGGCTGGGGACATCACAGTGCACACAGGGGACTCAGCCGAGTCCTCTTGCTCACTGCTGATCCAGGTCCTGAGAGGCAGGGAGGTTATAATCCTTTGAGGGTTCCCTCTCTGCCACTGGTTGGGACAAGGGGCCTTGGGAAGAAGATATTGACTGTTTTTATAAATTGTTTGGTAAACAGGATTTCTTTAACTTCCTTTACAACTGAGATGTAAATCCATCTATTGCCTACAGTATCAATCACGAGAAGAAAAGGGTCCGCCAACAGTCATGTATCCATTGCATCACTATTGTTTGCTGATAATTCACTTTTGGCACTTTGTCGTCATGACCTTTGAGTTTAGGTGCTCAGTGGTTCTGCTGTGGATGGTACTCTTGTGTTTGAGTGTGTTTCAACTTGGCGAGCCCTGGCCTGGCTGTCACCTCAGTGCTATTCTTGTGCTCAGTTATGTGGTCAAGGAAGCAAACAAAAGGGTTGGGCAGGAGTGGTGGAGGGAGCTTGAGTTTGGGTTGAGAAGCAAGAAATCATATATACCGAAGAGTAGGTAGTATCTGATGCTGTGAAATTAGTAGTATAGATTGCTGGAAAAACAACTTACCTTGTGGACCAGGCACTTGAATGCAGCTTCCATTTCCATCATTAACATTCTTTGTTGGCTTTTCCAGAGCCAGTTTCTCAGAGTCTTAGTGTCTCCGTCTGTGAAATGCTTGTTCTCAATAGGTCAATGGGTGTGGGAATTGGAAAAGCTTATGTACTTGCTTTCTTTTTCTTTCTCTTTTCATTTAATGTGACATTTTTGTCCTGATTCCTTCACACCCAAGTTTTGAACTCTGGCCCAGAAAGAGGGTATAAAGTCTTCAGAACTCAACTGCACTAGGCTTATTTGAGATTGTGTCCTGCTTTAGACTTTGATGGAAGGTTGTTTCTTTAAACTCTTTGTTGTCCTGTTTGAAATTAATATACTGCAACACCTTCTGTAGTTTTAATTTGAATCACTGATGATTTTAAAGATAATATAGTAGCCTTCATCTCTTTGGTCATGTGCTAAGATTAAGCATTTTCTCAAGCCTTAGCAGGCAGTCTAAGTAAGGACATTGCAGAGGAGATGATAAACAGACCTGAGAAGCTGCAAACATCTATGACACCTCTGAAGGTGAAATTCAGCAAGCTCCTGCTGTTACAGTTTCTAAAAGTGAATACAGGATTTGGCATTGCTGAGACCTACCTCTACCCAAAGAACTTAAAGATTTGAGGGGAAGGGAAAGTCAGGGAGTTGGAACAGATGCCAAGCCAGCTGGAAACAGACCCTGAAAATATATAATTGTACCCAATTTAGTTACCAAATGTGGGGGTGCTTATATGCACCATATTTTTAAAGAAGTAATAGACTTTTTATTGCTACTAAGCCTGAAATAAACAACCAATTTGATCATTTTGTCTGGATTAATTGGTAATGAATCAATTAGCAACCATTAAATTCAGCCAATCACCTCATTACCAACTGGTTTATAAAGCTACTCCTCCAGTAAAAGAGGTCGTTTCTATACTGGGCCTCGGAAACTCAGTATAAAAAGGGTTTTCCAAACACATATTTGTCTTACAGCTACACATGCTTGTGTCCCCAAATGTCTGGGACCTTGTTTAAATTGTTTACTATTGAAAAAATGGATTGAATAAGTAAGGCTAGATTTTACAGAAAGGACCACTCCTGGGACGAGAGAGTTATAGATGTCTAGCTGGAAGGAAATGCCATGTTCCTACAATTCTTGATGTTGCAATGGCATAAGCAGGTTTAAATCTCTTGTGTGTCCTCTTTTCTTTCAAAAAATAATGCATCAAGCCTCATTTTTTACTTCTGTACATTTGAAGAATGGTCCCTCTAACAACTCCATCTTCTACCTAATGCAGCACCACAAACTTCCTGGAGACCCCTACCAGAGATGTATGTAGGTTTGGAAATTTGCTTGGAAAATTCCTTTGCACCTCAGGAATGAGACAGGAGGCCTAGCGCCTGGGCTCAGCAACTTACACTTCCTTTCCACTATCTCTAAGGCGTATTTAGTTAGTAGCCTGCCCTAGGGAGGCTGTCTTTTCTTCTTGTTAAATTTACTAAATGCCAAAACATTTAGTAGAGAAACAAAAGCTTAGGTACTTTTGGTTATATTGCAAACACAATATATTAATGTTAAAAGCTTAATGTTGAAAGCTTCTAAATGAATTCAAACCAACTTTAAAAAAATATCTGCAGAATTTGGATAGGATAGCTAGTGCTGCAGGAACAAATCAGTCTTGGTATCTCCATGGTTTAGCATATGAACATTTATTTCTTGTTCATGGGAAACCTGCTCGGGCTCAGTGGTTCTCTCACAAACCTCCCTTCGAGGTGGCGACTCTGCACTCCTAATGGCCTCCATCTTGGCGCGGCCTCACCATTCAACACAAGACTCTGGTTTCTGCAGCTAGGGAAGGGAATTTGAGGGTAGTTCACGGACTTCCCACTGTTTCCACTTTAAAATAGGTGTTGTCATGTCCAAGCATAGTTTACAGGCCAGATGTCACTTAGCTTCACCTAACTGCAAGATCCCAGTGAAGCAAGAGATGTTTCAAGTTGTAGATTCTAGGCAAAATCCGGTGTTAGTGAGCTCTGTTAATGTCAACCCCATCTACAGTGTGCTTTCCACTTTGCTACATGGCAAGGATAACAGAGATGAATGGGATAGAGTGTTTTACATTTAAGAAACTCGTACTCCATTGGATTAAAATTATGCTTACAGAACGTAAGGACAGTATTTGTATTAACAAAGCAAGACATAAAATTGACTATATGGAATGGTTTCAATTAAAGAAAACATAATTGGGATCAGTCATTCAAAAACATGAAAATCACATTTTATATATATTAATAGTAACCTTTAAAATCCAAAGCTTAGCAAAATTAGACATCTATTGGGACTGATTTAATTACATATTGGCTACTTGTAAAACTTTGGCTTCAAAGAGGGGTTGGAAAAGTGAAATAAGACCAAGCAAAAGTAAACAAAAAGCCTTATTTATTAGTATTGAATTGCTTCTGATTCTAAGGAGGAGGCAAGTCAGTATACAGAAGAACTTCCCAGGATTTGAGAGAACAAAACTGAAAAGTTTTCCTAGTGGAGGCTAGGCCGATAGGGATCCTCAAGAAGAAACAAGGTCTCCTCAGCAGTAGGGGACTTTCACTAACTGGGGGAAGCCAGTCTCATTTCATTTTGCCAGATGAATCGGTTATGAAAAGGAAGGACCTCTGTCAGCTTCCCCTCCATCTCTGCAAAATACGTGTTGTCCTGAATTCCAAGTCCCTCAGGGACTGTTTCTTCTTACCCTTTTTAGAGTTGTTTTTTTCCTGAATGTAAGAGTTAAGCTTGTTCATCAAAGAAAATTTAGGAAGTATAGGAAAGGTTTTAAAAAAGGAAACAATCACTCTTAATGCCACTTGTTCTGGGACAACTTCCATTAACACTTTGGTGTATTTTTGACTTTTTATATGTATTTGATTTTTGTGTCATTGAAACCATACTTTATAGGCATTTTTTTTGTCTTGCTTTGTTAATATATACACTGCATCCTAGTTAAATTTCATAAGCATGTATTTTTAAAAAGTGGATGGTGGTCTATTTTACAAAAATTACAATTGTTAAGTTCCTAACATTAGTCACATAGATTGCTTTCAAATTTAAGCTATTATAAATAGTCTGGTGATGAACAACAGCGATTAGTAGGTAAGGTCTTGACCTTGCAACCCTGGGCTAGACTTCAATCCCTTTTCTTGATGGACGTGTTTCACAGAACATCCTCCAAAAGATAAAACCTAATACCACATGTGTCTGAAGGGACAGTGAGGAAATGGGAAAATAAAATCACCTCCCACATGTTACCAGGCTTCTTAAAGGAGCCTTTTTCAAATTTTGAAAAACATGTCAAGGATGGATGCACAGCACAGGTTAAGAAAGCTATGGAAAGCAAGTGTGTCAGCTTTGCCCGTAATGTGGTTACACAGCAAACAACCAAAAAGTTCTAGCTGCATTTGTTTAGTGATTTGTAAAGTCAGCATTTCTTTAGTTCATCCGTCTGCAGGTTGGCTAGGCTCATGTGGTGTAGGCAGGGCTTTCCTAGATGGCTCTGATTCAGGTCCCCGGAGCTGAGAGGATCCCCCGCAGGTTGCGCGTGGGCTGAGGTAGCTCCGCTCAGAGTGCCACTCATCCTCCTTGGAACAGTAAGCTAATCAAGACGTGATGTGCTCGTGGGCGCGGCAGAGCAAGTCCTGTCTCTCAAGCGCTTGTTCAGACTTTTCCACGTCTTGCCCGCTTGCCATTCCATTAGCCGAATTTCACGTGGCTAAGCCTGAAAGCAGGAGGAGGGAAAGTACTTTCGGGCCTTGGAGGGATTGGGGAGGCGTGAATCTTCCGCCACATGGCAGAGGGAGAGCAGCCCTATCTCTTCTTAAGGAACCCCTATGTCTTCTTAAAGAACCCCTGACTTCTAGGACTCTCTTGAGGTCCCTTTGTTTCTTTCTTTTCCATACATTTACCTAACTATGTGCACGATGCCTCTGTGGACAGCCCAGACATCCTGTGAGCAAGCCAATTGAAATGTGGGGCCTAGACTTGAACATGAAATTCCCTAAACTAACAACATTTTCACAGATACATGCCTGTGTCCATCCCTTTTCTTTAGGAACTGCCCTTCATAGAAGCATCTGTTTCAGCTGCTCACCACATGTCAGTCCACACGGACCTTACTTGCCCTCTGGGGCAGCACTTCTCTATCCTAGCTGTGTATTTGAGTTAGGGGGATTCTAAAACCACTTGGTGTCCGAGCTCACCAGGCTATTTAATTCATAATCCATGGGCGCTGAGGCCCCAGCATAGATAGGATTTAGGTGCCCAGTGATACCACTATGTATTCAGTGTGGAGAACTGCCGCTTTGGCACAACTATTTTCCCTCTTTTTGATCTAGTTTCTGTTTTCGTAGGCCCAAAGTTTTATCCACGGACATATCTAATTCCACTCTGATCTGTCCTAGAATACTAAAATCCTGTACAACCAGCTGACATTTTCATCAGAATTTCTCAGGGGAACCAGCTTAAAAAACCTATAAATTTTTCCACATAAAGAAATTGATTAGTGGTGTTGAACCTCAGCCAGTATAGACTCAATTCGGGCTGCACGTTAGAATTACTTAGGGAGCTTAAAAACAAACAAACAAAACAAAACACCTTTCCCAGCACCACCCCTGGGAGATTCTAGTTCAGCTGCTATGGGGTGGGATCACAGACAGTGGTATTGTTTTTGAAGCTGTCAGGTAATTATAATACATAGGCCATTTTGAGCACCACTCAACCTTGATAGGGCAAGAAAAGCAGTGGCCAGGTAAACATACCTCTAAACCACAAAAGATGATTTACTGTATCTTCCCTGGTCCTGAGGATTCTATGAACAATTAAAAGTATTTCTTCGGGTATAGCAGAATGGGAAATGGGACACAAGTAATGAGAGTGATAATGAATCATTTGTCTGGCTGTGACAAAGGGTGTGCATGTGGGAGGGATGGGCAGTGAGATTTGTAAGAAGTCAAAGTGGCCACAAGGGTCATGTAGTAGAGTCTCTAACCTAAGGCCAAGGGCTAGAAATGTGATTTACTAGACAGTTGGAGCTCTTCTAAGTCCCTGAGCAGTACAATTCTCAGACATCAAGTGCTTCTTAAATTGTTTTTTTCTTTCAAATCACCTTATTTAATCCTACTTGGAGGTCAGTGTGAGTGCGCCATTCCATTGTTGCTTATGTGTGTGGAGTTTATCTGGTATATTAAACAATGTGTTCTTGGGGTATACTTACTAGGCAGCTATCTATTTATTCCCTTGATCCTATAAGAATATTTCTTGGAGTTACTTCTTTCCTTGCCTTGGGATGAGAATCTAAGTGGGCCAAGACTATTCCGGTAGGTTTTATATAATTGACACTATCAAAAGCTGGTTTTGCTCTTTGGACCTGGCAGGTATTTAAAACCGATCCTTCCTCTTATGGGATAGTCCGGTGCTCTTTGGAAGAAAGCATCCCCTCTTACTCTCAAATTACTGGGGATCTCTTACCTGTATCTCCCTTTATAATAGTAAAGTTTTCTTTATTCTGACTGGTAACTGAGTCCTTCCACAGCCTCTAGAAATCAGGTATTGCCTATGGTTTCTCTCTGCTCAGGCCTGTTTTCCACTTGTACAGGACTTATCATTTCAGACACTCTCTCTCTTGCCTTGCACACATCTGGTCCATCAAATGTTTATGCATCTTTTGTGCCAAAAAACTGGAAGTTCAGGCTGAACATAAGTCAGGCTGAACCTTACTCATCCATTCCTTTGCCTTGTCCTTAGTGGCTAGTCAACTTGTCTTTGGACCATTACGTTTGTAGGAGGGAGTCAAGCACCGGGCCCAAAGGTGTTGTACCTGTTGGCACAAGCACTCTAAGTATTCCATTGAAGCCCCTCTCACCAGTGTGAGGTGGGGACTGGCATTTCCTTACTCTGACTTGGGGTTGAGGTAGGATTCACCTCACTTTAATGAGTCTCTCAAAGATGCCTCCCCAGAGCTGCTAAGGAAAAATGTGTTAATCAACATTAACTAAGTAAGTCAGATGCTAAGTCACTCACTATTCTACTTGAAGTTACCCAGGTGAGAAGTGGCTAGACTGCAAACACACCCGTCTTCGTGAAGATCAATTTAGAACATATATTTAAAACTACCGATTGTTTTCTCTGTCCTTGGCATACTAATGCATCTTCACACTTATGGCTCATTACTCCCTTTGGTAGTCTGATGGGCCTCTCATTTCACTTGTGTTTCAGCTGTTCTGGTAAATACTGCCTGCCTGCCCTCCAGAGTACCCCAAAGCAAATTTCAGGTATGTCACATAGCCTATATTTAAAATCATGTTGCTCAAAACATACTCTCTATATTTCATAAAAGTCTGTCAAGCTGTTGTTGCTTGATGTGATAACAGAGATATGTAGGCACATATACAAGTATTTTTATTTCTTTAGTTAACATAAATGCAATTATAAATAAATAAATATTAGGCAGTAAATGCAGCCAACTAAGGAAAAGAGCATTTTGATTGTACTGTTGGAATAGATGGGGATTTGAGTGGCATTGTTTTTCATCCCTGCTGGAGGCTGGGGGATAGTAAATTTTCTCAAATACCATTTAAGTCTCTGTGCTCCTTGCTATTTGTCTTGCCAGGAATATCACAGGTCCTGATGGATTTTTATGTGCAGTCATGCTTGGCTGATGGTTCCACCTCTTTGATCGTCCCTCTAGGAATTCCATTACAGGGCTGTCCTTTGGAAATCTACTGTTAGCTTGTGCCTGCTGCACAGCCATGTGCCCTACAGCTTTAGTCTGCTCAATAGTTCGCCTTTTCTGTTGCTCTGCTAAGGACTTCTGTATAGAGCCGAGTTAGAATAAAGGATTGAGTTTTGACCTTCCCAAATTGCTAAATATAGTTGCATCCTTTTTATACACTTTATTATCCTAGAAGCAGTGCTGGACACACCTATGAGTTCTTCAGCTTCTTCAGAAATTGTAGATTCATCATCATCATTTTTTGCTGTAGTAGCCACCATTTATCTGAAAATTTTCTTGCAGTTTATTAAAGTGAGTTCTTTCTGCCTTTTGCCAGAGAATTTAGGTCTTCCTGAACACAAATGATTGGGAATTTTATTTTAATTTTTAATACTTACTGAATCACGAGCAGATCTGGGAGCTCACCAAGTTTGTTCTGTGTAAGCTGTTGGATAGATCAGATGTGATTTCTAAAATTGAGATCCCTTAGTAGGAATTCTGGACAGTTGTATTAAATTTAGTAAGAGGAAAATAATCAGAGGGGGTTAATGTCAACATTTGCCTTTGCAAACATCTTTTATCACTGTCCTATTCTTTGGACTCTCTTTGGAGGGAAGCTCCTGCTCTTGGTGGCACATGCTTACTCTGCATAAAGAGGTTTTCATCAGGGAATGGGGGATGTCCTCTCTTTACTGAAGTCCTGGGATCTTGAAATTTTCCACCAATAAATAGCTTGTCAGTTTTGTACTTAATGCAGAGAAATGTTGCTGAACTCTCATTGTACTTCTTAAATTTCTGAAAATTGTGTTTTTAAAGGAAAGGGGTATAAGCTCTAGGGCTGTGGGATTACTATATCATAAATGAGCTATTTCCTTAATATTTGTATCTTCAAAAGTCCTATAATGTGGACATTCAAATCTATGTATATTAAAGATTTGTCTAAATAAATTAAAGAATCTTTTCTTCCAGCCAATTTTTGAGTAAATTAAATAATTATTCTTAGTCTAGGTAGAAATCAAGTGTCATCTGGTTCCTTCAGTTCTCATTTTACTCTTCCCTGGGTGATTAGAATCCCTGTGTCTTCTTTCAGTGTGTATGTTGTGTGATGTTTCCTTTATCTCCTCCAACCTATACTTGCTGGAGCCTCTGTGACATCTATGTATTTCCCCCATGTCAGCCTTCTTTAGAGGTGACCTAACTTTGCTGCATATACAACTGCTGTGTCTGACAAATGTGGAATTCTGCAATACAGAGCAATGCCCTCATGGTCACCACTTACTTATTTTTTAATACAAACTCCCTTCTCTCTCTCTCTCTCTCTCTCTCTCTCTCTCTCTCTTTCTTCTCCTGATCTGCCAGCATACCTTGAGCCATACTTAAAGGCTCCAGATCTCTTTCAACAATTTTATCTTCGCTCCTATTTCCTTTAGAAATACATTGTTCATTTCTTTAAGATGTGTATAATTCTTTCATGTATGATATTGAAATCACAGCAGATATATCTATATGTGCTTTCTAAATGAATTAACTGTTGAAGCTTGTAAATTGATCTATGCATGTGCATGTATATGCACATGGCGGACTGCGGTCAGAATATTATTGTCACCAAAACTACTTACAATTAAGGATTCCACAGATGGTGTGTCAGATCTCTTCTCCCTTTCCTGAGCATCCTGGCTGTGGTTCTCCAGCCCCCATTATTTTTGTGTTCATAATTCTAGCTTCCAGGATCTCTTAGAAGAGACAAAGATGATGCCAATAGACTATCCAGTACATGCCCACAGGACCGTCTTTTCTTCTCTGCTGCTCTGCTTCTTTCCATATTATTTATCCTTCCTATTTATGGACTAGGCTTACCCTTTAATATTCCTCCATGTTAAAAACAATGGTAATCCATTAATACCTGTAAGGTAGGTATGGAGAAAATTTACTTGGTATCATTCTGCACTTGAAAACTAAGGACAGGGATGGATTCAATTTCTCTAGATAAGAACCAGGATCTGAACTCACTGCTATTGATTCATGGCTCTTCCTTTATCTCTGGCAGTAGCACTTCAGAGACAACACAGCACAGGTTTCCTGACAGAAGCAGAATACTTACATCAGAGCTGTGAACTGATGTCAGCAACTAACCAATAATGAAATACTGACCAGAAATTCACCTCATTGCTGAAGATATGTGGAATTTCCATTATGCTGCTTGGATTTGAAGGGACAAAGTCTTTCTTACTTTAGATTTGAATCCAATCCATTTAGTTGGAATTATGTCCTAGCTGTAGCTTATCCTAAGGAAATACATACATTAGTAACTGTGTATCTCTGAATGCTGGTTAATTCTAGTAACTTCCGGTTCAGAGCCTCTAGTTCTAGATTTCATAGAATTTGTTTGGAGTTAAATAATAGTTGAGGCTTCCTACTGTTAAGGCATAGTTTTCTTGCTTTCATACACTCAACCAACACATACTAAGGACCTGATATGTGTCAGATACTGTTCTAGGTACTGCAAAAATGACTCACAGAATGAAAGTGTTTGCAGTTTAGCAATTCAGCCATCATAGCAAAGTGGATCTAGAAGTAAAAGGTAAAGTAAGTATACATGAAGACATGAACACAGTATATTTCCACAGACATTTAACAATTGTTTCTTTCCATTGGTTGCCTAAATGAATCACAGGACGTTTGGGTTTTTGGAACCTATTCTAATCCCTTCTATGTAGAGTAGAGAAATCTGAATCTGGGCAGATTAAATGATATGCTCAAGATAACAGAACAAATTATTATTAGCATCTGGGTCCAACCCAAGATTGATGAGTGTTAGGCTGGTATTTGTTCCGAAAGATTGTTAAGAAAAATATGTACATTTATTTATTTATTTTATTAAGGTATCATTGATATACAATCTTATTAAGGTTTCACAAGAAAAACAATGTGGTTACTACATTCACACTTATTATTGAGTCTCCCCCCATACCCCATTATATTCACTGTCCATCAATGTAGTAAGATGCCACAGAGTTTCTACTTGTCTTCTCTGTGCTATACTATCTTCCCCATGACACCCCACACACCATGTGCACTAATCATGATAACCCTCAATCCCCTTCTCCCTCCCTCCCCACCTGCCCTCCCATACCCCTCCCCTTTGGTAATCACTAGTCCCTTCTTGGAGTCTGTGAGTCTGCTGCTATTTTCTTCCTATAGTTGTGCATCATTGTTATACTCCACAAATGAGGGAAATCATTTGGTATTTGTCTTTCTCTGCCTGACTTATTTCACTGAGCATAATATCCTCCAGCTCCATCCATGTTGTTACAAATGGTAGGATTTGTTTCTTTCTTATGGCTCAATATATTTCATTGTGTATATGTACCACATCTTCTTTATCCATTCATCTACTGATGGACACTTAAGTTGCTTCTATATCTTGGCTATTGTAAATAGTGCTGCGATAAACATAGGGGTGCAGATGTCTTTTTGAATCTAAAAACTTGTTTTCTTTGGGTAAATTCCTAGGAGTGGGATTCTCAGGTCAAATGGTATTTCTATTTTGAGTTTTTTGAGTAACCATCATATTGTTTTCCACAATGGTTGAACTAATTTACATTCCCAGCAGCAGTGTAGGAGGGTTCCCCTTTCTCCACATCCTTGCCAACACTTGTTGTTGTTTGTCTTTGGGATGGAGGCCATCCTCACTGGTGTGAGGTGATATCTCATTGTGGTTTTAATTTGCATTTCTCTGATAATTAGCAATGTGGAACATCTTTTCATGAGCCTGTTGGCCATCTGAATTTATTCTTTGGAGAACTGTTCATATCCTCCACCCATTTTTTAACAGGGTTATTTGCTTTTTGGGTGTTGAGGTGTGTGAGTTCTATGTATATTTTGGATGTTAAACCCTTGTCAGATATGTCATTTACAGATATATTCTCCCATACTGTAGGATACCTTTTTGTTCTGCTGATGGTGTCCTTTGCTATAGAGAAGCTTTTTAGCTTGATGTAATCCCATGTGTTCATTTTTGCTTTTGTTTCCCTTGCTCGAGGAGATGCAGTTAAGGAAAAAGTTGCTCATGTTTATACTCGAGATTTTTGCCTACGTTTTCTTCTAAGAGTTTTATGGTTTCATGACTTACATTCAGGTCTTTGATCCATTTTGAGTTTACTTTTGTGTATGAAGTTAGACAATAATCCAGTTTCATTCTTTTGCATGTAGCTGTCCCATTTTTTCCAACACCAGTTGTTGAAGAGGCTGTCATTTCCCTTTTGTAAAGCCATGGCTCTTTTTTTTTTTCAACCTTGGGAAAATAACTTAATTTTGTTTGGGGCAGTGGGCAGGTGTCCAGTCTCAGAACTTCTGGAATTGCTTCTTGGTGCCAGCGGCCTTGGTGACCTTGAGCACGTTGAAGCGCACAGTCTTGCTCAGGGGCCAGCACTCGCCCACCATGACAATGTCGCCAATCTGGATGTCCCTGAAGCAGGGGGACAGGTGCACAGACATGTTCTTGTGGCGCTTCTCAAAGCAGTTGTATTTTCGGATGTAGTGGAGGTAGTCCCAGTGGATGACAATGGTCCTCTGCATTTTCATTTTGGTCAGTACGCCAGACAAGATCCACCCTCGGATGGACACATTACCAGTAAAGGGACATTTCTTGTCAATGTAAGTGCCCTCAACGGCCTCCTTGGGTGTTTTGAAACCCAGACCTATGTTCTTGTAATATCGAGGGAGTTTCTCTTTGCCAGTTTCTCCAAGCAGAACCCTCTTCTTATTTTGAAAGATGGTTGGCTGTTTCTTGTAGGCGCGCTCAGTCTGAATGTCCACCATCTTCCCGGCCACCTGAAAAAAAGCCATAGCTCATTTACTGTATATTAATTGGCTGCATATGTTTGGGTTTATATGTAGGCTATCTAGTCTATTCCATTGGTCTATGGGTCTGTTATTATGCCAGTACCAAATTGTCTTGATTACTGTAGCTTTGTAGTAGAGTTTGAAGTTGGGGAGCGAGATCCCCCCAGCTTTACTCTTCCTTCTCAGGATTGCTTTGGCTATTTGGGGTCTTTTGTGGTTCCATTTGAATTTTAGAATATTTGTTCTAGTTTTTAGAAGAATGCTGTTGGTATTTTGATAGGGACTGCATTGAATCTATAGACTGCTTTAGCAGGATGGCCGTTTTGGCAATATTCATTCTTCCTATCCATGAGCATGGGTCATGTTTCCATTTATTGGTATCTTCTTTAATTTCTCTCATGAGTGTCTTGTAGTTTTCAGTGTATAGGTCTTTTATTTCCTTGGTTAGGTTTATTCCTAGATATTTTATTCTTTTTGATGCAATTGTGAATGGAATTATTTTCCTGATTTCTCTTTCTGCTAGTTCACTGTTAGGAATGACACAGATTTCTTTGTATCAGTTTTGCATCCTGCAACTTTGCTGTATTCAGATATTAGATCTTGTAGTTTTGGAGTGGTTTCTTTAAGGTTTTTTATGTACAGTATCATGTCATCTGTAAACAGTGAGAATTTAACATCTTCCTTGCCAATCTTGATGCCTTTTGTTTCTTTGTGTTGTCTGATTGCCATGGTTAGGACCTCCAGTACTATGTTGAATAAAAATGTTGAGAGTGGGCATCCTTGCTTGTTCCTGAGCTTAAAGAAAAAGTTTTCAGCTTCTTGCTGTTAAGTATAATGTTGGCTGTGGGTTTGTCATATATGGCCTTTATTATATTGAGGTACTTACCCTCTTTCACATTTTGTTGATAGTTTTTATCATGAATGGATGCTGAATTTTGTCAAATGCTTTTTCAGCATCTACAGAGATGATCATGTGGTTTTTGTCCTTTTTGTTGATATGGTGGATGATGTTGATGGATTTTTGAATGTTATACCATCCTTTTATCCCTGGAATAAATCCTACTTGATCATGATGGATGATTTTTTGATGTATTTTTGAATTTGGTTTGCTATATTTTGTTGAGTATTTTTATGTCTATGTTCATCAGGGATATTGGTCTGTAATTTTCTTTTTTTTGTGGGGTCTTTGCCTGGTTTTGGTATTAGAGTGATGCTGGCCCCATAGAATGAGTTTGGGAGTATTCCCTCCTCTTCTACTTTTTGGAAAACTTTATGGAGGGATGGGTATTAGGTCTTCACTAAATGTTTGATAAAATTCAGTGTTGAAGCCATCTGGCCCAAGGGTTTTGTTCTTTTGTAGTTTTTTGATAACCAGTTCAATTTCGTTACTAGTAATTGGTATGTTCACATTTTCTATTTCTTCCTGGGTCACCCATGGAAGGTTGTATTTTTCTAGAAAGTTGTCCATTTCTTCTGGTTATCCAGTTTGTTACTGTATACTTTTTTGTAGTATTCTCTCATAATTCTTTGTATTTCTGTGGTGTCTGTAGTGATTTTTCCTTTCTCATTTCTGATCCTGTTTATGTGTGTGGACTCTCTCTTTTTCTTGATAAGTCTGGCTAGGGGTTTATGTATTTTGTTTATTTTCTCAAAGAACCAGCTCTTGCTTTCAGTGATTCTTTCAATTGTTTTATTCTTCTCGATTTCATTTATTTCTGCTCTAATCTTTATTATGTCCCTCCTTCTACTGACTTTGGGCCTCATCTGTTTTTCTTTATCTAGTTTCGTTAATTGTGAGTTTAGACTGTTCATATGGGATTGTTCTTTCCTGAGGTATATTTCCTGCAATATACTTCCCTCATACATGGCCTTTGCTATGTCCCACAGATTTTGTGGTGTTGAATTGCTGTTGTCATTTGTCTCGATATATTGCATTATATCTGTTTTTATTTGGTCATTGATCCATTGATTATTTAGGAGCATGTTGTTAAGCCTCCATGTGTTTGTGGGCTTTTCCATTTTCTTTGCCTAATTTATCTCTACTTTCATACCTTTGTGGTCTGAGAGCTGATTGGTACACTTTCAATCTTTTTGAATTTACCAATACTCTTTTTATGGCCTAGTGTATGATCTATTCTTGAAAATGTTCCATGTGCACTTGAGAAGAATGTGTGTCCTCCTGCTTTTGGGTTAAGTATTCTGTAGATGTCTGTATGTTCCATCTGTTCTAGTGTGTTGTTCAGTACCTTTGTGTCCTTACTTATTTTCTGTCTGGTTGAATCTGTCCTTTGGAGTGAGTTGTGTGTTGAAGTCTCCTAAAATGAATGCATTGCATTCTATTTCCCCCTTTAATTCTGTTAGTATTTGTTTCATATATGTAGGTGCTCCTGTGTTGGGTGCATAGATATTTATAATGCTAATATCCTCTTGTTGGACTGACCCCTTTATCATTATGTACCATCCTTCTTTGTCTCTTGTTACTTTCTTTGTTTTGAAGTCTATATTTACTTATACAAGTACTTCAGTGTCTGCATTTTCCTCCCTATTGTTTGCATGAAATATTTTTTTCTATCCCTTCACTTTTATTCTGTGTATGTTTTTGGGTTTGAAGTTAGTCTCTTGTAGGCAGCATATATATGGGTCTTTTTGTAATCCATTCTGTGACTCTATGTCTTTTGATTGGTATATTCAGAACATTTACATTTAGGGTGATTATTGATAGGCATGTACTTATTGCCATTGCAGGCTTCAGATTTGTGGCCACCAAAGGTTCAAGGGTAATTCCCTTAGTATCTAATAGTCTAATTTAACTCACTTAGTATGCTATTTTAAACACAATCTATAGGTTTCTTTTTCCCTCCTTTTACTTCCTCTTCCATTTTTTTATATTAGGTATTATATTCTGTATTCTTTGTCTATCGCTTGACTGACTTTTGGGATAATTGCTTTGATTTCACCTCTGCTTAGTATTTATTGTTCTACTTACATTACTGTGGTTTTATTTCCTCTGGTGACAGCTATTTAGCCTTAGGAACACTTCCATCTATAGCAGTCCCTCCAAAATGTACTGTAGAGGTGGTTTGTGGGAGGTCTCTTAGCTTTTGTTTTCTGAAAATTGTTTAATCCCTCCTTCAAATTTAAATGATAATCTTACCAGGTAGACTATTTTTGGTTCGAGGTCCTTTTGTTTCATTGCATTAAATACATCAAGCCACTCCCTTTTGGCCTGTAAGGTTTCTGTTGAGAAGTCTGATGATAGCCTGATGGGTTTTCCTTTGTATGTGATATTTTTTATCTCTCTAGCTGCTTTTAAAAGTCTGTCCTTATCCTTGATCTTTTCCATTTTAATTATTATATGTCTTGGTGTTGTCTTCCTTGGGTCCCTTGTTTTTTGAGATCTATGCACCTCCATGGCCTGAGAGACTATCTTCTTCCCCAGATTTGGGATGTTTTCAACTGTTACATGCTCAAAGACACTTTCTATCCCTTTTTTTTTCTCTCTTCTTCTTCTGGTACACCTATAATGTAAATATTGTTCCATTTGGATTGGTTCCACAGTTCTCTCAATATTCTTTCATTCATAGAGATAATTTTTTCTCTGTGTGCCTCATCTTCTTTGTATTTCTCTTCTCTTATTTTGATTCTATATAGTGCTCTTCTACTACATCTAATCTGCTTTTAAATTCCTCCATTGTATTTTTCATTCCAAATACTGAATTTCTTAATGATTCAGTCTCCATTGTAAATTTGTCCCTGAGTTCTTGAATATTTTTCTGTACCTCCATGAGCATGTTTATGATTTTTATTTTGAAATCTCTTTCAGGAAGATTGATAAGGTCAGTTTCCTTTGCCCTTTTCTGGAGTTTGTGGGTTTTGGTTTGAACCAGGTTCCTTTGACATTTCATATTTGTATGTGGCACTCTGTATTGCCCAGAAGATCTACTCTCTGGAGCTTCTCAGCCTCTGGAGCCATGCCTGGGGTCGTGGGGAAGTGGTGCTGGGGCCCTGTTCCCTGAGGTCTGCTTTTTTCTCCATGTGTATGCAGTCTGGCACAGCCTTCTTTCCTGTTGCTTCTGTGTCAGCTCCAGGTCTCCCAGCTGCAGCATTGCGCAAAACGCCAAAACCCAGTCAGCTTGCTTCCACCCATTGTATGTACATTTTAGAAAGGAAATCCCTTAGGCTTTATGGGTCATTGATGACCCTGAGTCTTGCCTTAATGGGAAGAAGAAAAAATAAATCCTTATTTGTCAGGGTTCTAGCTTTCAGTATGGTTAATTAGCTTCATTGTTTGCTGTTTAATTTTTTTTTTGTATCATTAATCTATAATTACATGAGGAACATTATGTTTACTAGACCCTCCCCTTCACCAAGTCCCCCCCACAAACCCCATTACAGTCACTGTCCATCAGCATAGTAAGATGCTGTAGAATCACTACTTGTCTTCTCTGTGTTGCACAGCCCTCCCTATGCCTCCCCCCACATTATAAATGCTAATCTTAATGGCCCCTTTCTTTTTTCCCCCCACTTATCCCTCCCTTCCCACTCATCCTCCCAAGTCCCTTTCCCTTTGGTAACTGTTAGTCCATTCTTGGGTTCTGTGATTCTGCTGCTGTTTTGTTCCTTCAGTTTTTCTTTGCTCTTATACTCCACATATGAGTGAAATCATTTGGTACTTGTCTTTCTCCACCTGGATTATTTCACTGAGAATAATACCCTCTAGCTCCATCCATGTTGCTGGTTTGCTGTTTAAATTTAACCAAATAAATAATTACTTTTTTATATAGAAAAGAATGGTGGTGATGGCATTTTGTAGGTTTGTTCCATCTAAGAGGAAGCTGATTACTTTTGTGACCCTTAGGCTGCTCTTATCATTACTGAGTAGATGGGGCATAAACATCAGAGAGACCTAGGGCTGGATGGAATATTAGTGGCCATCATTTAACCCTTTCATTTATAGTTGGGATAACAGAAGCTAAACAAACAAAATGACTTGCTCAGCAATGCACAATAGCTAGAGGCAGAGCATGGTGTGCTCCATTCTATCTCATATTCTGGCACAATTTTGTAGGCTACCAGAGCCTTGTTTCATAGGTGATATTTCCAGAGTTTATGCTTCTCTTAAAACAAACTCTCTGTCAGCACTAGATGACTCTGGGTCTGTTTGTATCAAGTTCTGAGTGTCTGGAATCTCTTCTTCCAGTATGCTGAGGCATGTGGTCTCTCTGCATATATGTCTGGAAGGTTATGCAGATATTTAACCAGAAGAAGCATGTAAATTCTCTTGATAATAAACCCCTTAAGTAATCACACCTTAAAAAATAAATTCTAACTTGAGTAATGGCCATGCTTTTCACTGTCTGCAATGGATATCCATTAGTAATCTGGGACACAAGGTTGATGGCCCATTGCCAGCAAGTACAGGACTTTTAGTGATTATTCAAAAGGTTTCATAAAATTCACTCAGCAGTCAGTTCAACCCAGGGAGAAAGGAGGTCTTTGTGAAGCCCTTTGTATAGCTAATGAGAGTTCAGAGATGGGCCACTGCTGGTACGAAGGGGATGACTACAGGAGAATGTGGTGCCCATACCCTCACCCAGTCACCTTTGCATCTTTCCTTCCAGGCCAGCATTTGCCGTGTCCTCATTATGGATAAACCAATATTCAATTTCACTGAAAAAAACTGCATCCTGTTGGTCTATATGAGGTAAAAAAAAATCCCTGTTCCCAGTCAGGGAAACAAAGCTCAACCTTAGTGAATTTTTTGGTATTTTGAATTGCTTTTACATATTCACATACATGATAGCTATGTTATATTACATGTACTTGTGTATTGACCTTCATCCTTTTTCTTAACACTGTCTTGTACTTGTTGTACAAAGATTTAGGTCCTACCCTTTGACTGCTCCTTCTGTCCTACCCAGAGAGAATTCATCACCCATATCCCCCCCTTTGACATCTTGATTCTCAGCATGAGGAAAACCTCGGAGTCACTAATGATGTACTTAGAAAATCGTCTCTTGTTTCTTACATGTTGTCTGATTAAAGCAGAGTTGCTCAGAGGAGAGGATGATCTGTGGTTCTGCTACCACCATGGCCTTGTAGTTGTGTAGATTGCTAACTTTGCATACTGCATTGGATCCTTGTAGAACTCTATGAGTTAAGTGACAGATTTTCAGTCATGTTTTTCAGGTGAGGAAATTGAATCTCAAAAGATAAAGTGACAGCAAAAGTCACCGAGTCACTTGGTGATGAAACCAAGCCTAGAGAAGCACTGATTTTTGGTATAGAACTTTTTCCTAAAGCAAGTCTCCATGTTTTTATCTGTAGAGTTAAAGTTTGTTTCCATATAAGCAGCCACAGAATCCTGAACCTATGAGCCAAGTTGATGCATGATATATGCCTCATGTATGACATGTAACTTTCTGCCAGTACAGCTGATGATGGGTGCCATTGATAAGGTAAATGATTGAAGCCCAGGAAGTCTCTAAGCCATGTGGGTGTTTTCTATTCATGGTTTGAGGTTGTGGATGAAATCAATGGAAGGCAATGAACATTTATTGCCTCTTAGTTACAAATGTTAGGACAGCAATCTTGTTAGGCACTTAGACATTTTGTGCATTTTTGAAATGAGGGATGTGAGGTTCTGAGAAAGAATCAAGATCATGTAGTTAGAAAGTAGCACATTCAGGTGAATGCATTACAGTAAGCCATAATCTTGTTGCTTGAATAAAATTCAAGTTTTCCATCAGAGCAAATATATTTGTTCTCTCACTAAAAAGAGTTGGATGTTCTCCACTGTAGCAGTTGAGGTAGTCAGTTAACAAGACATGGTATGGCATGAAGAGAGACCTCAGGATTGGGATTTAAATTCAATAAATCATACTGTATTATTATCATCATCAAACTCAATAAACTTCAGTGTTTCTGGTCTTTATCCTTCTTCTAAGGAAAATAATACATTTCATTTCATTTAAACAGGTGCTCTCTTTAACCATATATTCATTGATATCATGCTCATATATTTGCATGTTCTAGTACCCAAGGGAGTCCTGGAAATTTCAAGTTTAATATACAGTGTATTTTGGAATAAGGACTACCTAATATTTATGCCTCCAGACATTCTCTGCAGAGTTCCAAGTTGGGGGAAAAAAAAAAGAAATAAAAACTTTTTCAAAGCTTCTCAATACTTCTATGAAGTAAAAGCATGTTGACAAATACTGTGGCTGAATGCCAAAACTAAAACGTCTGCTAACAAATTTCATTGAAGTTTTATTGGGGAAAAAAGCAATTCCATTAAAACTACAACTGAATCAATTCCAGGTTGATGCTAAAGATGGTGCTTAGAAGAGATGGTTCTGATCATTTGATTTTTTTTTAAATGAAAATGTGTGCATAATGAAATTTCCTCACATCCATCCTCTTCTCTTGGCAGTAAACTATCTCCACGGATATACTTGTCAACTTAACAACTGGCAGAGTTTTTCTTTCATCTAAAGAGATAACACTTGCAATTACTGTTGAGATCTGGAAGGATGTCCTTGGTGAGTGGTTAGCCAAACAAGGTCCTAAGGGTAGAGGGTTTTCTAGACATACTGTGGAGCACTTTCACCAAGTGTTGTTTTATTCAGTCCTCTAGTGAATATGTATTGAGTTCCTGGGTGCAGTGATTTAAAGGTGGGGATTAATCCAGTGTCATTTTGCAATTATTAACCTTTATTTGGTTGGAGAGTTAATAATCACTTTCTGATTTTTTTTCTTGCCACCTAAGACTGTGCTTAAGAGAGCCACCTGTTTGGAGTCATGTTAAGGGGTAGTTGAAACGAGGATGACTGAAATTCATAATTGTTTCTGGGAACCAGTGGAGTTCACAGACTCCAAACATTAAATAAGTGCCCAAGCGCTTTGAAGAGAATATTGTCAGTTACTTTGTTTTGAAAAAGTCCTGTGTCAAGAGGTTATCATTCTAAAAAAATGTTTGTAAACAAACTATAAGGCACTACACAGAAGAATGAAACCCTCCAGAAATCAGCTGGCTCTGACATTTGTTCTAAGATAGTCTCATCTTCTCTATGTAACCTAAGGACCTGTTCCTACAGATTAAGTGTATTTTGTTATCTATCAATCACACTATTCTACTTAACTTCCTAAGTGGAATCAATAGCCTTGGGCACTAATTGGAGGGATTTTTAGATAGTGAGTTACAGGAATCTTTTTTTATGTACAGTGTGTAGCCATTTTCTCCAACACCATTTCTCAAGTGAGCCACATTTGATATTTCTAATGGCCCCAAAATGCTTGAGCCTATGGGAATGCATCATTACAGTCCTCGGATATTGAAGGAGTAGCTTTAGGGATAAATTCTAGCTGTAACACAGAGGCTGAAGCATCTTTTGAACAGGGTCAGTAGACAAGAAACTTGTGCCTATGTGTATGTTGGGCTCAGGCATGAAAAATTACTAGATTTATGGTCTGCTTGTAGATTTAAAAATTCATTTTACATGCCACAGGAAAGGCTTCTTGAGAAACTAGACAGATGGATCACTGAGCTGGCCTAGAGCCATTGCCATGATCTACATGGTGGTGCCGCTAGGGAACTGCGTCTATTCAACATGTCTGTCACAACGTGCCTCAGCATGCTCTAGGATCTATAATTGAATTTACTAATGGGGAATAAAAACTAGAGGGAGATTATGCTTTTAAATGGTATAAACGTTTTCCACAGTTTTTTCACCAGAACTTTTGAATCTGCCACAGAATGTTCTGGAGCAGCAAAGACCTCCCCATTGCCTCTAATTCCATCTCATCCCAAAATTTGTCCATTGATAAAAGTGTACAGTGGCTAGAGCAGGGCTTCTCAGACTTCAACATGCCTGACACGATGTATACAGATGCCCTGGGGTTCTTGATAAAATGTAGCTTGTGACTCAGCAGATCTGTGGTAAGGCCTGAAATTCTGTTTTGAATAAGCACCTGTGTCATGCTGATGGTGCTGGTTGACGGAGCACCCTTTGAGTAGCATAGCTTCAAATTTGCTTTCAAGTAATAAAAAGGAATTAACATTTGTGAATCACAACTTGAATCCAAGGGATCCAGGCAATTTACAGATACTGTTTCATTCAGTTTTCTCAGGAATCTGAAAAATGCATATTATGTCCATTTTACAGATGAGAAAACTGAAGCTTGGATATTTTAAATTGGCCCAACTCACCTAGTTAGAATAGCAAAGCTAGGATTGGATCCTGGTTTCTCTGACCCCAAACAGCTTCATCTTCTGTCAGACCCTGCTGCCTCCCGGGGCTGATGTCCCTCAGAGCATGCTGACCTGCAGGGTTTTCTAGTTTGTCAGAGAATATCTCAAGGGGTAATACAACTCGTGCACTGACCCTCCTGTCCACCCAAGAGCCAGTACAAAATAGCAATCTGATTTTTTTTAAAAGCCATAAATAGGAACAAAGAGAACAGAGTAGGATGCCTTTGGAATACAGGAAAGCAGACAGGCAGGTGATAACTGTACTAATCAGCCAGAGGGGGCAGGGTCAAGGAGGCAGTGGGCGGAGCTGGGAGTCTGCTGAGAGCGCCTTCAGTGGTTTTTCAACCCTCTGCCTGAAGCGCCCTCTGGAGAGTTTACACCATTCACCAGAGGAGTGAGTGCTGGAATTTGGGAGTAGCTTAGGGCCTAAAAAGTAGGGAAGAGGTTAGCAGTACTTTGTAGGACAGTAGTGAAGCCTGAGAGGGAAATGATGAAAAGGAAAGGAGGAATAATACCACTGTCATTACCACCCAGTACTTACTGTGAGTGTTCTAAAAAATAGAGGCAAAGGAGGTCCCCTGCCTCCAAGAGAAATTAACATAGTGTCTGCTGGAGCTGAATAAAAATGATATTTTCTATTTATGAGAAATCTGGGGAGGGATTTTCTTGAAAAGGTGGGACTCTCACTGGGCTGGGGAAAATGCTGATGTTCCGTGAAAGAGAAAGAGCGAGTAAAGGGAAACATCCTTAGTAAAACCCTGAAGGCACAAAAGCTTGTGATAAAGAGAAGGAGAATCAAGGGTGAATGTTCAGATGGGGCGAGCAAGGTCACAGGAGCTAGGGATCCGAATGGAAAGAAAGTAACTGTCCGGAGGAGCAGACACCTGGGGGCCACGAGTTATCAAAGATACAGGCTTGGCATGGGGACCCCATTCTCTGTTAATCTGAGTGGATTGTTCTGGAGAGGGAAAGACTGTAGTTTCAAATTCTTGACCCATTTTGAGAGCAAATTCTGCTGCAAGTCACAGTGACAAAACTCTTGTTCTTTAGTTTACTGGAGAACCACGTGTGTGTTGCTGAATCAGTGGCACTGGTCTCCATCTCCACGTAAGAGGCTTCTTTCGGGAGGTTTGGTGAGGGAGATGTGTGAACCCTGGGGCTACAGGACATCCAAAGGGCTGGTTATTCTGACTACAAGACAACCATCATTTTAGTTGTTCTTTTCATTTTTAAGCCCCATAAAAAGAGTCATTAAAATGATTTATTTTCAAATTTTCCTCAGTGTCTTTGCACAATGTTCATTACATGTTAATGCTCAATAAATATTTCCCACTTATTTCTGAAGACTTTCCTGCAGACAATACTTAACTCTTTTTGGAGAGAATAAGAAGCTTTAAATAACAAACAAGCAAAAACTACTTCAAAGTAACTCAGCTAAACAGTATGGCAAAAAAAAAAATAGCTTAAAGTTTGGATTTTGAATATACTAGAATTTCCCTTTCCTGCTTCTAGCTGTGGGACAGAGGACAGAACAGGATCCTAAAGTTCCTGTGGTCTAGATATCAATAGTCCGAGTGATCTCGGCTATGTCATTACCTCTCTGTGTCTCAGTATCCTAAAATATAAAAGGAAAAGGCTATATACTAAGCCATCTCTCTGATTCCACTAGCTCAAACACTCTGTGATCCTCAAGACGTAATCTCTGCTTTATGGATCTGCATTCATGTCAAGGGAAATGTCACTGAAAGTTTTTCATCATCATAGCAAAGCTGTTAAAGTAGTAGATTGAACAATACATTTGTATATCACAATGCAGCCAGTTATCTCTCATTTATACAAGTTTTGTTGAAGAAATGATAGTCAAAAGCCTCTCCATATTCAAGTGTAAAAAAAAATCTATAGAATTATATTGAACTAGTTAGCAACCTGTGTCTGAGGATTTAACAGTTATATTTCTTTTCTGTGTTCAGAGAAGACTTTTCCAGATGAACATAAGAGATAGAGTACTTGGTCTGACTACCCTTCCTAAACTGTGGGCTAAATTTATTAATCAGCTCATGACTTAACCCCTTTATTTGTTTTATTAAATATGGGTTTTATTTTCTCAGAAGCCAAAATATATTTTGTCATCTTGTAAATGAATTTCAAGCAGGGAGAAATGAGATTACAATTTACCCCACCTGAAAAAATCTAATATATGAAAACGTGCATTTAAAAAAGAGGCATATCAATATGAAATTATTCACTTTGCCCAAATAGTTATTTGTAAACACATATTTATTCTTCAAGGATTATATTAAAGAACACTTAACCTGGTATTTATTCAGTCAATTAAAACAAATTCAATTTATGCACACTTTTAAGGATTTCAATTTAATTAGGTTAACTTATGGAGTTTTAAGTTTGATTTTTTAAATCAAAGCACAAGGAGATTTTTCTGTTTGACAGTATTAATTGCATTTGGAGATAATGAAAAATGAGGGGACAAATAAAACTAAAAGAGAGTTGGAAAGGATAGTATACAACAAAAAAAAATTTATGTTATAATCGAAAAATTGAACTGAACAGACCAAGAAAAAATACTGAATGGACTAAGAAATATAAATGCAAAATCAGAATAATGGTCTGATTTTAGAATTTAAGGATTAAAAAAGCAATTCCCCTCCCCTCATGCCTCTCTCATTTTTTCTCTATCTCCACACACACACATACAGAGGGAAAACACAAGGTTCATTTATTTTTGTTTCCCACATGGGAGAAACTGATTATTTGCTATTTTAGTCCTTTAAAGATTTTTCTATACTGGAGATTCGAATAAGGTTGTTCAGTTGATGACCCTGAGTTCCTGTTGTGACAGTCTTTATAATGACCTACACTTATTACCATGCAAACTAATTAAAAATGTTAAATATTATTTGTGTTTGGGGCTAGGAGGGCTCTGAAGATGCAAAGAAAAGAACTGATATTTACTTGGCACCTACCGTGAGCTAAACACTGTGTTAGTTAATTTGTGTGTGAGGCTGTCAATATTATCCATACTTCACTGAATTAGAGATTAAAGCCTGGGGAGAACCTTTAGTAAGTACGGCAGCTGGGCCCTCATGCCCAACCATCAGATTTAATACATCATCCCCTGTAATAGAGTAAGTCCTTCAAGTATAGACCTAGTGTGTAAGTTGCTTATCATGCGGTGTTTTCTTAAGACAGTAGGCAAAGGAATATAATGCTTGTGGAACATGGTAAATGATATTGGGAGAATATGAAATGTGTTGGAGGAGATCAGAGTAGAGAATGGATACGTTTATTTAATGAAGCAACAGGAAAGTCTTCATGGGAAGGACAGTATTGGAGGTTGGTTTCCAAGAAATGAAAGAATTCTGACAGGTGGAGATGGGGTGGGAACATTCCAGAAGAAAGGAAGAAGTCAGCTGAAATCACCTTTGTGGAAAGTACAGAGGTATTCCTGGAAAAGGAAATTATGCAGTTTTCTGCGGGTCTTTCAGTAAAAAGCCAAGGAGTTAGATGTCAAAAGAGACTGAAAGTACAAAGCTCAATTAGGAGGCAATAATAATAATAGACAAAATATATGTGGAGCTTGGCAACTAGTAGGATGTGGCAGTGTTCAAGAGGGAGGAGACCACCACAGTTCAAAGATTAGGGTCTCAAAGGTAGCATATTAATTTTATTAGTAGTACTAATAGGAAAGAGAAAACAAAACTAGTAAAAATCTTCCTGCATGAACATATTTACGCTGTTTTTCTTCTTGAACCATGTTCTCCTCGAGGCTACGTACCCCAAGCAGAAATGCACAAACACAGCAATCGCCAGCTCTCAGTGCCGTATGTGGACACACTCAGCAGTAGATATCCCTGGACTGGAGGACGGGGTTTCTGGGCTGTGGAACACAGTCCTCAGAGACACAGGAGCACACTGTCCCATCGCCACGCTGGTCAAGAGATCAGTTTTTCTCAACAGGGCTACCCTCTCTTCATTGTGCTGGTTTATGCACCTATTCAATCAGCCTAGTGTTTTGTTTTGTTTTTTCAGTTTATATGTATATATTTTTCCAAACAGCTACCGAGTTTTTAAGACTGAAATGCTTATTTAGCTATTTGGATCTATCTAGTTTATAAACGAACTGTTAGGTAATTTTTTGGCCTCTGGGTAATGTGAGAAAAATTACCGAGAAATTAAAGATATTGTAAACTTAAATTTGGGGAAATAGAAATGTACAACTCTCTATAGCACTAGGCAGTATAGAAGTGCCCTTAGTAGTAAAAAATTTCTTTAAATCTAACTCCCAAGAATATTTTTCTCTACCCCACATCAGATACCCACTTCCACCATCCTGTTCCAGACCTTGACATCAGGAGTAACTACTATTCTAGTGCCCTGTTTTCAACCATTCTTTGCCTCCATTGGGCCTTCTATTACTCAGTATCTTCATATTACCTTTTTCTATCCTCATGTACTTGCTTTCCTGCTCTCCCAGTTTAGAGTCTCTGCTCCATTACCCTAACTGTCCCCTTTAATTCATTCTCAACTCTTTTCCTTCCTCTTTTCTGTCATACTTATTCGATGGTATCCCTATACTCATTAAGCCCACCTCTCCAGATCCTTCACCTCTGCCCCCAAGCATCAGAGTGTGGCTGAAGAAAAAGATGTAATCTTGCTGCCTAGTCCATGTTAAGTTCTCAAATTTATCAGCAGTGCCTCATGATAAGTCTAGTAAATTCATCTGATTTTCTGAGATGTCTCTTTCACACCTCTCTCTCCTCCAAACTCTAACACCCCTCCCCAATTCTGTTTTCCTTACTTTACTGAAAAAATAGAATCTATCAGAATAGACCAAATTTTCCCTCCCCAAATCCTTACTAGGCTTGCATCCATATCTCTACCTTCTCTTTGTCTTGTTGCGTGATTGAACTAGCCCCCATTCTAACCTGAAGCTTCTGTATTTGTGCATTAGATATCAATCTCTCTTGCTTATTCAGGGGCTTCTCTCCTGCATCCCAATATTTTCTTTCCCTTATAGATGACTCCTATAAGTACAAAATCATATTATAAAGCATTTCACCTTAAAATAAAGGAAAGCATCTACCACTGACCAAGCTCTCATCCCTTTTGTTTGCTCCTTTTACAGCAAAATAAAAACTTGTCTCTACTCACTGTGTCTTCCACATCTGTCATTCTCTCTTTGATCCATTCCCATTAGGCTTTGTTTTCACAATTCATCCAAAATAACATTTTAAAGGATACTTCCATTTTGCCAGGTTCACTGGTCTATTTTCAGTTTTTATCTTACTGTATCTCTCAGCACCCCTTAGCACTGATGACTGTTCCTTCCATTTGAAAGCACTGCCTCACTTGCTTCCAGTTCCTGCCTTCCTAGTTTTTCTTCTGTCTTTTCATCAGTGTCGGTCTCCTCAACTACCAAAGAATCTCTATTTGAAGGGTTTTGTCTTACTTGCCTGTATTCCAGCACCTGTAGCAGAACCTGGCACATAGTACCATAGACCCCAGAATAGAGAGATAACAGTTTTAGCTAGAAAATTTAGGGAGCAAAGTGAAAGTAGTGCCTTTGATGTGGACCTTGGGTGGGGCAGGGTTTCATGAGATATTATATTTTATTTTGAAGAGTTGGGGGAATTAATTCAGAAGAAAAGCCATTGTCAAAGATGCAAATTTAGAAATCACAGGACAAATTCTGGGAATATTGGCATGCTTTACAGTTACATTGCAGTTGGGTTGGGGTTTTAACATGTGACTTTTGGGAGCACATCAACCTTCAGTCCATAACAGCCATTTACACCAAGTCCAGAGGAGAGTTACATTCAAGGTTTAGGAATAGTTCCCTGGCACCTGGGTGATAAATGTATTCTTAAAGAATATAGTGTATTGATTACATAATGTTTTACAGGCCATGTTTGCGAAACGCAGTTATTATTCATGCCAATCATCAATATATTGACTTTTGCTCCAAATCCACCTTTCTTTGCCTTGCTCTGTGGTACTTGAGCTGAACTCTATAAAATATTCTTTTGTCTCACAGCACAATGCTCGGCCGTGTCAGTAGAGGGCACTGGAGGGACATCTCCAAGTTTCTGTGCCTTTTCTCCTGCTCCTAGGGCACAGTGGCTGGCCAGTGGCTTTTTAAGTAGTTTCGCCAGGATCCCAGTGGGAGGTTCCCGAGTGAATACCAAGGGCAGCCCCTTGGGCAGCGTCCTAGCAAGCCCTGTGGTTAGGTCAGTGGGTAGCTTCCATGCAAATCTCTTTGGCACCCCAGTGAGCGGTTTGGCTTTTCTTGCCAGGCTCAGGCTGCGGGCACTCAGCAAACTGGCCCTCTGGTGGGCCCTGGCCATGCTCTCGAAGGAAGTCTGAACCTCATCCTTTTCTGAGTTTGTTTCTTCCTTGGGTACTCTCCTTCAGCCCTGTTGGTAGTGGCTGCCTCATGCCTACTTTTCCTGTATTCTTTAGTGTTCTTTTATCTTACACTAGTGAAATGGTCATTCCCTTCGTACTAATTAATAATTCTTGATATTAAAGTTTTCCTGATTAAATTACTGGTCTGGTTTCTCTATCAATTGGATTCTTACTGATAAATTATTTTTCCATGTATAATAAATGCCATCTAGTTGTAGCAATGGATAAATTCAGAGTGTGCTTACTAAATGGTTGTCTATTTTCCTTTCCAGCTATAAGCAATTGGTCATCATGCAGAAGAATCTAAATCCAAATTTAGTCTAACAGCCTAATTTACCCAAGTATATGTTGAAATAAAAACAAAACAAAAACACCGTAACATTTCTCTGGTCAAGTGCATTTGAGAAATGTATTAAAGTTTTTTTTCTTTTTTGCAATAGCCATACTAATAAAACTAATATTTGAATGAGAACAAAACAGAATAAAATGAACTTGAGATTTAATTGTGATGTGTTGAAATTGCATTTCCAAGATAGATAAGTCACCAAATGGCAAAACCAAAACAAACAAAATACGTTTTGTCAAACCTCTGTGTCTACACTTGTGGAGTTAAATAAAAATGCTGGGCCATTGTTGGCTAATTCTTGGGAGAAGTTGTTATTTCTTTTTCTAGAGATATACTCCTGAGACATTCTATGGTCTGAACAAGGGAGTAGCAAATTATGGCTGCAAGTTGACGTCGTGCTTTCGTGAATAAAACTGTGTTGGAATACAGCCACGGCCATTTATTTACATACTGCTTATTGCTCTACAGTGCAGACTAGAGTAAAGTGTGACAGATCGAATGGCCCCACAAAGCATCAAGTATTTACTGTCTGTCTCTTTAGGACAGTTTGCTGAAACTGTAGGATGTGGGATCTCTCTGTGCTATTGTGGCTTGAAAGTAGATAAACAAATGGATGTTACTGTGTTCCAATAAAACTTTATTTATAAAAACAGGCTGTAGGCCAGATCTGGTCTATGACCTTTAGTTTGGGGACCTCTACTCTAGAGCTTGGTAGGCGTGCAAAAACTATTATCTGAATAAATGAAAAAAAAAAGGGGGGTTTTAAAAAATTCTAAAATTTGCCAGCACATTCTGTTCTCTTTTTCAGTGTGTGTGGTGTCTAGATGGTGCCCATGTGACAACTGAAGCCTGGCATGATGGATGACTTGGGTAACCTCTGGAGGGGACCTACATTGTGACCATAAAGCACAGTGACCATGTGAAAAACATTGCAGGCCTGGGGCAAAAGATAAACTTCATGCTTGATGAGAAACAGCAGAAAGGTAAGAATTCTCTGGTATGCTGCAGTCTTCAGTCTTCTTCTGTTTTCCATTCCCACTGGCAGCTTGAAGTTGTCTTTAATCCATCATTTGCCTCTTGAGTGTGTGCTCTGAGTTCACTGTCATGATGAAAAAGTACTTGGTGAATTTAGTGGAGGAACTCAGGATTGAGTCTGAGCTGTTTACATAGCTTCTGGGGAAAATGTGACCCAAATGTGGGGCAAACAATCTAAGAGATGTTTCAAGTATTTGTTTTAAAATAGAAATATTGACAATGGCACATAGTTTTTTCAAAGGTGTCTGTTAGTTCAGCAAATCAATACAGGCAGATTTCACTGGTCAATTTGGGATTACCTAATTTGATGATGCTGCCTCTGTTGGCATCATTCAGATCTGTCCTGGCACCTCTGTCCATGTGCTACTAGCATAATTCAGGCCCTCAATTGCTACCTCCAGCACTTCATGTCTCTAGTTTGTCTTACCTTTCTCAGTTAGATTAATCTTCTTGAAACACAAATCTGATCATGTCATTGTTTTTCTCGAAAATTCCGATGGATTCCCCTTTGCTGGGAGAATGATGTCTAATTTTCAATGCCATTTATCTCTACCACTCCCTACCCCTCCTCTTTATACCCAAGTACCTCCTTTCATGGAGGGTTGTTAGATAATATATAGGATACCTGGTTAATTTGCATTCCAGTTAAACCATAAGTCATTTTTTAATATAAATACATCCCCAATACTGTCAGGGAAATACTCATACTGTAAAAATGATTCATGGTTTATCCGAAATTTATATTTCACTGGATACCCTGTATTTTTATTTGCTAAATCTGCCAACTCTATTTTGATGCCCACTGAATGTACCAGATTCAAATAATCTCTGTTCCTTATATGCAGCTCATGCTTTCCAGCTTTTCTGATTTTGCCAGAATTATCTCCTAACTACGTATATGTCATAAATAAAAGTATGGAGGTTAGCACATAAATGTTCGCTCTTCTTGCCAACATGATGTAGAAGAAAAGATGTAGATGAGATAAACTGGCCTTATCATTAATGGCTCTTAGTTGACCATCTCTTTGACCTTTGGACAAACTGCTTAGCTTTTATAGGCTTTGGTTTCCTTACCTACACAAGGTGGACAATAATGCCAACTTCAAGTAATTATTTCAAGGTAAAGTGTGAAATTTTATAAAATCTTTCTAAAAATATGTAGTTCATAGGAGGGGTTCAATAAATGGCAAAACCTTTTCTACTTTCTTTATATATCAGTGTTCTTAAACTTGAGAAACCCCAAAGACTCCCCTTTCCCCCAATCTGTCTGTGGATCCCAATGTGAAAAACATCTCATTAAACTATTCAAAGTGAAAGTGGTTGGTAGGATGGTCATTTCACACCTCATCCACAGACACCAACCAGACTTAAGCAATACATTCTGTGGCAAAACTTGCTTACTAGGTATTTATCTAGATAATCCAGAATAGGATTATATTGTTAGACTCCCAAAGAAATACAAAGATAATATTTGAAAACTTTCATAAAGAACTTTATGGAAACACAGGAATATACCACCAGGCCCATGGTTTTCTATCTTGTATACATGCTTTACTCTGTACTGGGCAGGTTGTCTCTGGGTAGGCTGTATGTTTGCATCTTTGTTTCCTTTCCATGGAATCTTTTTTGTAGTGCAGAAACTTGTATTTGTTGACTGAAGAGCTACCTGATTGAACACATAAATATTGGCCTCTCAAATTCAGAAGCATAGGTTTAAATGGTGGCTATGTGTGTATTTAGCCAATTTACCAGTTGCACCCAGGGCCTCTTCTTGATAGTGTATCTGCAGTATATCTGTTGGGGAGGGAATGGGTGATGTGACTTTGGCTGGGTGAGTTTACTGGACATCTGACCGCTGGCACATGCTGGGCCAATCAGATTTCCTCTCCCAGGATGTGGGAATTGTTCTTATTCTCTGGTGGGTACTTAAGTTGCTGTCTGGCTCCTGTGGAGCATCTTGATTCTAGTGGGAGAAGCAGATAAAACTTTGCCGCAGAGGATGATAGTAGTGGGGAAGCCACCGAGTCAGGGCTTGGAGAAATCACATAGTGACCTGTGACCTGGTTTTCTACTTCCTGATTCAGTCCTTGTGGGAATCAAGTGATCATTACTCTAATTTTTGTTTAAGGAAGTTTGTGGCTAGTCTTTGTTACTCATAACTGAATAATCCCCAGGTGAAGCATCTGGGTCAAGATGGGCAGTGGTGTACACCTGCCAAGAGAGTTGCCGGAAGTAGTGAGGGTCACCTGTGGGCAATGTGAATTTTAGAGCTTGCCGTGTGTGTGCTGCTGCATCAAAGTGGAGTAAAGCAATGAAAATGGTAGACAGGTGGAAGAAAGGACCATGGTTTGGCTAAGTGGCCGTGAAAAAATTTGGGAAAATTGTCTCATGCAATTTTGACTAAGTCGTAGAAGATGATCTGCCTCCTCTCCTTCATTTTCCCATGAAATGTTCAGAAACCTTACAATATTAACTCAAATTTGGATATGTATGTTGTCTTCTTTATAATGAATGTGCAGGATGAAAAAGTTGGATGGCAAGATTATTACCTGGATTGTCTAAATGAAGCAAGGGGCCCAGATTTATATCTCAGATATGCTGGGCTATTGCTTTAGTTTTTATCTGAAGAAAGGTCTGACTGATAGAAGTTTTCCATAAAGCAGGCATAATAGCAAGAGTCTTGGACAAAGAATTGAAAGATATGGGATACCACCCAAGATCCCTCACCTCTTTGTTATGTCTTGCATCATATTACTGAGAGAGTAATCACAGAAAATGTGGGATTTTTATGAAGTTCAAATATTATCAGGAGAATGAAAGCAGTTTATAATCTGTGAAGAGTTACAAAAGTTAAAGATAGTGCTTAGGTTTACAATTTAGATTATGAGCTCCTTTTGTTTCTTTCTGTTTCCTCAATGTCCCGCACAGAAACAGTAACATAGGAGGTGCTCACAAATTGATGAGGCAGTGAAGTAGGCTTCAGGGTCACATATGCATTTTATATACATATAAGTAAGTCCATCTCAAAGCATTCGTCCACAAAGAGGATGCAAACTGTCCCCTTATTTACTGTGAAACAAAGGACAGGAAATAGCAACAAAACTCATGTAGGTTAGAGTCACAACTAAGACTTTGAATGGTACCCAGCAGTGAGAATGGCAGCAGAGGAAGCTGAATGTCCCTTCCCTAGAGAATCTAAAGAGATTGGATTCTGTTCTCCTTGGAGCAATTTAAATCTAATCTTGATGAATTTGAAAATCTTTCAGCATCTTTTCTATCCCTTTAATTTTAGGATTAAAATGAATCGGAAATCTTCCTCACTGCTGGGACTGCAATTGATGTCTTCTGCATGGGCTTAGTAACGCGGGTTTAGTAGGAAGTGCCCCACAAAGGCACTGGCATGTTTGTAGGTTGGTGGTTTCTCAGTTGGCTACTTGGAGTGTGTTTATTGTAAGCATTTCTGATGTATAATTTTAAAAGACTTAAACACTTTGTGGGCCTTTTTACCTCCAGTGAATCACCCTGAGGGAATACAACGTGTTCCTTTTGGACCTTTGATGTGAATAATAAAGGGAGGGGGTGACTAATTTGTGACAAATTTCATGTCACTTGCTTTTATTTATAGAGCAACATGAATGAATCACTTCATGTATTTCAATTAAACAATGCATTCCAGTTTCTGACTGTGACAGCTTTTAAAATGATGGTAACATATAGACCAGAAGACATAGGATCTATATATGTTCCCTTCATCTTCTTACTGGACAGATGACTTTTACTTTTAGAAGTGCTTTTAGCTTGGTTTAGACTCTGAAATGGAGAGGCTCTGTGCATAACACACACACACACACACACACACACACACACACACACACACACACACACACACACATTTGTTTAAGAAGATGTAGGTATTTCTGTCACTTGGGGTCCAGGACTCAGCACTGGCATAGAGCATTCTGAAACCACGACATCCAAATTTCATGACTAACATCACTCAGGTCTTAGAGCATTGCTTCTCTGCATCTTGCCCTCCATTTTCCAAACAAAAGGTGGCCACATCCAAATGCCATAAAAATGTCCGAGTCATGCTACTGCCAGGGTCACAGATGGACTGTGTTTTGGAAATCAGGAAGAATTTTTTTTTTTGAGTGGCAAACAATTCATATCAATCTGGGTTTAATCAGGAAAACAGAGCCACTGTAGGTATTATGGGGAAAATGTCAATTAAAGGGATTAGCATTTATGTGATTATGGCAAGAGCTGAGAGAGTGAGTGTTGGAAAATCTCAGCTGGAAGGTCAGGGGAACAGTCGCTAAAGACCTCGGCCTGAAACATGAATGCATGTGGTTCTGAAGAGGTTGCCAGGAAACCGCTGCCATCCAGTATCTCTGGGAAAGTTCCCACCAACTGTGTACTACCACAAAATGTGGGTGTATTGGGAATGCCTGGGGAATATCCTCCATCCACCAATGAATCTGGTTATCTTGAGCTTCTAAAAATAACTATCTCTCTCCATTCTGCCTGTCAAATATCACAAGAGTTTCTCCAGTTCCGTAACCCCAAACTGTACCTGGCTACCCTCTTGCATTGTGAAGGAGGGGAATGTGGGCCATGCTAAGCTGACAACAGACAATTCAATAAAATTCAGCCCTTTGTCACCTCAGCATCCATGTATAGCATTTCTCCCTATATTCAATTTCTGAATAAAGACGAATATGTATTACTTCCAGCTAACCTTGCACTAACCTTGATTTAAGTGCAGACACATTCATTCTCCCAAAAGGAAAGGTACAAAGGCTCATATGCCACTTTATCCATGTCTGATATTCCATGACTTGAATATTAAAATATAAAGTCAATCAATAGGAGCATATTTTATATTTTATAATGGAGGGGAAGGTTAATTTATGTAAATATATACATACCAAAGAATAAAGAAAATGTGGACAGTTACTAGCCCTTTTCCACAATTTGTCACATGGTCATAGTTGATATTCATAACTTCCCAGTTCTGCTACCCATAATTCCTTTGCCCTAAGTGAGCATAGCATAGTTTTCTGTCTCAGGGGGATTCAGAAGTAGCACTTATGTTGCTGAGAAATCAATCCCTTAGCCATGGATATAGCCACATCAGCCATGGTGAATGAAAAGTTATATTTTGATTTTTTTATACTTAACCTCCACATGATTGTTCCTCACAGAATGGGACATTTGTCCATCTAATTGTTGGAGTCTCCTCTGCTATGTTTGCCCTGCCATGTGTACATGAGACACAAATATAATCTCCCCCATGCTGTCTATTCTTGAAGATCTATCCACATAGCTCTTTTTCTGAGCAGTTTTTCCAATTCTTGGATTTTGCTTTTTTTCAAATCTCTGGCCATTGAGCTAAATTGTTAGTGGCTGCCCACAAATAAGTGTAGACTTATACTTTCATCTTCCAGGCAATCCCCTTCCAGGCAATCTTCTAGGCACACTGTGTAGGTGCCCACAATCTTATCTGCGGGGAAGATATCCCCTAAACAACTCCCCTGCAGGACACTACTGCCATCTTTTTCTGGATTGTTTGCATTATCTTCTGAAAACATTTGTAAACAATGCCCAACCATTTTCTTAGTGAGCTGGTCAAAGGAGAGTCTCCATGAGGCCAAAAGATGAGGTGAGGGAGAAGAGGCTGTGCACCAGGAGTAGGTCCCATGAGACTAAGCTACTTGCTCATGTAGCCTATGTATGCCTTCAGGACCTTCTGCAGCCCATTCTTTCATGTCACTTCCACTTGAAGATGGATGGCTGCTACCCACATCATCCTTTATGGCTTGGGGTTCAGACAGCAGTCAGATTAGGATGAGCAGTTCAAGTTGCATGGGAACTCTGTGGCTCATGGCCAGTTAGTTTTTCGGGGTCCAGTGTTTAGGTGAAGCTGTGTTTCAAAGGAGAATGGTTTTCTGCAGAAGAGGCCATGATTGACTCTAGAATCCCAAGGGTCTGCATGATATTTCATTGATAGGGTCCCTCCAAAAGCTCCATATACCAACCCTGAAGTGATTACAGACAGCTCATGTGCCACTGGAGTTGCTGAATCATGTGGCACAGGTGGCAGAGAGGCTCCCACAGTAGTTTGGATCCGTGGCAGGGCCTGTTCTTTGAACTCCCACCAAAAATGAGAAATTACAAGTTTTCCTGGTGAATGTGACCAAGCAAACTTCATGCCCAAATCTGGCCTATGTTGCCTTCAAAACCCAAAGAGGCCCGCTAGGCGTGTGCTTCTCTCTTGGTGGCAGTAGATATCAGATATACCAGTCTGTCCTTCACCCCAGAGCTGATATATTGACATGCACCAGAATTCTAGAAACCTTACTGAGGTTATAGTACCCCATATTTTTGAGTGGTTTATTTATTATGCTTTGTCACACATGTGTTTTACCAAGTTGTCTAGGGTAAGAGTTGAAATCATTTTCCTGTGAAGGGCCAAGTAGTAAATAGTTTAGGCTTTAGAGATCATGTAACACTCTCCATCAGATAATCTTTTTTAATTGGGCTTTATTTTCTTTTGGTATCATTAATATACAATTACATGAGCAGCATTATGGTTACTAGAGTCCCTCCATTATCAAGTCCCCCCCGACATACCTCATTACAGTCACTGTCCATCAGCATAGTAAGATGCTGTAGAATCACTACTTGTCTTCTCTATGTTGTATTGCCTTCCCCATGCCCACCCCCCTACATTATGTGTGCTAATTGTAATGTCCCTTTTCCCCTTATTCCTCCCTTCCCACCCATCTTCCCCAGTCCTTTTCCCTTTGGTAACTGTTAGTCTGGTCTTGGGTTCTGTGAGTCTGCTGCTATTTTGTTCCTTCAGTTTTTTCTTTGTTCTTTTACTCCACAGATGAGTGAAATCATTTGGTACTTTCTTTCTCTGCCTAGCTTGTTTCACTGAGCATAATACCCTCTAGCTCCATTCATGTTGTTGCAAATGGCAGGGTTTGTTTTCTTCTAATGGCTGGATAATATTCCACTATGTATATGTACCATATCTTCTTTTTCGTTTCATCTACTAATAAACACTTAGGTTGCTTCCATTTCTTGGCTCTTGTAAATAGTGCTGCAATAAACATAGGGGTGAATGTCTTTTTGAATGTGGGATCCTGCATTCTTTTTTTTTTCCTTTTACAATTCTTAACAATGTAAAAATCATTCTTACCTCATGGGGTGTAAGAGGAGGTGCCTGGTAATTTGTTGATCCCTGATTTGGGGCAATATTTTTCAAACTATCTGTGCTATGTAGTTTTTTTAAAAAATTTCTAATCCATTTCTGACTGCTACTTTTGTATAGTAAAAATAAATAAGTAAAGAATGAAATTATAAAAATATAGAAAATACAAGTTTGAATTTTCAAATATTAGATTCAACAGACAGAAAGGCACAGGAAATGGACTGCTCTCCTTTTGTTTGGTAAAAGAGAGAGAGAGAAGAAAACATCACCAGAATGGTAGCTGCTCATCAGGGACCAGGGGTTGTGTTGATTTGCTGGGACAGCAGCTGCCATTGGAGTCACCGCCTGATTTATTTATGATCATCCCCTGTAGTTCTCGAAGATTCAGTTGACTTCTGCGTAGTCCAAATAGGTGAGTCGATTTGGTATGTGATAGGAATAACCTCCCACACATCTTTCAAGTCCTGGACAGTGGCATAGACAGTGGTCATTCTCCAGAACACAGTGGTTTTTTTTTTTTATTTTTACCATTCTCTCACAGACTACCATTGTTTTGTTTTCCAGTGCCAGTGTGGTCTTTGTAGGATAGAGTTATTTTACAGGTGGACTGGGATGGATCTCTGCTTATCTCTGGGAAATCTGGAATTCTGCTATTGACACATAGGCAACATAAGGGTGGGGGATAGGTTATGTGGTTAAAAGTTCCCCATTCCCTTGGTGGAGGCCAGAGCCAGCTTTTTAATATTTTTTAGGCTATGCTGGTTAGTGATTTACCTGGTTCAACCAGTTACATAGCCTGGCTATGCCTGTCTGATGAATAGGGTATAGGAGACCCCTCTGGAAACTTTGGTTTGAGCTCTGTGGAAACTAAGAATCTTCGCACTTATCCGGACCATTATGGGGATTCATCCATGAGAAATGAGGCTCGTCCTGTGCAGTTGAAGAAGGAATCTGGGGAGCTGAACTGGAAGTCTCCTGGGCCCCCAGTACTTCCTGCATTCTTCTTCTGCTCCTACCATATGCTCTGTCTTTACACTTTAGATGAGTGTACCCCGAGGGGGTCCTTTCTGTCCTCCAACCATGTGTAATCATTGCAGCATTATTACTGTCCTGACAGTTAATCAATTGGAGAACCAATTCCAGATTCTTCCTCTTAAGATTAAGTGATCTTAGAACATTTTTCATGCCAACATCAAATCAGTCTGGGTTCAGTCAGGAACAAAGACCCCCCTCTAAGTAATACGGGCATCTAGTGATTTAGTGTGAGATTTAGAGTCACCCTAAATGTGCACAAATCTATGGAAATGATGGTTTGGGAGGCTGCAGCCAGAAGATCACAGTTACGGACCAGCACTGATGTGACTGTTATTAAAAATTACTGCCATTTTCAGCATTTGTTGAGAGAATTCCAACCTACCAGGGGAAAATAGTTGTATAATTTTGATTTGAAATTTTGATTACTGATTCTTGAATATTCAGACTTGTGATATGTAGGCCTTCGTGCAGAGTCTTACCTGGGTCTCACAGTGTTAGAGTGTGTTTTCTCATGATACTCTCTTGTGGCCTTTCCTTTACAAAGCTTTTGCTTTGCCTAAGCTTCAAGTTTATTTATTATGTATCCTTTACCCATCATATCAGACCCACTCAGATTTTCCCTTCACTGTAATGGCCGTCAGCTTCCAATAAACTTATAGGTCATCTCTAGGGCTTTCTTTTAGCCATAACATTGAGTCTTGAAGCCAATATTATTAACTTTGTCTTAACTCAGTAGACTATTGTGTACCATCATTATTATTGTATATTTGCATTTAAGAAAATAATTGTTTGATGAAACTGGGTAAGATGTTGGAGTTTATTTAGCTCTATGGTTAAAATAGGAATACATAATATATAATAATAAAGGTTGTGAGGGGTTTTCTGGGAGTGGATATTGAACCTTATCACGTCAAAGTTTGGGGTTGATTTTGGGCTCTTCCCTTTCACTGCTACCAATCAATCAGTGATATTTTGCTTTTATCTAATTAGTTTATATTTCTTGGTAAGGTTTTGTTTTAAAATAGCTTTCTTGAATCCAAAAGAAAAAGTTTTAAATCCACTAATATAACCCAAGTTCTCATTTTATATTTGAGAAAATTGGGGTTCATAGAAATACAGGAACTTGTTTAAGGTCATTTATGAAGGGATGGCACACCGGTGAGTAAAACCCAGGTCTGTCTCCCCAACTATGCTCTTTCCACTTTTCTTACACATTCTCATAATGCAGAGATCATGACACTCTTGAAGCTCTTTGCAAAGAAATAGAAAATGCTGCGATGGCTTGTGTTACTTAAATAGAATTTCATAGTAATCAAATAACCTATATTTCATTCTAGTATATATGAATTGAAGCTGAACCAGATACATAACTGTCTCTCTCTCTCTCTTTTCACACAAACATACAAGAAAAAATAACTTGAAATTAAAAACACTTCATTTTTCCACATTATTGTTTCCCCCATTTTAGTGGCAGGGGCCCTAAATGTAAAAAAAAAAAGTACTGCTGTTCGTGGATGCAGATGCAGAATTTGAGAATCTGGTGCTACTTCATGCTGCCTTCTTCCTGCATCTCCCAAAGCCCTGATTTTAAAAATGATAGCTAATATTTTATCTGTTTATAAAATATGTTATATCTTATAACATGTTTTATGATATAAAGCTTGAAAAAATGGAGTTCTGACCTCTGGTCAGAGATTTAAAATGAATTCTGAAAATATTCCTTAACTGCATGTCTCTGAGTTTGGCATTCAGTTGCAATGTAAAGATTCAGAGGACAGTATTCAGGGGACTGAAAAACTTAATAGTTTTTAAAAAGCCTGATCTAATACAAGTCAAACTTTTTTCTTTCTGATGAATCAGCATTTTCTATTAATCTATGAAAAAGATTAATGCATCATGAATAGTTCAATTATATGTTATGGGATTGAGTGTCACAAATATTAATAGAAAGTTATCAGAAGGTTTCAAGATAAAAATGAAGCCTTAGATTGTTTGAATCAGGTGCTCTTAGACTAAAATGGACTCAAAAAATCTTCTCATAACTTAACCTTTTAAGGACTACATGATTAGGTATTTCACTTACAGCTAGGCTGTTGCACAACAAGTAATTCCAGTAAGGAGATAGCCCATGACATGAGTCAAGAGTTTCAGTGTATCTTCTCATTCCACATTTATGGTTTCTCAAATATATCTATTGCACATTTCTCCTTTGAGGTAAAAATGCAGTTTTAACGTATCTACGGCTACTGAACAGTGGATCGGCATCATTAGGTGTGGTGACTGCATGCAGAAAGTAACTCTAAGTGCCAGAAATCCAGGTAGTGATCTTAAAGGTGGAAATCTGAGGGGATAGGATTTTAGAAGCTTTGGGTCTTTCAGAGGCTACAGGAGAGAATACCCATGATAATAGTGGCTACTCTCAGACTAGGAACTATTAACTGGCCAGAATCACGTAGATGGTGAAGGAAGATTTCAAAGTGGTGGGCTATTAAAAAGGAACTTTTTCAGGTAGAACAAAACAGCATCTCTCTATAGCCTTTAAATCAGAGCTTGAGATGCTCTGGAGAGTCATTAAATAGAACTGTTCAGATCTGGGGTTGAGACCAGAAGAATTCTATTTTCTTAGGCACCAGGGGTACTGAGGGAACTGATTCCAGTCTTACGTGTGGAGGGAATTACGTGTGGAGGAGAAGAAGGAAGAGTGATCTAAATGTTGACCTACAGAAAGGTGAAATGCAAAGAACCCTCAAGAGCTGAATTAATTCCTTAACACCAGAGAATATTTGGCTGAGAAACTTGGTGTCTCTCACTGAACTGTTTAAAAATTCTGTGCTGAATCAGTAGATCTACTTTCTTGTCTCAATAGACTTTCCTTTACTGGATATTTCTCATACATGGATTCCTATAATATATAGTCTTTGTAACTGGCTTCTTTCTACTTAGCATGGTGTTTTCAAGGTTCATCCCTGATGGGGTATGTACCAGTACTTCATTTCCTTTTGTGGCCAAACAATATTTTATTGTATGAATATATCACAGTTTATCAGTTGTTAGACATTTATACTGTCTGCTTTTTAAAGGCCATTATGAATAATGCTGCTATTTATTCAAAGTTTTTGCATGCATATGTTTTCATTTCTCTTGGCTATCTACCTAGGAGTGGAAATGCTGAGTCAAACTGTAACTCTATAGTTATTTAGGCAGTTATGAGGATTTGCCTAAATGTTTTCCAAAGTGGCTGCACCATTTTACGTTCTCATAGCAGTATTTGAGGGTTTTGATTTTTCCATATCCTTGCCAGTATTTGTTTTTCCCTGTTTTTATCCTAGTGGGTGTGAAGTGGTATCTCACAGTAGGGTGTCTCTTTTTGTTTTTTTCTCTGATGACTAATGACGTGGAACGTCTTTTCATGTGATGATTGGCCATTTGCATTTATTCTTTGGGGAAACGTCTATTCAGTTCCTTTGACCATTTAAAAATTGAATTATTAGTCCTTTTGTTATTGACTTGTAAGAATGCTTTATATATTCTAAAACAAGTCCTTTATCAGATATCTGATTCTAAAATATGTTCTCCCATTCTGTAGTTATCTTCACTTTCCTGATAATGTCCCTTGAAGCGCCCTAGTTTTACATGGTGATGACGTTGTCTTTTTTATTTTTGTTTTTGTTTTGTCTTCTTTTGTTACTTATGCTTTTGGTGTCATATCTAAGAAACCATTGCCAAATCCAAGGTCGTGAAGATTTAACCCTGTGTTTTCTTTGAAGAGCCTTAGAATTTTAGCTCTTAAATTTGGCTCATTGATCCATTTGAGTAAATTCCATATGCTATGAGGTAAGGGTCCAACTTCATCCATTTGCATGTAGATATACAATTGCCTCAGCACCACTTCCGTACTGTGTAGTTTTTATGGCTACTTCTTAGAATTTCATTAATTCTCTGGTTACCAATTCAATTGAATTAATTGACTAGATTAGTCAGCCTGGAACTCCCTATAATTTAGAGTTGACAGGTACTCTGTAATTTAGCCAGTGTTTCTAATTTCCTGTAAGGCAAGGTTTGAGAATGGCGGATAACTTTGAAGTTTTCTTCAGTTAAAAGATTTGAGGGATCTATCCTGAAAGATTTTGCCCATTCTTCATTATTTAGGGCAGATGTCTTCTGACATGAGGAACACCATTGAGTAATACTGAATGGATCTTTTCTATTCATAAGCAGCAAGGAGATTTGAACCTTCCTTTTAAAGACTTCATATCATACTTTAGTCTCATTAACCCAGAATAAAGATGGATCTATTTATGATGACTTATCTATTAGAAATACAGCATAAGAGTTGAGAGGCATGTATGCGTGCTAAGTTGTTAGGGGACATACATATGTATTGTATTTCTGTAGGTATGCAGTGGGGAAAATATTTCTACAGCTAAAAAAAGCCCAATTTTCTCCCATGTGAGATATAGGTTTTATGCTTCATAGAAACTATGATTATAAAAGCTGTGATCCATAGGAGTTCCCTGAGTAGACTGACATTCTAGACACAATACCCTTGGCTCAGCATGGCTGTGGTGATTACTTTTCATAGGGAAGGATCTCAAGTAATTTCTTATAGAATCCTTTCCACATGGAATTCAGTATAACCTGCTCAGTCACGTGGTCCTGAGACCACAGGATTCCCTTACCTTGAAATGGAAAATAATCATATGCCTACAATCATTATTTCCTTAGAGATTAATAAAAGAATGAGCCAGCAGTAAAAAACAATGTATGAATATCAAAGTGTGACTAGGGTAAAACTTACAGCTCTAAGCAAGGCGATAATTAGAAATTCATCTGAGTAGATCTTATTAAATCAGCACAATGTAAAGAACAGAGTCAGCAGTGACAAAAAAGGAGAAGCAGATGAGTACATGTCTATCTGTGGAGAAGTTGGGGTTCCTATGGCCAGGATCCTCACTGAACTTAAACCACCTATGATGTACCTGGCCTGTTGCTAGGCTACCGTTTACACACCTTTAGGCAATAAGCTATTTATTGCACTATTTAGAGAGCTCGGCCCAGTGCTCTGGGCGGAGGCAGAGATGCTAGTGCTCGACCTACTGCCAGGAGAATAAGCCAGGTAATAAACCCTTTCACCTCAAAGAAACGTTCTACTGTCATTTCTTTGGTCACATTGAATCCACAGCGGACTTGCCTGGGCTGAAACCCATTGGCAAGACACTATCCATAGTCCCAGTCATGGAGTGTGACACAAAGGACTTGGAAAGAAGCTATCCATGTTTGGAGACTGTCTGCTTGATCCAGGGGTGTTAAACTATAGCTGGCTACTCTTGAGGATCATGTGCTTCTGGAGCTTTTTAGTTAGCTTTCAGAGAGACCCCTAGCATGAGTAGGGAGTCATTAGGAAGAAATTTTTATCTCATTTGTATTGGACTCAATTCCTGGAAGTTTAACAGCAGTAAGAGTAATTAAATGTACTAAAATCATAGCTCACAGCTAAGCTTTAATGCACATGTATGCAGATGTGTTTTCTAATCAGCCCAATCACTAGGTTAAAAATCATGGAAAGCATTTGTGGGTTTTTCTTTTGGAAAGTAAGCTTATATTCATGGTGCCAAGAGCCTATAATTATACTAATCATTACCCTGATAGTCCCTTTTTCTCACCCAGGAAAACAGGAGATATGTAAGGCACAGTATATGACCAGAGAATTAAGTTTCGGCTTTATTCCTGTGATAGATTCTGATTTTAGTGGGGATTGGGAATGTTTGTGGAATGGGTTTATGAGTCTCTATCTGCATTTTTATTGGCCAGAGGGAACTTGTCTATCTATGGGTTGTTAGGAGGAAGGGAATGTAAAGATACAGAAATGATAACCTAGCTTTATAGTGCAATTATAGCCTAGCTTTATCTAGTTCATTAGACTATTTCAACTAAATTCTTTCTGAAGTGAATGGAATTTTCCAATTCCATTTACAAAAAGAATCTCTGTCCCATATAATCAAAGTAGAGTTGCGTAGAAGAAAAGCATGGTCTTAGTACCTTCATGAAGAGTTTAATGGAGATGTATCAGGGTTCAGAGACAGCATCAGGCAAATTCAGAGCGGTGGTAGAAATTCCCAATGACAATTACTTTCTGATTTACTCTGGGGGACCATATGAGATAAAGTGGAAAGGTTTCGTGCGGAAAGAATGGACTTTACATCTATTAAAAATGTCAAAGTTTACTTCCAACAATTGTGCTGAGCTCATTTTGGGTGGCTAAGCTCCAGAAAAGCTATTTGTGAACATGTGCCCTGGAGTAACCTCTCACTGGGGTCCCAAGTGGGACATGCAGTTAGCCCTTTTAATCTGTTTTAAGCCTTTGTAGGGCTTTCTCTTTTCCAATGTCCAGATTATTTCTGATTTCTTTCATAAATTTCTCTTTAATTATTAAAACTTTTTATAGCAAGAAAGACTCCTTTTACAAGAGCTTTTGTTGTTTCCAGTGTCCTCGGTTATCCTGACTCAGTTGTTTGATTCGTAGTGCTGTAAGATTTTTCCTTTTCTTTTGTTCTTTCAGTCCTGGTAGTACTCAGCTGCTTCCGGTAATTCCTCCAGATGAGCCACCTGCCAATCTCAGATTTTTCCAATCATTGTGTTATTTCTGCTTTTAATCCATATGGTACCAGAATACTGCTTAAAGGTGTTAGCAATAGTTTTTCCAAAGTATTCAGTTGATTCAAGAATCTTTTACCTACAGTTTTGGATACTTGTCCAGTTAACCTATATAGGGAAGATGTTAGGAATGGACTCAATAATTTTCTTTTGGAACTCGTTGTTTGTTATATCCAAGTCCTCTGATATAGTGGCTCATTAAGTTTTCAGTCTACCTTGAATGGCCATTTTTTTTCTTCCTCTGATGTGGTAACGACGAACCAATTAAACCTATGCAAATATGGCAATCTAGTATAGAAATAAATAGCATTCTCAGTTTTTCTTTACATTTTTACCTGTTTTCTATAAATTCATTAAATTGTTTAACTATATTGTGAAGCCTAGTGTGGGATTAAGATTTAAACACTTGAAGAGGTGAGAAAATTCTTACTGGCTATTGAAGAGAAATCTCTTTTTTGCTGATGGTGTTCTCAGTACTAGACAGTGTTAGAAAGGGAGTTGCGTTTATTTTCCCCTGTTATTTTCCCTGCTGCAACAAAGAATTGAAGGGCAGAGACACAGTGGTGAAGCAGAGTCAAAGTCTTATTTGAATGCACTCCAGGAGAGGAGCAGGCCTAAGTCAAGGTAGATAAAGGCAGGTTTACTTGAATAAAGCAGAGAGGAAGGAAAAATGGAGGAAAGGGAAGCTCATTAAACTGCTGCTTAGCCTAAGGGAATAATCTCTTGCCAACTCCTGAAGCCAGGGTCACCTGGCGAGTGTCTGCCTGAATCTTCAGGGCTTGCAAATGAAGCCACTACCGCTCCAGGTTTTGGGGGATGGGGAGGAGGGTGCAGAGCACCTGATGGAGTGAGATTATGTTCTGAGAACTTCCCAAAGGTAAAGAAAAGAGATTTTCAGGCAGGCTTCTAAGGAGCATAATCATACAGCTTCAGTCCTGTCCCTATCACCTAGGTGACAGCAACTTGCAAGCCCCAGATCAGAGCTCTCAGAAGCCCCTCCCTACTTACCTGAAGTAGGACAGAGAGTGACACACTCAAAGAAAGGTGAGTGTGGGCAACCTCAGAGAGGAGGCGTGCTTAAGGGTTTGGGGTCTGGGGTTTTATAGAGCTTTTTTGGGTAAGGGTCAGCATAAGGCTTCATATATACAGGTGATTTATAATTCCTTTGGAGTTTTGTCTTAATAATAGAGTTATTTAGGTGGCTATGTTGGTTTAGGACTTTAGCATTCTTTGTCCAGATAGGTTTATTTACTCTTCTGAGGTCTGTCTCCTGCCCTGGTTACAAAGTTACTTGATTAGAAGCTGGAGGAAGGGGAAAAACAGCATATAGGTTAAGTCAAACAACAAGTTGGGCCTTTTAGCAGGCTAAAGTAAATTTTACAATGGCATGATCCAACTGATACAATGAAGATATGGGCTGTGCTCAGATACTTTTCTTTATCTGGAATATCAGGACATTCCAAGTTGCTCCTGGCCTTTGGAGCTTCAACTGATTAACTCATTAACTCTGTAAGTCTTTATCTGGCTCTCTAGTTTTATCTGGATAACTCTCTGAGTCCCTTTTAGTGGGCTTTACTGGCCTTATTCTCCCTCCACCTGCTCATGTCTATTTTTCTGCCTAACAGAGAGGATGGAGTTTTGTGAAAGTGGAAAAGGGGCAATGGGTAAATGCCCCTTGAAACTTCCTTGGGTGAGGAAAGTATAAAATAATTTGAAGTCCTCCTTCTTCACAAGAGCTTTTGTCCTCAGAGTAAGTGTCAAAGGAAGGGAAAGAAATGTGTGTTTAGGTTTTCCTGCATTTTCTTTGTTAAGTTGAAAAGGTAATCTTGTCAAAAGGAAAAAAACAACAAAAAAAAAACTGCATGAGATTCATAAAGATATAGAGAGGATTCAGTGTACCAGTCAGAGAAATCAGCTTATTAGGCATTTGAGATTTTGTCTCCCTTGAGTTTGAAGTCATTCTATAAGTGAAGGATTACATTAAAGGCACAGTTATTAACTGTGGGCCACAGAATATTTGGGTCATCTCAAATAAACGAATGCCACTTAGCCAAACACAGAATTGTGGTAACAATGAGGACATACTAAGTGAGGGGGTTCAGGACACCCTACCCCAAAATATGGCACGTTGACATATTGAATATTTTAAGCTGAAAGAGTTTTATAAATGCATTGTGCAAGAAAGACTTTCTAGCCATCCCCCAAAGCAGGTCATCTAACCGTCATGTGGGGGATTCCTTCTCTATACTATACCTAGAGGAAAGGAGCGTCCTTATTTTAAAGACAAAAGGACACAGAGGAATCTGAATGAACAGATCTTGCTGTCTCCCTCAGTCTACTACAATTAGGTCTTATGCTTTGTCCTCTCATAACTTTCCATGACTTTCCACTCATCATCAAACCTAGCATAAAAACCATTTCCTTATGAAGGCTCCTATGTCAGTAAAACTTAAATTTTAAGTATGTATGCATTTCTTTTGTTAAGCTGTCTTTGTTAGAGGGATCCTAGCTGAGAACTTAAGAAGGGTAGAGGAAAAAAATATTTCATCTTCCCTACTTAAGCAAGCCAGTGTTTTAAGGTAAGATGGAGGTGCATCTTATAATTAATTACTCTAACAAACACAAAAAGAAGATACAGTCAACACAAGATAATGTGGATTTCTTCATCAGCCAAAGCATACTAATGTCAGTGGTATAGCAAAGGATATAGGTCAACTTTCTCACCCATATAGTTGAGACTGGTCCACAGACTTTTTTTTTTTTTAGATAATTATTTTTTATTGAAGGGTAGTTGACACACAGTACTACATTAGTTTCAGGTGTACAACACAGTGATTGAACATTTCTATACATGATAATTCTAGGTACCAGCTATCACCATACCAAGTTGTTACAATATTTTGACTATATTCCTTATGCTATACATTACATCCCGGTTACTTATTTATTTTACAATTGGAAGTGTGTACTTTTTTTTTTTTTTTGGTGAGGGCATTTCTCCTAATTTTTTTGATCAAATGGTCATTAACAACAATAAAATTCTGTATAGGGGACTCAATGCTCAATGTATAATCATTAATCCACCCCAAGCCTAATTTTCGTCAGTCTCCAATCTTCTGAAGCATAACAAACAAGTTCTTATATGGAGAACAAATTCTTACATAGTGAATAAGTTACATGGTGAATAGTACAAGGGCAGTCATCACAGAAACTTCTGGTTTTCATCATCCATTATGAACTATAAATACTCAGTTCAAATATGAATATTCATTTGATTTTTATACTTAATTTATATGTGGATACCACATTTCTCTCTTTATTATTATTATTTTTAATAAAATGCTGAAGTGGTAGGTAGATGCAAGATAAAGGTAGAAAACATAGTTTAGTGTCGTAAGAGAGCAAATGTAGATGATCAGGTGTGTGCCTGTGGACTATGTGTTAATCCAAGCTAGACAAGGGCAATAAAACATCCACGGATGCAGCAGATTTCTCTCAAAACAGGTGGGGGGGGGGGAGGTACTAAGCCTCACCTCTGTTGATCCCTAATTTCTCACCTGATGGCCCCCCTGTGACTGTGCCTGTCTTAGGTTGTTCCTCCCTTGAGGAATCTTACCCATCTCTGGCGAACCAGTCATCTTCTGGGGCCATACAGGAAAATGTAAAGTTGGTAAGTGAGAGAGAGGCCATATTGTTTGAAAAGGTTAGCTTTTTACTTCTTTGCATATTTATGCCCTGTGGCTTCTATGCCCAGCATTTGTCTTGAGGTATCTTTACCACTTGGAAGAATTGTGATACACGGTAAATTCGATATGAGGCACGAATTCTATTTATGGGTTGTAATTAGGAAGGAAGAAGAAAAGCTATAAAAGTAGCAGGCGGAAGAAAACATGGGAAGATTGATTATTTCTTTGACGTATCTTCTTGTAGAGTAACTTTAGCATGTATAGGTTTTAAACTACTAATTAAATTGCGCACACACATTAACATAACAGGAACACAGTTACATAACCAAAGCATACCTATAATTACCAGCTGTCTCCAGTGAAACCAAGAAAACCAGTTAGGCACCTTAGACATTTGTGAAAACTTATCTATGATATGGTGGATATTGTCCAACTGAACTTGAACAGTCTGAGAGAAATCAGACAAATTAAAACAACCCATTCCTGGGGACTGTTCACATCCCATATGTTCTTTTAACAGTAAATAGTCTGTAGTTGTAAGATTTTGGAGTTCTACAATTTGCACTTCTCCTAATTCTTGGTTGAGTTCCAACAGTGTAGATTCAGTCAAATTTGTTGTTTTACTGTATGCACAGGCCAGCTTAGATATCTCCTTCTTCATTCCTATGGCAAGTCCAGGAACTGGTGGGATGAGTGCATCTACACCTGTAGCAGCGCCTGGATCTTTGTTGGGGTTTTTTTTTTTTTTTTGAGAGGGCATCTCTCATATTTATTGATCAAATGGTTGTTAACAACAATAAAATTCAGTATAGGGGGGTCAACGCTCAATGTACAATCATTAATCCATCTAGCGCCTAATTCTCGTCAGTCTCCAATCTTCTGAAGCATAACAAACAAGTTCTTACATGGTGAACAAATTCTTACATAGTGAATAAATTCTTACATGGTGAACAGTACAAGGGCATTCATCACAGAAACTTTCGGTTTTGATCATGCATTATGACCTTTAAACAATCAGGTCAAATATGAATATTCGTTTGATTTTTGTACTTGATTTATATGTTGATCCCACATTTCTCCTATTATTATTATTATTTTTATTTTTAATAAAATGCTGAAGTGGTAGGTAGATGCAAGATAAAGGTAGAACATAGTTTAGTGCTGTAAGAAGGCAAATGTAGATGATCAGATGATCAGGTATGTGCCTATGGACTAAGTATTAATCCAGGCTAGACAAGGGCAGCAAGACATCCACGGATGCAGAACATTTCTCTCAAAGCAGGGGGGGTGAGGTTCTGAGCCTCACCTCTGTTGATCCCCAAATTCTCACCTGATGGCCCCCCTGTGACTGTGCCTGTCTTAGGTTGTTCCTCCCTTGAGGAATCTTACCCGTCTCTGGCTAACCAGTCATCTTCCGGGGCCATACAGGGAAATGTAAAGTTGGTAAGTGAGAGAGAAGCCATATTGTTTGCAAAGGTTAGCTTTTTACTTCTTTGCAGATTTATGCCCTGTGGCTTCTATGCCCAGCACTTGTCTCAAGGTATCTTTACCACCTGGAGGAATTATGATACTCAGTAAATTCGATATGAGGCACGAATTCTATTTAAGGGTTGTAATTAGGAAGGAAGAAGAAAAGCTATAGATGTAGCATATGAAGGAAACTTGGGAGGATTGATTATTTCTTTGACATATCTTCTTGTATAGTACCTTAAGTATGTATAGGTTTTAAACTAACTAATTTGCACACACATATTAACATAATAGGAATACGGTGACATAAACAAAGCAAATCTATAATTACCATCCATCTCCAATGAAGCCAAGAAAACCATTTAGGCACCCTAGGCATTTGTGAAAATTTATCTATGATATGATGGATATTGTCCAACTGTACTTGAACCATCAGACAAATTAAAGCAGCCCATTTCTGGGATCTGTTCACATCTCATATGTTCTTTTAACCATAGATAGTCTATAGTCATGAGATTTTGGAGTGCTACAACTTGCACCCCTCCCAACTCCTGGTTGAGTTCCAACAGTACAGATCCGGTCAAATTCGTTGTCTCACTGTATGCACATGCCAGCCTAGACATCTCCCTCCTCATTCCTATGGCAAGTCCAGGAGACGGTGGGCTGGATGCAGCCACAACCGCAGCATCGTCCGGATCCCTGTGGAGGCTTTTTGATGATCATCCCCCTGCACAAGTCCTCCAGAGAGTGCTGATGCCGGAAGCTCCTCCTCATATCGTATCTTAGTTCATTTTCTGGGTATCCAAGCTAGGCCTTGATCTTCTGCATAGAAACAAACAGACCCTTTGCCCACACTTTGACATGCCCTCTATACCACTGTGCAGAACTCACTGGAGGTCAGCACACAGTAACTGCTTTTTTTTTTTTTTTTAATTAAGAGAAAGGAATATTATCAGAAAAGAGTACCTCCATAGCTGATCATCTGACACCCTTTAAGTGATCAACATTAAGGATATTTAAAGCATGCGTTGATCTTTGATTTACCAATAGTTTTATCTTGTTAAGGAGTAATCCCCCTTTTCTTTCTTTCTTTCTTTCTTTTTTTTTTTTTTTAATTTTTAATCTACACTTACATGAAGAATACTATGTTTACTATGCTCTCCCCTATATCAGGTCCCCCCTAACAACCACATTACGGTTACTGTCCATCAGCTTAGCAAAATGTTGTAGAGTCACTACTTGTCCTCTCTGTGTTCTGCAGCCCACCCTCCCCTTTCTCCCTCCCCCTCATGCATGCTAATCTTAATACACCCCTTCTTCTCCCCACCCCTTATCCCTCCCTGCCCACCCATCCTCCCCAGTTCCTTTCCCTTTGGTACCTGTTAGTCCATTTTTGGGTTCTGTAATTCCACTGCTGTTTTGTTCCTTCAGTTTTTCCTTTGTTCCTATACTCCTCAGATGAGTGAAATCATTTGGTATTTCTCTTTCTCCGCTTGGCTTATTTCACTGAGCATAATACTCTCCAGCTCCATCCATGTTGCTGCAAATGGTTGGATTTTTCCACTTCTTATGGCTGAGTAGTATTCCATTGTGTATATGTACCACATTTTCTTTATCCATTCATCTACCGATGGACATTTAGGTTGCTTCCAATTCTTGGCTATTGTAAATAGTGCTGCGATAAACATAGGGGTGCACCTGTCTTTCTCAAACTTGATTGCTGCGTTCTTAGGGTAAATTCCTAGGAGTGGAATTCCTGGGTCAAATGGTAGGTCTGTTTTGAGCATTTTGATGCACCTCCATACTGCTTTCCACAATGGTTGAACTAATTTACATTCCCACCAGCAGTGTAGGAGGGTTCCTCTTTCTCCACAGCCTCGCCAACATTTGTTGTTTTTTGTCTTTTGAATGGCAGCTATCCTTACTGGTGTGAGGTGATACCTCATTGTAGTTTTAATTTGCATTTCTCTGATAATTAGCGATGTGGAGCATCTTTTCATGTGTCTCTTGGCCATCTGTATTTCTTTTTTGGAGAACTGTCTGTTCAGTTCCTCTGCCCATTTTTTAATTGGGTTATTTGTTTTTTGTTTGTTGAGGCGTGTGAGCTCTTTATATATTCTGGACGTCAAGCCTTTATCGGATCTGTCATTTTCAAATATATTCTCCCATACTGTAGGGTTCCTTTTTGTTCTATTGATGGTGTCTTTCGCTGTACAGAAGCTTTTCAGCTTAATGTAGTCCCACTTGCTCATTTTTGCTGTTGTTTTCCTTGCCCGGGGAGATATGTTCAAGAAGAGATCACTCATGTTTATGTCTAAGAGGTTTTTGCCTATGTTTTTTTCCAAGAGTTTAATGGTTTCATGACTTACATTCAGGTCTTTGATCCATTTTGAGTTTACTTTTGTATATGGGGTTAGGCAATGGTCCAGTTTCATTCTCCTACATGTAGCTGTCCAGTTTTGCCAGCACCATCTGTTGAAGAGACTGTCATTTTGCCATTGTATGTCTATGGCTCCTTTATCAAATATTAATTAACCATGTATGTCTGGGTTAATGTCTGGATTCTCTAGTCTGTTCCATTGGTCTGTGGCTCTGTTCTTGTGCCAGTACCAAATTGTCTTGATTACTATGGCTTTATAGTAGAGCTTGAAGTTGGGGAGTGAGATCCCCCGTACTTTATTCTTCTTTCTCAGGATTGCTTTGGCTATTCGGGGTCTTTGATGTTTCCATATGAATTTTTGAATTATTTGTTCCAGTTCATTGAAGAATGCTGCTGGTAGTGGTCCACAGACTTTTTACTGCACCTGCTGTGACTTGGTTGTTAGGAAGCCTCAGTCACTAGAGGTGTCCTGGAATCTTGACAGACATGTAACCAGGACAAGTACACGTACCACCTCTCAACACTCACTTCCAGTGGAGAAAACCACATGCCCATGAGATAAAATAATCCAGAAAATCAGAAAGCCATGAGCCAGAGATAATCCAGTTATGTATTCAGGGTTGCAAAATTTCTCTAACTGTGAGGTGAGACTCACCAATGAGAACATGGAGAGCATCCTGGGGTGTAAGGGAGAGTTTGCATTTCTCTAGTAAGATCAATTGACTTCAATGGATTAGGTCTCAGAAGGGCTTCTAGAAAATTGTAAAAAAATATATGGAAAAAAGTTTGGGTCTAATTTTCATTTGTATGCAAGAGATTCAAACTTTAAAGAGGGTCCCATGACAGAATAAACATCAGGGCTTACCTTACTACACAGCAATCCCAATTCTGATTAGATAACTTTAGTCAGTTTTTATAGAAACCATGAGTTCCTATCTTCAACAACAAGTACCACAATCTTCCTGGTATTTTCAGGCAACAGTGTCTTGGGGATGTTCCTTCCATCAATGGCAACTTCTGTTTATGGATTCTTTTGTAACTCCTGGCAGGTACTCAGAAGTTTCTGCTATTAACAGCCTTTTTTGAGAAGTAAACCTTTTGTTATTTTAGAAATGTAAATCTTACGGTGACTGAGAAAAACTTTTGATTCAACTTAAGAAGTTTGCTAGACTAAGGGAAAAATGTCTTTTTTCCTTTTTCCTTATCTCTTTCATATTTTTTCATTATTTCCTTTCCCTTGAGACTGATAAATAAATGTAGAGTGAAATATATTTGCATGGGTTACAAATTTGTCCTAAGTAAGATGTTTTTATAGGGAATCATGTCTGGACAAACTATTATGGATTAAGTATTTGTTCCAAGTCTCATGTTTATAATGTTCTGGAATGTGGAATTTAGAATAAATACTGGACTAGGATTTAGAACATGTGGAGTCTGGTCTTCAGTCTTCATTTGTGAGCTGTGTAAATTTGTATAAAATTCTTCTTGCTAAGTCAGTTTCATTGTAAATAGTTTAACATTTTTTCCAACTCTAGGTGATAATTATGAGATTCAAACTCCTTGAAAACTAAATATTATAGAATGTGAGTTATTATTATTCAATTAAAAATAAAAAGGACAATGCCAAGATAATGCATTTGTAGTGTTAAAGTATATAATGAGACAATTTACAAAACAAAGGGACTCAAATAGCGAGTAAATATATACATAGACATTCAATTTCATTAGTAATAGAAATGCAAATTAAATCAGTAGGGAGATAATTTTTACCATAAAATTAGCAAATATTTTAAAAATTATTATTTCTAGGGTGTCAAGAAACTTTAGGCCCTAACACAATGCTGCTAGTAGTGTAAATTTATAAACATTTCAGAAGGAAAATTTGTAAAGTAATGCAACTCTTAAAAAGTGTATGTGCTTTGACAGAGTAACTCAATTTCTGGGAATTTTTCCTATGAGGAAATTAGAAATATGCAAGATGACTTGTTGAATATATTAACATTAACATTACAAGTAGTTGCAAAAGAATTAGAGACAATTCATGAGATCAGTAATATAAAATATATCATGCATTCTGTTGATATCACTCCCATTCTTAATTATAGTAATTGATAAACACTCTTATCACATTTTAGGACCTGGCTCTCAAAAATTCTTTTGAATATGTTTCCTTTAGATTTCTTTTTAATTCATTATCTTACAGTTAATAACTCATCCTACAGATGATCATTTCAGCCCTTCCTTCCTACCTTGACCTCTTCAGTGATCTTTTCTGCCACAGTAATTAAGCAACACTGTCATGTCAACTCTTACATTCAGTGGTTTCAAATTAGAGTACGTGTACCTTAGAACACAAAAGACTTTCTCAGGAATTCTTGGGTAGTTTAGGAAAATCACTTTCCAAATTCTCATCATTCCTAAGTTCCCTTTCCTGAAACAGATTAGCTTCAGAGTGAGCTTCCTGTCAGTTAGCCTTTTCTGTCTCCACTTCCACAATTGCTCCTCTTCTGTTTTACCATCTGATTAATTTCTTATTGCTGCTGTAAACAAATTACTACAAATGTAGTAGTTTAAAGCAACAGAAATACATTGTCTTAGAGTTCTGGATGTCAGAATCCTGAAAGCAGGTTGTATAAGGCTAAAATCAAGGTGTTGGCAATGAGGAAGTGGATGTCAACTTGCAGCTTTTCATTACTAACAGCTATACCTTTTCTAACCTGTACAGTTCCTTTTAACTTTGATGTTTACTCCCTCAAGGAGTTGGACTCCAGCAATATTTTCACATCATCAGGTCCCATAATCCATGGTTCATATACCTTTTCCATTGCTTTCAAGTGTGCCTATACCCACTTCTTGTATATGCCCTCAGTATTTTGTCCCATTCTCAATTCATCTTACCTCTTGGAAAACCTTCAACTTTAAGGCTATGGATGAAAAATCATATTTTTGGCTATATTGAGCATGTATTTCCAAATTGAGTATAGCTAAAAAAAAAAAAGAATGCAAATACTGACTGGTCTCACTTTACATTCAATAGTTAAATTAAATTTATATGAACTAAATATTTCAAATAGAGGGAGGGGTCTTCAGACTGGATTAAAAAAAAGTCAAGACTTAATTACACATTATCTGCAAGAAAACTACTCTTAATATAAAAACACAGGTTCAAGGAAAATGATGGATAAAGATATTCTATACAAGGACTAGTCATGCTAAAGTTGAAGTGGCTATATTATTATCTGGGAAGTATAAAGAATGTTGCAGGAATAAAGGGGGATATTTCATAATGATAGATATTTAATCAATAATACATAATAATCAGAAGTTTATGTATTCAATAACAACATAAAGATTTGTGAAGGAAAAATGGATAGAACTGAAAGGAGAAAGGCAATTTCAGAATTAGAGTTGGAGATTTCAAAACTTCTTTTCTCAGTGACTTGTAAGAGTAAACAGAAATCAGTAAAGATATAAAATAATTGAACAATGCTATCCACTGACTTGAACTAATTGGCATTTATTAAATATCATATTCTAAAATATAGAATACTGATGCCAGGGTTCTTGTTTGTGGAGTCAAAGAATGAACTTAGCAAACACCTAAGGTAGGAGAGCCAGGGAGAGGCTTTTATTGAGAGATACAGTGAGAGGACAGAGCTCCTGGCTCAGGCCAGGAGGGGTCAAGAGCCCATAGTTATGTGTTGTTTTGGGGTTTTATAGGCAGTTGAGGATTTCTGGGAACCAGATAAAGGCTTAGGGTTGTGCACTTGTTAAGTGGTCCCTGAATATTTAGAATTAACTTAACACAAGAAACTTCCAGCTCTGATTTCTCCCTGAGATACCAGCGTCTTAGTCTGGGAGCATATCAAACAAGGCTGCCTACTCAGCCCCTGAGGTGGGCTGAGGTATTGTTTCCTAAAGGGTAAGAATCTTACTTCTTAATTTCCTGGGTATTAAAATGCAATCTTATCTTTAAGGTGGAATCCTTCCTGCCTTTTACTATGTTGTTTATGGCTGGGCCTGCATTCTAAATTAGTCGCCCAGTTTGGAAATCACTTCATCAGGTCTGAAGGAGGAAAGACAGCACATAGGCCTGGGCCTTTTAGCATGCTAAAGTGAATGATTAGCAAAATAAAAACATGTGCTACTCTTCCTTATCTGGGGAATATTAACTGATCTCACTGAAGAATGACTTTAGAGCTTAAAGTTTACCAGCGAGTTTTGGTACAGGGTTTCCTTGCATGTAGTTACATTGCTCTGACTGCAAATATCCTGCCCTGCTTTTTCAGGAGGCCCTCACCCTACTCTGACTACACTACACCCATGGTCTCCGTCTCAATACTGTATCTTTCTGGTTTTTTTTTTTTTTAAATGTATGTGGAGCATTCATGAAAAGAGACCATATTTTGGGCCATAAAACAACTCTCAATAGACTTAAAAGTATTAAAAAAACACAGAGCATATTCTTTGACCACAGAAGAATTAAACTAAATATCATTAACAGAAGACTATCTGAAAAATATACAGATATTTTAAAATTAAGGCATGAGTCAAATAAAAATGAAAAATGGAATATTTAAAGTTCATGTAAAAGAAAACACAACAGGACAAAATTTTGGGGATGCACCTAAAGTAGTACTTAGATGGAAATCTATAGTTTTAAATGCTTATATTAGAAAATAGGAAAGTTCCTGAAGCAGTTACCTAAGTTTCTAATTTAAGAGGCTAGAAAAAGAAAAACAAGTGAGATCTAAAATAAGTAAAAGGAAATAATAAAGATGAATATGAAAGTCAATCAGAAACAATCAGAGAAATCAATGAAACATACCTGGTTTCTGGAAAATATCAATACAGTTGATAGACTTAGCAAGAAGGAAGGGAAAGACAAATGCAGTATTGGGAATAAAAGAGATGGCTGTAGATCCTATGTACATTAAAATAATAAAATTATTAAAATTTTATGCAATATATTAAAAAACTGATAAAATAGGCAAATACCTTAAAAATAACAGTTTAACAAAACTGACTCAAGAAGAAATTGAATGCCTATGCATTTTAGAAAACACCTCCAGGGCCAAATGGCTTCACAAGTAAATGGTATCAAACAAGGTAGAAATTATATTCATTTCATACAGACTCTTTCATAAAATTAATGAGGAAAAGCAAGCTTCTTAAGTCATTTTATGAGACTGGTATTGCAAAACTAGTAGATGAAGACAGGGCAGAAAAAAGAAAACTGCATATCCATCACAGACATTAATGAAATAGCCGGTCATAAAATGTTAACACAATAAATCCAGCAATATATATAAAAAAAAAATACACCATAACCAAGAAGGATTTATCCGAGAAATGTAAGATAGGAGTAGCCAAAAATACATCAATTTTAATTGTTTTCCATTAAAAAATTCTTTTCCAATTAAAAAACGCTGGAGGGAACATACCTTCATACCCTCTCTGAAGACTGAGAGGGAAGCAATAGTAGGCAGATTGGGAAGAGAGCAAAAATTAACAAATCACCATTGAAAAGGTGGGGACACAGTGCATGGCAGTGCAGGTGGCAAAACTCTGAGTGATTTCTGTTTCTCTGGACAACTAGAAAATAAGAAATACTATCGAATTATACAGTATCCATGTTAGGGTCCAGGCTTCTGAGGCTTCCCCAGAGAACAAACTACACAGGCATAGAGATGTAAATTCAAGCAAAGTCTTTATTCAGCCAGCTAGCTGAGGTCCAAGTCAGCCCGATGCAGCGGGTCTCAACAAGGACCCCGAGCACTCAGAGCCAAGGGTTTATATAGCAATTTCAAAGCACTTAACTCATAGCAATTTTCTATAACTATACATTATTCTTGCAAGACATATATCCTGGGGTTAAGCAAGGGCAGGGTAAGACTACTCCTCAATGGTTAGGGAGGTTCTGCACGATAAGCTTGGTATGTAAGATTAACTGACCAAGGTTAGCTGACCAAGGGTCACAGCTGCCCACCACCCGGTGCTCATGATTAACTTGTTTTTCAAGGCCTTACCCAGGCCCAGGGGTTTTTTTTTTTTTTTTTTTTTCCTCTGAGTCACACTCTCAGAAAATGGTTTCTAGGTTTCTAAGATGGCTATGCTTATGCTAATTTACTAATCTTACTAATGCTTAGATTCTACATTTCCCCACTTTCCTTTGACCATTCCAATCATGGAATGTTTGTTTCTTCCTGCTGTGTGAGTGAATGATACTGCGTCTCAGCATTAGCACCTGAACAGCACTCACTCTTTCCCTAACAAAGGCTATTAGCCGGTTTAAGATACAGGGACCTAAAGTGAGAAGCAGTATAAAAATAAGCAAGGGCCCTGCCAGGGTGGATATCAGGGTTGTAAACCATGGGGATTTAGTAAACTAGGATTCAAATAGCCCTTGGCTGGCCTCTCGCTCTCTCTTCCTTTGCTCTGGTCTCTCTCTAAGTTTAGACATTGAATCTCTTACTATTCCGGAATGGTCTGCTGTTAAGGTTTAGCTAAGTTTTATTAGTTCTTTTTCCTGACTCTTAATGCTCTCTGCACTCCTTTACAATCCAGTCTGTCAGCAAACATACTGGTTCTAACTTCAAAATGTTTCCAGAACCCAGTTATTTCTCACTGTCCCCACAGCTATCCTTCTGGTCGAGGTCACAATTTGCTTGCACCTGCATTATTGCTGTAGATTTCTCCATTTTTTTATGTTTGCTTTCTCCGCTGCTCCACTATATTCCACTAGCCACAAGAAGAAAAACGGATTTGTTTTAAATGGACATCTACTAATATTATTCTTCTGCTCAAAACCCTCTGTGTCTTCCCATTTCTCTCAGAGTAAAAACTAAAGAGCGAAAGACCCAACATAGTCTGCGCACCTAGCATCTCTCCATCCAGCGTTGGTCATCTCTCATTTCCTACTCCCAATCACTTCCTGACACTTTCCGTGGCCCTATCCAACTCTGTTGAACTCCCAGCTGTTCCTAGAACATGCTAGGCACTCTCCCACTCTGGGCTGCAACACTGCACTTCGGATTTCTGCTCAAATGTCACATGAGCACCCTGTGTGGTATGGCGTCATCCCCCAAGTCCCTACTCTTCTCCTTAGCTTGTTATGTATTCTTTCAGTGTTTTTCACCATCTGACAATAAATATTTGTTGATGAATATATGAAAATATGCACAATCTTTAAACATTTTATGTCAGGGAAAAATTCTCAAGATATACCAATTAAGAAAAATGCATATTACAACACCATTCCCCTGTATATTCTCCATTTTGTCAATCAATATCATGTATATATGCCTGCATGTACATTTATCTGAAACAGAAATGAATTAACTGAAAAATGTGGTTAATTGAGAGGAGTCTTTATCTTAGTTCCTCTCTGATCCACTGGAAACACAGAACATTACCAGGTGTATCACATATGTCCATAGAAGTTTCTTTAGAATATATACTGTTGAGCTGTACTTATTCAAGGGCTAGAATGCAGGCTGAGGTGCTATATTAAGTGCAGTTGTTTTCTCTTCTAACACATCCCTAGATCACCTATAATTCATACCTCTTTAAGAGAGATACACTTTTAATAATTTAAGGCCTTTCAAATCTAGCAGTTTACCCACTTCATGTTAACTTGCCTTCTAACCTGATTACTAACTTACTTGTTTAAATATATGGATAGGCTCTTTGTATGTCTGAACTTTAGCTGTATTATTCATGCCTCAAATAATCTGCTTTTTCCTATTTTCACCAGGGTTCAAAAAACAAAACACAAAAAATACAAACACCCATGTCAGTTATTTTTCACTTCTAAATATATTTATGTGAAAAATTCACCAAACGCAATTAAACTAGGTGTCATTAGCTAATTACACTGTTAGCTTTACATTGGCAGATATAGCAAAAGGTGGGAAAATCTAACAACCCATGAGCAGAAACTTGTTTTATTTTTCTTCATGTTCTGAGAATCAGTGAACATGTACTTTGAGATCTTTGGAACTGGAACATTATGTGTCTCCTGAGGAGGGTGACAGCTTTTTAAATCAAATGAGCTTACTCCAAAGAAATATACCTTTGACAAGAAATAAATGGATTCACATAATTGTAAACCTCCCTAACCACTAAAATATTCATTAGATTTCACTGTTAGGGTTTAGACTTGTTTCATTCCTAGTTGAATTGTTTAGATCCCTCTCACTCCTTTGGTTCCAAAGAGCTGGTATGACAAGTACATCACCCACGCATGTTTGGATCAGTACAACTGGGCGAGTATCTATTTACTATAGTACCAGCCACAGCATTTGACATGTTTCTAGTGTTCCAGGAAGTAAAATTTTCATAATTTTTGGAAAGGACTACTACTTGGTTGAATTTTCCCAGATACTAACTTTACATGGAAAGTTTGCTGGATATTTCCTCTAACAAACTGATATCTGCTGTGTAATTCATCCACCCTTATTCTGTAGCATTATGTAATCTTACATACTTAACCTGCTGTTTAGTTCTCTACAATTCTGGTATCTTTTCCCCAAAACTTGCATGGCTTTCTGCTACAACTCTCCCTTCTGCCATTGATTTTTGTGTCTGGTTGAGGGGAAGCTCCTGACTAAATGTATAAGATTAGTCAATTGTTAGAAGTAATGAAAATAAATTCACTGGATTCCTTGTCCAACGTTGACTGGGAACCTAATGAAGCTTTCAATTCCTGCAGGAAATAAGGGATGAGCTCTTGGCCAACAGACCTTGGAAGGGAGAAGTAACTTCCACTGGCAGTTGGAACAGATGGCATCTTAAGCATGACAGATTTCCCACCACTCTAAGTAGAATTGATATCCAGTTGCATGAAGTAAATTAGCTGGCAGTGGGTGAGAAGTCTGCCTATTAGTTTGATTTAGGTATGGGTTGATTTGCATAGTTTTGCCATGATGCTTTGTTTCAGTTCATTACTTTTAACCAGGTCTAGTAGCAACCATCTCAAGGATTCTGTGATGACTGGCTTACTGAAATAAACTTGAAACTGGAAGGATTTAAAAAGAGCAAAAAAATTGAAGGGGCCAAACTCTATCTCTGTGTTGGCTTTCTTCTTCTGTGGATATTCAGATAAGGCGATTTTATGGGCAGCACTTTTCTGAGATAAAATTGCAGAGTAGATGGAGGAGGATAGGGAGTATATGGAAAAGGTAACCAGTATTTATCACGAATTTACTTTCTTCCTGGTGTTTTCCAAAGCTATGTCATTTTATTGGTATTGTGTCTGCCATTAGCATTTAGCTCTTCTCTTCAACTTGACATCTTGCCTGAGTCCATTCTTAAAGGCTTTCTCCCCAGGAAAGTCTTTATGTGCTTGGGCTAAGATGCATAGACTAACTAGGAAGGTCAATTGTTTTCTTTTTATTATTTATTTATTTTTTGTTTTGTTATCATTAATCTACAATTATATGAAGAACATTATGTTTACTAGGCTCCCCACTTCACCAAGTCCCCCCAACAAACCCCATTACAGTCACTGTCCGTCAGTGTAGTAAGATGCTGTAGAGTCACTACTTGTCTTCTCTGTGTTGCGCAGCCCTCCCCATGCCCACCCCCCACATTATACATGCTGATCGTAATTCCCCCTTTCTTTTTCCCCCGCCCTTATCCCTCCCTTCCCATCCATCCTCCCCAGTCCCTTTCCCTTTGGTAACTGTTAGTCCATTCTTGGCTTCTGTCATTCTGCTGCTGGTTTGTTCCTTCAGTTTTTCTTTGTTCTTATACTCCACATATGCAATTGCTTTTTAATTAGGAAACCCAATAACTTAATCCAAAGAAATGAATTTCGAATGGTTATTAGGCATTCACTCATTTACATACTAATGTAAGAACTAACTGGTCACCAAGTATATACTATGTGCTAAATACACTGTGCTAGGTACTGGAGAAACAATAATGATCAAAAAAATGAAATAATTTTTGTCTTCATGGAGCATAAAACTTACTGGAGGAGGCAGACGTTAATCAAAGAATCATATGATTACATGTAAAAATCTACTTTTTAAGAGTGATATAAAAGAGAATTAAAGGATGCCTGTAATATTGAAGTCTTCAGTCACAGGTTGGGCTCAGAGAATGTAAGAAGTTTACTAAAGAATATTCTTGAGGTAAACACCTATGTAAGGGATGGAAGTGGATCAGGGTGGGTTGGAGAGAGAAGCTGGGGTGTAGTGCAAGTTCACTGAGGGCTTTAATTGACATACGGAGGAACCTGAAGCTAGGATGACCCTTCAGAATTGCTAAAGTCGGGGATGAGGGACCAGTCCATATCCCGTGTCAGTCAGTCACTGGGTTTGTGCTGCTTTGGAAGGGAATGTTTTAAGGGCAGAGTAGATCTATGAAGGTGGATACAACTTTTTTCTAAAAGTTTGGCTTAGATGGGAAAGGGGGAGAGAGAGTGGTAGCTGGAGGGCAACGTGGGTGGCAGTGAGTATTTCGTTTTCAGTCGGAGAAGCTGAGCCATGGTCCTGGTGGGAAAGGCTCTATGGGATACTGCTGGGGGAGATGCTTCTGGGTAGGATGTTTTATCAGAAGCACAAATGTCTCACCACAAGAACAATCCATGTGTAGCCCAGTCTGCCTTGTTCTTTGGCTTGGGTATGAATACGTACTATACGTAGCTTTTAAACTTGAAGCTCTTTACTTAAAGATTGCACTTTCAGTGTTTGTCAAGGTATTTACTAGGAGACCTACCTCAGCAAGGTGGAATGATGAAACCCAACATACCAAGCTGGGCCTTACGCTGGGTGCGAGGGAAGAGTGAAATGAATTTGGTGCAGGCTCTGGGAAGCAGGCATTTTAGGATCTGGAACGGTTCCTCACAGTGACACTGAAGGATGTGACATGCATTTGTTGGTGCAGAACTAGAATTTCTGTCTTTATTCTAATTATTGGAATTTTACCTGGTATTATTAGACCTAGCAGGTATGGCTGTCCTCAAGAAGAGGATGGCTCAAGACATGATAGCTGATGGTGGTGGCAACAGGAAATTATATCAGATGTTAACCTCCATGGTTCAGCTTATCAATGATCTGCTTATACCTGGAATTGAAACGTGGAAAAATATGAATTTTAGGCTTTTTGTGATATAATATTCTAGATATTCTTGTCTACTATTTCATCACAAGGAATTTTGCTTTTTCTACTTTAAGTCTTGGGTAGTTTACTGTCTTGTTCTCACCAAAATGCAGTCATGGGGAAGACCTGTGATATGTTCATTTATTCATTCAAAAGATATTTCTCAGTATCTATTATGGGACTGGTGCTGTGCTGGTAGCAGAGTACAAAGTGGTAGAGGAAAAAAAGGATTCATAGCAGTCTTGCAGGGGAAGACAGACAATGGTACCTAAAAGGAATGATTAAATGGTTGTATATTGTTATAAGTGCTTGAAAGGGACTAAGGTGCTCCGGAAGAGAAAAATAGAACAGGGGTAAGATGGTAGGTAAGGGAACCCAGTTTAGACAGAGTGATCAAAAAATGATCTTTCCAAGGAGTTGACACTTAAGCTAAGACCTTAGTATAAGAAATCTAGGTAAAGAAGGTAGAAAGAGCATTCCATGCAGAGAGAACAGCATATGTGAGGACGCCAAGGCAAGAAAGGGCTTGGTAGCTGCTAGTGATGGAGAGGGTTGTAGGGAGGCTGGAGTAGCTGTAGAGGAAAGGAGTCATATTACAAGGGTCCATTGGCAACCACATGGAAAGGAGTGTGAACTTTATTTTCAGTGCCATGGGAAGGCATTGAAGAGTTTAAGAGTGGCCTCATGACGTGATCCACATTTTAAAATTAATTTTGGGCTGATTTAAGGAGGAGAACTTTGGTGAGGAAAAGAGTAGAAGCAGTAGTTTACATAGGAAATAATAACAGTATGGTGGGAAAAGACTTTGATGGATAAAGTTATGTTTTGGAGGAAAGTGACAAAAATATTAATGAATTTAATATGGGATGTTATGGAGAGAAATAAATCCTGGATGACTCCCTGATTTCTGGACTGAGCATTTGAATGGGCCATGGCACATTTATTGAGAAGGAAAAGACTTAGGAAAAAGAGATTGGAGGAGGATTGAACTATTGAGAATTCAATTGTGGGCATGCTACGTTTGAGATAACAATGAGCCATCATAGTGGGTATTTCGGGTAAGTAATGGGATATGTGTAGGTTCAAAGATGAGAGCAATGATCTGTGTATGAGAAATAAATTTTGGAGTTGATGACATATAAATGATATATAGTTGTAGTAAAGGATGTGATAATTTAGGGAAGAAAATATGCAGAGAGAAGAAAAGCAATCTGTTTACAGAGTTCTGAAAAACTCCAAAATGTAGATTTCAGTTAGGTGATAAAGAGACTTTGGTGCTGAAGTCAGAATTCTCCTGGTATGATGACATAATATCTGGTTACATTTTCACAATGACACTTAGGAATACAAAATAATAGTTGCCATTTACGATGCACTTACTTATGTCAGCCACTCTGCCAATGGCTCTGCTTACATTCACATCTATAATTCTTCTAACAATCCTATGTGGCAGGCGCTACTGTTACCACCCTATTTTGTAGTTGAGGAACCCATTGCCCAGAGAGGATAACCAAATTTGCCCAAGGTCACATATGAGGCAAGCTTCAAATCCAGATAATCAGGCTCCAGAGCCTGGGCGTAACTATGATGCTCTTGCCCCTTAAAGTGTTCTTTGTAGTATAGTGCACCACCCTAACTGGAAAAGATTGTGTATTCAGGCTAAATTTAAGGGTGCTTATGACTTACCCATAAGTCAATCTTGGTGCTGTTTGCATTAAAGAGCAAGATATAATTCTCCATATGGGGGGAGTCAGGATGCACAAGTATGACCAAAAGATGAAGTCTCACAACAGGGTCGATTCTGATAATTTTCTGACCAGTACCCAAGATTCCAGTCTGAGGGAAGGAGAGAGGGACACGCAAGCAAAAATGGGCCCGTGTCTGTATTCTCAGTCTGAGACAGTGGAACACAGGACAGCGTTGCTTTGAGAACTCTTGCAACCAGATGACACACAGAGGAAGGTGTCCCCTCATTCCCACTGGGTCCGCAGGGTGGTTCCTGAGTCTGAGGGCTCAGGCCTCCAGCTCCTAGAGGCTTGGTGAGGCTAGTGGTAGCAGAGCATGGAGATGTTGGCTTTGGTGATGGCAGCGTACGTTTTGTCGCAGCTTCATGGGCTCTGTGTCAGCTTTATCTCATTTAGGGGGAAGTTCACCTTGGATTTCTGGGTTTGGCAGACAATCTGGGAAATGGAAAATAATGTAAATCCTATGTGCTAGTTATTTAGGTATTTTCTTCTCAGTTCCAAATTCACCCTTCTGTACTCATCTTGTGCTGGACAGGGATATGTCAGCTTCCGGCTGGCTCCATTTTAGGACACTAGAGGGACACTGCAGAGCTGGTGGAGAGATGCTTGCTCCTTCATGTGTGCTTTCTCAGACTCCCCGTCTGTGTGCTCCTCTCGGAGGTGCTGCCAGCCTCGCTTTCAGCCGGCCCACAGCAGCGCCTTCCCACAGCAGCAGCCAAATTCGGTTTGAAATTTCTGAGCACTTCCTTCCTTGCCCCACTGAGCAGGGACCGCTCCTTAGAGATTGGGGTCCTGGTTTCACGGGGCCCTCCTCCAAGCTCAGCTACCACCACTGGAAATCAGTCCTTTCTCAAAGGTCTGAGTTTCAGCTTCATAGGGTCCCTTTAAGTTTTAATACTTCCAGTTTCTTCCCTTTGTTCTCTGGCTGTTGGGGGAGAGCTGCCTCTTGCAGTACTGCTCCTATTATACCACAGAAATCTCTTCCTATCCCTTCTGTTACCTCGTTAATAGCCATTTATCCAGTTAATATATCTTCAATTAAAATTTTCTGTGTTCAGATAACTGATGTTGTTTCAGTCTCTTGCCTGGACCCTGATGGATACAGCACATGTGTTTACAAGAACATGTTAAACCCCTGGGCAAGGAGGACATTGCCAGAAACGCTTGTGTATGAAAATTGAGGAATACCACTGTTGTAGCTCCAGATTTGACCTCCAGCTTGGTGTGTCTGACACACCTGTATTGATTTGTGCACCTTGGAATCAAGCTCCCTCTTGTGAGAAAACCCATTGGAGGAATTTTTTTCACCTGAAAATATAGACAATTAAAACCCACTTAATAGAAGCACACATGGGATTCTGTGTGTGCTGCTTTGTGCCTCTTACGTAAGGGGTAACATTCGCTCGGAGGACAGTAGGCTGAAAGCCAGGTGACTTGTTCCAGTCCTCTTTCTGTTGTTAGCTAGACATATGACCCTTAACGGGTTATATCACCTTTTTATATCTCATATTCCTTTTCAATGATGTTAGTCTCATACAGGTTTAACAATGTATGATTTCTAACTCATTCATGGTTAAAATATTTAAGAAGTATGTTTGAGGAGAGAGTTGTTGATGAAAGTCTATGCTGTGTAGCAAAGCACCCTACAAAGCAATATCCATTTATGATTTCAGTCCCTGTGGGTCAGGAGTCCAGGCATGGCTAGCTGTGTCCTCTGCTTAGTCAGGGTCACCAGGCTGCAGTCCCACTGTCAGCTGGTGCTGGGGTCTTTTCTGACGCTTGTGCTCCTCTCCCAAGCTCACTGGTTGTTGGCAGAATTCACTTCCCTGTAGCTCTGGGTCTGAGGTCCCCGCTTTGTCACTGGCTGCCACTGACAGCCGTTCTCAGACCCTAGAGGCTGTGCACCACTCACTGACACTTGGTCCTCTCCATACATGACAGTTTGCTTCTCTGAGGCTGGCAGGAGAATCTCTCTCCCTTGCCTTCTCTTTCTTCAGGACGTATCCAGTCCCTTTTATGGACTCATCTGGTTGGGTCAGGCTAACCCAAGATAATCTCTCTTTTGATTAACAATGTCAGTTTATTTAGGGCCTTAATTACATCTTCAGAATCCTTTCACTTTTTTCATGTAATGTAACTTAATCACAGGAATGAAATCAGTCAGTTTCACAGACTTGCCCATATTCAAGAGGAGGAAACTATACAGGGTGTGGACAAGGGATTAGAATCTTGGGTACTACTACGGAATTCTGCCTGCCACAGAGACCAGAGTCCCCCAGCAAGCTGGGGTGGCTTCAGCCTCCTGAGTGTGCTTGGGGCTGATGGTCAGGCATGGTTAACTTGAATGTCTCTTATTTGAATATGTAGATTAGATGCCAGTCCAATCCAAATGTCCTCCCTTTCACCTTCCGCCCGAAGTAGACCACAGCTGCTCTGGAACTGAACTGCAAGACCACACACTGAGCTGTTGCTTTAGCAACCAGCACATATTCTGTCCCATTTGAGCACTAGTTTAAATGGTTTTTGCAATGGCATTGCTGAGCAGAGCTGAAACTAAAATGTTGCAGCATGTCAAAATCCCAGACGTGGCAGAAGCTCAAAGCAAGTGATTACCTGAAGAGCCAGCACAAGCTTTTGTGCTGTATATGTAAGTTCACCACATAGACTCATTATAATTTGTTGTTCAAAGGGATGCATGCCTTCCATCACCATTACTGGTTTACTAAACAGTACTTTATTTATATAGCAAGTATGCAGCAGAAATTTGTTGAGCTAAATCAAAGTTGCCTTTTCAGAAGGGCTATTTATTATGTATCTGAATACAGTGCATATAAAATTTGAATGTCCATGACCCCGAGTTCTCCCAAACCTGCTTTTAAACAGTCTATTAAGAGTATAAAAGCATTAAGTTCCTTCTTGCCCAGCCAATTATATTCCTGACAGAAGTAACCCCTGCACCTCTAGAAATCATGTTTATTCGTCCAGCGGGAGGTACTGTAATTATTCATCATGTTGTTCACAAGAGGAACAACTTACTTTTAGTTATCCAGATGCAAAAAAAAAATTACCAGTAGCTCTGCAGTGAATTGCTGTGGGTGTTTCCTTCTCGTGGTGCTTCTGAGGAATCCCATGCACAGAAAAGTTACAAGAAAAGCAGTGTTAGACTTCGAAGCAACAGTGATTACCCACTGCTATTGCCTGTCCAGTTCCCAGGACCTATATTTGACACACTGGGCTCTACAGAATATTAGTCCCTTCAGTGCTAATAAATGTTTCTGACAAAAAGCATTCTGCTGCTGAAAATGTTGGGGAATATAAACCCATTTTGTCCTCCAAAGAATGGGAGTTTCTGTTATCAATTGAAAACCAAAGATATTTAACCCAGCATTTCCCAAACAAATTGGACCATACACACGACTGTTCCCCCTCAGGGACTCTATAATCATCTAATAGTGTCCCAAGAATACTCTTGGAGGGATATGTTCTAGGTTAACAGGGCATTTGATAATAAGGGTTGTATTCATTTTCTCTAGACAAAGTTTTTCTAATTGGGGTGGGTGAATTGGGCAGTAAACAATGAATGGTAGTTATGTGTAAGACACTGCCCAATATCTCTTTTTAACCTTCAATTACCCCTCTAAGACAGGTAATTCGACTCCTATTTTACAGATGCAGATACTAGAATTCAGGGAAGTAAAATGTCTATAGGTGCTCAACTAACTGGTCGAGTCCAAGACCAGGGATCTTTGCATTATTAATATGAACTCTCTTGTAAAGAACCCCAAAAAACAAAACTGCTGGCAACACAAGTTTGTAGTTTTTGTATAAAAAGTATAGCTTTCATGAGAAGGGACATAGTAGATCTCTGGCAACTTGCTGCACTGATGGACAGTGACTGCACTGGGGTATGGGTGGGGACTTGATAATGTGGGTAAATGTTGTAACCACATTGTTTTTTCATGTGAAACCTTCGTAAGAGTATATATCAATCATACCTTAATAAAAAAAAAGTATAGCTTTCATGAAAGGGTTCTGGAGAGGTTCTGAAAGTAAAATTAAGAGTCTGTCCATGTCTCCAAATGAGCTTTTGAATATCTTTTGTAAGGGCAGAGACACATCAATATTTTTCTTAGTCAGCGACACTGAGTCTGGGACTGAAGAACCAGAGTTGAGATGTTACAGCCAAGCACCCTCAACCCTCTGGAATCAGACGACCACCCCCATGTCCTGAAAAGAAATGGGTCCTAGATTTTGTCAGTTGCTTTGACTGCATCACTTAGACTCTGGCTGGATATGCGCACTCTTGTGAAATTTTGATTGAAATTGTGCCCACCTGAATTTTCTCTTTAAAGAAAAGTAAGTACTCAACTAGTCTTTATCCTATGCATCAGCAAGAGCTGATAAATAAAGAGCTGATAAAAAAAAATGAAATGTTCTGTAAGTAGACCAATTTACAGAAGTAAATTTTTAAGGAAAAAAACCTTTATAGCTAGCTTACTGAGGATACCAGTGTATAATGGTATGTTATATTTTGAGGACTATCTTCTCAGTACTGTATTTTAGACTGTTTTGGGAAAAATTGCTCTTGCCCAGTAACCTGCTGGAGTGATTTTGAATAATAGTGTTAATAAAAGGAGGTTTGTTGAGATTCGAGGTTTTATTCATTTCAGTTAGTAGGGGAAGCAATATTAGTATGTCTTTAAACTGCACAATAAGAAAAACAGGGTGTGTTTAGTTTTTCCATGAGTATGATGGATTGAATCATTCCACATCTCAAGTGTTGCTCAGATTCAACTATCATGCAAGGCACTTAATCAAGATGGACTTTAAAATACCACACTGTGGTATTAACCAAATATTCTTCCCTTGTGAAGTGATGAGGATGACTTTAGGTGAATTATTTGTAACCAAAAAATACCCCAGATGCAAGCTCTTTGCCTACGTTCTTTAGGCAAATGCTTCAGTCCCCTGTCTCTGAATGACTTTTCACTGCTCTAATCTGTCCTCTCCAGCCAGCTTGGCAAACAGCACAGAAGGAAAGCCCCACAGAAAACACTTCACTGTGCCCTGTCCATTCATTTCATCAAGTATATCACGTAGGAATGTATTCTATTTTATGATATTTATATTTGTGTATATGCTGTATTTGTAGACAGCATATGAAGTTTCTCTTAAGATTTGTGGCTTCTAAAATCAATTGATCATCTAGGGGACAGGCTGTCCAGTTCTTGCCTATGTTATGATGAGATATTTCTGTGTGTATGGCTCAGTCAGGTGGTTCTCTTTCACGACTGCTGTAGCTCTGAGAGTAAGGGGGGTCCCCTCCTGGGAAAAGTTCCCTGTGAATCTGCTAAAACTGAAGTAAGACAAGGGGAAGGACAGGTTGGGTCAAGGGGTTTTATATCTCACAGCTTGCTTGGGTTACTTGCTAGGTTCTGCACTGTCCATCCCCTGTGGCCACTGCTTACACCCTCACCCCCTGCCTGCCCCTTCTGGCAGACACTCCACGGGCAGTCTGTGGTGACTAACTGGCACCAGGCCAGTTAGATACCAGGAACAGAGGAGAGGAGAGAATGGCCGTTTTCTTTCTACCCCTTTCCCCAGATCTACCAGAGGCTCTGCTGTGGTAAACATCCATTGGTATGCAAATGGGCTAAGGCCTGGAGGGACATTCTGAAAATTCTGGGTGAAAACTCCTATTACTTCACAGCTGCTCATTAAAATTCCCCAGTAATTTAAAAAAAAATCCCTGGGCAGTAATGGAAGAGTTAAATAAGAATGTTTGGAGGTAGGGTGACAGACTAGTTATTTACTTCACTATTTATTTATTTTTAAACTTTTTATTATGCAACATCTTTAGCATACATAAAAAGTGAAAAAAAAAAATGAACCCACAGGATAATGTAGTCATCACCCAGCTTCTACTAGTTCATTACTAAACCTATTCATCTACATGCCAATCATCCCAACTTGCACATCCTTCTCTGGGATTATTTGGACTTGAGTCCTAGATTTCATGTAGTTTCATTTGTACATTTTAGTATGTATATATGTGTGACTAAAAGAAGAGGACTCTTTAAAAATCAATCATAATATCATCAGAACACTCAAAGCTTAATTCCTTTTTCTAATCAAACATCCTGTCCATGTTCACACTTGCACAATTGTCTCCCATTTTTTATAGTTTGGTGGCTCAAATCAGGATTCAAATAAGGGGAATTCATTGAGAGTTGTTAATGTGTCTCTTATGTCTCATTCAATCTATGGATTACTTCCATCTCTCTTTCTTACAATTTTAAAAAGAGACTGGGCCATTTGTACTGTGGGGTTTTCCAGTGGCTTATGAGTGATTGAATTTCTGTGACATCATTTAACACATTGCCTGTATTTTCTGTAAATTGGTGGTAGAGCTATAAGCTTGATAGAATTTAGATTGCCACTTTGGAAAGACATTTCATAAATTTCATCAGGCACATCCATTATTAGGCAAAACATTTCTCATGTTTCATTTTTGTTATATTAACATCCTTTGATGATCAATGCTGAGATGCATTTTTTTTATTAAGCTTTCAAAATGGTGATATCTAAGGTCAATTTTCCTTCTATAACAAGAACCTTTCCCTTATCAACTATCGATTATCCTGAGATATAGATTGTACAGCAAAGAAAGCTAAATCCTTCTTTCCTTTAATTTATCAGTTTTCAAATAATGAGGTCATTCCCTAATTCTAATTGTGTTTTTTGATGGTATTATTATGAATGCATAAATTTAAAAATATTTGATGTAGTTTAGTATCTTAAAATTATTTTCCTCATTTATGGTTAAGTTGTTTCAACAGTGGCCAGAGAAGCCTTTTCATTTAGGATTCTGAGACACTGTGTCACAACCCTAGCAGTCTGGTAACATTCATGCTTTCTGGTATGAAGGTTTATATTGAACACTCTGGAAATAGTAATTTCTCCAAGGCCTCAGGTCCTTTTATGGAAAAATCTGTTTAAAGACACAAATCTGATTGTTAGGCATGCTCATCGTTACTGTTTTGCTCATTTTCTAGGCCTTTCCAATAGATAGAGCTAGAAATATGTATATATTTTTAAGTTCAAGAACACAGTGTTTTCCTTTAATTTCATCACTTTTGCATCTGAATCTCCTTTCTTCCATGCCCCAGATGACAGCTCCTAATTATGTTAATATAAGAATTCATGTAATATCCCATGTGGCACATCGCATTTTCCAGATACAAATGGCCACAAAAATGTTTCCAAGCCTGTGTGTGGTCCCAGATCCTTCCCACTTCTCATCAGGAGGAGTCTATTTTCCTTCCATTGAAAATGGGTGGGTCTTTGTACACACTGCAGTGAATCGAATGAGACAGAAATGACACTGAATGATACCTGGAAAGTAGGTCGTAAAAGGTGGTGGACGTTTTGCTGGGCTTTCTCTTACCCTCGGAACCAGCCACCACATTGTAAGGAAGACCAGGTTCCACAGAGAGATTACTTGAGGTATTTTGACCAACAGCCTCAGGTATGGTGTCAGCATTGGTGACAGACAGCATCAACCACCAGACCTGTGAGTGATGGAGCTTCGGATGATTCCACTTCCCTGGGTGACAAGGATTGGATCAGAGATAAATTATTTCCATGAAAAACTGCCCAAATATTCAGTTTAGGAGCGAAGTAAGTGTCATTTGGTTGGTATTAAATCACCCATGCCTTATTGCTTTTAAATGTAGCCATTTCTCTTATCTTTTTAATATGATAGCTTCATTGTAGTATTGATTGACATACAAAAAATAAAATGTACAATTCAGTAAGTTTTGACATTTGTATACACTGTGAACCTGTCAGCACAATCAAGAGAATGAACCTCCACCCCACCCGGCAACTTCCTCCCACTCCCTGTGATTTCTGTAATCCTTGCCTGTTGGCCTGCCTGCCCCCAGCTCCCTTTGTCTCCAGGCAACCGCTGATTGACTTCCTGTTACTATACATTCATTGAATTCTCTAGAATTTTATATGAATTGAATCACACATTCTGTACCCCGCCGTTTTTTTTTTTTTTTTTCTGGCTTCTTTCCCTCAGGATTAATGTTTGGAGATTCCCGCATGTTGTGCTGTCTTCCAGGTTCCTTCCTTTTAATTCTCCCCCTGGCTACTTGTTTGTCAGTAGGTAGGGAACTTGTGATTTACTACCAGTTTCTGCCGTCTCTCCTCCCTCCCTTCCGTCATCTGTTTGCAATCGTATCATTGTACTCCCAGGAGTACCAAAGAGCAACCCGTGCGCTCGCTCTCCTTTTCATGTTCCTGTTTTCACCCCCCACTCCCCCATTTTAATATCATCAGAGACAGTAACTGTCACATATTATACTTTCTCCACTATAAGCATCATTTTATCTTAGTTCGACAGATGAACATGTATTTAATTTTCACCGCCATGTCTTATGTCAATGTTTCTCCCGTCTATGTTTGTCTGAAGCTTTCTTCGGTAGAGAAACACTGTTCTCTGTCTTCTTGAGGGTTGGTGGAGCTGTTCACTTGTTTTGGCAGGTTAGTAATAATTGTGCCTTTTTTTCCTTGAAGTTATATTTGGCTGAATAATGCTCGGTGACTCATATTTTCTTTTCCATAAATATATTACATGTGTTGCTACATTTTCTACATAAAGAAAAGACGTCTGATGACAGTCTGATTTTTTCTTCTTACCAGGGATACGGAGGGCCAGTGGGCACACTGGATACCTGCAGGACTCATTTTTTCTCCTTAAAATCCAATTCTTTTGTTAGAATATGTCATGGCTTTCCTGTGATGACTTTCCCATGTATGTGGTATACCCTTTCAACATGAAATCTTTTTACATTATTTTACTTTTAAACTTGAGGGGAGTTTTCTTGGTGGGCTTCAGTACCTGCACTCTCTCTCTGCTGTGGTTTCCTGTAAGAGTGTCCCGTCTCCAAAAATATTTTACGACTTTCCTCTTCTCCACTTTCCATCCCTCCGAAGGCATTATCCATTGTGCTCATTTGCTTTTGAGTGATTTCAAGTTCAGTCTTACACGATTATTTGCTTCTATTCATGGTCTTCCCTGAGTCTTTTTTCCTGTCCTTTTGTGACTTCTGTTTTCCAATGATCTCATTCTGTGTGTTTTGAATGCAGTCTCATGGTGATCTTTTATAGCTTCTGTCACTTTCTTATTAATACTTTGACTTTATTTTCTGAATTATGAGATGTATACTTCTGGAGAGGCTTTATTGTGTTTTGCTCCTAATTTTTAAAAATAATACCTTTGTATGGACCCCACCACCAGTCATGGCAGCCCCCACCCCTCTGTGACAGTGACCCCCACACCACAGGGACACTGGCCCCCACCCCCCAGCACAGTGACCAGCACCACCCATTCACAGTGGCCCCCACCCCCCAGTCACAGTGGTCCCCAACCCCCAGTCATAGTAGCGCCCACCCCACAGTGACAGCAGCCTCCATCCCCCAGTGACAGTGGCCCCCACCCCCGAGTCACAGCGGCCCTCAACCCCCAGTGACAGCGGTGTCCATCCCCCAGTGACAGTGGCCCCCACTCCCCAGTGACACTGGCCCCCAGCCCTGAGACACAGTTGCCCCCATCCCCCAGTGACACTGACCCCCACCCCCCAGTCACAGCAGCCCCCACCGCCCGTGTCACTGACCCCCACCCCCCAGTGACAGTGGCCCCCACCTGGCATTGCCCTTCCCAGTGGGGTCTGGTGCTTTGAAGCTCTGGTTCTCAGGCCCATTAGAAGCTGCTTTGTTTTATTGCTCTTTCTCCCTCACACATGTGAGTAGTGTGTGTGTGTGTCTATTGCTGCTGGTTTCCCCACTTCCTTGCTCATATTTTTGGGGTCATGTAAACTCCTAGGTTTGTCCCAGCTATTGCCTGTGGGAGTTTAGATTTGTTCTGTCAGATCTGGTTGGAGGGGAAAGGGATTCTGGAATACAGAAAAATCTGAGATATGGAAAAATTCATTCTCTCCAAATGCTTGATATTTCTTTTTTACAAGTTTCCCTGGTGACTATGAAGAGCAGCCAGAGTTGAGAAGTCAGAAGCTCTGAATCCTTGCTCTTCCTCTATCACTTTCAGGCAGTGGCACTTTGTAAAGTCACCTAAACGATTTGAACTTCAGTTTTCCCATCAATAAAATGACCACAGTAATACCTTTACTCTCTTCCTCATAGCGTTGTACTTGTGGATTGTACAAGATCTATGTGTGCAGAAATTCTTTGAAAAGGTAAAGTTCTGCATGGCCTGTGTTCTAATGTTCATTCTGAGATGAACTGCAGACAGGAGCAGTGACCCTGCCTGTGATCTGCATACAGTGTGCTTGTACAGGCACTGCTGCGGTGAGGGCAGCACAGATGTCTCCTGCTAAGGAAATCTGAGCTCTCTCATTGTTTCGAGATGCTTCTCCCTCTTGGTCCTGAACGGTGGTTCCTAAGGTCTCCCCTGTGTTGGGGACCTGGTGGGAGAGCTGGACGTAGAGCTTGCTGGGTTCTGATTCAAGCAGCACTGCTTTTCCTTTCTTCTTTGTTACTTGTTCTCCTGAAGATGATCATGTAAAGACATGAGTTCCTCAACAACAACAAAATATATTGGTTTAGAAATATCCTGGATTTGGCAATTCCTAATTTAGCTACACACTGTACAGCAAAATTTTATTTCCCCTTCAGTTGTTAGGAACTCTGTGTATTTTCTGTCAAGCACAATACATGCTAACTCATCTCTAAGCTACCCTTTAAAAGACACTGAACCCACATTGGCCCCAACATCAAGTCTCTTCTTCCTCCCTAATTAATAAAACTCTGTTATGTTGAGAGTGGCAGTGTGTCCACCCAGAAGTTTCCATTTCCCAGCATTCCTTGTCAGTGGATTATAGACATACATCTTAAAATCTGGCCACTGAGCTGTAAGCAAAAGTTAGTACGCTCAACTAATACTAACTTGAGCATACTCTGTTGTCTGCCCTGCTGGCTAAGGATAGTATGGTGCTGAAGAGAGAAGGGAAATATTTTTCTTTCAAATTATTGGCACCCTGACAATTTCAGGCAAATTTAGGAAATAAGTTAAGATTTAATTTTTCATCAATCTGCCTTTCTTTGCACTCTACTCCAGCACCCTCATGCCCTTCTGGCCTCTGAGGACTTCAGGCTATGCCTTTGTGCCACTTGATCTGGGGGGCAGGACAGAGGTTTGGTCCTCCAAAGTGATTTACTGACCTCCTCTGGCTGCAAACTATAATCTCCTTACCACAAAGCAGCTGATCTTTGTCAGCCATTAGAAAATTAATATAATTAAACTAATTCACACCAGTGAATGGCTGATGGCCCATAACCATTCCACAGCTATTAATGTTTTAAAAAGAGGATGCTTGAATTGCTAATGGGGGAATTTTAAACACTGTTGCTTAAACAAACAAAAAAACAAAAACTGGGGGAAAACCCCAAAAGGTCATGCCATATCAGGGATGGATTTTACATAGATAAACTGGTAAGTGGGTCCCTGGGTTAGGACCACCGGAAAGCATGCAAGCTGTACTCTTTATATTTCCCAAGTGCCACCATGTGGAGTGCGCCCCCTGGAGCTCAGTCATTCAGTGGCCCTTTCTAAGAGAGATCCCTTACACATTTTCTTGCTTTTGTTCTGTTGCATCTTACAGGTTTCCTCAAAGCATTAAATTACACAATGTCTTCTCAAACAGTAGAGAAGGCCACTTGTAAATAGCAGTTGTTTTGTTAGGGGTTGAGGTTATTCTCCTCAGTTCTTGTCCCTGCCACAAAAAGAACTGAAGGGCAGAGACACAGTAGTGAAGCAGGGTTAAGGTTTTATTTGAATCCACTCTCAGGGAGGAGCAGGCCAGAGTGAAGGCAGACAAAGGCAGAATAAAGCAGAGAGGAAGGAAAAACAGAGTGAGGAAAGGGAAGCTTATTGAACTCCTGCATGGCATGGCACATATCCCTTGCCAACTCCTAAAGCCAGGGTCACTTGAATCTGCATGATGTAGAAACTAAGTCCCTACCACCCCAGGATTTAGGGGAGCCACAGAGCACTGGATGGAGTGAGATTGTGTTCTGGGAACTTCCCAAAGGCAAGGAAAGGAGATTTTCAGCAGGCTACTAATGAGCATGATCGTATAGCTGCAGGTCCATCCAGGTCACCCAGGGGAGGGGAATTTGCAAGCCCCAGATCAGAGCTTCAACAGCCCCTCCCAACTTATCTGAAGTATGACAGAGAGAGTGACACACTCGAAGAAAGGCGAGTGTGGGCAACCTCAGGAGATGCTCCTAAGGGTTTAGGATCTGGGGTTTTATAGGGCTTTTTGGGTAGGAGTCAGCATAAGGTGTGATGTACGAAGGTGATTTATAATTCTTTAAGTTTTGTCTTAAGAATAGGGCGATTTAGGTGATTTGGATCTCAGCATTCTTCGTCCAGGTAGGTTTATTTACAGTTCCAAGGTCTGTCTCCTGCCCTGGTTACAAAGTTACTTGATTAAGAGGCAGGAAGAAGAGGAAAAAACAGCATATAGGTTAAGTTAAAGAATAAGCAGAGACTTTGCAGGCTAAGTAGATTTTATAATGGCATGATCTAATTGATGCAATAAAGACGTGGGCTGCACCAGGATGCTTTCTTTATCTGAATATCCAGACATTCCAAGTTGCTCCTGGCCTTTGGAACTTCAAGTAATTAACTTGTTAACACTTTGAGCCCCTTCTGGCTCTCTAATTATTTGGTTAACTCTTTGAGTCCTTTTGAATGGGCTCCACCGTCCTTATTCTCTCTCCACTCCACTTACGTCTATTTTTCTGCCTAAGAGTTTTGTAAGACAGATGTTTTGAATGGGGGCTGCCTCTAGGTGTGCTTGGACTCCCCAGCAGGTCTGTGGTAGAACTCCAATTGCCTGCCCCAACATCAAGTCTCTTCTTCCTCCCTAATTAATAGAACTCTGTTATGTTGAGAGTGGCAGTGTGTCCAGCCAGAAGTTTCCATTTCCCAGCATTCCTTGTCAGTGGATTATAGACATACGTCTCAAAATCTGGCCACTGAGCTGTAAGGAAAAGTGTTGCCTGAATTTTCTAGAAACACTCTTTAAAAGGGAGGTGATACCCCTTTGACTTTGCTCCCTTTCTTCTACCTATTGGCTGGAACTTGCACTTGATCGCTGGAGATGATAGGAACCATTCAGATGAGCAGAAAGAGAAGAGCCGGGATCCTTGATGGCAGTGTGGAGCCAAAACACCAACTCTGGTCTAGACCTTTGTGGACAGCTTTTGCTTGAGAGGAAAGTAAACTTCTGTCTTATTTAATCCTCTGTTGTCCAAGTCTCCACTACTTAATAGCCAAGCCTATTACTGCTACAAGCCCCCAGCTCACAATTTAACTACAGTCAGTGCACTGTTCCCATGTCATCTATACTTAAACAGAATTACTTAAATTCTGTTTTAAAATGCATTACATTTCAGTTTAAGAATATTTACTCTACCAAGCAATTAACTTTTAAAAGTCATGAGAGTTTAGAAATTCTTTCTAGTTCATATCTAAATTATAATAGTAACTCCCTGAGAGGTGCTTAAGGCATTGCTTCTCAATCTTCATGTGCATATGGGGTGTCTTTAAAAGTACAGCTTCACACCTTTCCTCCTCCCTTTCTCGTGCCCCTCTTTCTCCTCATCAGAGTTTCTGGAGGTGGGATCAGAAAGCTGTATGATGAACAGACATCATGTACAATTTTTGCACAAACACGTTTGAGAATCATAGCTGTGGCAAATGCATTGTTATTTGCAAATTTCAAACAGCACAGTAACTACTAATGCAGGCTGTTTCTTTATTTAAGAAGCAACAGTAAATACCCTTCCTTCTGTTTCGGAAAAGATAACCTCTGTGTTTAACCCAGAGTGTCCAGAAATAGCCTGGTTTTAAAACTTCCATCATTTTTCACGGAGAAAAGGAAGGGCCAGCCTCTGAAAACAAGTGCTAGAGCAGAGATTCTTTTTGTTTCTGAAATATTTGTTCAAATGTCTGATTGGGAGTATAGGCGGTTGAAAAACATTCTTTAGGTCAAATTATGCACTGTCACCATTAAGAGTTATTTGGATTTGAACGGAATCAAAGAGACCTATGCTATATTTGATCCCAGGGTGTTTAGATTTTTTTTAGAATTACATTGTTTATAGAAATGGTGGTCTTTAGGACAATTGCTTGTTGTGGGGAAAACCCCAGACACACAAATAAAGTGTATGTGTTGTGCATAGAGAAGAACCACAGGACTTTTCCCTTTATAATGTTCAATTTAAATCTCCATCAGTATTATGATTTTAAAGGATGGGATTTTCTATAGTCAAATAACTATGTATTAATGCTTTCATTGTTTACAATATGAACATAAATATATTTTAGATTTTAAAACTCAAAAGTGTCTGGGTAATGAAGATTAAATGCATATGAACAATAATAATATTCTGTGTGATTCAGTAGATACTCAACTATTGGGCCCAGGTGAATCACAGTTGTTTTATTAAATCCTAAATTCCAATTTCCAAGAAGAAAGGGCCTGAGATTGGATTGGATTGAAGCTACATGTGTGCTACTTCCTAGACAGTAAGGGGTCAATAAGTATTTTTTTTTTTTTTTTGGTCTCATTAATCTACAATTACCTGAGCAACATGATGTTTACTAGACTCCCCCCATCATCAAGTCCCCCCCACATACCCCATTACAGTCATTGTCCCTCAGTGTAGTAAGATGCTATAGAGTCACTAGTTGTCTTCTCTGTGTTGTACAGCCCTCCCCATGCCCCACCCACATTATGTCTGCTAATCATAAAGCCCCTTTTTCCCCCTTATCCCTCCCTTCCCACGCATCCTCTGCAGTCCCTTTCCCTTTGGTAACTGTTAGTCTATTCTTGGGTTCTGTGATTCTGCTGTTGTTTTGTTCCTTCAGTTTTTCTTTGTTCTTATGCTCCACAGATGAGTGAAATCATTTGATACTTGTCTTTTTCCACCTGGCTTTTACTGAGCATAATACCCTCCCTCTAGCTCCATCCATGTTGTTGCAAATGTAGGATTTATTTTCTTCTTATGGCTGAATAATATTCCATTGTGTATATGCACCATGTCTTCTTTATCCATTCATCTACTGATGGACATTTAGGTTGCTTCCATTTCTTGGCTATTGTAAGTAGTGCTGTGATAAACATAGGAGTGCATATGTCTTTTACAAACTGGGCTGCTGAATTCTTAGGGTAAATTCCTAGGAGTAGAATTCCTGGGTTAAATGGTATTTCTATTTTTAATTTTTGGGGAACCTCCATATTGCTTTCCACAATGGTTGGACTAATTTACATTCCACCAGCAGTGTAGGAGGGTTCCCCTTTCTCCACAACCTCACCAACATTTGTTCTTTGTCTTTTGGATGTTGGCCATCTTTATTGGTGTGAGGTGATATCTCATTGTGGTTTTAATTTGCATTTTCCTGATAATTAGCGATGTGAAGCATCTTTTCATGTGTCTGTTGGCCATCTGAATTTCTTCTTTGGAGAAGTGTCTTTTCAGATCCTGTGCCCATTTTTTAATTGGATTATTTGCTTTTTGTTTGTTGAGGTGCATGAGCTCTTTATATATTTTGGATGTCAAAACCCTTTATCAAATATGTTGTTTATGAATACATTCTCCCATACTGTAGGATGCCTTTTTGTTCTATTGATGGTGTCCTTTGCTGTACAGAAGCTTTTCAGCTTGATATAGTCCCACTTGTTCATTTTTGCTTTTGTTTCCCTTGCCTGGGGAGATATGTTCATGAAGAAGTTGCTCATGTTTATGTCCAAGAGATTTTTGCCTATGTTTTTTTCTAAGAGTTTTATGGTTTCATGACTTACATTCAGGTCTTTGATCCATTTTGAATTTACTTTTGTGTATGGGGTTCGACAATGATCCAGTTTCATTCTCTTACATGTAGCTGTGCAGTTTTGCCAACACCAGCTGTTGAAGAGGCTGTCATTTCCCCATTGTATGCCCATGGCTCCTATGTCATATATTAATTGACCATATATGTTTGGGTTGATATCTGGACCCTCTATTCTGTTCCACTGGTCTGTGGGTCTGTTCTTGTGCTAGTACCAAATTGTCTTAAGTACTATGGCTTTGTAATAGAGCTTGTAGTTGGGAAGTAAGATCCCCTCTGCTTTATTCTTCCTTCTCAGGATTGCATTGGCTATTCAGGGTCTTTTGTGGTTCCACATGAATTTTAGAATTATTTGTTCCAGTTCATTGAAGAATGCTGTAGGTATTTTGATAGGGATTGCATTGAATCTGTAGATTGGTTTAGGCAGGATGGCCATTTTGACAATATTGATTCTTCCTAGCCAAGAGCATGGGATGAGTTTTCATTTGTTTGTGTCCTCTTTAATTTCTCTTGAGAGTGTCTTATAGTTTTTAGGGTATAGGTCTTTCACTTCTTTGGTTAGGTTTATTCCTAGGTATTTTATTCTTTTTGATGCAATTGTGAATGGAATTCTTTTCCTGATTTCTCTTTCTGCTAGTTCATCATTAGTGTATAGGAATGCAACAGATTTCTGTATATTAATTTTGTATCCTGCAAATTTGCTGAATTCAAATATTAGTGCTAGTAGTTTTGGAGTAGAGTCTTTAGGGTTTTTTATGTGCAATATCATGTCATCTGCAAATAGTGACAGTTTGATTTCTTCTTTACCAATGTGGATGCCTTGTATTTCTTTGTTTTGTCTGATTGCCATGGCTAGCACCTCTAGTACTATATTGAATAATAGTGGGTAGTGTGGGCATCCCTGTCTTGGGTCAAGAAGTTTTTGTTGAATACATGAATGAGTTGACAATGTTCATAAGTCATAGTCAAATAAAGGAATATATATATGTTGGAGGTATTCTGTGTGTGTGTGTGCTTACATGCATGTGCAGTAAGTGTGGGGGAAGTCATTGATTGTCCTCTAGATTCAAGGGACAGATAGCCAAATAGGGACTAGTCTGTCTGTATTATTGATCAGTAGTCAATTGGTCAAAAATTCCCACCATCTGCGCTAATCAGACAAAGCAGGCCTGATATTAAGTCACCTTCCAGGCTTGTCTCTCACTGGCAGAACATAGAGTGAGAGTCTCAGTGTTACTTATTTTCTTTATGGATGTGGAACAAGGGAGAGAATATTAACAACAGCAATAGAAGCTAACATTCCATGAACACTTAGTATACAGTAGGGAATTATACTTTGAGGGCTTTAGTGGTATTATTTTGTCCAATAGCAGTCTTATATGTGCATTTATTAGCTTGATTTCATAGCTGGCACAGAGAGGTTAAGCAGCTTGTCTCAGGTCACACAACTGGTAGGTTGTAGAACCTAGATTCAACCCTAGACATTTTGACATCAGGGCAGTTCTCTTATTCCCTACCAGATGTTTATCGCCTGCAAGTCACAAGAATTTAGACTGAAGAGTTTGAACCACATCTCTCCTCTAGGGCAGTGGTTCCCAAGTGGACAGTTTCATCCCTTAAGGAACACTAGGCAATGTCTGGAGATGTTTTTGATTGCTAAGACTTGGATTAGGGTGATGCTCCTGGCATCTACTGGGTAGAGGGAAGGGATGCTGCTAAATATCGTACAATAGAAAGAAATGATCCTCCACAGAAATAGTTATCCAACCCAAAATGTCAAAATGAAAAGTCAGAGGAATTCTACTCTAAGGTAGTAGCTCTCAACCTTGGCTGAAGATTAAAATAATCTGGGAAGCAACCAGAGCAATTATATTCAAACCTCAGAGAGTAGGATATACTTTAAAATTCTATGTGTGACTCCAAGGTATTGCTAAGGTAGAAATCTAACGCCCTAGGGAAATTGGTGCTTTTGAGTGTCAGACCCTCAGAAATCCCAGGACCTACTCCATTTCCATTGGTTATATAAGTGGTTGGTGAGAGAGGCAGGAATTTCATTATAGCACTTTAGATTTTGGGGAACTTTTGTATCTTTTCTAAGAAAACATAAGGAAAGAAAAGAAAGAATCTGAAGAACAAAACTGAATATATGCTCATCCTTTTTGGAGGCTGCTCCAAACTCCTACGATTGATTTTGTATTAAAGTCTTGATTATCCTTTCCTAGCCAAAGCTGATTAAGAGTCCTTGACCTTTATGTCTTGAGTCCTTGACCTTAGTTTGTAGGACTAAGGCCTTGATGAAGGTGAGAGGCTCATCCATAAGTGTGCACACGGTAGTGGTGGAGGAGACCCTGTAGGTAGGAGGTACAAAAGTTGGGTATGGTAGTTCCAGGTGTCTGTCCTCTTGGGAAGGCATGGTGTAAGGCAGAGGACTTAAAGCATGACTGTTGTCAGAGAGGTTGGTGGCAGCAGCTTCATTTCTGGGTCTGTACTTTGAGCAGAGTAAATGTCCGGATGTGACCCTTGAGGTATGGCCACGATTCTGCCTACTGCACATTCACCAGGATCTAGGAGGAGGAAAAGATGAAAATTCTGATATGAGCTTTAGAAACCAAACCAGATCACATAGACATTTCGATGTTTTTTGTTTTTCATATTTTTAAACTACTAAGATTTGCTGAGGGTTTTCTTTATTTATTTTAAATTTGATTTATTCCAGAAGAAATGCAGCTCTACCAACCTTTTGGTTTAAGCTTGTAAGATCTATTTTGGACTCCTTACCTCCAGAAATATAAGATAATTTGTGTTGTTTTAAACTACTAAGTTTATGATAATTTGTTACAGCAGCCATAGAAAACTCAAAGAGTAATCACATCACTTACTGGTAGCATAAGTCCACTCCTTTCTGACCCTTCTTGTCCATCACAGCAATCTGTTGCTGTGATTAATGAGATACGAACACAGGAAAAGTCACTGTGAAAAGGAGTGAGAACAAATGGGTGAGCATGATATAGTCCCATCAAAACTTTCCATATTAAATTGTGATGAATGATTTGCTGAAAGACATTTTGTCAAATCTGTGATAGTCCATTTCAAGAAAAGTACTTTAGAGATCTATGGAACATTTTGCATGATGTATTTTATGCAGTTATAATTTAATTCATTTAAAAGGATAAACTTTCATGTAAATATAACTAAAACTTCTAACTTGCATATGATGGAAGAAAATATTTTAAGGCCTGAATTATCTAATTAAGCAGATAATTTCCAAGTCCCCATTTTTTAATGTTTGGGTACAGCCTTAATTTAACATTTTATGTCTAATCAACTTCTTGTGGATGTTGGTTTTCTCTATTTTTCCATATGTAGGAGATGGTGTTCATTTCTGATCAGTACTTTGGAGTAGAAAAACATTTCAGTTTCCCAGTTTGTGAATTCACATTCCAGTATCAGAAATAGCATTCAGGGATTTTGAGTTCAGAGTACCAGCCATACAGCAATCTTTCTGTGGGTGAAAATTTCCCTGGCAAGGATAGAGAATGCATGGAGCACGTAGGTAAGAGAAAGAAAGCGTATGTGAAAGTAAAGGAAAGTGGTTGGCAAAACAGACTAGAGTGGCTGATAGGTGACCCCAGAGTACAACAATTTGGGGGATGGTCTCATGGGCGAAAGCATAGTCAATGTAGAAATAAGCAAGCTGAATGATATTTGAGGTTTTGTTTGTTCTTTTATATGTGAAGAATAGAAAGAAAATACATAAAAATATTTTTTAACATTCTACATCATGGTGACTGTATTGTTTTTAGTCTCAGTTTTAACTAGAAAATACAGAAGGCTCAAACTGTGTTAAATTAATTATAAATTTACATGTATAATTCATCATTGAATGAATATGGGACTCATAATTCTTTTAATTATGCCTTGCTGGTGATTCTCTAACTTTTAGTGGTTCTCGAATTTTAGTGTATAAAAGCATTACCCAGGGAAGTTAACTGGCTTTGATTGGGTATATTCAGGATGAGGTGCTAGAATCTTATTTTAATAAATACCTCAGGTTATTTTGTGGTGGCTGATCCAGAAATCATACATGAGCCAGCACAGGCTCCCCACATCTGGCCCGTGCCCATTCGCCTGCAGGCAGCCTTCTGAAGCTGGGATGTGAAGCTTGCCACATAGAGTGGAGTCCTCACAATGCCAGCGTGGACATCACTAGGGAGCTTGTTAGAAATGCAGATGATACTCAGCCCCATCCCTGACCCACTGAGTCAGAATCTGCATTTTAATAGAATCTTGTAATTGGATGGTAGTGGCGCAAGTGGGATAATTCACAGGCACTTTAATGTTTGAGAAACCTGTCCTCCTAGAAACTAATAAGCCTCCATAACAGTGGTTCTTAATCAATGTAGTGCCTCCAAATCCTCTAAGAAGCTCTGAAAAATTACCCTGGTTGTACTTCAGACCCATTGCCCCTTCAGTGATACAGGGGCAGGAAGTAGCTTTTTGTAAAAGATCCAAGGTGACTGATACACGCTGCTGGTTAAAAGCACTAGCTCCTTAGGGCTTGCTTGGCAATTCAGAACCTTTGGGATGACAAAAATCAGCCCAGATCACTCTCAAATCTCAGTTTTGCTTTGTAGTGTGACAGTCTAAAATTCAGAGCAGACATTTTTATTACCTTGTATAGTCTTTGTTCTTTTTAGCTTCCTTGTCCTAGTTGTTACACTGGGAGAACTCAAAGAAGTCAGCAAGTTTTCATCTCTGTCCTGTTTCCTCAGGGGACGGCTGATTTATTCCCAAGTTCTCCTGCCTTTTAATTTTTTTTAAGTTGAAGGCTGTAGTAGTGTAGGTCAGCCGATTCATAATTCACTCTGAGACTGGGGAAAGGACTTTGAGGTCCTCATTTTCCTCAGGAATTGAGCAGTAGTTTGTTAAAACTCCAGAGCTGTCAGCCCTCGCTGTAACTGTGGACCCCATAAATATGAAGAAATAATGAAACTTTATTAAAGGACAATCCAAGCGTGAATCTTTATTTCACTTAATGGGTCTTATAGTAAAGTAACTTTCAAGACATTCTGATGTGATTTTTAACTAAGTCATTTGTGAGGTAGACCATTCACTGAAGGTATTTTAGTTTATAACTGAAAGAGGCTATGAACTATGGCCCTAGTTCAGGATGTCTTTAAGGATATATCAGTAGAGCCTGTGTAGGTGGGATCTAAACCAACTTATTGAAAACAATCAGATCTTAGCTTGGAGGTCTGTGGATAAGTCATCACTTGCTACTTCTCCTGAATCCAGGAAAAGATCAAGGAAGCTGAGGACAGTGGCTTGAGGAGGTTCTCCTGGTGGTGGAATTATTTAGGATTTTTTCTAGTTTGCTTTGTGTTCAGTCCAAACATAAATCCAGGAGCAGAAAAGTCTCTTTGTGACATGTCAATCAACATAGGAATATAGTATCAGTGACAAGAAGAACTATGGGGCGAGATTTTTTTTCCGCTGCTTGAATTCAGCACCTTGGAGAAGGCCTGTCTCTTCTGTGGGCACAAGGCTGCCTCAAAGATGCCTTGTTGCCCAAGCCGGTCACCTAGGCTTTGTTTTCAGATGGGATGATGCTTAAGTGAAATTCCTGCTTTCCATGATAGAGTATTTTGGACCAAAGAAGCTCTTCTTCTACCTTTTAAGTAATCCCTGCTTTGCCCTCCCCTGTTCTGTCATGTCACTTTCTCTCTCTAAAGTTCCATCTTAACTCACCGTTGAGAGGACATTTATTTCAAGCTGAGGAGTATTAGATGATGATATTTCTGGTAGATTTTTCCTCCCCAAAGGCGAAGGCCTCATCTGATAAGGGACAAAACATCCATTGTGCCATTGTGCCACTGAACGAAGCCTATTTGCCTCAAAAATAAGTATCTTTCTTAGCAGGCAGTGTTTTTCTGTCAGGGCTTTATAAGAAAGATAAAAATTGTGGTCATAAAATTATGTAAACATTTAACACAAATTTAATATTCTGTAATAAGTCAAAGACCATGCAGGTAGTGAGGGAGCAGCTTCTTGCTGCATTAAGTTGGTTGTGCATTAGCATTTAGCATGAAAAGGAGTCCCCACACATGGCTAGTTAAGGGCTGGAAATGAGTTGAAGGAAGGAAGAGGCCTTGGGATGAGGATCCTGATTTCACAACCAAGGCTAGGGGTGGAAGCTTGTCCTCTATGAAAGTTCACAGTGCACCTTCACAGGGGTGAGCCTCCTATACTGTCTATCACATTGGAAGACCACTAGTGATTTCGTCCTCATGAAGAAGCACCTGGATTTTCTGAAGTAGTGATTCATCGCTGTCTTCTAGTTTCAGTCACTTGGACTGTGGTTGTGTCATAGTAGCTTTTTACCAAGGCATGGATGGACCTGGTACACTGTTTTGTGGCAGTTCCTTGCTGAGTTCACTCCTTACGTACCCACTTTGTGAACAAACGAAAAAGAGGACTGTAAGAAGAATTTTGCTACTTTCCAGTTTAACATTAGATAGACTTTTGGGCTTCTGGAGTGTGCAGCTGGCTTAGGGAAATAGGTCATAGATATCTCTCTCTTCATGGTTTGGCAATGCCAGGCTTGCTACTCAGCCTTGAGGAGAATCTGTTTTACCTCATAGATTCTCTGGTCATCTTGGAAAAACTCCTTAACCCGTTGCTCCTTGCCACTATGGCAAACAACAAAGGACCCATTTTAATGATTCTGCTTTCTCACAAAAGAGATATCTCAGGCATAAACAAGAACTATTCTAAAAATATCATTCCCGTTTCTACCTTTGGTTCTTAATCCCTATTTAGGAACACAGACTTTGTGTGGTTGTGTAGCCCAAAATGAATAGAAATGCCTGGAGGGAACAGTTAGGGTTGACAGGGAGGGGTTTAGAGCCAAACATTTGAGTTTGACTAGTTCCCCATCCCACATTTAATAGCTGAGAAAAATTCATATCATAATAAAAGGAAGAATTCATTCCTGTTCACCACAGTATCACTAGTGCTGAGTGAGAGTCTGTATATGATCCTCTTCAAAGGTGTGTTGATTAATGGACTGATTGGAAGATCAGCAGAGACACTGTAGGGGAAAGCATACGGAGGATGAATTCAGTGAACGCTGTTTACCTTCCTCTGCTCCGCTGGTGCGTAGGCACTAGAAACCACTCTCTGTAAACGTGTGTCAGCTACACAGTGCCTGTGCTCAGAAATGTCAGGGATCAAGTCATTTGATAGTTGGGGGTCCAAGGAGACCAAGTCCAGCAGGGGTTGTGGAAGAGAGCAAAGCCAGGTTTTCTTTCCCTTTTATATTCTCTTCATATGACCCTTTTTCAATTCCTTATCTAACCTTGGTTTATAATGACATTTTCTGGGGGAAAGAACTCTAATCAACTTTACACGTATAAAAACTATGAAAAAGGAAGGCAGATAGAGCCGATTACTTTGACTCTGTCTGCTTACTACCTTTCTATCATTTTTCTTTTTTGTGTGTGCTGACAGGCTTTCAATCTTGGCAAATCGAGACTATAAAATGCTTAGCATTCTGACTGGCTAAACCCACAGTAGCGGTTACTAGCTGTTCTGCTGTTCCAAAGCAATTACTGAAAACTTATTCAGTGCACAAGGTGGTGCTAATCAGTGCACAGAATATACAAATAAAAATTGGCATTGCAGAAACAGTAAGCAAAATTCTGCAAAGGGTGCTACTAACCTGGATTTCTCCACTCTGGGGATATGATCTTGTCTGCAAAGGTCTCACTATCAAAATACCAGGATTTCCTTAGTTAGAACTTTCAAGGGAGGTGGTAAAAAATTAGTTGGGAGTGACTGAGTATATTAGTTATGAGTAAATGAAAATAGTACGTATTGAGCATAAGTTATCATTTATATGAAGCACTGCTGATGTATTGGGATGTGATACAGACTTCCAATTTCTCCTCTCGACCAGCTTTCTGAGGATTTTCAGTCCTCTTCATCATCTCCAGGTATTGTAGAGGATGGACTTTAGATCTAATTCTGTGTGCATACAGGGATACTGCTCCAGGTCTCATGCCCAAGCTATTCTGGTTGAATTCTTATTTCAAAGTCCTTGCTTGTATTTTCCACTGATGCTTGGGCTCAAGGTTTACTTGCTGAACTTTATGACTGTTATTTTCATTAATCTCTACAAATGTCTGATGGTAATTTTTAGTCTTCTTGGTCTTTTCGTGTGAAGCTGTATTGTCCATTACCATGGTTTTAGTTACTGTTGAATCCTGCAAATCTCTCTCCAAAGCTTTAAACCGTGTGTTCAAGGGCCTACTGAGATGTCCCATGAATCAGCTCAAACTCAGCATGACTAAAATTGATTATCTTCTACTCCCCACACTATCTTGGCTACTTACTGGTGTGGGATTTGGGCAGGTCCCTCAGTCTCTCTGTGTTTCCGTTTCCTCACCTATAAAAGGGAATAAAAATAATAACACTGTCTCATAGAATTGTTGAGGGTGAATGAGTTAATATGTGTGCCTAAACATAGTAAACACTATAAAAACATTAACTATTATTATTATTAAAAGTTTCATTCCTTTGGTGTTTTTAACTTTTCAAATGGCACCACTTCCATCCAGTGTCTCATGCTAGAAATCTCAGCGTCCTCCTCTGTCCCTCCCTCACCACTTCCGCATCCAGTCAAAGTCTGAGTCCTATGAGTATACTTCCTACACAACTTGAATCTTACCTCTTTTCTCTAACCCCAGTGCTCCTGCATAATCCTGTGTTACTGCATTAGCCTTCTATCTTGAGCTTTACTGCCTACAATATCTTCTTGATTCCTATTATCTACACTAAATACAGAACTATATTTAAAAAATGAAAATCTAATTGAATATTGTCCTTGCTTAAAACCTTTCCATTCTCACCATTACCTCTCCTCTGTCTTTAACAAGGCACACAGAGGTCTGAATAACCTGTTCCTGCTCTCTTCTTTAACCTCATCTCCTACCATATGCTCCTCTTTTCTCGCTTTTGGGTCTTTGCTGAAACTATTTCCCATGTCTGGAATGAAAGGCTCTTCTCCTTGCCCCACCACTGCTTTCCCCCACCACAATTTGGCTACCTCCTCCTTACACTTTAGGTTTCAGCTTAAATATCACTTCTTTAAGGCAGGCTTTATGGCCTTAATTGACTGCCTGTAGATTATTTATTTCTTTGACTGGTTAACATCATTATTCCCTGGTGGGACAGTCAACTTCAGTACACTTAATTGATTCATTCCTACTGTAGGGGTGGGTGGCTTTGTAAATTCTTAAATATCAAAGAACATAGATATTGGTTCTTCTGGGTCAGATATTGTTCTCTGGGCCAGAGACCAAAATATCACCAAGATCAACATAATAAGGAAAATTCAGTTTTTCCTTTATATGTCCTCAATGTATAGAAAATGGCCTATTCTACACAGGGGTCTGATTTCAGATTGTTGACAGCTAGAATGAACAATCCTAAACTAACATAAGTGAATTGTCAAGTATCAGTTGCTAGGAAAAAGAACAAAATAATGGCAATTGTGTCTCTTTCATTAGACTTCACTGTCTTTGAATGTAAGGACTTTATCTGTCTTATTTATCATTCTATCTTTTGGGTCTTAGCATGAGACAATCATGCAAAAAATATTTGACAGATTGAATCATATATTTTAGGGTATGAAGAAACACTAAGGAATGATTTTGTCCAGCCCCTTGGTAAAAGTAGAGTACGCTCCTTATGTTTGACAAATAGTTCACTGAGGTCCAGAAATTTAGAGACACTCTAGGTCACACAGAATAAACTAGAAACAAAATCTTATGGTCCTTAACACAGTTTTTTCCCCTACTATTCCTCCTTGCCACCCAATTGCATTTGTTCATTTCTAATATGCTAATTTGTCTGCTTAGAGACTGAAAAACCTTGCTGTCATAGCCCTTGTTTATTAAATCTCAGATTTGAAATGAAGGTTGAAGTTAGATTAGAGTGGGCCAAAATTTAGACTGGTTTAGGGAATTTGGGCTTTTTCTTCTAGGATAATTTTCGAAGTGTAATCAGTGGACCCCCTATAAAGGACCCCAACTGGTAAGGGTATTGGCCTTTCCATTCATATTTTAATCAGAGAAACTCCTTGAACAAGGAGCTTTATGGAAAACCTTGGTTTTATGGAAAATCTTCTTTTAAAGGAAGAAGCGTGAATAATGCATTTGAAAACTACTGCCCCAAGGAGTATTGTAACGATTTCATTCACTACTTAATCATCATTTTTTGTTGAGCTCTTAAGGTAAAATTTGCTGCTTCTCTTTTGTTTCTGACCAGCTTCTTTTAATAGCTTGTAGGGTGAGAGGTTAATCTTGTATCCGCATGTTTAAATAGCTAACTGTTGTAATTTATAAAAGAAAATAATATATTAGGACCTAAAAGAATTTAATCAGCCAGATTAAGAAACACAATATTCTCTTTCCTTTGCGATAAATATGCAGTTGTAGGGAATTTGGAAAACACCTATAACATGCATGTTCTTATATTCTCTGGGCTAGTTTAGTTTAGTGATGCAGCTGTTGAGTTACATGAGAATAACTAGAAAAACTGCTGAAGCTTGACTGGTAATTGTGGTTTAACGTTAATGGGAATTTGCCTGGGTGTGTATGTTGATAGTCCTAATGATTTTTGGAAAGCATTGTAAAGGCTTCTGAAGAATCTTTTAAACCTCTCTCTTCTGTTACTTGTGAAATGAGGGGCTCTACATAGATGGGGACAATACACATTTTATAGATTTGTATGGCACTTTACAGTTTACTAAGTGCTTTCACATTTTTCTCTTCTGAAAACTTTTCTCAGAAGAGAAAAATGTAAGGCTCCTTGAAGTTCCAAAATTTTAGTACTTAATGTTTTATTGATTCTTTGAATATTCTTTGAGTTTTTTTTATTTGAAACTAACATATGAACAATTTTAGTTTAGTGATGATATGACTTTCTAACTCCTTGCTTTCTTAGAGGTTACTTGGGTTACAGAGATGGACTTTGCTAATGAACACCTGCTGATGAATAAATAATGTAGAAATATCTATAAGATGCATTTTAAAAGATCTGTCTAGTTTCAATACCTATGAACAACCAAAGTCCTAAATAGCTGAAGATTATACAATTGTAGCACAAAATTACATGTATCTTTTTCATTTTCTTTAAAGAATTCCCTAAGACTGAAAAATGACCTGGTATGCATGAGAACTGGCTTTGAGATTGTCATTATCATAGGCAAAATGATTGAATTATTGTTTCAATTACTAAAATAATAAAAAATAATGACCGTTGTCAGAAGACAATCTAAATGTTTCTACTAACAAACATTTTTTTTTATTTCTCTACGTGAGAGAATTATCACCATGTGGCTCCAATGGGAAGGGGAGTTCACCACCCAGGACACGTTCTCTGAATCCGATGAAACTGAAGACAAGGGGAAGGACAGGTTGGGCTAAAGGGGTTTATTTCTCACAGCTTGTCTGGGTCTGTTAGCCAGGCCCTGCACCATCTGTCCCCTCCTGCTGTGGCTCATGCTCTCTTTCCCCTGCCTGCTCTTTCTGGCAGGAACCCCATGGGCAGGTCCCTGGTAACTGGCAACCACCAGACCAATTAAGTACCAGGAATGGAGGGGAAGAGAGAATGGCCGTTTTTTCTCCACCCCTTGCCCCGGATTGACTGAGAAGTTCTGCTGTGGTAAACATCCATTGGTATGCAAATGGACTAAGGCCAGGTGGGAAATTCTGGAAATTTTGGGTAAAAACTTGCATTTAGCCCACACACCACTTAATACACTTAGCCCATACCCCCAAAGGAACTGAAATAGTTAATACAGGTTATTTTTAAATTAAAGAGAGTAATTTTGGGGGAACTTTATATTCCTTTGTTGTTGTTTCTTGGGGAGGTAGGCATAATAGTACAAAAAGCCTTTTAAGAATGAGTCCAATCATTTTTTTGTACAGATTTGTATATTGGAAAGATGAATGTCAATAAGAAATAGTGGTGCTTAATTCTAAGACAGCTTCCTCCTCTAGGCATCAGACATGTTCCTATTCAAATTTTCATGCCTTCTCATGATAGTGCCCAGAGGAAGGAAATGAATGCAATGGCGTTTATTGAACATCGACTATATAGCAGGTGCTCTCGCCATGGAGAGCAGAAGGACCCAGATGGAGACTCTAGATCTAAGTGGAATCATATTCTTTTCCATGTGGAGCTTGGATGATCCTAGATGGATTAAAGTATAGCAATTGCACCCTTCTATTTCTACTCACAAATTTACATGAAAGATCTGGGACTTCTCTTCTGAGATTTAAATTTGTTAAAACTAGTCTGTGGACTGGAGTGTTTTTTACCAGATCATTTTGAAGAAAAATGTTCCTGAGAGGAATCTGTCATGAGAGGAACAGGAATCCAAGTCAGGGTTGATTCTTGCATCGAGGACCCAAGGTTCAGGATACTGAATAGCTCATAATCTGTGAGGCAGCAGACACTGGAACCCTAATCCAGCCTAGCCAGCCTGGCAGCAATTTGTGACCCACAGATGTGTCCATGAGGACATGGGGCTTGCTTAATATAGAAATTACCTCTCAGATTCAACTACATATACATGACAGAAACTAAAAAGTAAAAATTACAATTTAATTATATGGATCTTTCTAGAGTTGCTATCACTGAATTTCAAAGAGCATATACCCCAGAGTGAGGTAGAATACTGTCTTCTGTTCCCTTTTGGTGTTGGTTTACATATGTTTTCAATAATGTGAGAACCTTACCACTGGAGGAAAGAACTAATATTTAAGGACTATGTGTGATTTTCAGCTGGTGTTCTGATATTAAGTTCTAACTCCAACATATATATTATGGGATTCTGGTGTAATAACTGGAGTCCTGGCTAAGTTTGAAGCAGACTCCCCCTAAGGAGAACACTGGCAAGATGTGGCCTCTCTGCTAACTTGAAGACCTAATGTGGCTTGGGGAAAAATTGGAAGGGACCTATAGTGGAAACTGGGCCACCAAGAAAGTAATTGGAAGATGCCTGGGTCAAATGAATTGGGCGTGCTGTTAACTGTGGGGTACTCTGACTTCAGCAAGAGGTGATACTGAGGCCCTGGCCTTAGGAGCAGTATGAGCAAGACACTGGCGGGACATTGACTTGGGGCTGTGTTTCTGCTGCATCTTTACCAGAAGCTGGTCAAGTCTGCCACAACAAGTTCTGGTGGTGACATGAAGAGCTCTTACCCTCCTTGCATGGTAATGCTTTGGGAACCCAAGTGATGTTGCTTTGTGGTCCTCTTTCCAGGATCCATTCTTTTTAGTCCCTCTTTTGATTAAAACCCAAGGAGCTGTCTGTATCTTGGTAACTGTAAGGTGCAAGTACGCGTATATATATATATATGTATTTAAATTATTCATATGTATAAAAGAATACTCTGAAGACAGCAGTTAAATATGCTTTTTTATCGATATGAGCAGGTGAGGCCAAAAGGGGAAGCTTGTTTTCCTATCTCAGAATTCTGGTGAAAAAACACAGAATACCCAGTCAAGATACATATTTTAGTTCCATTAATTATTTTTTCCTGTGCAATGAAAAAAGCTCATAGATGAAATATAATAGTCACAGCGGTAAGTATTTATGCAGTTCCTATTGAAATCTTATTTTATATAGGATACCATGTATCCTATGTGCTGTAATTCTTCAATTTTTTTCAGTTTTACCAAATGAGGAAAATGGTCCAATTTTGATCATTTTCTTTTTTATAACTTCTAGAATGACCGTTTTGTTGGAATGTGTTCCTAGAAATCAATAATACTGTTGAACATATTTTCCCATAAACAATATTAGAGTTGGAAATCATATTTATTATCCAGATCTTAGCAATTTATAAACATATGAATCATACCCAAAACATAAAAGCAGGGATAAATAGCCATCACTATAAATATTTAATAGTTTGAGTTTTTGTTCTTAGAAAAAGAAGTAGATCATTATATAGTATATTAGACCCAACAATCTATTTTCATTTTGTAGGTCTAAAATTGTCAAACAATAACAATTTCCTGTGGTTTAACCTGTTATATGTAATACATATGAAGCTCATGAAAGCAGAATTTTGGTAGGTAATAAATTTGGCCACAACCAATATGTCAGCTCAAACATGTTTTTGAATTTTTATTTAATAATAACCTTGCTTGCCTGATTTGGAAAGGCTTCTTGTATTATAATGTGGATGCAGTCCTAGGAAGTTTGTACTAATTTTTTTTCCCCTAAAGTTTTTTTCTATAGTGAATAGAGCATACAAAAATCATTTTGTTGACATTTTGTGCCCCAAATACCAAAGACATGATTAGTATTGTTGTGGATGAAGTTTTAATGATTTTATTATTAACAAAAATACTTTTGAAAATAAGGGTTAGGAAAAATAAGAATTAAGAATGTACACAAAGGTATGGCTTACATATATTTGTTAAAGCACTATTAATTATAAGAGAAAGAGTAGAAAAAATATGTGACCCCCCAAAAGGATTAGATAAATGTATTACAGCATAAGGGAAATTTTTATAGATATCAAAAATGATATTGTAGAGGAATATTTATTAACATTGGAAAAACTTTCATCATTTATTATTAAATGAAAAGTGTTAGTTTACGAAACAATATAATATAAAAAATGTGTACTGATACACATAGGTGTATAACAGAAAGGCTGTTCATCAATGGAATTGCCAATAGTGGTTTTCCTAATTGTGTTGTTTTAGTTTTCTTCTGTTGCCAATCTGTATTTTGAGGTCTAAAAAATTGATAAAGACATTTTATCCTTGTAATAAGAAAACACAAGAAAATATAGAACTTCCCTTCTTCCCCCAAACACTTTTTTGTGAATTACTTTAAATTCTACTGCTGTGTACAACTTGTACATGTATCCTTACCTTCTTGAGAACATAATTTTTATGGAATAAATTGCTGACAGTTGAGTTGTTGGAGTAAAGAGTATTTAAAATGTAATTTTTGTGTATATGAACAAAAAGATTGTATGTACTGTGATATAGAGAAAATGATAGGAAAAGCATATTTATGGAAGCATAAATACAAATGTTCAGAAGGTACATGAAAATCAAGGCAAGTTAAAGTAACCTGATTTTCCACTTACCAGATTTGTTGAAATTAGTGAATGTAATATATTCAGAGTTGGGGAGGGCATGGGGGAAACAAGTGCTCTCATGTGCACTTGGAGGGAATATAAATTGGAACAGTGTGTTATTTCCAAAGCAGAAAATACAGCCAAACCTAAAGTCACGGGAGAGGGAAATACACTCTTTCCAGTCTAGCGGGAGGTGCCACAAAGTCACACAGCAAAGTGGTGGCATGTGTACCTCTGTGCCACACATGCCCATTTTAATAGCTCGAGTGGTAGGGAGGCATTTGTCCGATTGTAAAAAAATGATTTGCTTTAAGAAGTCCCTAATGGGGCCCAAACACATGTTTAAGACTATGCTTGTTATGTTATTGAGTGGATAGAAAAATCATTTTTCATGTGAATGTGTTTGTTAATGGTCGGAATAACCAGCATACCAAACCATATGTGTGCTCCTGTGTACTTTATAGTCACTTTCTTGCCTATTCTTTTCCATTTGGTTCTCACAACTCTGAGCATTTTTACTTTGGGTGCACCGAATAGTTAAATGACTTGGATGGAATTCAGTGTTTGGGATCTTTAGCAATGCATAGAGTACCATGAAATAACTAGAGCATGTGACTTTTAAATTGCCTTTCCCAAGGTCACAGACATGGTATGTGGCAAAACCAATCTTGGAACTCCCGGGTCCTGTCTCCTACCTCTGCCAGTGCACATCCTCTGTACTCAGTGGCCAATAAATGGTCTCATTTTCCCCAAAGCCTCTTCTGTTAACCACATTAAACAGAAATTAGCCTAAAGGTGTAATCAGGTTAAGTGGTGAACCTTAGGACTGAAGCAGCTTGTTCAGACGGCCAGGCGCACCTGGCTCAGGGAGTCCAGGCACCAGGTGCATTTTCAGTGAGAGTAACAAGGAATAAATGTTTACCCCAAACCGGCTTAGGCCAGTGCCTGACTGCTTCATCGCCTTTGTCATTCCCTTGCAGTATTTTCATCTCTACTTATTTAATTTAGGAGAAATAAAAATTCAGAAACCTCAGCTATAACCCCACACAGGGACAGAAATGGTTGTGCTGTATAATTCTTTATTACTTTTGACCTATTCTAGCTAAGACTGTAGATTAGGCAAAGTTCACTCATCCATCAGTGGAGCAAGTGACTGGGTTTGTGAAGTGACACAGATCATGAAAGGTCAGTGAGGTAGCCGTTTCTATTTAAATTCTTCTTAGGAAGGCATTAATACTGGATAAGCCTAACCCAAAGCATATGGCTGGAAAGAAAGCTTCTATTTGCTAATCATTTTGGGATTTCATTTTCAAGAATGAAATTTAGAGTTATGATATAAACAAAGGGAAGTAATCATTCCTATAAGATCCCTTACAAGCTGCATGTAAGCAGGCATTGTTGTTTCAATTCTCCTATCCAGGAGAAGCTTAACAAAGAGCATTAAAACATAAATTACAATATGAAATATAATGACAGAGGCAGTTCTAATTACTGTATCTTTGAAACAAAAGAAAATAAAATGTAGAAGCTGTTCTTAATTCCATCATTTGTTGTACAAAAATAGGAATTAAAAAGTTATTCTGATGTTATTGATGAAAATTATTAGGAAAAAGAGACTCTAAAGGTGAGGAAGAAGGAGGTTTTTTGTTACCCAGCACTCTTCCAGAGGAAAAGAAAAACAAGGCTTCTTTTAGGGTAGGAAAATTCTAATCATCCAAAAGTAAACTTATTGTTACACTAATATCAATGCCCTCATATTGCCCAGAGGATATGCAAAATGACAGTGACCCAAAATGCACCTTGTTTTAAATATAATTTAAACAGGGACAACATGAATCTTCAAGAAATCACTAGTCTCCATCTTTGACTACAAACACGGAAAATGCCAGGCTTAAAAAATACACATCTTATCCCACATAGTGAAGGAAATGTCTAATTAAGAGATCACTCCCATTACCAGAGACCTTCAGAAATGCATTTTGCTGTTAAATACTCACTTTTCCTTCTCAAATGGTTTTAAAAGCCCTATCTAAGATATATGAAGTCATCCTTAGAAATGACTGTATGCTCAGGAAAATTAGAAGCATGCAGCAGTCATAATTGATGAGGGAAGCTTCGTGAAAGGAACAAAAACAGCTCAGCAGGAAGTAGACACTTGAAAACTGCAATTTCGGGTTTACAGGCATAGGTTGAGGCTTTTAAGAGGTACCTCCATGGTAGGTGTGCTGTTAATCCTTTATTAGGCATGGAAATGCATTGCACTAAAGAGGCAATTTCCCCAGTTAAGCAAACATAACTTTTTTCCTTCACCAAGTCAGCTAAATACAGTTTTTCCTATGTAAATATTTGGGAGCAACTAACTGGTCTTTTATTAAGGACTTTTATTAGAGCTGTCTTCTTATCTGTAGGACCACATGCATATCTACCAGCTTCAGCACAAAAATATCAAGGAAAACAAAGAAGAAAGATAAATAACTTGAGCCATAGCATGAAGAAGGGCAAGAAATGAGAAAGAAAGAAAAACTCAGGGTGGGAGGCCTGGAGCTGGAGAATGGCTTGGAGGTGCATCTTTCAAGAGAACAGGCAGCCATGAGAACAGAGAGGAGAGGCGGTGAGATGCTGAGCTGGTTGGCTGGGGAGGAGCTTCTCAGCAGGGAGCGCATGTCTCTGTATTGCAGGACAACTCTGGAAGGCCTAGAAGCATCCTGGCCAGGTCCTATGGCATGGGTGGCTTCTGAGATGAATTTAGAAGTCTGGGGAAGAATGAGAAAGAATTCAGAGGATTCCTTTCCCAGATACGATATTCAGCTTTGACTTGGTCTTCCTGAAACACTCACTTCCAATCATTCTGTCTGACTGTCCCTCAGAGATCTCCATCCATCCCCAGATTCAACATCCCCGTTCTCATCTGACCCTCTGGAATCCTCCTGAAATTATAGGCAGTGCTGAAAGCGTGGTGATTTATTGAGATGGTATCTAGAAAACTTGGCACTGTCCTTCCTGCCCTCTGCTGTTTTCCTCAGCTGTTTTCAGCATTATGTCTTCTACTTTCCTCAGCCTCTTTTGGCAAACTGACCTTTCCTCTGTTTTTCTTTGTCAAAACCCTCCCATTTTTCAAAATGTGGTTCAAATTCTACCACCTTCTAGTCCTTTCAGTCAGAATTAATAGTTTCCTCTTCATGTTCCTCTAACAGTAGGTACTTTTATTTTGGAATATAATTCTTTATGCCTTGAATGAGATCTGGCCGTGTAGATCTTGTCTGTATCACCACGGACTTCACAACAGGTAGCTCAATGCCAAACACAGTATGTGTTGCATGTATTTGCATAGCCTGATAAATAACTTAAAATAGGATTCCTTCCCAAGGAGCCAGGAATTTGCATTTTATTGGGAGATTTTTTTTTCTTAAAGATGTAATGTCGTCTTAATCTAAAGAACTAAGTTCCAGTGAAACTTTGAGAAGGTAGAAGATGCATTCTAGTAAAAACCTTGTCTAGTGCTCTCCCAGTTCACCACATAAGCTCCATTTTTTACAATAATCCTGACTCTGGTGGTTCATGACGTATTTTGAACATTGACATTATCTTGCAAGGAATGTTTTGATTTAATTCAGTATAACTAATCAGAACCACACGGCTTTGTCAGGGATCAGTCTCCCTGAATGGCCGATCGGCCACATCGTAGTTCTAAGTCAAACCACAGAGTGAAGTCCTCTGGATACTTTCTTAAGATGCTAATGTGTGGTTTATTTTGCTTGTATTAAAAACAAACAACAACAAAACAGTGTCTCAGTGATGGTAATGGCAATCAGAATAACTAGTTTGTAAATCTAGCTCTACCCCAACTAGTTGTGAGACTTGCGCATTGGTTTCTTTCTATTTATTCATATACTTAATTAATATTGACTGAGTTCCTACTAAATGCTGAGCACTGGGGTAGGGCTTTGAGATGTAGTAGTAAATGGGAGGGCATGACTCCTTCTTTCTAGAACTATTCTAGTACAATAGTGAACTTAAACAGGTCGATATAAGAAAATTGTAACAATTATACATGTGTTTTAACCTTAGAAAAATGATGATGTTAATCACCTGAGGAAAAATTTTAGTATCTATGTCCAATCCATCACTGTTCACCCCTCCCTGTCTTTCTCAGGCATTCTCTAAGTTTATGCATTTTATGGTCTTTTAGAAAAAATTGGAGCATTTCTGTTTTAGGTATTGTAGTGGGTTTATTAACCATTTTTATGTTTTAGATCTCATGGTGGGTTGAAGGGTGGGCCCCCAAAAGATATGTTCATGTTCCAGACCTGTAAGTGTGACCTTATTCTGAAATAAGGTCATTGCAGATACAGTGAAGGCTCTCAAGATGAGGTCATCCTGGATTATTTAGGGCCCTAAATGTAGTCTCAGATGCCCTCATAAAAGAGAAGAGGAGAAACAGAGTAGAAGACCAGGTGAAGATTGAGGCAGAAATCAGGGTGACGCAGCTGCAAGCCTAGGGATTCCTGAAGCCACCAGGACCTGAAAGGCCTGGAGTCCCTGGAGGGGACACAGCCTGGCTGGTGCCTTGATTTTGGACTTATGAGCTCCAGTACTATGAGAAAATAGATTTTGTTGTTTAAGCCAGCCAGTTGTGACTGCCCTAGGCATTTAATACAGTCCCCTTCATATATATTTTGAATATACCATCGTCTTTAATCCTGTCTTGACACTCAATGGATGAAATTAATTCTAAAATTGATAAATGGTCAAAAGTCCTGAGAAGTTAAGAGATCGTGCATGTTTTCATTCATAGTTAATGCTGGAGACTTGATTTAAACTCATTTCTGCCTGGTTCCATAGCCCATACCCTTTCTACTATCTTAGACACATTCACATCAGGGCAGGAATGAATTATAAGCTCAAATGCACTATGTTACTCATAATGCAAAATATTTTTCATCAGTACCATTTCACAGAGCCTGCCGGTGTATTCTGGACACCAGATATTCAGGTAAAGGCAGGGCTCAGAGTTCCTTTCCTGCACTATGTTCCTCTATTTTCTCATCTTAGAGTTTCATCTTAGAGTTCTTTTTTTTTTTTAATAAAAATTATGTTTTCTTCATTGACTTTTATTGTTTTTCAGGCACCATTCCCATTCCTCTGCTCCTTCTCATCAAGCTCACAGTAGTACAGATGTCCTATTATATGCATATAAAAAATCATTTTTGCTGTCCTGTACACTTCAGTCCTGCTGCTCATGTATGATAATTATATGTTTTTCTTGAATGTTAGAATGCCACTTTCTTTTTGGTGACTGTATACTGACATATAATCTTGTTCCAGAGTGTGTGCGTGTGTGTTTTTTCTCCCAGTTGAGCTGGTTGCTTATATTTTTTAAGACACTGAAAGCATAGTAGATCAAGTAATATTTCAGGAATATAAAATTCTTCTAGGTTTTCAAAATTATAAATAAAATAGTTTATTTTTTAAACAAACATTTACATATGGAATTAGTGTTGCCTAGAAACTAATTTATTCCATTGCTGAGTAGGCATTTATAGGAACATTTAGTGAGAAAGGAAGGCATTGTATTCAAAGTAGCTGGTTGTCATTGATCTCTGATCTTGTTTTCAAGGGAGTTCATCCCAGTAGGGAATTATTTATAGTGTCTGAAATTATGTGGTCTTATCTTAATTTATCTAAGATTTAAAGCAATTCTACCAGTCTGACTCTTATTGGCGATGTCTTTTGCTGATTAAATCCTAATGCTTAGATTATTCTTTTCAACTCTTCTCTGATTCATAAAGCTGCTTACCATAGCACTGGGGATCTTTATTAAAGAAGTAACTTTTGATTAAATCGAATGAAGGAAAAGGGATTTCTAACCTACTTACATTGCTTGAAGAGGCATAATTAAGAGATTTCAGTGACTTCTTAAAAAATCAATGATCATGAAGAGTAACCAAGCTTGGGGAAGACACAGTTACAATACAAGAGGCATTTTAAAGATGGAAAGGAAAACAATTGCTTACCAAACTTTGACATGATTTGTGATTTGTTTTTCTAGGAATAAGGATGAGTTAACTAATGAGTTCCTTATTTTTCCATGTTCTGCTTATAACCAACAATTCAAATGACTTAAAAAGCCAGAGACTTTAGAGATAAGCAGGGATCTTAAGATCATTTCGACCAAGCACCACTGAATTTCATAGATATTGGCCTGGAGACAGGGAGAGTGAAGATGGGATCCCTACCTCACTGGCACAGTGGTCAAACTGATTTGGGTGGACATAAAAAGGTTTTGTGTAAATTGCAAACACCTGTGTTTTTCCTTCCTCTTTGGAGAGTTTTTGAGTGACCCCTATTTCTCTAGTTAATATGTGTTATTTTGATTTTCCTGCTCTCTCTACATTAGAATTGAAGAGAGCCCAAGGTTAGAGCTTCAGTGGCAGACAGCACAAAGGTCTCAGTTGAAATTCTTGGAACTTTACATTTACACCATGCCTACTTAAGGTGGCTTTTGGTTATGTAACATTTGTACAAATTTTTTGTGATTTTCATTAAATATCAAGTATAGACCAGAACATACTGGAAACTCAGAATACTTGCATTTTTCTTTCTTTCTTAATCCTACATGGTTTGGTGCCTACCTGCTCAAGCCACATCTGCTGGTCTCCTCTGGTGCTCTTCATCTGTAAAGTTCGAGTGTTGGGGGTCGTGATGGTGATGTGGGAAGTCATGTACTTTGCAGTTATTTTAGACTCCTTGGGAATTGCTTCATGGGAAAGGTTGAAAGGAGAAAAGCATGCAATTGCCAAAAAGGAAATGACTCTTCTAGTAACCATTCTTTTGGTTCCTAATCACTTGGCAATTCATGAAGCCTATATAGGGCCTTAGATTCTGACTCCCATTAGCTGTAATTAAATCCCCTTGAAAGTCGAATGCTACTTTCATTTTCTAAAGGTATGGAAGTAGAGTAGTTTGTCCCTGTGGGGAAGATTATTTTATCATGGACATTGTTTAGAATTGTATTCACATGGTGATTATAAAAAGCAAACCAGTTTTAGCTGATTTTATCAGTTTTTTTTTATTTTTTAAAGACAGTGCATTCTCGCTATTGTTATGTTACTGGTGACAAGTTGTATAAACACAGAGCAGAGATATATCAGATCTTTTAAACTAGTGTTTTTAATTAATGGAGATTTGAGCACATTATATTGATAACATATTTCAATGTGTAATAACTACACATGTAGGTGTATTTTAAGGATTGCTCAAATGAACTTTCAGACTCACAAGACACTATAGACCACATTTGACACCAATCTAATAAAAAGAATACAGGAGAGAAATCATATTCTGCCAGTAGAACAGAGTTGGACATTTCTCTTCTAAAGGAGTTCTTGCAGCATTTTATGGAGCCAACGGGAGTTATCTTCTCGCAGGTGGTAGCTCAGACAGGAGATGGTATTCACATTGGGTAAGTGCTAGATCCTCCTTATTTAGAAATCTCATGTTCTACAAGAGTCACAATATTTTGTATTATCTCCATAAGCATTGCTTCCAGGGGCAATTAAAGTGCCATGTCTGGATGTAAGAGTTTCCACAAACAGGAAAGCCCAAGTCATACATCCTTGTGGAGTGTCCACATCAGGAACAATCATTTCTTAGTAGATCCTCCTAGTCCAGATGATATCTACCAGTCAGGGATCATTTCTACTATAATCCCCATTTCCTAGTAACAGAGTTGACTTTCTTTCGTTATGTGATCTCTAGGGAAACAAAGCTAGAGAGTTCACCAAAGGTCAAATTCTCATGAAGCAGGGGAAGGTTTTTTTTTTCCCCAAACCATTGCCTACACTGAGTCATAGAGTGTCAAATTTGGGCATTCATAAGTCAATAACCATGCCTTATTAAAACAATAATTTATTTTCTTAATTGGATTACTACCTTTTGTTAGACCCAGCTTAGAGATGATAGGTAAAAAGATGTATTTTATTTATTTATGTATTATATTTATTTTCTTATCCACCAACCTTGTTTTTGGCTATACATTATTGTTTTAATTCTCAGTGCTTTCCAAGTAATATTTTATATATACCAAAATAATATTTTTCTTTTAGCAAGTAAAACATGTGTTTCTCAGAATATATCAGAATGACTCATTGAGTATTTGCTTTTCCCTCTCCTGGTAACTGTCATAAGAGCTGAACTGTTATGATCAAAATACTAAATTAGTCTTTAATACAGTGCCCTAAAATCAATGTGCTAAATGTCCTGTGCTATAGGCATATGGGCCTGGCCTGGGAGGGTCTGTGTTTGCACATGCATTTTCTAAAATGACAGTGCTTCTTGTAATTATTGGTGAGGCAAACATTTTATTTCAGGCTGTTAAGGAAGCAAAGGGATTCTGAAAAATTTTCATTGATTTTCCTTCCTACTAGAAGAAGTATAAATTCTTGCATTCCTTTCTTCTACAAGAGAGTATAACCTTGGGATTCATCGACTTGAGAACAGCATGCGCTCACAGTGCTGTGACCCCCCCAGGTCAGCACTTAACAAACACCTGTCATCGAAGTTCTGCCCAGTTTGACACCATGATTCTAAAGATTTAAGAAATTTAGACACGAGGCATACTAGGAAGATTGAAATATTATGGTAGGAAAAGACATTAAAAAGGAGATTATTTAGTGTGAGATAGAGAAACAATAAAAAGGCAACCAGCCTAACACATACAAATTCCATTCTCACCTTCATAATTTGATAAAACTCATAATGAAGTGTACTGTGCTATCTAGAGAGCAATATCTTATGTGCTCTTTGTTGTATGAAAACCAGACCTAGGGTGCATTTCTTGGAAGTGAGTTAGTAGCCATAAAATTCGTCCATTATGCTCACGGAATATAATCCTCTTTTAGTGTAAACTGTGTGTGTGTATGCTACACTTGTATCTTGACAAATGACTTTTAATGGAAAGAGATACATTCAAATTAGAATGGAAATATTTTTTTTCCTCACTGATTTATCCTTACAACTAATGATTAGAGGATGATGTAAAAAGGCATATAGTTTATTGTGAAGACACAATAAACTGGTGTAAAATGAATGGCATCAAGAAGCATCTAAGGAGGGTGTGTTCTTCAAATTGACCTCTTCCATCTCTGGGAATGAGTAAGTAAAGGCTTAATGAAAGAATCTTTCCCTTCCATGGTAAAATTTAATAAGCAAAAATTTAAATTTAATGTAAAGATATATACTTATTAGATACTATCCCCAAAACTGATATGCATTATGAAATAAAGCATATCCTTGGGATCTGTGATGGATGTATCTCCACCAGGAATTTGATGTTATAAATTTCTGCATTGCTCATATAGAAAATGCTCTGTTTGTACAGATGTGAAAGTGTGCTAAAATCCTTTTATTTACCTGATTTTATCTGATTAATTCCTTTTTCTATCTCCATTTGATTTTTGAACATTTTCCTGTATTTGTTTAATTTTTCTGTGTAATCTGTCATCAACTCCTTGGGCATATTCCAGCATTATGTCTATTGTGCTTTTGTTTTCTTCTGATCTAGCTGTCTCTGCAACTCTGAACTTTATGAACCCCTATATGAATTACTCTAGTGGATCACACTCAGACTTTTGGCATTCTGCATATTGTTACTAGATTATAATTACATCATCATCCTATTTTTCTTTACCTAAATTCTTATCCTTCCCATTATTTCTTCCATACATTGGTTACATGACTTTTCCATGTAAAATGAAATTATTTTATTGTCTACCAGTTAAAGGTCAAACTCCTCACCACGGCATACAAGGCCCTGGTGATCTATTGTCATTATTTCAGATGCTGCCTCTATATACAAAAGAACTGATGTTCCAGCTCTATGGGAAGACTTTGTAGTACCTAAAGATGTGTTACTCTCTTTCATACATGCATGCTTTTGCTGTCTATCCTCTTTTATGGAAATACATCACATCTCTGTTTTGCATGGGAGCAGATTCTTATGTGTGCATTAAGATTCCATGCAAGAGTAGCTTTCTCTGAAAAGTGTTCCGTGATACTCCCTAATCTCCAGCTCAGATAGACATGTGAAAAAATACTCCTGAATTATGCAAAGTACTGTTTGCCAGAACCAATCTCTCTTCTTTATTGAAACTCTCTCCTCGTGGCTCCTCCTGATTTTCTTTTGGTTTTTCTGTCCCATCTTGACCTCTTTTGATGTCCATGTCTGAGTGTGTCTCTCACTTTATTGCCTTTGGAGGATCCTATTTACTTTCATAAAACTTGACTCAATTTTAATTATATATTACTTCTGTGTATTTGCTGTTATCATCCCCCTCACCCCAACTAGACTGTAAGCAACATGGTGTCACATTGATTATTCTTTTTACCTCATGTCTAGCCAATGACAGATACGTATTATGCATTCAGTTATTAGTTGTTGAAAGAACAAATAATGCACAAAATATTTTAACTTAAAATACCTCTTCTACGAGATTGTGAGCTTCTTTAGGAATATGTGGTGTTTTATTTTTCTTTATCTATCTAGTTTCTATTGTCATGCTGATATCTAGTACATATTAGACTCCCTGTTAAATGAAAATTGTGAGATAAGAACATGTGTGGGAAGAGGCAAGGAGAGAGTACTTGGGAAATGGTGGAGGAAGATCACACAAAGAATTCACAACTACTTAAAGGCAGTTTCATGTAATTTTTATTTCTAAGATGAGAGAGAGGAACAGGGATTCAGGCTTACTGATTAAGGTAGATATACATTTTTACTCATTGTAAGGATGGATAATCTCTGTTTTAACATAAAATGTTTAACATATTTTGGACATAGAATGGCAGAATTAATTATACCCAAAATTACATGGCAATGTGTGCCTCATACCTACAGTTAACAAATACAGGGGGAAATGTAGGTTGTAAATTGGAGAAAACTAGGGCTGGTACAGAGTGCTGGTATGCTTAAGTTCTGTTTGGTGAGACAATTTCACTTCTGGGGATGTGGCCAAAAATGCCTTGTGAATTTTCTTTTGTAGGTTAGCTTTTTAAAAAAAATTATGAAAATATATTAATATCATCACAGAATCCAATAAAGTTTATATGTAAATAGCAAATTTAAGATCAGAATAGGTTATCAGTAAACAAAGAAGTATAAAACAAGTACAAAGTTTATATGTAAACAGAAAATTTAAGATCAGAGCAGGTTACAGTAAACAAAGAAGTATAAAAGTAGAATCAAATCAAGTATAAAGTTTATATGTAAATAGCAAATTTAATATCAGAACAGGTTGTCAGTAAACAAAGAAGTGTAAAAGTAGAATCAAATCATTTAGAATCAGAGGATTTTTTTCCCATTGCTTACATGTTCTGGGTTTTCATACTGTGGATGAATTGAAGTCAATCAAATTATCAGTTCTCCCTATTCACTTTGAATCTTAAGACTCTTCTAGGGAGCTAGGTAGAAATTTTTAGTGAGAATCAGCAAAGATAGATCTGTTCCTCCTGATAGGGGAAGAGATGCTCTTAAATGGGTGACCCACCTGTATACCAGGGGAATGTAGTATGTTCTCAGGCTGATTTTACTCTTCCGTTAGTGCTAATATACTCCGTGGGGGAGTCCTCATGGTAAAGACCTTTCCTGGGCCGACAAGCAGTATGGTAAGTGAAACAGGAGGGCCCAGGGTGGATCATCAGCAAACGAGGTAGGACGTGTGCCGTTGAAAAGTGACAGCTGCTGCTTAGCCACAGCTAGGTTTTATTTGTTTTCTTATTGCTTCTGTTTCCTTGTATTTAGGCTTACTTTCAAGAAAAGCTATACATCTGTACTTTTCTGGGAAACTCTCTAATTTTTTTAATGTCCTGAACTGCATCATGTTGAAAAAATTGTGGGGTCAAATAAACTCGTGGGAAGCGCGTATCTGTCCAGAGGCCTGAGTGGATGGGACAGGGAGGGTGTGGGGCTGAGGGATCTTCAGGCTGGAGGATAAGACTGCTTTTCTTCTACTGGACACGTCAGTCTTGGCCCTATGCACTCCAGGGCTATGATGTTACCTTAGCTTCAGAGAACTTGCTGTGCCCTTGGTCATTATCCTTGGAACCTGGTGTCTTAATGACAGCAAATCAGGATGGCAGACTCCCTCCATAGTGCATCGTTCATTGCTCTGACCTGAAGGGAATTATCTGTGAATCATGTTGGGACCTCAGCAGTGTGGTCTGGCAGGGAGGTTGTGGATGCTGGGAAACTAAAATAATATCTGGCCCTTTACAGAAAAAGTTTGCCAGCCTCTGGTCTTGTCAGTCAAACTGAGGAAACATGGATGAATTGGTGGCTGAGGTGGTGACATAGTGATGGCATGGCAACAGCAGGCTGTGGCTTGATGACTGGTCACTATGGCTTGGTGAGAGGTGACTAGCTTGTTGACTGGTGACTATGGTTTGGTTGTAGATGGCTGACAGTCAGTGACTGGTAAGTGTTACATGGTGACTGGTTACTGTGGCTTGGTTATAAGTGATGTGGCTTGGTGATTAGCGACTATGAACTGGTGACAATGGCTTGGTGACTGGTTAGTGTGATCTGGTGACTGGTAACTAAGACTTGGTTAAGGAGGACTGTGAACTGGTGTCTGTGGCTTGGTACGTGGTGAATGTGATCTGGTGACTGGTAACTGTGGCTTGGATACCCAAAGGCTCACCTCAGAAACATCGGGAATATTGGGCTTCAGCAGTGAGATGAATTCCTCACTCATCCCTACTGTTAAAAATACGGCCCTACTTGATGGGCTTCGGGGGAAAACTGGCCCCAGCCAGATGTGCCTCCAGTTGTATAAATATGGGAATACAGGGATTGGCTTTTAGTCATTTACATAGAGAAATGTTTTTAAAGGAAATGAAATTTAATGTTATATAAAACTGTTTCTGTGTGGGAAAAGCTCAGCAGTTGTCTGTTTTTTCCTTTCTTGCTTAATTGTAGTTAATGCACTGCTCTATACCCATTGACTGCATCTCTTATTTTCTTTGTATCTTTTAATTCCTCTTTATGACCTTTTCCTTTTTAAGGGAAGACATACCCTTTCCTCAGGATTGTGTTTCCATAGATGTTAATCTCCCATAAAGGCTCACTAAAAGTTTTAGGATCAGGTTTCTAATGACATTAGTGAAGCAGACTGTAGCAAGAAACGTGAATTCTCCTTAGATTTGGTAAATTTTCATTATATTAATCATAAAACCCATATGTTCTCTTCTGTACACGTGCAGAGTGAGGGAGTAGAACAGATTGCTATAATATATATGGAAAGGGGAAAAAGTGCCATTCTGTGGGAGTAATGGTGTTACAGATGCCAAGCACTTTACATATGAAGGTCAGAGAAGTTCTTTTTTATAAGCATATTGGATATAATGCCTGAAGAATTTGGAAGGTGGTGAGTTGTTACTCTGAGCCCACGTTATGGTCTTTGGAAGACAGTTCATCTGGTCTTTGAATCCCCTTACTCTTCAGTATGAAATCACATTTTCAGTAAAAAAATGTTGCTGACAGGAGTCTGTTTTCAGCCACAAGGAGCCTAGGCCCCTCTGACATTGAAATCTGTGCTTTTTCCAGAGTATGTATTTCCACTTGGATGGGGTAAAACAACTGCTTTAGCTTAAACACTTACTTGATATCTTTAATTTGTATCTAACACATCAAATCCACTTTTAACCCCACTTTTGAGTTGTTCTGAACTTTGTTACACACACAACTTCCATACAGATATGTTTTCTGAGCTTAGGTAAATGACATCACCTTTCTACACCTCAAATTCTTACCTGTAAAATGAAGGGGTGAGCTCTGAAACACTTTCCAGTCTGGTAGTCCATGATGGGAAGACTCAGACTGCACCATGACAAATGATTAGCAGAGAAATTGAGTTGTGTTCCTACAGTTTTGCATTACATGCAATCTTAGACCATCCACACCCTTTTTTACTGCCTACATCAATGAGATGGCTGAGCTAACATACCTATAGGAGCTATGCTGTCTTGTTCTTATTTATTCTCTCAATTATTTGACTAAGCTAATTAGACCTGTTGAACACCAAACAATTCCTATTAAAGTTCTAGCACTTCTCCTCAGGTATCTAACATACTCCACTAATAGGAATAATTCAATGACTGAGGAGAAAGGAGGTGTCTGCCAGTAGATTCATCTACAGATGTAATTCAACAGAGAGGGGAAGGCTGATAGCCCCATTACACATGTTCTGCCCCATCCAATTTCAGTGAGTGTAATCTAGCTATTGTTCAGTGAAAATTTAAAAACAAATAAAAATTGCTGTTTAAAAATTGGCTGAAGAGATTAAGTACATACCTATCAATAATTACCTTAAATGTAAATGGATAAATGCACCAATAAAAAGACATAGGGCAACAGAATGGAAAAAGAAACAGACCTACATATGTGTTGTCTACAACAGATTCATTTCAGACCTAAAGACATACATGGACTGAAAGTGAAGGTATGGAAAAGATATTTTATGCAAAAGGGACTTCAAAACAAAGTAACAAGAGACAGAGAAGGATATTACATAATGATAAAAGAATCAGTCCAATAAGAGGGTATGACTATTTTAAATATCCATGCACCCAACATAGGAGCACCTAAATATATAAAACAAATACCAACAGACCTAAACGGGAATATAGACAGCAATACAATCATGTTAGGGGACTTCAACACCCCATTTACATCAATGGAATGATCATCCAGACAGAATATAAATTAGGAAACAGAGGTATTAAACTACATATTAAACTAGTTGAACTTAACAGATATATACAGAATATTCCATCCCAAACCAGCAGATTATACATTTTTCTCAAGTGTACTTGGAACAGTATCAGCACACAAAAAGAGCCTCAATAAATTTAAAAAGGTTGAAATTGTATCAAGTATCATTCAAGATCACAATGATATGAAACTAGAAATAAATTACTGGAAGAAAACAACAACAAATAAACACACCCACAAACACTTGGAGGCTAAACAACATGCTTCGAAATCATCAATGGATCAATGAACATATCAAAGAAGAAATCAAGGAATATATGGAGACAAAAAAAAACAAAAATACAGCAGTTCAAAATATGTGGGATGCCACAAAGAGGGAAGTATATAGCAATATAGGCCTACCTCCAGAAACAAGAACAATCCCAATAAACAGTCGAAGCTTACAACTAAAGAAACTAAAAAAGAAGAACAAATGAAACTCAAGGTTATTAGATGGAGGGCCATAATAAAGTCAGAGCAGAAATAAATAACTTAGAGAAAAATAAAATAATCGACTATTTGTTGTATTTTCTTATCTCTAAAAAACAAGGATTCTTTCTTCTAAGGTCTCTGTTCCCAGAGAATGCAAAGCAGACTTGTAATATGCAAATCAAATCAATGATACTGTGTCAACTCTTCCATTAAAATATGTATATTAAACATTAAAGGGTTAACTTTTAATTAGAAGCATGTTAAATTGATTTAAAGCAATACGAGCAATAATTAACATTCAGTTAATTACATAACTGAATACTAGACTACATTTTCTTCTAGGTATAGCCAATTTATCTGGGGTAACAGAAAGAAGCTATTATTTCAATTCAATGTGTGGCTTTTATGAGATGAACCCCTAAAATTCTAGTGCTTCCACTCATGGGACCGTCTTAATGAACAATACTGGAAATGAATGACTGAGCTTTTTTGCCACAGGTTTCTCCAAATTCTGAACTCATCCAGTATCGTATCTATTATAGATAGGAAGAAGTTGCTAATATTCTCTCTAAATCTCTTATTCATGAGGTCTGAAATTTGGAATGCAAGTAACAAGTAATTCTTGATTCCATCTTTCCTTTGTTATGTTCCAGTTTGAAAAGAACTGAGGCATATTACCCCTGATCTTGAAGCTAAATAATACCAACAGGATTTGGTCTTAAAAGCACCAAGGTGAAATTTACTATCATCTTCTCAGATTTTTTCCCTGAGAGCTACTAGTTTAATAAATGCAAGGCCAGGTATTTGCCTAAAAATGAGTCCAAGGATTAAAGGCTCTAACATGTCTATGTCTTGTGTAATGTCGGATGATTCTCATCCTGGTTGTTTATAATTTAAAAAGTTTTCCTATTTCCTACTTCCTTACTTTTCAAAGCAAGTAAATAATGATCAGATAGGAGTGTAAATAGCTGTGCTGTGTGTATGTGTGTGCCTGAGTAGGGTGTGGCTTGAGGTGGAATACTGGTCAGTGTTGGAGAACCAGCTATGTCAGAAATATCTCTATGCCATCTTTCTAATAGCCCCTCTGGATAGGTTTTATAATCCCAGATTTACAGATGAAACCTTGAGGCCACGAGTTCCATACGTGGTAGACTGTGAATTGGAATCTGGTTTTGTGTTGTCTGTATCCAAAGCTCTGCTTCTTAAGGTTTTTGCTTACTGTTCTGCTTATGCATGTTTGCTTCTCAAACAAAAACAAAGCACCCATGACTTTCATATAGAATATTTGGCTACACTAAAGCTGCCAGGCTTGCACAAAGATTGTGTCTGATGTCATCTTGCATTTTTCTTATTTGTATAAAAATATGTTGTTTTCTTAACTGCCTTCTGTTCTCTTTGTATGTACCTACTCCCAGTAAAAGTACATGCTGTTTGGAATGATCAACCCATTTATATGAATTGCTCCAAAAAATGCAATACCATACTACCTGTTCTTAAGATTCATTTTGTGTAGTTATTTGATAAAACTTAGATATGCTTTTGTGTGTTTATGTGTGTGTTTGCAAGGTTTGTAGATTGAAGAGTAGCTGCCATAGTTTCCAGCTTATGTTTTATTATATTGGTAAAACAAAACAACTGAAGTAGATAACATTTCAAAAGTAAAATTGTTGAAATGTGTATCACAGTATACTAGAAAATTATCAGAACCTGGTTTAAAATAAAGTGAAAATGTAGTATTCTTACACAATGAAGCACTTCATGGAAACTTAGGCACAGAATCAGGGCGTATGAAAACAAACTCTAATATAAAAAAGAACCAAGAGAAGAAGCTAACAAAGATTTCAATATATGAAGATCAGCTACAACAATTAAACTCTGCTATTTGCACTATTTGCAACAGCCATTAAACTCTGGTATTAGCCTAATGATATAAAAGTCCAGGAGCTGGAGTCTTGCAAACAGCAGGAGTCAGCACAGTCCCCGGAATTAAATGTGTATTAACTTGGTGAGTAGTTCCAGATTTTTTAACTTTTTGAAAGAGCGAGAATAATGGAGTTTGAAAACAACTTCTTCATTATATGTTCATGCCAAATTCAGAGCCTTAAACAGAGGCTCCGGAAACATCTTTGTTTCCTTTATCTGCTTTGTATTTGTCACTTCTCTGGATCCGCAGATGGTTTGAACCCGTGCCGCATCATAGCCCGCCTCAAGGGTTGGATTGAGGCTCCAGTGGAACTCTCTTGTCAGCTGTGAAATCTCCAGTTCCCCGAGGTCCAGGCCCCCCCGAGTCAGAGCACCCTGGAGGTGCAGTCAGGGTGGCCGTCAGCACCACTCATCCTCACCCTCTGGGTTCTCTCACATTCTTCCTGCGTGTCGATGGGGCTTCTCATTCTGGTCCCCAGCAATGCTGCCCTGGCCTTTGGATACTTCTGTACTGACAATGCAGAGATTTTCTTGACTTCTCTAGAGGTTCTACTTGTCTTCCTTAACTCCTTTTGTGACTTACTCATTTTATAAGTTCCATGCAAGCTCTCAAGTAATGTAAGAAAGTTCTTCCAATTTTTAGAGGAGTAGCAAATTCTAATATCATAAACTCATCTAGAGAATAGAGGTACTGTAGGCCTAGTTGTAGCTCAGTCTGAAGATTGGTTAATGATTTAAGTTTCAGGACCTAGGCCCACCATGCCAGTAGTAAAACAGAGCAATCACATAAAAGGGTACCTGAAACTTGACAGCTTTATCTTGACCAAGGACACCCTTGCCATCTCTTTCTCCTGGTAGAGTACTCAGAGCCAGGAAGGACACATGTCTGGTGATCAACAGCCCATAACTCCTGGGTACTTCCCTGTTATGTTATTCTAACCCACTTCTTTTGCACCTGAACCTTGATTACAGTGTTATGCAGATATAACCCTAGTGTTAGTTCCCACGGCTTGCGAGTAGTATCTAGGTTTTCAGTACATCTCTTCATGGCTTACTCATAGGTATCCTACATCCTATGGTGTAGGGATTTTTCAAAACCTAGTCTTTCTCCCCAGCCTCTGCCTCTTGGATATTTCTGCTGGTTCCTTGTAATCTCAGTAATCATTTTGATTTGTGTTTCTTGCAATTTATTTAGCATCTAGATATATGACTGACGGCCATTCAGGATAACCTGCCTGTCATACTACAAGAAGCAGAAGTGCTTCTTCATACTGAATTCTAAATATGGAACCCATCAGTAATTTTGGAGAGTGAAGTATTGAAACTCCACCGAGGTACCACTGAAGCAAAATGATCTTTGGGAACTTCATTCTGATTCTTTCCCACTGTTCACTCTCTTCTCTGATCTCTCACAACACAAAAGATTACAGAAGGTATCACTGTGTTCTGTAACTCTTGATATTCTTTTGATTTGTTTTAGTTTTTAATGCCAGCAAGGGCAAAAACCACATCTTAAATCTTTTAATGCACTTTAATATTTGCAGAGTGCTGGAGGCTCAACAATTAAATGTTAATAGATTAATTCAATCATTGATTGCAACACTTTATTTGACACAGAATAACCAGTAGGTTGTCAGGTTAGCACTTAAAATATTAAAATTGGTTATTTGGCTTCATAATTTATTTTTCAGAGGCCCATTTTCCTCATTAATTAATTAAAAAATAAAAAAATAAAATTATTCCCAGGGGCTGGATAGATATAACCTGAAAGGTTCCATCAAATATTTTGAAATTATCAAATGAGGCTGTTTTCATTGATCACTGCATTTTTAGGGACCTGCTCAGAAGCATCTGAGGAAGATGGTGTTTCCTTTCATGAAACTGGCTGAGTAACAGCCTGGGGAAGATAAGAGACCTTATATGAACTTATGTGAGACAAATTTGGAGTTTTTGAAATACAGACTAATTGCAGTGATTGATTTTTTTCCCATCTGAGCAGCACACAAGGTGATCCAGCATTAGGCAAGGACATAACCCTGTCCGGGAAGCCAGTGGCAGTCTGTCAGTCAAAGATACATCGCACCTCAGACGGGAGTGAGAGTCTGCCATGCAGCAGAGGTGTCCGATTTTCTTTATGGATGTGAGACTGGATCTGTTACTGGATCAGAACTTGCAGCAAAACCACTGTCCCACGATGTTTCACAGCAGAAGGCAGACTGTTTCTAAGTGCAAGGATCTAGGAAACAGTTGATCATTAGGTGTTGAAAATAGTATCCTTAAAATCAGTTCTGCCAGAGTGGACATCTGTAGTGAGTGAAGAGTAAAATGTCTGTGTTCTTGGACTGGGAGGGCAAACTACCCCCGTGACTGATAGTATTGCTTATATGCAAAGACATCCCCACACTTTGGCTGATGGCTCTCCAGAGGGCATTTTTCATCGTTTACTGCACACCCACAATGTATTAGAAACATTGACATGTACTAGGGATACCAAGACACGTAAGAGAGTATTTAGTGGACAAGTAGTTGTTTTTGAATTAAAATACTTGAAATACAATGTCCTAAGTGATAACATAGTACATGCAGTGTACCAGGGATAGGAAAAGAAGAATCTATTAATTTAGTGTAGGTAGCAGTTCAACTCTGGAATTCCATGGATGAGAATCTAGTCAGGAAAAGGATCCTAATAGCTGACCATAACTCAAGGCTCCCACTACCTCACATTCTAATATTTTTTGTATCTATTTCCTCATTACCTGTTTTTGTAAATACTTATTTTGTGGTATATCTCCTTGGAGATTTTAGAGACACCATCCAATAGAAATCGAATGTAGGGCACAAATGTGACTTTAAATCTTCTAGTAGCCATGTTAACAAAAACAAAAAGAAACAGGTGGACTTAATTTTAAGACTATATTTTATCTAACCCAACATATCCAAAATATTACAATTTTCATGTCATAAATAAAAACAAAGAGATGTTTTATGTTTTGTGGTGAGTCTTTGAAATGTGTGTGTTTTCACTTACAGCACATTTCAATTTGGTCAAGTCACATTTTGAGTACCCAACAGTCACATGTGGCTACCATGTCATACAGCACAGCTTTGGAGGAATTCCATGTAGGCAGAGAAAGGCTGCATTGTTTACCCCTTCGTCCTAACTACTCAGAACAGTGCTTGGGGTTTAATAAATATTCGATGAATGAACTAATTTAAAAAAAAGACTCTTGACAACAATTGTAGCTAAACAGAGAGTTGGGTATCTAAGAATGATTGCTCTAAGCAATAGACTCAGGCCCATATTTTTTATGTTGAAGCAGCTCTCTTCATTAGCAGTACAACTAAGTTTTGAAAAGTGTTTTAGAGAAATGCAACAACCCACTGTATCTCATTAGTGAAGAGATTTCAAAGGGAAGCCTTGGATATGAAATAGTACAGCATGTCTCTACAAAGGACTGGTGTGTACTAATGAGCAGGAAATGTGGTATCTGGTAGTGTTGTAATTGCATTCAGAGAGTGTCCCTCATGCTCAAATTACAATTATTCCTTAGACATCCTGTGACTGCTGATCAACTATATGATTTATTTGGACCCTTTGATTTTTCTATTCTCTTCTGTTGCTATTTTATCATTTATCTGTGTAATTACTTATTATGAACTTAGGAGATGAAATGGATTACAGACCAGGGAAGTGAAAACTAGGTCAGTAGAATTTAATTACTGAGTAATCTTTATTGTAAAGCATTTAATACAAATAAACTAAACCTATAATAATTACCAAGCATCATTGGAAGAAAACAGTTCAGAAGAGAATCGTTTGAGCATAGAAAAATACTACATAACTGATATTCCAAAATTATATTCCACATAACTTTAGGAAAAAGCAGTGGAAGTAATGCAAATAAAATCACCTATGTTATCTACATTACCATCATAGCACATCTGTGTTATATCTGAGCAAGCCAGTTTAATTTGTGGCACTAATCTGACAATACTTTAAAAGTTTGTTGACAGCATGTAATTACTAAAAAATTGAATTTATCTCTGAAAGCAAATACTATGAAATACTATGGGTTACTAATTCTCTGCAGTACTAAGAACGTGAGGTTTTGAAAAACTACCATTTAAGGTCCTGCTGTTTTTTTTTGCAAATAGATTCCTGTTTTCTTATCTAGCTTTCATGGTGGAAGATGCTAGGGGCTGTGATATTGTGAGAAAAAAGAAGGGGGTGTGTTACAAATTGCAACATTTCCCTGGAAGAACCTGATTTTCAGTTGAAAGTCTGTTGATGGTTTTAAGCAGAGAAAGAATATTAAGAATATCAAGAGTATAAGAGATGAATAAAGGATTAGAAAGTAACCGCAGAAACATCCAATAAACAGTTAATAAAATGGCAATGAAGAGATACATATCAATAACTACTTTAAATGTATATAGACTGGATCCACTAATCAAAAGACACAGGGTGGCAGCTGGATAAAGAAATGGTCCCATTCATATGCTGGGAGAGTCATTTCAGGCCTAAAGACATACACAGACTGAAAGTGAAGGAATGGAAAATATATTTCATGCAAATAATAGGGAGAAGAAAGCAGGAGTAGCAGTACTTATATGAGACAAAATGGACTTTGAAACAAATTAACAAGAGACAAAGAAAGACTTTATGTAATGATAAAGGGATCAGTCCAAAAAAAGGATATAACCATTATAAATATCTGTGCACCCAACACAGGAGCACTTAAATATAATATAAAACAAATACAGAGCTAAGGGAGAAATAGACTGCAACTCAATCATTTGGGGCCTTTAAGAAACCACTTATGGATAGATCAACCAGACAGAAAATAAATATGGAAACAGAGGCACTGAACAACAAACTATATAAGATGGACTTAATAGATATCTACAGAACATTCCACCCAAAACCAGTAGGATACACATTTTTCTCAAGTGCACATGTAACATTCTCCAGAATAGATAACATATTAAGATACAAAAAGAGCCTCAATGAATTAAAAAAGACTGAAATTGTATCAAGCATCTTTTGAGATCACAGTGGTAAGAAACTAGAAATAAATTACATGAAGAAAACAAAACCCAAAAACACATGGAGGCTAAATAACATGCATCTAAATGTTCAATAAGTGGATCAATGAACATATCAAAGAAGAAATCAAACAGTATGTGGAGACTAATAAAAACAAAGACACAACTCCAAAATTTGTGGGATGCCTCAAAAGTGATTCTAAGACAGAAGTACATAACAATACAAGCCTATCTAAAGAAAGAACAATCCCAAATAAACAGTCTACACTCACAACTGAAGACACTAGAAAAAGAAGAACAAGTGAAACCCAAGTTAGTAGAAGGAGGAACATGATAAAAATCAAAGCAGAAATAAAATGGGGAATAATAAAACAGTGGAACAAAAAGGATGAAACCAAGGGCTGGTTCTTTGACAAACCTGTAGCCAAACTTTTCAGGAAAAAAGGAGGATGCAAATAAAATCAGAAACAAGAAGGTATAGTTACAACAAGCACCACAGAAATACGAAGAATTTTTAGAGAATTCTATGACAAATTGCATGCCAATAAATTGGACAATTTAGAAGAAATGGACAAATTCCTAGAAATATACAACCTTTGAAGACTAACCCAGCAATAGGCAGAACATGTGAACAGACCAGTTACCAGCAATGAAAGTGAATTGGTAATAAAAAATTCCCAACAAACAAAATTCCAGAACCAGATAGCTTCACACATTAATTCTACCAAACATGTAAAGAAGAGCTACTACCCATCCTTCTTAAGGTATTCCAAACACAGAAGAGGAGGGAGTACTTCCAAACTCATTCTATGAGGCCAGCAACACTATAATGTCAAAACCAGACAAAGACACCACAGGAAAAGAAAATTATAGACCAATATCCCTGATGAACATAGATGCAAAAATCCTCAACAAACATTAGCAAACTGTATTTGAAAATACATCAAAAGGATCATTCATCATAACCAAGTGGGATTTATTCCAGGGATGCAAGGATGGTACCCGTCAATCAATATCATATACCACATTAACAAAAAGAAGGATGAAAACCATATGATCATCTTAATAGATGTGGAAAAAGCATTTGAAAAAATTCAACATCCACTCATGATAAACACTCTCAACAAAATGCTATAGAGGAATGTACTTCAACATAATAAAGGTCATATACAACAAACCCATAGCTAAAATCATACTCAGTGCAAAAAGCTGAAAGCCTTCCCTCTAAGATCAGGAACAAGACAAAGATGCCCACCCTCACCACTTTCATTTAACATCATAAATAAATGGATGTCCTAGCCATGGCAATCAAACAATAAAAAGAGATAAAAGGCATCCACACTGGTAAGGAGAAGTAAAACTGTCACTATTTGCAGGCGACATGATACTATATATAGAAAACTCTAATGACTCCACCAAAAAGCTACTAGAACTAATTATTGGATTCAGCAAAGTTTCAGGATACAAAATTAATACACAGAAATCTGTTGCATTCCTATATACTAACAACAAACTCACAGAGAAATAAGGAAAACAATCCCATTTACAGTTGTATCAAAAAGAATAAAATACCTAGAAGTAAACGTAACCAAGGAAGTGAAAGATCTGTATTCTGAAAACTATGACACTGATGAGAAATTAAAGAAGATACAAATAAATGGAATCCTATCCCATGTTTATGGATAGAAGAATTAATATTGTCAGAATGACCCTCCTGCCTGAAGCAATTTACAGATTCAGTTCAATCCCTATCAAAATACCAATGACAGTTTTCAATGAAATAGAGCAAATAATGCTAAAATCCATATGGAACCACAAAAGACACAAAATAACCAAAGCCATCCTAAGAAAGATAAACAAAGTTGGGGGTATTATGCTTCCTGAGTTCAAGCTATACTGCAAAGCTATAGTAATCAAAACAGTATGGTACTGGCACAAGAACAGACTGATAGATCAGTGGAACAGAATAGAAAGTCCAGATGTAAACCCATACATATATGGTCAATTAATATATGATAAAGAAGCCATGAATGTATACAATGGGGAAAAGACAGCCTTTTCAATAACTGGTGTTGGGAAAACTGGACAGCTACATGTAAGAGAATGAAACTGGATTATTGTCTAATCCCATACACAAAAGTAAACTCAAGTGGATTAAGAGTTAAATGTAAGATGTGAAATCATAAAACTTAGAGGAAAACATAGGTAAAAATCTCTTTAACACAATGAGCAGTTTTTTTCTGGACATATTTCTCTGGGAAAGGGAAACAAAATGAAAAATAGACAGTGGGACTACATCAAATTAAAAAGCTTATCTTTTTTGTATACCTTTTTGATGATACCATCAACAGAACAAAAATGCAGCCTATAGTATGGGAGCATATAATCAGAAATGATTTATTGAATAAGGAGTTAACATAAAAATTATATAAAGAACTCAAATGCCTCAAAACCAAAAAGAAAAAAACCAGCAACAAAAAAATAACCTGATTAAAAAATGCGCAGAGAAAAGATGGCCAACAGGTCCATGAAAAGATGTTCCACATTGCTAATCATCAGGGAAATGCAAATAAAACCCACAATGCGATATCACCTCACACAAGTTAGGATGGCCACTATCCAAGACAAGAAATAACAAGTGTTGGTAAGGATGTGGAGGGAAAGAGAACCCTCCTACACTGTTGTGGGAATGTAAATTGGTGCAGCCACTATGGAAAGCAGTTGGAGGTTCAATTCATACAGCCACTGTGGAATGCAGTATGGAGGTTCCTCAAAAATCTAAAAATAGAAATACTATACAACCCAGTAATTCCACTTCCAAGAATTTACCCAAAGAAAACAAAATCCCTGATTCAAAAAGATATATGGAGCCCTATGTTTATTGCTACATTATTCACAGTAGCCAAGATATGGAAGCAACCTAAGTGCCCACCAATAGATGAATGGATAAAGAAGAGGGGATATGTATATATACACACACTGGAATATTATTTAGTCATAAGAAGGAAATCCTGCCATTTGGGACAACATGGATGGACCTAGAGGGTATTATGCTCAGTGAATAAGTCAGGTAGAGAAATACCATAATGACTTCACTTATATATGGAATCTAGAAACAAAACAAAACATAGTGAACAAAATAGCAGTAAACTCATAGACACTGAGAAGTGACTGGTGGTTACTATGGGGGAGGGATTGGGGTGGATGGGTGAAGATGGTGAGTGGATTAAAATGGCACAAACATTCTCAATATAAGTTGTTCATGGGGATGGTAACAGCATGGAGAGTATTGCCAATGATTCTGTATCATCTTTATATGTTGACAGAATAACTGCAGTATTTGGGGTGAGGATTTAATAATGTGAACCACTGTGTTGTATATTTGAAACTAATATAACATTGTACATTAACTATACTTCAATAAAAATTGAAGGAAAGAAAGAAAAAGCGAGGGAGAGGAAGGAAAGAATAAATGAATGTATGTCAGTTTCATGTGTGATAAATGGTGGTGTCCAGGTACAAGAATTTCATTGGAAAAGTTGGGGAGGAATCTTTGGATGATAATTTTTTCTTCTACTTCTTATGTTAGAATATCAGTTACTATTAAAACAAACAAAACAAACTAAAACTGAAGAAACACTACCATATTGAAAACATTATACTCTGTGGTATTGTTGACAGTGAGTGGTAGGTTATGAGAGCTCTTCTTTGTGTGCTCCTGACTCCATTGTAAATGAGGTTTCTTTTATTCATCCTTGCTCTTGAGGATCTAATACTCCAGTGGTACTCAAAGTTTAGTACATATAGTAACAGGCACTAGAGGGCCTGTTAAAATGAGATTGCTTGCTTGGCTCCATTCCAGAGTCTCAGATTTAAAAGCTCTAAAATGGGGTCTAAGAATTTTCGTTTCTGGTGAGTTCTCAGATAATGCCAGTGCTCTTGGCCTGAGAACCACTGCTGTTGTCAGACCAACTGAATCAGAAACTCTCGGGATAGCCCCTAGTAACCTGTAGTTCATGAAGTCATTCATAAAACTGATGCATGATAACATCTGAGAATCACTGATTGAATAACATTGAACAAACCCTGCATCTGGACTGATTTACTTAGCAGTTGAGCAAAGCTTAAAGGAAGAGATTCCAGTTTCATTGTCCTGCCATTTAGTGAGGAGCTATTATGTGAGGGAGGATTTATATACTGCTTGGAGCCAGGAATAGACAATATCCTTTACTCTAGGAGCTAACAGTCCAGTAATGGAGGAAGACAACAAATACATGCCAAGATGCCCTCAAGTCTAGGAACCAAGCACAGAGAGGGCATCTTTAATGTGGTTTGAGGAAGGGGTGGGGAAGCAGAATGGGTGCAGTTTTTGAGCATTATCTTTTCTCTGAAGATTGAAGTTTTCAAACATATTTATCTAGGTGATGAGGGGTGAGAGGGAAAGACATTTCAGGCAGAGGGACTACCTGGCAGGGAAACATGTCTGGAATGTTAACTACTTGGGTGTGAAGTATTTAGAGAGTGTTAGCTGGTTAAATGTGAAATATTTCAGAACTACTACTTGGTTTGGTTTTCCAGGAGTAAAAGGTGCTTGTTGAGGAGTGTCTGGAGCAGAGCTGCTGGGCTGCTGGGGCAGGTTTTACTGTTGGCTAAAATGCTGAAATACTTCCATCTGACTAGTAAATCGCCACCCAGAGCCTGTGTATGATCCTCCCATTGACAACCTGACTGACTTGCCTCATTCCCTTAAATGTCTCCCAAATCTAAAAACTAACCTGGAAAATGCTCAGCACTGAAGGAGGCCTCCCAGTGTATTCTAGGGCCACTGCCATTTGTTTCTGGTGGTAGCTGCCTGGGTCTTGCTGGTTTTTAGTATCAGCCATGAGTTGAAGTAACTGGAGTGAAAATGTAGGGATGTCCACATGGTGCAGGCCTTGTATGCCACATTAAGACATTTGAATGTTATACTGAAGATATTTGCATAGGATAAATGATCCTTCTAGTTTTTCAGGTAATTGCCTATCATGAAAGAGGGCAAACTATATTCAGGAAGAAGGCAGAATGTTCTAATTTTACCCCCTCCTCCCCCCATGAGATCCTCATGTCTCCTAGCAGGATAAACCCCCTGCCATCTGGAAATCTCTAAAACTATGACATTCCTCATTATCTACATATAGTCAAACCTGTTATTTAAAAAAAAATAAGACATCCTTGAGGGCACAGATCTGACTACTCACATGTGGGTTTTCTAGCCCCCATTCCTGAGCCTTATATGTAGTTAAGATCCAATACATATTTGGTGAATTGTGTTAATACAGAGCAAGGATATAAGGAATTCTGCATCATCAAAGAACAAATTATAATGAGCAGTATTTAATGCCAAATGATTACTGGGGAGAGGGAATTTGACTTTTTGAAAAATAGAAACACCTGCAAACTATACATTTAATAATATTTTCAACATTAATATTAGATCTTTTGGATCTTAGAAATTCTGATTCTGTCAAATTTTATATTTTTTAAGAGAAAGGAATGATAGATATTTAATATCTTTAGAGTGGTGATCACATCTCATTAATTATGTTCACCTCAGTCCTATATGTAATGTCAGGAGCACAGTCCATATTAACAGATGGACAGATAAGTAAGTAGCATAAGCAATGGGCACAGGAATCAATGAGTTGTTCTCCAAATATGCATCGAAATATTTTGTTTAAGGTATAATGTAAGAAGGATTTGAGTCCACAATTTAAGTAAATATGCATGTTTGATGATAGGAAAAGATACACAGGTATAATGTAAGAAAGGTTTGAGTCCACAATTTAAATAAATATGCATGCTTGATGAGAGGGAAACATACTAATACACACAAAAGGAATGTTTCTATTTACAGAAATAATTTCTTTGAATGTCAGAGAACTAGATTTATTGTGTAATTTCAATAAATTTCTGCCTGAGGGTAATCTCTAGATAATCTATCCCAATGGAAATTTATGAGATTTGATAGTATTTTATAAATATCCTTGTGCCTATTTGCTACTTTTCTCTGATTTTCTTCAGTCATTTTTTGAACGACTTGTCTTCTTGTGTCCAAGTCGCCGCAAATTTGGCCACAGTGAATGAACTCGAGTAGTAGTTCATACAATTACTCCATTCCCCAGGGTTGGCTGAGTCAGAGCAACGTGTGCTCAAGTATTTCATCACAGGCCAAACTGGTAGTCAGGTTGTGAAGACAGTTACACTGTATTTCCTCAAGAGGGCCATGAGGAGTTCCAGAGGCTTGTGGAGGCTACTGTCAAAATCAAAACAAAGAAGCAAGCTCTCCCTTCCAAATGAACCAAAGCCGGAAGGATATAATTTAAGGATCTATAAAAAAGAATAGTTTGCAACAGGTAGCCCTAACGATTGGAAGGCAAATATTTAGATGATTAATCAAGAATGCTATTAAAAGATGCACTGAGTTCCATTGCCCATTTAACCCCCCTCTCTTGTTGGAAGGTAGTTGTGTATCTAATTCAGCTTTCTTCTGGAAGAGCAATAGTTGGTGCATTGATGCCGACCGTGGCTTGCAGATGGGAGTTACTGTTGGGTCTCAGCTTTGAGGCCTTGGGAATCCATTTTACTTATTCCTTGGGGCTGCAGTTTGTGGAGATGCTGAGCCAAATGTAGGAGACTATATTTTTCAATAAGGTAATTGCTTATGCCCAGAAATAGAATTCCCGTTAGAGTGCCTTTCACAGAGTACACACTCAGTTTGCAAAGTCTGTTAAGCAGAGCAAGACATCTGATTCAACTGATTGGCATGTTTTCTTCCAGTTGCCAGTAAGTTAAGACTGGGAAGAAAAGCAATAGAATGAGAAATTAATTTTAAGGGATAGTATGACCAGTTAATGATAGCACAATACATTTTTTTTCTTTTTTTAGGGCTATAACCTGGCTAACAAATCAGAAAATAGGTACTAGTCAAATGTTCTTTACCCTGATTAGTGCTGAAGTTTACACAGGTACATTTGTTAGTGCTTAGTTTGTTTTTTAACTGCTCAAATCTTTCATTACATGATATCACATTACAATTCCCAAAACGGTATTTTTTCATTCAGTCTTTGTATTTTAGACTTTTATGTTGCTTTTTTTCTGATGGTATCAGCAGCTTCCAGGTACATGGTATTTTGATACAATGTAGTTGATGATCTACGGATACATTAACTGAGTAATCAAATGCCTCCCTGACTGTGGCAATAAAAAAGGTTACAAGAGAACATTTTGAAAGCTCATATGGGAAGGCACCTTCTATAGTGGAAAACATGTATGTTGGAGGCAAACAGACCTCAAATTGAATCCTATTTCTGGTACCAACTAGTCATGTGACCCTGGGCAAAGTATTCAACCACTATAAGCTTTAATACATTCATTCTTAAAATGTTAATACTGCAAACTATTCTAGGGTTTTATGAGGATTAGCAAAAAAGCATTATGGGGGGGCAAAAAATAGCATTATGTTCCTAGAACATGCTTGATACATAGTAAAAATTCAGTAAAGGATAGCTGTAATATTGAGGTATATGACAAAAAGTCAACATAAACTCCCAAAGTGGATGAGGAATAAGATACATATATGTCTGTTAGCTAGATTATGACATTGAAGAAGTCTGACCTCAGGCATAATATTGCAGTTTATTGTTTATTTCTTACAAGGTAATTAGTATGCTAGGCGCTTCCTCATACATCTATGTCTTCAGCCTCATAATACATCTGTGAAATATCTATTTCTATCCCCGTTTTATAGATGGGAAAACTAAGGTGGTTTGAACCAAGGAAGACAACGGAAAGTAGAATTAAATGGCTGGTTGTCAGTACCACCGAGAATAAAGCCAGGAAAGCAGCCTATGCAGAGGGATTCAGACATCGTTGTTGATACATTTTCTGGGAAACCATTTGTTGTTCTTCCTACACCAGATTAAGGCTCCTGCTCTTTGCTACCATGACACTCCAGGTGCTCTGCTCTTGGGTTCACCGCACATCACTAGAATCATTTGGAGTGATAAAATTATACTTCATGTTTTCTCATGCACTAGATCTGACCTTCTGGCCCTAGTATATATGACAGGCTCTGGCACTTAGATATTAAGGTGGACAGGTGGTGATGTAAACGTGGCAGGTTGCTCTTTTGTCCTCCGAACTTCCTTCCCAGAAGCAGGCCTTTTGATAGATAAATGCGAGAAAAATAAATGATTTTATTAGTGTAATGAAGAGGAGTTGTATCGTGTAAGAGTCAGCTAATATTAGCAAGAGAATGGCTGGTTTGTCCTATAAATGTTTCCCTCTAAGGAAGCTAAGAGATTTAATCAGCTGTGGTGTCCACAACTCATCTGAGAAAAAGAATTCCCTGGTTTAGGTAATGGTAATGATGCTATAGCAGGGATAAAAAATCTCAGTGGCTCAAAAAGTAGAAACTTGAATTTTCTCATTTAAAGATGAAGTGGTGGTGGGGGAGGAGGGCTCTCCTCCACATGGCCATTGAATCCAGGTGGTTAAGTGCTCTGTGAAATGAAGTCTGTCTGTGAGCCCAGGAGGAAAGGGAAAGGAGTTTTGAACAATAAGCTAGCTTTGTGACATTAACTTGAATAGAAAGGTACTCAGTCATCTAATGCAATTTTTTTGTGGTTCTCTAAAGACTTTACTCCACAATTTTGCTTTTATTTTCTTTAAGTATTTTTATCCTGGTAGAGTATGTTTTGCATTAATATATATGCAAATGCAGTAACTTTATTTTCCAATGCATAAATCGATGTTAGTGATTAACTTATGAGCAATTCAATGAAAACATGCATATTGCTTATATTGTATACAAACACTAGAGGGTATAAGGTGAAGATGTGCTGCAGACAGTGGGTTCTGTAAGAGGGCAGAAGAAAGAATTTCTGGATGACTCATAGACACAGTTTATTGTGAGCTCATCAGCCTGATCTTTGCAGAGAACACAAAGGGGACAGATGGGATGGAGTGAGTTTATACATCTTCACTGTCCCTCACAAACCCCTGTAGAAAGTTACACAGTTTTTATAAAATATATATATATTTTTTGAAACAATCGCACATTTACAGAAAGGTTTTAAGTATATTATAAATATCTTTTTCTTTTTCCTGAACCATTTGTGAGCAAGCTGATGACCTATTGCCCAAACCCTCCTGAATATTTTAGTGTGCATTTAGTGTATGGAATGATGTATTATTCAGCCATTGTGACTCCAACATCATCTAATCCTCAGTCCTCATTCATATGTCATCAGCTGTTCCCATAATGCTCTTTACGGTAGAATAATCCAGTTCAGGATCCTGTGTTTCATTTGATTGTTATGTCTCTTCATTCTCCTTAGGTCTAGAACAGTCTTTCCTTGACTTTAATGACCTTAATAATTTTGAATATGAGAGGCCAGTTGTTTTTTAGTAGAATGCCATTTAGTTTATTTAGGCTTTTTATTATGACCAGATTCAGATCCTGCATCTTTAGAAGAACATTATGGAAATGATGCTGTGTTTTTCTTTTATCATCTTATCGAATGGTACACAGTTTGATTTGCTCAAAACTAGTGATGTGAACTTTGATCACTTGATTCTGGAGGTGTCTGTCATGCTTTTCCACTTACCTTCCCCCTGTGTAGATAATAACTATATCATGGGATGGCACTGGGAGCTATATTAATATCCTATTCTTCATCAAACTTTCAATTTGGTCATTTATTACTTATTTTGATCAGTATAGACACATTTAAAAAAACATTTTTAATTCAGTGAGTTTTTATCCATTGTTGCCAACCATGCATGCACAGCGTAGTCTCCAGGCTCTAAAGTGAAAGACAAAAAAGTTAAACTGATAGATACTCTCTCAAAAGGCAGAGCTTGCAGCTTGAGTGCAAATTAATTGTCTATTAAAGGGAACATACTGTTTGGAAGGGTATACTAGAATCAACTCTAAGCAACAGTGTTCATGGCACAATCCAAAACTTTTTTAACACTTGAGAACTAGAAAAACATGATCCATTCTGAAGAGAAAAGGCAATCAATGGAGACTGACTCCAAGATGACCAGAATGTTGGAATTAGACAAATATTTTCAAGCAAGTTTTATGACTCTGTTTAATAATGTGAAGAAAAATATGCTTGTACTGTATGAAAGGTTACAGTATCTCAGAAAATGAATAGAAACTTTGAAAGAACCAACATACAATTCTTGTGAATAGCTCTTACTCCAGTGTGGGTCACAGAGTAGATGCTTTAAAAAATGTTCATTAAGTAAAAATGAGCCATTTCATTATTCTTCTCCTTACCTATTTGTCTTTAAAGTCCTTCTCTTATTCTTTTCATCTGTCTGTTTAAAATTTGGCTTTATTCTTTTAAAAAGTTTTTAGCCCTAAGATATTAATTTCTTCATTCAAACATTTATTGAGCAGTTGTTATGTGCCAGATGCTGTTCTAGGAGCAGTTTATTAAAAATAGAAGAAGAAAAAGATGAAGAAGAGGAAGGAGGGGAAGAAAGTTCATTGCTTCATGAAGGCAGGGATATTTTTTTCTATTCCTAGTACCTAATATAATGCCTGGGACATAGCCAATCACTCTAATTAATATTTACTAAAAGAATGAATAAATAAGCATAGGATTGAATGAAAATACACCATAAGGAGATCTCTACTTTAACTTTTATCTATATTTTGGTCTTTTAAATTCTCTTAATCTTGAGCTCCTAATTTTATGTATTTCTTTTTTCATACTTTTTTCTCTTTTTTTTTTATTTGTGGGGGCAGGGGTTTGTTAGCATTTTCCCTTCATAGCATCATCACTCTATGCATTTTCCTGACCATCTGTCTTTCAGTATGGAGAGGTAGAATTCACTGATTGGCCATCATTAATTTTTCTCTTTCAACCTTTATAGACTAACATGAAAATATTAAATTTCAAGACAGTTCTTTATTGATCATAGCTAGTCCTGCTGCCTGTGAAGGAGGCATGGTCTGCCTTCTGAGCGGCTTCTTTTCTTTCACAAGCCAAGGTAATAGCTCCCTTCAATAGGAATACACATGGAGATGTTTGACGTCAGACAGATTTCAGAGTAAATGTATGTGGATTCAGGCTTCAAAAAATGACTCCACAGTGCTACCTTGTTAATAGTTATTCAAATATGACTGTTTTCATTACAAGTAAGAAAAGTTCAAATCAAACTGGCTCAAGTATAAAGAGGAAATTTATTAATAGCCTTATAAAATCTCTGGTGAAACCAGGTGATAGAGTGATTCAAATAATGTCACCATGTCCAGCCTTGTACTCACCACTTCTTCGCTCTGATTCCCACTCCGTGTGTTCCCTTCTCGGGCAGGTGTTCTCTTTATGGTGGAGACATGACTGCCAGAAGCTTCTGACTTACATTTAGTCTCTGTATTTTTCTTTGAGTGCCTCTCAGCTGCCTGATTAGACACCTCTGTCCACATGCTATTACAAAAGCATCCATTATGTCCAGGGGCAAGGAATACGCTATCGTTCAGACTTACTTCCTGTGTCCACCTGTGGGGGAGACTGCTGGTGCCCCGAAAAGATTCCCTCAGATTTACTTTACAGGTTCTTTGACCTCATCCTTCACGTCTGTGTCTTTGCTATGATTGCCTTGAAGCTACAATCTTAAGAAGATTGCCCTGGGTTGCCCTGGCCCACAGAGAGATGCATTGTAGGAAGTCAGATATCTGGCATCTTGTGCCAGTCCTAGGGTAGCCCAAAGTCATTGATTAGATTGGTGTGGTATATAAAAGCTCAGTTCTCTCGCCATGAGGCAAAACAAACTCTTATTTTCAATTTATACTACAGAATTTTCTCTGGCATCAGACTGATGCTGGAATATCACCTGAAATCAAATCAAACACTTGTTTGACTTCTTCCCATTCTGATCTTGCTTCTCCCACTTTGCTGATTTATCTGGGAAACACTTTCTTAATAAGTCACCTGCCCTCAAATCCACAACTCAGAATCGGCTTCCAGGAGAACCCAGCCTTAGAAAACATCCTTGAATGTAGGAGTCCAAACAAATATGGGGTCAGAGTTGGAGAAGGAGGGTATCCGAGGAAAATCAACACGCAATTATCAGGTAGGGTATTGAGGCTGGTAAGTAAAACAGTAAGATTCTACTATGGGTAACTTCCAAATTAGTACAGATTTAATTCTTTTAATCCTCCTTTTCTCAGGGGCAAATATTTCCTCTATAAAGTGTGTAGTAACAGTTCCCTCTGGTCCATCTTCCATTTTTATGTTATTAATGCTGTTCTGTCCTCTCTATTTGTTTTGATGTTTTCACTTTGGTTGACTGATTCCAATGCCAGCTTATTTAGAGATATCCTGAGGTATTTAGAGTCTTTTCTATTGAGATCTGTGTGATACAGACTATAAAAATTATGTATCTGAGCTTGGTTTGTCCATCATCAAATCAAAAGCTTAACCTAAAGCTTCTTTAACCATCTTAACTTAAAGCTTCTCCTGAACTTAATGTTTCCTACAGATCACATGCTTTCAGGGGATAAATAAACAATCTTGATATATTCCTTTGTCAACTTAATTTCACTCCCAATCTTCTCACCATTGGCATGATAAGATATTATATATCTCATATTTAAATAGTGTTTTTCTTTCAGTGTCTGTCTGATTCAAAAAAAGTACCATGGTTTGCTTTATTAAGATGTATTTTAAGAATTTCATAATATGTACCTACTTTCCCTCAGTCAATGTATGGTTGCTGTTAAGTCCATTAAGTGGTCTACTAACAGACCAGACATTTCTGTATATGCATTACATTCTGTGAAATTCTAAACAGGCTTTGGGGTAAGAATTTAAAAAGAAACCAACCAACCTGTAATCCATCTTTAGGAATGCCAGTAGTCCAAACTCCATATCTAACTTTCAAATATTATTTATTCACTCTATTAACACTTCTTTCCATAGTCACTGTTTCTTACTTCTGTGTGAGTTATTTCAGCTTTTTACAAATTCCATTCGTTACAGTAATAAAGGTCCATTTAGAGGGGCTTCAACAACCCAGTTTTAAATGTTGTTTTCTCCCTGAAACTGGCCTGACCATACATAATGCTACTTTGTTTTTTCCTCAAAGGTTTCATTTATCATTATGCATAGCTACTTATGGCTCATCTTCATATCCCTAGCACTTAGCACATTCACAGACATATAGCATGTGCTCAACTAATGTTGGTTGAATCGATGCTTCATGAATTATATTTCATGAACAATCTGGTAACATTTGGTGCTGCAAGGTCTGATTTTAAAATAATTGTGTTTATGGGTTGTTGACCTGCATATTCAGAAGGTCTTTGAAGTCTATAAAACTTATCTGTATTATCTTTGTGTAACCCTCACCAGACACCATTAGGCAGGCATAGTTTCCACCATACAAATGCAGAAGTAGAGATGCTTAAGAAACATTAAATGACTGGTGCAAGGTCACACAGCTAATAAGTGATGAAGTTTTTATCAAACCCAGGCCTTCGAACTCCATACCACAATTCCCTCTTCATTCTCAGATTGGTGGCCTGGCATAGCTCCTATCCCATATCCTGTCTCTCTAACTTTCATTGTTCCTGAGACAGGTCTAAAAATACATGTATTATTTAATTCCTTCTTTTTAATTAGGGGATAACATGTTCTGTAATCTTTTTCTCTTGAACCCAATACTGGCTTTTTTCCCCCCCTCAATTTTGTAACCTGATCTATATAAATTCCTTTTCTTTGTTTCTTGATTTACTTTAATTCTGTTCAAATTCCTTTACTTTTGTCTCTTTCTATTTATGTTCTCACATGGGTCATTTCTGCAAAAGGACTTCTTTATTTTGTTTTCTAAAGCCCATGGCTTTTCTCTCTCCTTGGGGTATTAAAAAATCTTTAAAAAATGTCTTATTTTCTGATGTCTTTCTTAGCTTAAAATATATCAGAGTTATATATCCTTGGTGACATTACTTTATATTTGTTATAGAAAGTTGGGAAATAGTGATATCTTTTTATTACTGAATTGCCAATACTAGCATATGATGATCTGGCACAAACATTTATGTGGGACGCAGTCACAGGGCATGCACAAAAGAGAGAATGGGTGGCATATAACAAAGCTGAGACATGAAAAAGTATGAGAACTGTTTTCAAAAGTTTAAAATACAAAATAATGTCAAAGCAGTATAAACATTTTAAAGATATTTGCCATAAGATTAAAAAGAATGGCCTGGACCTACTCTGTAGAGAAGTGATCTAATGCTTACGAATGACTAAGAGACAGGTCAGTTTTTCAATTTCAACTTCTGTTCTTCTGATTTCTTTCTCAAAGAGAGTTGCATAACAGCTTTAGCAGCTCTCAGAATGAAGCACCGAGTCTGACCTAGAATAACAGAGAAGGTGACCTCAGGCAAGTGCCAGGATGTGAGCAGGCATGGCAGTGGGCCCATATTAAAGGAAAATGTTCTGTAGATCCATGATTTCTCATATCCTTTAATACATACATATCATTTACATATTTATTTTTTTCCTCTTTTTTCTTTTTTTGACAGAAAATAAATTCTTCCAATGAAATCTTAGTGGAAGACCGATACATAAAACTATGGGGAGAAGAGTGGAGATGTGGAACTTAATGTTTCTGTTTTCCTATTTCTTGCTCTCTATCTCTTTCCAGAGCACTTGCAAATATGTCATTCTCAGGTTGAAGTATAAATGGCTATCAGTTGTGGTATGTTAAAAATGAAGAATCTCGTGTCTCACCACCAGTAATTGTTAATAAAAATAAAACAAAAAAGAATGTAAGTATCTCAGGTGATGCTGATCTAAACACTGTCAGAGCTGCACACAATCCAAAACCAGTAAAATAGAGATAAATTGCCCTTTGGTTTGCAGACTAACAGAAAGGGTAAGAACCTGAGGTAGAAGGAATGAATGAAAGGCATCAAGTTCCAAACAGTTACAAGTTAATGCAGACAGAGGTTTTAGTGGTGTCATCAGCAGTTAACCATGACTGGTTAAATCCTTTTACTCATTTATCTTTCAGACTTGGTGTTCATGGGGCGTGTTTGTGACTATGGAGCAACTGGGAATTTAGGACAAAATAAGACAAAACAAAGCACTGTTTTTCCTGCTCTTCTCAAGGAAGCTCCGTCATTTCTTGTCGCCAGGACAATTCAGCCAACTCAGAAGGCAGCTAATGCTTCTCCAACAATAAGTTTTACCTTGTCCCCTCCACCTCCCATGGGACATTGCCAGCTTAGCTTGGCGCCCGTCCTTTTTCATCACCTGCCTGCGTGCAGCAGTTTCCCAGGGGCCTGGGTGGGATCCCTCACTCACTGGTATTTCACCCTTTCCGTATAACTCCCCTCATGGGTACTGAGGAATCTTTTACCTTCGTCTCTATTTTGTGGATGTACATCTACAGGGAGAGTTTGCTTTTCAGTAGCTACTTTGTCACGTTCCTTCTCCTTCGCTATCTGGGCCCCAGCTGTCAGTCACGCACCTCAGCCACGAGGGTGACGTGGATGGCTCCACTCCAGCCAACTCGGCTTCTGATTTTACCTACCGTTGAAAGAACCTGTCAGGTACATTCCTCAGGTGCAGTTTTTGCTCTTCTCACAGGGAAGCTGACCCCTGCGTGTCAACTAGCCCCAACCCTGTTCACCCAAAATAAGTTTTGGTGGAAATATGGAACGTGAGAAGGAAGAACTCCTCCTCCCGGCATGCATTCAGTGTCTCTGAACAGGCTGGGTCCCTTCACGACCCCAGCTCCCTCCTGATAGGTCTGTCGTGCCTGTAGTGCCTCTCAGGTGTCCCTGGCCCCGCGGTTCAGGTAACCCTGCCTTTTTCTCCCTTTGTCTCTCCTGCTCTACAGTATAGTGGCTTTTTGCTGTTGCTAATCCTGGGACTATCTTGACTTCTCAGCTCCTCCACGACCTATGCAACCAATACCCTGAATTAAATTCCCTCTGACATAAATACTTCAAATGGTTTCTGATTAAAACCTCACTGTCATACCTCACTGTTTCTTCTCAGTTCCCTTCCTTTACCCTCTTTCCCTTTTCTCTCTTTTTCCTCCTTCTCTTCTTTCTCCTCCTTCCTTTTGCAGCTAAGGAACTTCTCAACTTAAGTGTAAGACTCCAAACCTATTTCAGTTTTCCCAGTGCGCTCAAATGTGAAGCTTCCTCCTGTCGTATCCCAATCTCTTGAAATTAAATTTCCATTCATCAAAGGAGATTTTAAATTGGTTGAAAGGATTTTTGATGGTTATAATTATAGTCTGTGACCATTTAAAACTAAGATGAAAAGAGTGATTACAAAGTACTGAATCAGAATCATCTGATGATTATGTAGATGGAATAAGAAAGATGGAGAAGTCCATATGCTAGTTTATTTAGGAGAATCTTGTGTCATTTATGCTATTAAGCATTAGGTGAGAAGGGTTGCTGAGACCAGACATCAGAAATATGTTTTCCAAGGAAATAATCTTTCCCTTGTCTGGAGAAAATCATGCGCTTCTCTGCAAGTAAGCTTGCCGGAGGAATTCTCAAAAGAGTGTGGACATTCTGCAGTGGAGACTCCTGACCTCCAGGCTTGATTTGTCCCAGATCTATCAGCTATGCTTATTGGTAGTTAGAGATCATAGAAAACTGTACTTTTCCCCAACAGAAATATTTTCATTCTGGTAGCAGCATATGGTAGTGAAGGATCATATGCCCATGTCCTTCACTCCCAAAGAACCCATCACTACCACCATCACACCATCCTTACACACACACACCACACCACTCTTACACACACACACTACACCACACTCACAAACTTAATATGCACATATGGGGAGATACACACTAGTAATTGTTCTCATCTGTACCCTTCGGAAAATGTTTCTCTGGATCAGGAAACAGTGTCAAAGGCTTTCAGCATTTGGATTTCTAAATTTTCTTGATAATCTAAGTTGTTGAGTAAAAGGTAAAAAGCTGGATGGATGTCAGATTGTTAGATCGAAGGAACTTTGTATAAGTAGTGTATCTTTAAGAGAGGGATTATTAGGCATTTTCTGGATTTGAACTCTGGTTCCCATTTGACCTTAAACAAGTCATTCAATCTCTTTAAAGTTTGGTTTCATTATTTTTATAATAGTACTTAATTTATAGGGTTATTTTGAGGATTAAATAATGTAAGTCCATTAAAAAGTATATGCTACCTAGCAAGTTGTAAACCTTCAAAATAGTTGTTGGTGTTGTAGTTTTTCTGTTACACATACAACTCCCAGGATATGTTATGGTGTTCAATAACATAAAATTCAATATTGTATGTCTTCTACAGTTACACTGCTCTATAAAGATTCTTGAAGTTGCAGAATGATGAGCTAAAATACTAAAAATATTTTATTGAAGAAAGCTTAAAACATATTAAACACACTTTTCTAAAGACAGATAAGTAACAAATAATTAAAGATTTTCAATTAGTGTAGGAGTTTTATTATTGAACTTTGCTATCATCCTTTAATTATTTTCAATAGCCTGTGCAACCAGAAAAATATTAATTTTCTCATGTAATGTGAATTTGTCTTATCTACCACTAATCCTTTAGTGCTTTGGTTCTGTCCTGATATTTCCTCTGCTCATTCATTTCCACTGAACCTGTTTCCTTCTTTCATCATGACAATGGAGTTTGCCTTCACTTTTTAAATCATTCAGTTCCTTTTTTGCATACAAATGTAAAATGCCACTCATTTTGAACCCTAAGGTTGACACAGTAAAGATTCAGCAAAGAATTCTAGGAAAATGGTGTTGTGTCCATGTTTTTTTTTTCCCTTTTCCTTCTAATGCTAGTCATCTGCCTCATGGCTCACATGGCTGCTAAGACAACCTGGTTGCATTCTCCTGGATGCATGTAATGCATTGAGGGTTGTGGGAATCCAGTTAGTGAGAACTGGTGTAGATTAGGATTGAGACTGAATAGTAATAACATCTAAGAGTTCAGGAATAAGCATTAGAACTCAAAAGGTTCCTGCGAGAGTTTAGCTGAGTGATCTGTGGGAGCCAGACCAGCTACATAATTTGGGGGCCCAGTGTGAAACAAAATGTGGGAACTCTTGTTCAAAAATGATTAAGAATTTTAGATAATGATAGGAGAACATTAAACCAGGCATGAGACCCTTCTAATTTCAAGCCTATGTGACTACACAGAACACTTACCCATGAATCTGGTCCTGGGTTGGAGCAGGTTTTAAGAAAAGGAGAGTATAAACATCAGTCTTTTGTGATTGTGTCAGTCTCTTTAACCCAGGAATCAAGGAGGTGAACCCCTGGGCTGAGTCCTCCCATCCATGACGCTCAGGGGGTATGAGGTGACCGGGGAGCAGAAAGGCTTCCTGCTAAGATCATGTCAGGGGACTGGCAGTCTGCATGTGACCATATCAGCAGCCTTAGGGTTTGGTTTCCTCTTCTTATTCTACGTCGATCGAGAGGTCCTAACAAATGTTATCAAAAGAAAAAAAATGAAGGAAGACAAGAACTGACACAAACATTGAGAGAATAAACTTTTTCTTAAAATAATAATATTGTATATCAGAAAACATAAAACATTTTTCAAAAATCTAAGATAATTCAGGTCTCATTACTGAGACTTCCATCAAACTCCCCACTAAATTATTGCATGTTATCCTTTGTCTCTGGCACTGTTCCTTGAGAAACTCAAGTTAAGACAGGTTCTGTTTAAAAAACGGGAGGAGCTGTGTGTTCCAATAAAGGAACAGGGAGTTGAGTGGATGCTTTAACACTAGACAGTGTATTTTTATATCCCTTTATTTACTGCCTTTTAAAATGAGATTAGGTCTTCCATTATTTTTTAAATGTCTCTGGTAATGTTGATTTCCTTAGGTGAAGGGTAATAGAAGAACCAAGTGTTCTGTGATGGATCTTCAATTAACTACAGAATATACAATGGTGGGTAAAAGAATTTGCTACTTTTGAATACAATGCTCTTAATTAAAAATTTGTCAGGAAGAGCAGTCCTAATTTTCCTTTATGTCCTTTGAAAATTTGCCAGGGATTTAAAAGCCTTCCATCATTACTCATGGCTTCTGGACTTTAACAGTCCCTTAGCTCCTGAGTTAATTTTATGTCCCAAGTCAAAATTATTTCTTTAGGCTTTCTTTTCTATGTCACCTAATTTAGTAAGTTTTTGGAATGGTTATTCTGATTATGCTTTTGTTATTTAATTATGTGATTACTGTGATAATTATGCTATTCTGGAAGCAGCTTCTAAATAGAAAACTCTCTGAGACTGATCTGGGAATTTTCCAGTTTTATGCCCATCTCTTTTGATCTTAAGGTTGTCCAAGGAATGATGTCATGTTAATGAACATCAGAAGTAAGACCAGCACTTGAGCTTCCTTTCTCTATTGGATTCAGTTAAGAGAGCTCTTCCAATTACAACCTCTATTTGCTTAGAAGTTAGCAGCCAGGGATAACAGTTTCTCCAAGGGCAGCCTTCTAAAGTTTTGTGGCTTCTTTTGTTTCTAGCATTTCCTTCTAGGTTAAATCTCTCTGAACTGTTTTCAAACAGAGGAAGAAACTCTTAAAGGAAAACAGCAAATTTGCACTGGGGTACACATTTGAATGTCAAACATTTTACTCTTGCAGCTGAATTATACCTCTCATGTTGAGCCCATGAGACTGAACAGAAATATGGCAGAAATACACTCTATCTATATAAATCTGGTCCCAGTCACTTACCCCTGGCATCATTAAAATGGACGTCGGGAAAATCACAATGCTGTGACCAAGTATGTAAGCTTATAGCTGTTGATGCTGATTGTCTGAGGCCAAATCCTGACTCTTCCACTTATTACCTGATTCTGACAAAGGTTAATTTCTTTAAACTTCTGTGTCCTCATCTGAAGTACAGGCAATGACTACAATTACCTTATCAAATTGCTAGGCCCATGTGAAACGCAAAGTGTTAGCTGTTATTCATTATACCTGCTAACATAAAGTGTAGTCAGTAAACGCCTGCAATATCTATGGATTTCTCTATGATGCCTATGAACTGTCTTTTAGGTTTTTAGAAGGTGAGGAAGCAAGGAAGAGCCACGGAAAGTTGCGATGAATTTAAAATCAATGCCTTTAGGGGAAGCAACACTATGTATTGGTTAAGATCATGGTTTCTTGAGCTTAAAAGCCTGGGTTCACATCCCAGCTCTGCCATTTATTAGCCCTTATTAGCACTTGAATGAGCTACTTAACCTCTCAATTCCTGTTTCCTCATTCTGAAATGAAGGATAGCTATAGTGCCAACTTCATACCGTTGATATGAGAGTTTAATTATTCTTAAAGCAGTTCCTGGTAGAGCAGGCTTCATGGTCAAGTAAACTGCAGTTGTACAGGACACAATGACATAAATTGCAAATGAACACCATGATAAGTGAAGAGATAGACTGTGAAGGAAAAGAAAGATCTTTATATTTTAATATCTTTTATAGCACTTTTCTCTTGACTTTTGAAAAACTCTGCATTTTCCTTTTGCACATGGCCCTAACAAACTGTGTAGCTGGACCTGTTGCTTGGCATATTATAAGGATTATGTATCTACATCTATATTTATATCTATATAACTATAAAACAATCAGTGGTGGTTCCAGATTTTTGTATTGGAGTGTTGTATTCATAAAAGGAAAATCCAGAATTTCTATCTCTGAAGAGAATTATTCAAACAGGGAAAGATAGCTTACTCAGTATCTGAACTTGTCACTGTGAGTTTTATATTCTTCATGGGAACACCTGCTATTCCTAGACTGGAAACTTTTTCTTCTATATTGCAGATGGTCCCAAATAACCAGATGGTCAAGGTCTATAGTACACAGTTTGTTTCTTTCACCCGCTTTTAGGCACTTTTCATTGTTCCTCAAAAGAACTTCTCAGCTTCCCAAACCCTTTCAAATACATGATTTCATCTAAACCACACAGCCTTTTGAATTAGGCACTGGAGAAGTTAAAAAATGATGTGTATGGCTGTCTAGTTACCAATAGCCCCTGGAGGGGCATCACCTGCTGAGCCCATCACAACCCTGGGTCTGACCCCTCAGTCTCACAGATTCAGAAAGCAGTGTCAGTTTATCAGAGCTTTACTGGACTTAGGCATGCTGACTCACATCAACTAAACCCACAGGAGAATGAAGTATAGGATACAGAATGCCAATGCTGTAATTTATAGAGAGAAATGTAACTTTCCAGCCACACCAGAACATTCTCTCCTCGTAGAAAATCATACTGGGAAACTAGATTATCAGAAGGCAGCTTGTGAGCACGGAATCAGAACAAAGAGAGTTGACTGGATAACTCATATGTTTAATGGCATCAGGCTCCAATGGTCTGATAGATCTGTCTTGTCAGTCGAATTGGGCAGGTTTGCATCATTTTATCTTCATAGGACACTTAGTTCCCCAGTCAGTGCTGGAAGCAGTACTGGTAATTCATGCCTTCCGTTCTCTCATGCTCCTTGCTGACGAACTCATTTTCTGATGGATGCATTCTTTCCTGAGATATGTGATATTTTATCAATATTGTAGCAGCCAGATTCTTTTCCTTTCTGCTCTGGCATAGGGAAAACTTTTTCTTCCTTAAGGCACTTTTCATATAAAAGGGATTTTGTATAATTCATGTCAGTTTTAAGGTTTAACTCAGCTTTTTTGACTATATTGTTCTCATCACTACCTTCAGGCAGTTCTATCTTCATTTTACAAAACAGAAAACAGACTCAGGAAATTATAATAATTTTTCTGAGGAAGGAATCCACTGTTTACATCTCTTCAGGGTTTTTTTTTTTGTTTGGATGCAAGTTTTAATGACCTTCTTCCTACTATGTCACTCTATACTACATTTACCTTCTTGAAATTTAAATAATTCTTGATTTCAAGGCAGCGTTATATTAATTTCCTACAAAATTTCATGACTTGACCTACAAAAATACTACAAAGCCTGTCTCTTAGCTCTTGTTCCGACTTCTCTCTCTCCCTCTTACTCCTCTTCAGCCACACTCACATGTTCTAGCCTCAGGGATTTTGCACGTGTTTTTTCCCTCTGCCTTCAATTCTCTTGCCTTAGATATGCCCCCTCCTCCACTCCTTCAGTTCATTCAGAGCTCCACTCAAATTCAATGCTGTCTAAAATTAGACCACTGTCACTACCCCATCCCAGTTCCACCCTTTACTTTTCTTCATGGAACTTAACACTAAGTTGTATCTCGTGTAAATCATATGCATATGTTTTTTATGTGTTTATTGTCTGACTCTCCTAGTAAAACAGCTTTGAAAGAGCTTTCTTGTCTTACTCATTGCTACATCCTCATTCTTCTGAACAATCTCTATCTACTGCACTGGGCTATTGTGGAATTAAAAAGTGCCTGTAGGGCTCTTAGCATCAATATTGGTCTTTATTGAGTGGGGGATGCATACTTCGTTATTTAACATTCATGTGCTTCTTGGCTCATTCACTGAACAACTTTCTCTTGATTCTTTTGTGTTCAGAAGTAGGTGTTCATTAAATATATGAGGTAACAGAGAGATTAATGACTAATGACATGCTATGGGAGTTGAGAGGAGGAAAGAGTCACTTCCAATTGGGCCAGCTTTAGGAGAATATTTATGGAAATGGCAACATTTAAACCAGGTCTTGAAGGTTGAGTTTAATTCATTTCTGTGGACATAGAGATAATAGGCACTCATACATTTACCATATGTTCTATAGCACTCTGCTCTGTATGCTCCATGAGGGAAGAAATTTTTCTATCTAGTTTCTTCATGATATGTATAATATGAAGTCTTGATATATTGAGTACTTCTTGAGATATAGATGTCAAAAATATATATTTCATTATATGTTTTATATATACATACATATGTAATTATTAGATTCAAAGAAAAAGTGAAGTGTTACAAAATTTACAAAGATGAAGATGAGATTTTTGATAAATATGCCACTGAAGATTCTAATTGAAAAAAGGTGAGATAGTAGGCTTGTTTTGTGATTTTGCCTATGAGTTTGTCAGTGAGGTTGCCACTGAGATTTAGGGTTGTCAATGAGATTCAAGTATAATTTGTCAATTAGAAGCCCATTTTTCTCTCTTGCGGAAAGTTGGAGTGATTAATATGTATACAGTTCAGAATGAGTTTCAAATTAGTTAAAGAGTTACTATGGACTGTTGATGTTAGTACACTTACCTCATACTATATATATTTTTTAAATTGGAGTTTCAAAAAAGCAGTGGTCAAAAAGGCTCAGAGAGTTTGAATAGTTCCCTAATGTCATGATGATACCTTCTCTGTCTTGTGAGATTTTTAGTGGTTAAGCTCTGAAGCATATTACCTGATAATAATTAAAACTCTTATATTTTTATGACAGGAAATTCTCCCTTGGGAATACCTGTTCGTATACAATAGGCACTGATTTTTTTTGTATCTCTGTTATTCATAGGTACAATGACATATTTATACATTTATTTAATGGCCAAATCACTCAGCTAGTATGTGACTGAAGAACTTAGGTCAGATATTATGAGACTAAACATGATTCTTATTTCATTTCAGCACAGCAGCCATGGCAAGGAAAGAAGGGTCTAGTTTTTCCTCAGATTTTTTTCCTCCTTACTTGGGCATCAAGTTATCAAAGGTCAAGTTTGCAACCCCTTGCCTTGGGGATGACCAGCTCCAATGGTCATTCCAGGACAGTTGCAAGGACATACTTGCTAGTTCTAAACACTTCTTTGTTTGCCAGTTTACCTGGCAGAGTATGAAATGCTTCCCTTTTAGATTCTGCCTTTTCAAAACAACATATGTTGATACTTGGTTTTATAACTGTATTACAGCTAGCATGCAATGTTTATTAATTGTGCCTGATAAATTACAATTTTCCAAACCTACTTGGGTTGGAAAGCATGGTATGCTTAATTATTTACACCTCTCAGCCAGTACCACTGTTAGAAAGTTATAGCAATAAAGGGTTCAGATATCACAAAATGCTGTTTACTTTATCTCCATGCCAATGATATTTATAAGAATATTACAAAACACATGGGATTTTATTGGGCTTTGGAAAAATTATAATTCCCTAGTGTTCCAAGCTGTGGTAGGTTATCTTGCAGCGTAATGGTGTATGGTTCATTTGAGTTGTGGATGTGATCCTGAAAACAAGGGATGGACAATAAATTAGGGAAATTCTAAATGAACTTTGAAAGCCAGTGCAGAGGGACACAAGAGGGCTAGCATTGGATTCTTGGGGACAGGAGAATGTTAAGTCATGGTAGAAGCTATATATATGTTGAGTGTTGTTATATCAGAATAATACATACTGAAAAAAAATCTATGGACCTTGTTGTATGAAAAAAACATTAAAAGAAAAATGTGTGAGTTACCCAGAGAAATATCAGTTCAGGCTCAGAGAAGGGGGTACATCTAACAGTCCAACAGGACAGCCTTGGGTATTTTCTTGTATTAGTTTAGGCAAGAGGGAAGGAAGGTCCTTTTCTTCTTTTGTCCTTAAGCTTTATGTTGTCTGTTGAAAACAGAATCAAACGGTGATGTTTTTAGGTCTTGGAAATAGGAATTACTAAGCACTGGTTTATTAGAAATATGTAGAATATCAGGTTCTTTTATGACTCACACAACTCCGGCAGATGTTGATCCTTAACATCAGAAATTAGTGCCTTGGGTACACTTTTTTTAAGACAGCCATCTTTGAAGGAGTTACTGATGAACTTGGCTTGGTAAAAACCTGACATGGGACAATAAAATAAGGTAGACATATATAATTTAAATACCATGAATTGTCCTATCAGGAATTAATTTCCACTGAAGTAACTTCTAGTTCCCATGCCTTCCCTTGTGTGTGTGTTTTTTTAATGCCTTCCATTTTCTAACTCTTCGACCATAAGTGGTGCACTAGTTCCTTTGAGGGGTTTTCAACGTGCAGGTAGTTTTTGGAAATCTTCCCCTTTGCTGCTCAACAACAGCCGTGATCAGTGCATGGGAGTAAATATGTGTGTGAAATATTAGGCTTACACTTGGAGAATTAAAAAAAAAAGTCATTGTTCATTATACCTCAGTAAAGCTGAAGAAAAAACCCAACATTTTTTGATTTAAGAATCAAGGGATTATAAAGTAGCTAACATTTGTCACTGGCATTGAGTAGGGAAGCGAGTTGATCCACACTGTTGGTGGTCAGCAGCTGTCAGCCACTGCGCGCTTCATCTCCGCCTCACCATGCGTGGCCTGCAGAGGGTGCCAGGCACAGAGAGCGCCCTCAGTGCGCCATTGCTCCATGTTTAAAGGGGTATTTAATGTCAGTGAAGTGCTCTAGCTGGGGCACGCTCTTCATTTCACACACAGAATAAACTGGGCTATAGGCCTGTTCAGAGTTGGCCTTAGTAAGTCAAAATGGTGCCTGGTGATGTCCTGCTTGAAGTCCTCGAACAGTGGGAGTAGCTTTAATGCCTGACTCTGGGAGTGTCCTTCATCTGCAGAGCAGAAAGAAATTCCTGGCTAGGGACCATTCACATTCCATGGTTGTTTGTTAGCAGCCTCCTTTACCATATATCAAAAATATTTTCTAAACACATTAGCATAATTAGAACTCCTTTTATAGCCAAGGGAGAGGGGGCCATTTCTCTGCCTTTGTGATGCTTATCAGCCTCCCACTCAGCTATTGCAGCTCTATTGTGAATGTACCTCAAAATGGATTAGATTTGAACACAACCTGTTACAGGCAGTTGTGGCAGGGTTATTAGGTGACCAGTGACTTCTTCTGTTTCTGAAGGAGGCCATATGCTGCAGGGAAGCATACTGCCCTAGGGTCAGGAGACCTAGAGTCCACTCGGAGAAGCTGTGGTGTGGTTTGTGTGATAATTTGTTTCTCGGACCTTAATTTCCTTTTCTGTAATTGAAGAGGTTGTTTTAAGTATTCAGAGTTACCTCCAACTAAATGATCTCATGGTTTGTTAAAGGGTTTCTAGAGGAGTGTCAACTCCAGGCGTTAGAATATGAGATCTTGAAATTGAATTAAGAGATTAAATTTTGGAGTCAACCAAACCTTTACTGATACTGTCTCCATTATATACAATGTGTGTATTTTGGCATTTTGCAGACTCAACTGTAAAACTGGCAAAGTAATCATTCCTTCCTCATAATGTTATTGTGAAGATTAAATTATATGTTTCATTTCAAGTGATTAGCAATAGCCAGGCTCAGGATAACACTAAATAAATATTGTTTATTAGGAGGAAGAGAGACATCTAATTGCTAAACATTCAGAATCCACTGAGACCTTAACCTTCACAGTGAGAAGTGAAGTGCAATGAAAAAGAATTGATTCCAAGTTTTATACTGCAGATGAGTAGTACTGACCTCCACAAAAAGTATGAATTCAGAAAAGTCAATTTTCTATTTCTAAGCCTATAGAATATTTTGTATGATTTTTCTTTGGACCACAAAACATGCTCTTTCCTTAGAGGTGCCAGGGCAGGCTTACATATGTAATTACTTCTTTAAATTTAAAAAGATAATCAACCCACATAATTATTCTAGAAAAATAATTAAATACATGTGGGTATAAATATGTATTTGTCAGTGAGTGTGTTTATTAGTTATCATTATTTTTAACATTTTTTCAGAGGATGCATGCACATTCCTAAGTTTGAAAAAACAAAAGGAGTAAAAAACTTTTCTCTCCTGACCTCATTTACCCATTTCTTTATGACACCCTCAAACTTTCCCCACAAAATTTAGCTATTTTTATTAGTTTCTTGTGTATTTTTTCAGGGTTTCTTTATCCAAGCTTAAATCTTCTCTTTTGTTTTCATAAAAGATAGTATATTCCATGCCTTTCAATACCTTGCTTTTTTATTTAACTCTATATCCTATAAATCTTTCCAGTGGGGCAGATTGTATTTCCCCCTGATGGTAGAAACAATAGTTTCCCATCCAACTATTTTTCTTCCACTGTGACTTTGACACTCCTCTTATCAGAGATGTGTTGATGAACCTGAACAGGCTTGTGATCATGGAGGAAGTGACACTATGTGATGAGGCTAGACCAAAAAAGCAATAGAGCATCATCCTGACTTCCTTTTTAGGATGCTGCCCTTGGAATCCAGCCTAAGAAAACAAGAGGAGAGGCTACGTGCAAGTTTTGTAGCTTCAACCCAGCTGAGATTCCAGAAGCCAGCGTTCAGCCCCATGCTTGTGAATGAGCAGACCTTCCAAGTTCTTCAGCCTCCAGCAGTGGGAGTCAGCTCCCAGCCTTCAGGTCGTCCCAGGTGAAACCCTGTTGTCTGGTAGAAGAGAGATAAGTTGTGCCTATGGTATCTTTTTGGAATACTCATATAAGCCATGAGTATAATAACATGTTCCTCGTTTTACATCACTGAGTTTGGGATGGTTTGCTGTGTGGCAGTTGTAACTAGAACAGATTTTTTGCATCCTTTTTCTGCAGCTTTACAGTGTTCTGTTGTGGACCTATTATCATATTTAAATGCATCCCAACAGATGATGACTTGAGTGGACACAATTTTTGGCTATTGAAAAAAGTTCTATAGTAAATAACCTTGTAAATATATTGTTTTAAATAGATTCAGGCATATTTATGACTAAATCTCCTGAAGTGGGTTTTCTGGGGAAAAGGTAAATGAATTTATAAGTTTGAGTAAGCCTGTGTATGGGCTGTGTGAGTTTATACTCACACTTGCAGTATCTAGAAGGGTTTGATTCAATCCAGTCTTGCTAAAGTATGATGTGGAACTCTCAGCTTTTTGCTATTCTAGCAAGTAACAAATAATTTCTCATAATTACTATTTACAGTTCTTTTATGGTGTAAATTTGAGCAACTCTTTGTATGAATATATTTTTATGTGGACTATTTCTTTAGATCCTATGTCAATTTCTAGGTGCATGCACATATTAATAAAGTTAGTCCTGTATCTACAAAATGATTTGCAGACACTTTTCTTTTTTTTCCTGTATCTACAAAATGATTTGCAGGCACTTTTCTTTTTTTTTTTTTTTTTTAATCTTTTATTCTTTATATTTTTCTGAAGCAGAAATAGGCATATATATTTGTTTTCCAATTTTTTTCCCATGACTGTAACAATCTAAGTCTTGCAAATTTTCTTTTTTTTTTTCCTTCTGTTTTACAGTTTTCCTAATTGTGGGTAAAGGCCAAGTGATAAGCATGGTGCTCCAGATTCTCCTTATCTGGGGAAGCATTCAGGTTCTCATTTTTAATCATGATTCTCTTTTATTTTTATTTTTATTTTGGTATCATTAATCTACAATTACATGAAGGAGATTATGTTTACTAGGTTACCCCCCTCACCAAGTCCCCCCCACATCCCCGTTCACAGTCACTATCCATCAAAATAGTAAGATGCTGTAAAATCACTACTTGTCTTCTCTGTGTTGCACAGTCCTCCCTGTGCCCCCCAACACTATACATGCTAATCGTAATGCCCCCTTTCTTTTCTTCCCACACTTATCCCTCCCTTCCCACCCATCCTCCCCAGTCCCTTTCCCTTTGGTAACTATTAGTCCATTCTTGGGTTCTGTGCTTCTGCTGCTGTTTTGTTCCTTCAGTTTTCTTTTGTTCTTATACTCCACATATGAGTGAAATCATTTGGTACTTGTCTTTCTCCACCTGGCTTATTTCACTGAGCATAATACCCTCTAGCTCCATCCATGTTGTTGCAAATGGCAGGATTTGCTTTTTTCGTATGGCTGAGTAATATTCCATTGTGTATATGTACCACATCTTCTTTATCCATTCATCTACTGATGGACATTTAGGTTGCTTCCATATCTTGGCTATTGTAAATAGTGTAGCGATAAACATAGGGGTGCATCTGTCTTTTTCAAATGGGAGTGCTGCATTCTTGGGGTAAATTCCTAGAAGTGGAATTCCTGGGTCAAATGGTATTTCTATTTTGAGCATTTTGAGGAGCCTCCATACTGCTTTCCACAATGGTTGAAGTAATTTACATTCCCACCAGCAGTGTAGGAGGGTTCCCCTTTCTCCACAACCTTGCCAACATTTGTTGTTGTTTGTCTTTTGCATGGTAGCTATCCTTACTGGTGTGAGATGATATCTCATTGTGGTTTTAATTTGCATTTCTCTGCTGACAAGAGATTTGGAGCATCTTTTCATGTGTCTGTTGGCCATCTGCATTTCTTCTTTAGAGAACTGTCTATTCAGCTCCTCTGCCCATTTTTTAATTGCTTTTTGTTTGTTGAGGTATGTGAGCTCTTTATATATTTTGGATGTCAACCCTTTATCTGATCTGTCATTTATGAATATATTCTCCCATACTGTAGGATACCTTTTTGTTCTCTTGATGCTATCCTTTGCTGTACAGAAGCTTTTCAGCTTGATATAGTCCCATTTGTTCATTTTTGCATTTGTTTCCCCTGCCTAGGGAGATATGTTCAAGAAGAGGTCACTCATGTTTATGTCTAAGTGATTTTTGCCTATGTTTTTATCTAAGAGTTTTATGGTTTCATGACTTACATTCAAGTCTTTGATCCATTTCAAATTTACTTTTGTGTATGAGGTTAGACAGTGATCCAGTTTCATTCTCTTACATGTAGCTGTCCAGTTTTGCCAGCACCATCTGTTGAAGAGACATGTCCATGGCCCCTTTATCGAATATTAGGTGACCATATATGTTTGGGTTAATGTTTGGAGTCTCTATTCTGTTCCATTGGTCTGTGGCTCTGTTCTTGTACCAGTACCAAATTGTCTTGATTACTGTGGCTTTGTAGTAGAGCTTGAAGTTGGGAAGTGAGATCCCCCCAATTTATTCTTCCTTCTCAGGATTGCTTTAGCTATTCAGGGTCTTTGGTGTTTCCATGTGAATTTTTGAACTATTTGTTCCAGCTCATTGAAGAATGCTGTTGGTAGTTTGATAGGGATTGCATCAAATCTGCATATTGCTTTGGGCAGGATGGACATTTTGACAATATTAATTCTTCCTAGCCAGGAGCATGGGATGAGTTTCCATTTGTTAGTGACCTCTTTAATTTCTCTTGAGAGTGTCTTATAGTTTTCAGGTTATAGGTCTTTCACTTCCTTTGTTAGGTATATTCCTAGGTATTTTATTCTTTTTGATGCAATTGTGAATGGAATTGTGTCCTGATTTCTCTTTCTATTGGTTCATTGTTAGTGTACAGGAAAGCCACAGAGTTCTGTGTGTTAATTTTGTATCCTGCAAGTTTGCTGTGTTCCCATATCAGTTATAGTAGTTTTGGAGTGGAGTCTTTAGGATTTTTTATGTACAATATCATGTCATCTGCAAATAGTGACAGTTTAACTTCTTCTTTACCAATCTGGATTCCTTGTATTTCTATGTTTTGTCTAATTGCTGTGGCTAGGACCTCCAGTACTATGTTAAATAACAGTGGGGAGAGTGGGCATCCCTGTCTTGTACCTGATTTCAGAGGAAAAACTTTCAGCTTCTTGCTGTTCCATATGATGTTTGCGGTGGGCTTATCATATATGGCCTTTATTATGTTGAGGTACTTGCCCTCTCTACCCATTTTACTGAGAGTTTTTATCATGAATAGATGTTGAATTTTGTCAAATACTTTTTCAGCATCTATGGAGATGATCATGTGGTTTTTGTCTTTCTTTTTGTTGATGTGGTGGATGATGTTGATGGATTTTCGAATGTTGTAACATCCTTGCATCCCTGGGATGAATCCCACTTGCTCATGCTGTATGACACTTTTGATATATTTTTGAATTCGGGTTGCTAATAGTTTATTGAGTATTTTTGCATCTACATTCATCAGGGATATTGGTCTGTAGTTTTCTTTTTTGGTGGGGTCTTTGACTGGTTTTGGTATTAGGGTGGTGTTGGCTTCATAGAGTGAGTTTGGGAGTACTCCCTCCTCTTCTATTTTTTGGAAACTTTAAGAAGAATGGGTTTATATCTTCTCCGTATATCTGATAAAATTCTGAGGTAAATCCATCTGGCCCAGGGGTTTTGTTCTTGGGTAGTTTTTTGATTACCACTTCAATTTCTTTACTGCTAATTGGTTTGTTTAGATTTTGTGTTTCTTCCTTGGTCAGTCTTCGAAGGTTGTATTTTTCTAGGAAGTTGTCCATTTCTTCTAGGTTTTCCAGCTTCTTAGCATATAGGTTTTCATAGTAGTCTCTAATCTTTGTATTTCTGTTGCTTCCGTCTTGATGTTTCCTTTCACATTTCTGATTCTGTTGATATGTGTTGATTTTCTTTTTCTCTTAATAAGTCTGGCTAGAGGCTTATCTATTTTGTTTATTTTCTCAAAGAACCAGCTCTTGGTTTCATTGATTTTTTTCTATTGTTTTATTCTTCTCAATTTTGTTTATTTCTTCTCTGATCTTTATTATGTCCCTCCATCTGCTCACTTTAGGCCTCATTTGTTCTTCTTTTTCCAATTTTGATAACTGTGACGTTAGACTATTCATTTAAGTTTGTTCTTCCTTCTTTAAATGTGCCTGGATTGCTATATACTTTCCTCTTAAGACTGCTTTCGCTGCATCCCACAGAAGTTGGGGCTTTGTGTTGTTGTCATTTATTTCCATATATAGCTGGATCTCCATTTTGATTTGGTCATTGATCCATTGACTATTTAGAAGTGTGTTGTTAAGCCTCCATGTGTTTGTGAGCCTTTTTGCTTTCTTTGTACAATTTATTTCTAGTTTTATACCTTTGTGGTCTGAAAAGTTGGTTGGTAGGATTTCAATCTTTTGGAATTTACTGAGGCTCCTTTTGTGGCCTAATATGTGGTCTATTCTGGAGAATGTTCCATGTGCACTTGAGAAGAATGTGTATCCTGTTCTTTTGGATGTAGAGTTCTATAGATGTCTATTAGGTCCATCTGTTCTAGTGTGTTGTTCAGTGCTTCTGTGTCCTTACTTATTTTCTGTCTGGTGGATCTGTCCTTTGGAATGAGTGGTGTGTTGAAGTCTCCTAAAATGAGTGCATTGCAGTCTATTTCCTCCTTTAGTTCTGTTAGTATTTGTTTCACATATGCTGGTGCTTCTATGTTGGGTGCATATATATTTATAATGGTTATATCCTCTTGTTGGCCTGAGCCCTTTATCATTATGTAATGTCCTTCTTTGTCTCTTGTTACTTTCTTTGTTTTGAAGTCTATTTTGTGTGATACTAGTACTGCAATACCTGCTTTTTTCTCCCTATTATTTGCATGAAATATCTTTTCCATCCCTTGACTTTAAGTCTGTGCATGTCTTTGGGTTTGAGGTGAGTCTCTTGTAAGCAGCATATAGATGGGTCTTGTTTTTTTATTCATTCAGTGACTCTATGTCTTTTGATTGGTGCTTTCAGTCCATTTACATTTAGGGTGATTATCGATAGGTATGTACTTATTGCCATTTCAGGCTTTAGATTCATGGTTACCAAAGGTTCCAGGTTACTTTCCTTACTATCTAAGAGTCTAACTTAACTCACTTAGTATGCTGTTACAAACACAATCTAAAGGTTCTTTTCTATTTCTCCTCCTTTTTCTTTCTCCTTCATTCTTTATATATTAGGTATCAGATTCTATACTTTTTTTCTATCCCTTGATTGACTTTGGGGATGGTCAACTTAATTTTGCATTTGCCTCACAATCAGCTGCTCCCCCTCCCAACCATGATTTTACTACCTCTGGTGACAGCTCTCCAACCCTAGGAACACTTCCATCTATAGCAGTCCCTCCAAAATTGACTGCAGAGATGGTTTGTGGGAGGTAAACTCTCTCAGCTTTTGCTTATCTGGAAATTGTTTAATCCCTCTTTCAAATTTAAATGATAATCTCACTGGATAAAGTAATCTTGGTTCCAGGCCCTTCTGCTTCATGGCATTAAATACATAATGCCACTCCCTTCTGGCCTGTAAGGTTTCTGCTGAGAAGTCTGTTGTTAGTCTGATGGGCTTTCCTTTGTATGTGATCTTATTTCTGCCTCTGGCTGCTTTTAAGAATCTGTCCTTATCCTTGATCTTTCCCATTTTAATTACTATGTGTCTTGGTGTTGTCTTCCTTGGGTTCCTTGGGTAGGGGGATCTGTGGATCTCCATTGCCTGAGAGACTATCTCCTTCCCCAGACTGGGGACGTTTTCAGCTGTTACATGCTCAAAGACACTTTCTATCCCTTTTTTCTCTCTTCTTCTTCTGGTATCCCTATAATGCGAATGTTGTTCTGCTTGGATAAGTCACACATTTCTCTCAATATTCTTTCATTTTTGAGATTCTTTTTTCTCTCTGTGCCTCAGCTTCTTTGTATTCCTCTTCTCTAGTTTCTATATCATTTATTGTCTCCTCCACTTTATCCAACCTGCTTTTAATACCCTCCATTGTGTTCTTTAACGATTGGATCTCTGACCTGAATTCATTCCTGAGTTCTTGGATGTCTTTCCATACCTCCATTAGGATGTTGATTATTTTTATTTTGAACTCCCTTTCAGGAAGAGTCATGAGGTCCATATCATCTAAATCTTTCTCGGGAGTTGTATTAAAATTTTACTCTGGACAAGGTTCCTTTGGTGTTTCATGTTTGCATATGGTGCCCTCTAGTGTCCAGAAGCTCTATTCTGGAGCTGCTGAGCCCCTGAAGCAATGTCAGGGGTTGCAGGGGAGCGGTACTGGGGGTAGGAAAGAGCTGTTCCCCACTTTCTGACTGCTGTGCCTGTCTCCACTGCCTGCGCCAGTGGGCTGGGCACACAGGTATTAGTTTTTGTCCCAGAGCAGCATATATGGATCCCTGCTTTCCACAAGCAGCCGGTATCCCAGTGTCCCCAGGAACTCTGCCTATATTAACTTTCCAACCCAGTAGTCATGCGAGTCTCAAGAAAGCACCATGAAATGTAGGTTTGTGCTCCCAGAGCAGATCTCTGGAGCTAGGTATTCAGCAGTCCCAAGCCTTCCACTCCCTTCCTGCTCCATTTGTCTTCCTCCCACCAGTGAGCTGGGGTGGGGGAGGGGCTCGCATCCTGTGGAGCCACAGCTCTGGTACTTACTGCGTTGCTAAGGTCTGCACTTTTCTCCAGGTGTATTCAGTCTGAGCATCCTCTTTCCTGTTGCTCTCTCAGAATTAGTTGCACCAATTAAATTTTCTAATTGTATCCAGTTTTAGGAGGAAGCCTCTGTCTCTCCTCTCATGCTGCCATCTTTAATCCTCCGGTAATTATTTCTTCAAAGACACTTTCTATCCCTTTTTCTCTCTCTTCTTCTGGTGCCCTTATAGTGCGGATATTGTTCCATTTCAATTGGTCACACAGTTCTCTTAAAATTCTTTCATTCCTGGAGATCCTTTTCTCTCTCTCTTCATCAGCTTCTCTGCATTCCTGTTCTCTGTTTTCTAGTCCATTAATGGTCTCTTGCATCTCGTCCATTCTGTTTTGAAGTCCTTCCAGAACTTGTTTTATTTCTGTATTCTCCCTCCTTAGTTCTTGCATATTTATCTGCAAGTCCATCAGCATGGTTATGACTTTTGTTTTGAATTCTTTTTCAGGAAGACTGGTTAAATCTATCTTCCCAGGTTCTTCTCAGGGGAAGATGTAGCAGATATTGAATCTGTCTGGGTTAGTCTTGTCTGGATCAAATTTTTTTGCCTTTTCATGTTGATAGGTGCAATGGTGAGCAATTGACTTTCTGTCAGCTGGGAGGGCCAAGTCTTTCCATTAGCTCCTGGCGTTTCTTTACTGGGACAACTGTGACCCCTAGTGGCTTGTGTTGGGCAATTTCATGTAGACTGTGTCTCTGAATCTTGCCCGGCGGGTATGCAGGAAGCTCCCTTTCTGTGGGCGTGGCCAGCCTCAGGCTGCAGCTCTGCTATGGTGGTGCCCCGGAGGGGTAAAGGACGGGGGGCTGTTTCGCTGTTTACCTCTGTGAGGGGTCTCAGAGCTGTTGCCCAGGGGGCTAGTGCGCCCAGGGTTTCCTGAAATTTCCAGCTACTGGACTGTGACCCGGGAAGCTTCCTTCCAGCTGTGGCATCCCTGTCTCTATAAGACTTTCAAAAAACACTTGCTTTTCTTTGTCACAGGGTCGCCAGCTTTGGGACCCGCTCAAAGGTCTTGCTGTCCTGTTTCCCTAGTTTCCAGCACTCCACGCATGCACTGTGTCTGCACTCTGGTGTGGATGGCTAGGGCTGGGTGCTTAGCAGTCCTGGGCTTCCTCTCCCTCCCCGCTCTGACTCCTCTCCTCCAGCCAGGAGCTGGGGTGAGGGGCGCTCTGGTCCTGCTGGGCCGGGCTTGTATCTTAGCCCTTTCACCAGGGGCTGGGTACTCGCAGGTGTGGATGTTGTCTGGCTGTTGTCCTGTGTCTTCTGGTCTGTCTTTTAGGATTAGTTCTATCTGTTGTATTTTCAAAAATATATGTTTTTGGGAGGAGATTCCCACTGTCCTACTCACACCGACATCTTGGCTCCGCCCCTGCAGACACTTTTCTTATTTATTTTTTCTTTTGACTTTTCTTACAATATTTTGTGTGATCTGAAAGATTTTGATTTTTATGTAAAGTTATTGATGTTTTCTTTTATGGTTTCTGGATTTTGGGTCTTAATTAAAACAGTCTTCCCTCTCCAATGCAATCAAGTATTTCTCCATCAATAAATATCATTATATGTGTATTTTATATATAACATGTATATATATATATATAAATATATCTAATCATTTTATATATAGATACCAATAAAATAGAAATTCTCCATCATTATTTCATAAATAAATGTGATATGTATCAGTTTCATATATAAACATGTCAGTTATATATATATATATATATATATATATATATATATATATATATATATATATATATATATACTGGTTTTATAGTAATATATAAATTAGTGCATCATTTATTTGAGGATTAAAAGATTTAACGCACAACCATCATGTGATGTTACATCTGACCAACAATTTCTCAGCAGCGTTGTGGTTCTGTACTTACCCAGTGCAATGAGAACAAGCAGGTGGTTCAATATTAAACTCACCTTCACATGCTCTGGAACAGTTATGAAATTGGTTTTTAAAAACATGCCAACCAGCCATTTAAGAAGAGTTCCTTATTTGATGAGCAATGTTTGCAATTTCCAAACTGTCATCATATGTAATTTCTCATGTCATCTTCAAGATACTCCTGTAAGCCAGGGGGAGAAAACAAAGGTGTTATCCCTCTCTCTTTACAGACAAGGTGTTTGCATTACAGCAGGGACCAAGATCATAATGACAGCACTGGACTCAAAACCCAGGTCCCTCACTTCCCATTGCTTTTCAGGCTCTGTTGACTGTCCTTCTCTGTCATGACCTCATTTGTCAAATGAGCTCTGCATTAAGGTAAAAGGCATGTTACTCCTGTGGTGGCAGTTCAGTGGGAGGCTTTAGAAGAGAGAAAAGTTCCTTGAATGGGTTTTCGTCGGTGCTGGTGGCCTTCCCAAGTGAGTGGGCAAGAATGCCTCCAGCGAGGTTCAGGTCTGCTCTTTCCCACTAGGGTCCTGGTTTCTCTTTTCCTTCAGACAGCACCGGTTTCTCTAATATTCACCCTGTTGACATGCCATTAACAGAGCAGAACATGTTGACGTCCAGCTGTTGCTTTCATTACCAATTTGTTTTAATTGGTCTCACACTGTTTTCCCCTCACTTTTGTACTGTGTTGGTTTAACTCTGTCTGTAGCTGGCCTTGCTTGAGCTGTAAACCTTTTATGATGGGAACTTGCTGATGTGTGGAAAGTCACAGGCAGTTTGCTGGGCCTGGCTGGCAAATCTGGAACATTCCAGACTCGACCCTAACCATTTACTGATTTTGTTTGCTCTTTCAGTGTCTCTTTAAAAACTGCAATCCCTAAAAATTTAGAGGACTATTCATCTAGGCAAATGTCTAATAAAACTTATTCTTAGTGTACAATGACACATTGTTAAACAGAGTTAGGATGAAGTTCAGGATTAAGTATATTCGGCAGTTATTGCTTTTGGAAAAAAATATTGCAGTGATCATTAGTGGGACATTTTGCTCTAGTCAGTGTAACTAATTAACTGAGCAGTGGCCCAGTACAGACAATGCCCTTGGAGGAGGACAGGAGTCCAGATGGTGGGCTGTGATCCAGAAGTTTGTGCATTAGTCAGGAATACAAGGTGATTATAAGGTGACCAAAGGGGAGATGGCAGCCAGTGTTTGTGTAGATCATTGTTGGTTGTACCTGCTGGTGGTAACTGCTTACTTGGTATAGTGATTGTTGAGGTAATGGTTTGTTTCATCCACAAAGAACTATAAAGTACAACTTTTCATACCCCATAGCCTAGATTTGATTATCAGTTTACATTCAACCAGAGCTTTTGTACAGGGGAAAAAGAACACATGCATACACAACACACACACGGACACACAGAGCAAAACCAGGGGCAGGGTTCCTTTAGGAAGTCCTCATTTTATTGTGTGTTTAACCACTATTTATTGAGCAACTATCATCTTCTCAGTAGTGTAGTTACTGTTCTAGGATCCCGTAGAAATGAGGCAATTTCTCTATAGAATTTACAACCCATTAGAGGAAACAAACTATCATGTGTGATTTTAATATAGGATAGAATCTGATAAATGGCACAAAGGTAAAAAGAAAAAGGATCACCAGATTAGAGGTTTCTTCTGGAGGATTTGTTTAAAACACCAACAATTCTTGCAGTAAAAGAAAAATAGGTTTTATTCTACTAGGTGCAAATTACCTGAGTTGTCTATTGTACTCAAATTCACTAAGTAAATAACCCTCTTCAAAATGAGATAAAATATTTTTGATGTGAAAATTACATAATTTGTCTACTTTTATATATATGATACAAAAAGATTGAATCCTTATAGAAGACATACAATTTATTCTACTTAGAAAGGTCAAAACTAGGCAAGGGAATGTATAGTTAGATGAATAGAACCTTGAATATTTTTTTTTGGTATTATTAATGTACAACTACATGAGCAACATTATGGTTACTAGACTCCCCCTATTATCAAGTCCCCACCACATACCCCATTACAGTCACTGTCCATCAGAGTAATAAGATGCTATAGAATTACTACTTGTCTTCTCTGTGCAATACTTCCTTCCCTGTGCCCCACTGGCCCACATTATGTGTGTTAATCGAATGTCCCATTTCCCTCTTATCCCTCCCTTCCCACCACCCTCCCCAATCCCTTTCCCTTTGGTAACTGTTAGTCCACTCTTGGGTTCTGTGATTCTGCTGCTGTTTTGTTCCTTCAGTTTTTTCTTTGTTCTTATACTCCACAGATGAGTGAAATCATTTGATGCTTGTCTTTCTCTGCCTGGCTTATTTCACTGAGCATAATACCCTCTAGCTCTATCCATGTTGTTGCAAATGGTAGGATTTGTTTTCTTCTAATGGCTGGATAATATTCCATTGTGTATACATACCACATCTTCTATATCCATTCATCTATTGATGGACACTTAGGTTGCTTCCATTTCTTGGCTATTATAAATAGTGCTGTGATAAACATGGGGTGCATATGTCTTTTTTAAACTGGGCTGCTGCATTCTTAGGGTAAATTCCTAGGAGTGGAATTCCTGGGCAAATGGTATTTCTATTCTGAGATTTTTGGGGAACCTCCATATTGCTTTCCACAATGGTTGAACTAATTTACATTCCCACCAGCAGTGTAGGAGGGTTCCCCCTTCTCCATATCCTTGCCAACATTTGTTGTTGTTTGTCTTTTGGATGTTGGCCATACTAACTGGTGTAAGGTGATATCTCATTGTGCTTTTAATTTGAATTTCCCTGATAATTAGGGATGTGGAGCATCTTTTCATGTGCCTGTTGGCCATCTGAATTTCTTCTTTGGAGAAGTGTCTGTTCAGATCCTCTGCCCATTTTTTAATTGGCTTATTTGTTTTTTGTTCATTGAGGTGCATGAGCTCTTTATATAATTTGGATGTCAACCCCTTATTGGGTATGTCAGTTATGAATATATTCTCCCATACTGCAGGGTTTTATTCTACTGATGGTGTCCTTTGCTGTACAGAAGCTTTTAGTTTGATATAGTCCCACTTGTTCATTTTTGCTTTTGTTTCCCTTGCCTGGGGAGATATGTTCATGAAAAAGTTGCTCATGTTCATGTCCAAGAGATTTTTGCCTATGTTTTTTTCTAAGAGTTTTATGGTTTCATGACTTACAGTCAGGTCTTTGATATATTTTGAGTTTACTTTTGTGTATGGGGTTAGACAATGATCCAGTTTCATTCTCTTACATATAGCTGTCCAGTTTTGCCAACACCAGCTGTTGAAGAGGCTGTCATTTCCCCATTGTATACCCATGGCTCTTTTATCATATATTAATTGACCATATATGCTTGGGTTTATATCTGAGCTCACTAGTCTGTTCCATTGGTCTATGGGTCTGTTCTTGTGCCAGTACCAAATTGTCTTGATTACTGTGGCTTTGTAGTAGAGGTTGAAGTCAGGGAGTGAAATTCCCCCAGCTTTATTATTCCTTCTCAGGATTGCTTTGACTATTTGGGGTCTTTTGTGGTTTCATATGAATTTTAGAACTATTTGCTCTAGTTCATTGAAGAATGCTGTTGGTATTTTGATAGGGATTGCATTGAATCTGTAGATTGCTTTAGGCAGGATGGCCATTTTGACAATATTAATTCTTCCTATCCATGAGCATGGGATGTGATTCCATTTATAGGTATCTTCTTTAATTTCTCTCATGAGTGTCTTGTATTTTTCAGAGTATAAGTCTTTCACTTCCTTGGTTAGGTTTATTCCTATGTATTTTATTCTTTTTGATGCAATTGTGAATGGAATTGTTTTCCTGATTCCTCTTTCTGCTAGTTCATCATTGGTATATAGGAATGCCACAGATTTCTGTGTATTAATTTTGTATCCCACAACTTTCCTGAATTCATATATTAGATCTAATAGTTTTGGAGTGGAGTCTTTAGGGTTTTTTTATGTACAATATCATGTCATTTGCAAATAGTGACAGTTTGACTTCTTCCTTGCCAATCTGGATGCCTTTTATTTCTTTGTGTTGTCTGGTTGCCTGGCTAGGACCTCCAGAACTATGTTGAATAAAAGTGTGGAGAGTGGGCATCCTTCTCTTGTTCCCAATCTTGAAGGAAAGCTTTCAGCTTCTTGCTGTTAAGTATAATGTTGGCTGTGGATTTGTCATATATGGCCTTTATTATGTTGAGGTACTTGCCCTCTACACCCATTTTGTTGAGAGTTTTTACCATGAATGGATGTTGAATTTTTTCAAATGCTTTTTCAGCATCTATGGAGATAAATTCCCTCCCTCCCTCCCTCCCTCCCTCTCTCCCTCCCTCCCTTCCTTCCTTCCTTCCTTCCTTCCTTCCTTCCTTCCTTCCTTCCTTCCTTCCTTCCTTCCTTCCTTCCTTCCTTCCTTCCTTCCTTGTCCTTCCTATCCTTATCAGGCAGGATATTCCAATGGCTTTAAAGTTAACTGTATGTAGTGGGAATACCCCAGACCCACTAAGTCAACTCAACTGCATTTGGCGTTCCAGGAAAGGGACCTTACTCACTGCATCTTCTTGTACAGTACAAGAACAATTTTGTCAGTGAGAAGAGTATCACATTATTGGGCACTGGACAGTTTGGGTTAGGTGTCAGCTATTTTACACAAGTTGTTGGGAAGGCCAACCATGCTGTGCATATGGCCTTTGGGGTCCTGGGAAGCTGAGTTTGGGGATGGTCCCCTCCTGCTGAGGGAAGAGCCATTGGTCTCAGCTGCCTGTAGTTTAGACAACCAAAACTGAATGCTGGTGGTCATCCCCCACAACAGATTCCCTGCAGAGAATCTTATATTCGAAAGATTTAGGACAGTAAACAGAAACTGACTAATTTTGGGAAATTTAAATGTTCTGCCATAAGTCAAATTTAAGCTATCTAATCAAAGGTTTAAGAAAGTCAATATCTGCTAATTGCTTATCTTTCTTTTAGAAAACAGTGAAGAAACATTTCTTTGTTCCGTCCTTCCTTGGTGCTTGCCTGCCTTCTTCACCAACACATTGGAAGTTGTGGACCACATGGATGTGTACTTTACAATGGAATTAAATATGACGGCATAACAGTCCAAGCACAAACCACGGAACCCTTGCTCTGCTTGTGTTCCAGAGTAAACTCCTTATGTAAGTGCTTTTTGAGATTTGTTCTATGCACCTTCTCATTCACCCTACAGAAAATACACTCTATTTTTTAGCTCAAGGATGATGGACAAAAGGATGGGAAGGGGAAGGAAGTAACTTGAATTCACATATACTGCATTTCTCAGTCTGAAAACATTGATTATATTGTAAAGGTCTAGATGAAAGCATGAGGTAATGTTCAGCTGAAACCAACAAAATTATAAACTCCTAAATTAGCTTGAAAACTCATCCTGTGCTATAGAGACCCTAATTTCTCTATTGAATAGTGGATGAGAATAGGTGATTATTCATAACTTTGCCCAAATGCCCTTGGGTAACAAAGACAGGTAAAACCAAAGCAACATGGCACCCTCGGAAGGTGCTGAGTTGAATATTAGATGTGAGCGAGACCTTCCAAGGCCATGATTGGATACTAGGAGTTGTCCCTCAGTACACTGGCTTTTATTTCCCAGGTAGGATAAAGTTTTATAGTGTGACCTCAGTACAATATGAAAGTCATCCTAATTAAAGAGAATTTCTAACAATCAAATCCTAGGACAAGTCTCTGGGTTTGATATTCCCTAAGGAGCTGAGCCACATTCAATTTATGCTGCCAAATATTTTCTAGGTTGAATTGCTCTGGGGCTCATTATCAATGGGTTTTCATCTATTCTTTTGGAATCAATGATTTCCTTTGTTGGATTTAGACTGTCTTTGTATTCTCTTGACACTCACAACAAAAGATGCCTGATTTAGAAAGGATGTTGGCTAGGAAAATCCAACATCAGGTGAGTTATTCTGTCTGTCAACCACCTCTGTTCTTCACCTTTGTGTGCATTGTGCCTTCTCCAGAGGGGTTACCTCATTCTGTGTTGGGCTAAATTTCCATTTGTATAGTAAACATTTGCTTCTATCCTCAGCAGTTTCTCATTGTTTCTTTCTTTGTATACACACTTCCTTTTCTGGTTCTACCCACAACCAGCTTTATCCAACTTCTCATTTAGGACTTTTAAATCATCAAGGTGAAAAACAAGAGTAATGAATTTCAGAATGAAAACCTTATTTCTATTACCACCAAATTCTTTGCCAAGTATTTTCCAAACTACTTAGGTATAACAATTGCTCATTTTTATTACTCAGTTGTGCTATTCTACTTTTCTCAGTAACTGTGCATCAGATATATACATGTGCCATATATTTTTGTATCTTTTACTTTACTTTTACTATGTCAATTACTGAAAGGTCATTCAAATTTTTAGCTAAATCAACCTGTCTGAAAGGCATATATATATATATATACTAAAAGTTTGTTCAAAATAGAGAGGTTTGTTCTTTTCTTTTTAAATGGAGGGCAAGGAATAGCCAATGGGTTTTTCTTTAATTTTAGAAGTGGAGAAAATTATGTATATGTTAACTGAGTAGTAGGAGAGTCACACATTTGTAAGGTTAAAATAGTTAAGTTGGCAGACATCTATGGTGCTATTTATAGTCTTTATTATTGAATGTGTCTGATAGTAACTCTGTGTTAAATTTAAGATGTTAAATCCAGAAGACTTCTTTAAATTGTGGGCTTGATCTTTTTTTATTGGATATCACATAAAAGAAAGCTGACTTAACAAGCATAGATGAAATTAAAAAAAATATTCCGAATTATCTGGGTGGCTCTAGTCTACAGCATTTAAATGATACCATGAATGGATAAGTGTGGATAAACTCTGGTTAGGGAGGCAACTAGTGTTTATACCTCTACTCTCTCACATCCTATCTCTGAGCTTTTTAGTTAATTGTTCAACTTCTTTAAGCCTGTTTTCTCTCATTAGTAAAATGGGGATGATAATTGTATTTACTTTAGAAAGTTCTTATGAAAATCAACATGTAAAGTGTTTAACACATTGCCTAGCGTATACTAACTACCTGAAAATAATAGTTATTTTTCCATATAGGCAGAATCATAATTACTTCATAGCACAACTTTCCACAAATGAAATTAATTCAGGACTTTAGGGAAACATTCTGTAAGTAAGTTATCACTAATCAAAGCAGACACACAAGGGTGGTTCTATAAGATGTTTCTATTTATTAAGTTATCTAGCAAAACATTTTTTAGAGATGGTCAGCTTAGCTGGTACCATCTACTCCAAACACTTTTATTTTAAGGACTTGGTTAACACTTTTATGTTAACATGATGCAGAACATGAAAACTTCAACCAATCATTGGCTCAAATGATTCAAAGCTCTTGCCCAGAAATAATGCTGAAATATTGACCGATTTTCATAGGTGCAGGCATCACTGTCTCTTTTGACAGTTGATTTAAAGTCTTTGTCTGGTATGTCCAATGTCTGGGCTTCCTCAGAGATTGTTTCTATTGCTTTAGCTTTTTTCCTTTGAATGGGCTATACTTCCTTATTCCTTTGTATGCAGTGTAATTTCTTTTTTGGTCAGAAACTAGTTAATTGAATATTATAACTTTGGAAATAAGGTTTTTCTCCTTCCTTAAGGTTTGCTATTTTTGATTGTTGAAGATTTCAATAATCTGCTTAACTACTTTTCCAAACTATTTTTGCAATAACTGTATTCTTTGTCTTGTATACTCACTGAGGTCTCTGTTCCTTTGGCTGTATTTAGCTAGTTTTATGATAGAGATTTTCTTGAACATCAGGGACTAAAACAAACACTTCTCCCAGTCTTTACAGATTTGCTGTGGGCTGTGCACCTTTTCAACACTTAGTTGGTCATTTACAACTTTGTCTTAGCTTCTACTTTATGCTTCTACTGGGCCTAGAGATCAGCCAAAAGTGAAAGCTTAGGGTCCTTTCAAATATTGTATGAGCATGTGATCGGCCATGATAATAAGCATCACTTTCTAAATTCCTGAGTATACACAGGTGCTTTTAGAAGTGCCAATTTCTCAAAGAAATACCATCCACATTCTTTCTTCCTAGGCTTTAGGCTATATATTGTATGTCTCAGCTGTAGCCTTTTATCTCAGGTGACTGTGGATTTTCATTCATTTTACAATGTTTCAATAAATATTAGCTGTTCACAGCTTATTCTGCACCACCAAACATACATCCCTGAATTCCACAAACAAGAAAGCAATCACACATGGAGTTTTATAAATTTATATTGCTTTATTTTTTACGTTTTTGAGTTTTTTGTTTTTCCCCATGAGATTTAGCCTACTAGCTAGTTTGTTTCTCAACACTATTACATTTTATGTGCTTCAGAGTCCCTGAAACCCCTGAGGGAGTTTCCATCCAAGACTGTCTCATGACTAAGGGCCTGCCATGGTTTTCTAGATAGCCATGAGCAAAGAGCTATGAGTTTTTGTGCAATGGTAGATAGAGGCTGGAGAATATTACCTCACCTCCTCCTCACGCCCTTCCTTTGGTGGTGTTTTCTTTTCTGTTGGGTTTTTACTTTTAAAGCCTGCTTCTTATATAAAATTTGTCCATGTGGCATACCTGCTTGCCTAGTTTTTTTCTTTCTTTTTGTTTGTGAGCCACTTAAAATTTTCTTTATTTGTAGGAGGCTGCCAAGAAGTTGTTTTTGTTTCAAAACTGAAATTTCAAGAGTACGTGGTTAGTAAAGCATTAAGTAATCTTTAAGGTCAAGAACAAGAAGAAAAACAAAATGTAAACAATAGTCAGAGATTTTACTTAGCTCATTCCCCACAGATTCCTCCATAATTTTTATCAGTTTGTAAGATGTTACATTAGGAGGTAAATTCTGAAGGAGCCTGCTTTAAAGGAATCCTCATAGCAACATCTCACTCTATTCTAGGTATAGGAGTTTGATGAATCTAGTAATAACAACACTACCTATCTTTATAGCATTTAACAGAGGTTCAAGTGCCTTCACAGATGTTTCTTCATTTGATCCTAGTAACCAGCAGGCAGATAAGCCTTATCATCACTTTCGCCAACTGCCCTTTTTTTCTTTGAATATATTTTCAGTGAAGAAACCAGTTTTCCTTCAGTGGGCAGTGCCACTGCCATAAACATCTATCCAGGTCTTTTTCTTTTCTGCAGTTGACTTTCCCTTACTTTCCCAGCCAGCTCTGCTCAATGAGCATTTCTCTCAAGGGGCCAGTGGTTCTTAACACTGACTATGTGTTAGAATTTCTTGAAGAGTTTCTTTATAAAAACACTTTGTGTCTGGTTGCCCTTTAGACCAGTTGCATCAGAACTGGGGGAAAATGAGAAATTCCCAAGCAGCAGTAGTTATTTTTTTAAGTTTTTTTGTGTGATTTTAATAGGCAACGATGTTTGAGAACTACTGTTGTAGATTCTTAGAGCTGTTGTAACCAGAGATGGAAAGCAATTTAATTTCAGTTTTATAAATATGAAACTTTTATATACTAATTATCATTACCTTCAGTGGCTTTTCTTTTAAAATAAGTTTTTTCATATTTCCCTTTGTTCATATAACAATAAAGTTTATTTATATAGCTTTATAATTATTTTCATGTATGTTATTTCTCAATTAAGAGTCTATTTTAGACATATTATTAGTATCCCATTTTATAGGAAGAGAGAGCCACAGAGGCTAGGTTTCTGCCTACAGATGATGAAGTTTGTAAGAAGCATGGTTGTGTGTGTGTGTATGCATGCATATGTGCACATGCACACACATGTGCATGTGCACAGTGGGGTGAGAGAGGAAGAGAGTACCATTCAGGTTTTCTGACCCCTAATTTGATTAATTTTCCTTCCTCTTCCCATTCACAGTGTGGTCTGTGAGTCCACAGGACCTGGAACATCACCCGTAAGCTTGTTAAAAATGCAGAATCCCAGGCCCCACCCCAGACCAACCAAATTAGAAGCTGAATTTTAACAAGTTCTCTGGGTGATTCAGATTCTCATTAAGATTTGAAAAGCTCTTTTTTCTACCATACTACCTGTATTTTCAGTCCTATATTTTGTGCTATTTTCTTATGAATATGTTGTATATATTAATGTTGCAAGGGATAATTTTTCAGAGTTCTTGCCTATACTTTCCACTGTGAAGTTTATTTTCCAGTGTTTTCACTATGACTCAAGGCATTTTTCTTTTAGCTCTCCTACTACCCTGGAAATGAATCTCTCATCATTTTCTGCTGCTTTGAATTTTGCAGGTTCAAGAGCTATGGAGGACCCTGGGAGAGTTGATGCTGCTTTTCACTGTCATAACTTTCCTCCTTTTTCTGAGCCAGAGGGTTTAACCTAGGAAAATACCAGTCAGACTCCTATTAAAATTTAGGTTCTCAGTGGATCTTGCTGAACTCTTGTTCCTTATTATTATCACTTACAGTCCTTAAGAGGACTTCAGGGATCTTATGCTGTAACATCTTTCCTAATGGATATTCTCTCTACAAACTTGAATTGAAAAGGTTCCTAGTGATATGCATTTCACTTTACTGAGCTCTCCATTTTTCTGTCCTTCCCAATGAGTTCTGAATCTAGAAAAATCTAAGAGAAGACAGAAGGGACTATTGTGGATGCTGCAGTTCCAAGACTGAGGCTCTTCTATGGCTACCAAAATAAGCAAACAGGTTGTTTTCTGCATCAAAGGCTATACTGAAGCCTTGCAGCAGCATGGGAAGCAGTCCTAACAGCTTGTCTCAGGATCCATTGCACAGTTTCTGCAACAAACCAACCACTCTGGGCTTCAATTGCTTTACTGTCTCTTTGCATATGTCTCCATCCTTGTTTTCCCTAGACTCAGAAACATAATGACATTGTGCTCCTTTTGGGGGAGAAAATTCACAAAGCCCCTTTTATGATTCGAGTTAATTTGTAGCTTTCATTGGGAGAGATTGTGTGCATGTCAACATATGCTTGGTATGTAAATGCAGTTAGGAGTATAACTAAATTCATGAAAGAAACATACAAGTATGTATCACATATTAAAATATAAAAACAAAACAAAACAAAGCACAAACTGACTTTTATTTAAATCCCTATAGCTCTTTCCCTACAGTTTTCATGGAGCATTTGTATTTTGACTTGTACTACAGTACATATTTATTCTTTATACTGGATCATAAGCAGCTCGAAGCATCAATCCCATCTATGTTTTCTCTGCAGTGCCTAGCTCAGTGCCTTTCACTAGCATAAATCATCATTGGAATCAATGCATATGTCAAATTAAATAATGGGGAAAGAAGAAATACGAGTCAGGACATTTGGGTTCTATTCCCATTTCAGGTACTGAGGAGAAAGACAAACTGGGGAGAGCAATAAACACCCCTGGGTTTTGTTTCTCTTCTACAATGTGGACATAAGCAGGGACAATTTCAGATCCTTTTGAGTGCTACAATTTTAGCATTCTGAGTTGAACATGTCTTAGACAGCCAAGTAGGAAAGCCCAGCTGGACTCTCAGGTGAGGTAACATGGTTAGAGATATGTTTTGGGGATTGCTGGCATACGGGTCTTAAACCCTAAAAGAGGATGAGATCTTACAGCAAGTGTGTAGGGTAAGAGATGGTTTAAGGTGGGACTCTGCCAAACAACCTGCAAGGAAAACTTGATGAAGAGAAGGCTGTGGTGACTGCTGGTAGGCAATGTTGCTGGGTGGAAGGAAGGTCACCATGGAGTGTGGTCATAGAAGCGTCCCCTCCCCTCCCAAGGGAAGGCAGCTTGCAGGTTTTGTGGTTGTAATTTTGCTGGGTAGGTGTGTCTGAGGGTGGAACAACTCAGTTTTACCTCCCTAGCATTGGTGGACTCAGCCTCCCTGTCTTCTCCAGCTCTTCTGGTGTTCAGGAGACTAAATGTGGTGTGGGTGCTCATTTCCTTGTTCATGTGTATTCATTTTTACATATTGAACTTTCACAAATGATACTGTTTTTGAAAATAGGGAGTAAGTCTTAAAATCTTCCCTTTGCAAATGTATAGCATAAAGCCCAAACCCCTTCTGATGGCATATGAGGACATTTACCGAGTGGGTTTCTGCATTCAGCCTTTTTCAGGCACATTCCAGATATCTTACTTGGTCAATGCCAAATAACTGTTGGTTCACAAATAGACCACATGCTTCTTTCTACCCTATGGTGGGTGCCTTTGATCGTTTTGTCAGATCTCTACCTATCGTGGCTTGCTCATGTTTTTTTCTTGGCAAATGTCTGTTCAGTGTTTAAAGCATAGCTGAAGCATTTCCCTTTGGAGTTACCCTTTCTGGGTTATTTTGTGGCTCTCGTATATTTGCCCCAGTAGTACTTTGCACATGTTGTCATTTTCGTTTTTGTCATCACAGTATTTGTTGCATACACTAGGCTGAGTCCTTGATGGCTTAATTGTCAGAAGGTCACAGATCAAGTTTGAACTGGAATTTTGAGGTAAAGGCTAAGATTCATAAATCTTGTTCTTTTTGATCAACTGAGTCCACGCACATTGTGGGCTCCTCCCATATTCCTGGCACTGTGAATGTGTTGTGCTAAAGGTCATAGGAATGGATAGGTCTGCATCCAGGTAACCTGGTAAAGTTACTTGTTCCTCATCCACAGCAATCATCCAGAGTTACGCATGAGAGGGGTATCTCTGACATGCTTGCTGCATTTATTTCTAAAGTTCTAATGTTGAATGATTAACAATATCCTGGGTGATACTGTTGGAACATTTTTCAGCTCTGTGAAGGGGTTGCCTCCACTACTTCCTTGTAAGCAGCTGAAATGGTGAAGAGTTTTACACAATGTTTCTTTATGGGATTGAGTTGCTTTCAATCCCATAATTCGGTGATAATACATAGCATCATCACACAACAAAACTTTTAAAATGAATGAGTGACTTTTTTTTTTTTCACAAACCTGTATTTTCAACAAAAAGTGAATCTCTTTTTAAAAAGGGCTTAACAAAGTAACTTAAGGCAGGTATAAGAAAATGAAAGTAGTAAGGACTAAAATGATAGATTTTGTACAAGATTATTTTATCCATGAGAATTTAAGGTAACTTTCTGTTTCCTTTCAATACCATTGACTTATCCCAAATATTATTTGAAGAAGCTATCTGCAACAGCTTCCTAAGCAGGTTGGGGACGAGTGCCTTTGACTTCCTTTCGATAGCTGCCTCCGTTTCCCTGTCGTAGCTGCCACCAATAGTCTGGTCTTCTCTATTAACCTAAATCAAAACTACAGGCAGCATTTCCTCCAACTTTTCTATTTCTGCTGACTTCATTTGTTATCAAAATACCTAGCTTTCTCTGAAGCTTAGATTACTGGTGGACCTAAATAAGCCATACTGTAATTTCATCCAATCTGAGTTCTAGGTCTCTCAATTTCTTCTAATTCCAGGAGAGGATTTTTTTCCATTGCCTTTTCAATACCTCATTATCTCTCAGGGAGTTTAAAATCCTTGTACCTTTTCCTTCAACCAAGATAAAGATGAAGAAAAATATGGCACTAACTACACTGTATTGGAATTAATACATTTATACATGCCTAGTCACAGAGTATAAATGTTTTCTTTTTCACATTTTTATCTGCTGTGTCTGCCAGAGTAGTTGGCACATGGCTGATGTGCTAAAATATCTGCTGCTCTAAGTCAGTCCAGGTTACCCTGTGGTTTTCCTTTGCTGTGCAGAAAGGATATTCTCAGCTGTCTGCTTCCCCAACTTTTCTTTCTTTTGCTTTTTATCCTTCCTGATCAATATTGTGGACAATAATTTACATTAAATTCATTAATTCCCATAGGAAGCTTATTACAGAGGATCAGATACATTTGCATTTGAGACAATTTTCTTAATAAAAGAATCTCAGGAAGGAAACATACCAGCCTATAGTAGATCCTAATTTCTAAGGGCATTTAAGAAGACCTTAACACACTATGAGCTTCCTAAGTAGAAATGCAGTGGTCAAGCCCTCCGATTCTGCAGAGCCCCGGAACATCTATGCTTAGTCAAAGATGAAACATCTTCATATGCATTTCTTCCCAAGACTTGTTTGAAGGATTAAGTAAACGAGTGCAGCACCCACACCTCTGTTACCTACGTTACCTGATCAGGTGTAATAATGTCTTTGAAGGCATTTTTATTTATGGTTCTTCACACAAGCTCTGACTGACATATGAACTGCTTTCAATTCAAAATCTCACTTCTAGCTTTGATGTTTCTGTGCAGTCTTTATTTTTTAATATTATTCCCATTTTCATATAATTGTATATTTGGGTTGCTGGCGCTTTTTTTTCCAGGGTCACATTAAAGACAATAACAACACAACTTTAACTTAATCTGGGTCCTGTCTTTCTCAGGAATCTCACCCCCTTGGTTTTTCCCTATGAGAACACGCTCCTGGTTTTTCTTCTAACTCTGTGGTTACCCTGTTTTTTCTTTTTGTATTACTACTATGGCTTCCTCACCTCAAACTTACATTTAGGAGTTCCCCCGGGGTTACTTCCACACTCTAGGTGCTTTGTATTTTCCCCTAAGCAAATGCAAACTTGCACACACCGGTAGCTCTCCTAGCTGCCAGAGGCACATGGCTTACATATATATACTTCTGGGCAAGTCCTGCAGGGTGTCCTCTGGGCATACAGGCAGGTGCTTCACATTTTGGGGGATGTCTCAGGGACACTTCCGACCCAGGTTGGTTGAACTAAATTCACAATGAGCTCCCCCAAACTGTTCCACTTCTTTGTTTCCTCTTTCAGCGAAGAGCACACTTTATCTACCTGCTAGCAAAAAACAGGAAACCAGAACTCATCTTTTTTCAACTGTTTTTTTTTTCTCATATCCAATCTAGCACCAAGTTTTGTTTATTAAATGTTCTAACTAGTACCTGACACTTCCGTCTTCTCTTTAAGTGTGAAACACCCTAGTCCAGCCCACCAGTGTAGTTAAGATACCATAAAATGCTGCTGTATTCATCTACCTGCATGTCCTCTTCTTTCTCCGCACGGGGTAAGACATAAATCTACTAAGATAAGGTATAACAGCAATTCTCAGTGTCATTTAGGGATCTATTCAACTTTTCCACAAGGTCAAAATTAATTTTTTAAATAATAATACAACTTATTCATTCTCATTGTCTCTCAGTGGACTGAAGTTTTCCATGATATCTGACCTGTGACATTGCAACAGAATACAGAAGTAGATGGGAGAATGTAGCTGTGTTAGGACAAATTACAGAGGGACTTGCAAAAACATAAAACTGTGCTACTCTTCTCGCTAATTCTTTTTTGTTGCGAGATACATAGTTCTCTTAAAAATAAAAAATATGTTATATGTAAACATGTAATGAATGTATTTTATTTTTTTTATCTTTCTAATGGCTTTATTTACCTTGAACTTTTTTTCAGTTGAGGTACATACAATAAAGTGCACAAATCTTAGAGTATAGCTCAATGAATTTTGACATGTGTATATACTCATGTAATCATCCACCAACTCAGTATAGCAAACATTATCACTGACCTTTTCTGCATTCCTTATTTCACCCATTCCCCCAACCCTATTCCTTTGTGGCAACCACCAAACTGTTCTCTGAATTTATGAGTCTGTTTCTTTTTTGTTTGTTTCATTTGTTGTGATGTTTAGATTCCACGTATAAATGAAATCATATGGTATTTGTTTTCTCTCTCTGACTTATTTTACTTATCATAGCACCCCCTACATCCATTCATGTTTATGCAAATGATAAAAGTTCATTCATTCGTATGGGTGGGCAACATTTCATTGTATATATGTACCAAATATTATTTACCTATTCATCTGTCAATGGACATTTAAGTTGCTTCCATGTCTTGGCTACTGTACATGCTGCAGTAAACATAGGAGTGCATACGTCTTTTTGAATTTTGTGATTTTGTTTTCTTTGGGTAAATTCCCAGAAGTGAAATTGCTGGGTCATATGGTATTTCTATATTTAATTTTTTGAGAAATCTGCATACTGCTTTCCATAGTGGCTGCACTAATTTGCAATACTATCAGCAGTGTATGAACTTTTCCTTTTCTCTCTCTCTCTCTTTACTTCCTTTTCAGTTTTTTGGAATAGTTTGAGAAGGATAGGTGTTAACTCTTCTTTAAATGGTTGGTCAGATTTTCCTGGAAGCCATCTGGTCCTAGAGTTTTAAAATTACTAATTCAATTACATTACTTGTAATTGGTCTGTTCAAATTTTCTATTTCTTCCTGGCTCAGTCTTGGAAGATCACTTTTCTAGGAATTTATCCTTTTCTTCTAGGTTGTCCAGTTTGTTGACATACATTTTTCTTAGTTACCTCTTATAATCATTTGTATTTCTTTGGTTTCAGTTGTAACTTACCTTTCATGGTTTTGTTATTTTAAATGAATTAAATAACACTTAAAATTTTTCTCAGGTATAGTTTATAAAATAGCAAGTGTTAATAAATATATTGCATACACAAAGAAAAGCTCTTTGGTGTTCCCAGTAACTTTTTAGAATGTAAAAGTTTCCCAAGACTAAAATGTTTGAGAACCTTGAAGGCTACCCATGGCCTGACCACTATCTAATTTCCAATTTACCTTTCTTCACACCATGCCTCTGTTTTTCTGATCCATCAGCTGATTTCTTTCAGTCCTTTGGTTGCCTTATTCCATTCCAATACAGGTCACTCTGCCAGAAACTCCCTTTCCCACCCTCTTTATCCAGTAAGCCTGAAGTTATTCTTCAGATCTCATCATCTAAATTGTCAGTTCATTAGGCAAGCCTCCCCTGATCTTCTTGACTGGGTCAAATTTACTATTTTAAGCTCTCATAGTATTTGTTCCTGTCATTCATTTTACGGTTATAATAGTATATTTGTTTCTGCCATTATTTAATGTCTGTAGGTCCACTAGCTAAAAGTGCTATGAGATCAGAAACCAAATCTGTTTTTGTTCACCTGATGCTCCAGAGTACAGCATACAGTACCTGGCACCTAGTGGAAATTTGTGGAATGAATAAAATGGATGAGCTGGAATTACGCCACAAGCACAAAAACAGTTCTAAGACATGTAGTGTTACAATGGGCAGAAGTAAAATACAAAAATAAAACCAAATGCTTCTCGAACTAGATGAGTATTTCACAATGGACAGAGAGCAGTCTAATTAATGATCTGTCTGGAAGGGAAAATGAGGCAAGAAAGGCTTAGGGATAGAAAAGTACCAATTGGAAAATCATATTTATCAAGAATATAATAAAAGCATTTTGAAGGGAGTGGTAGAAGATAGTATTAGAAAGATAGTGAGGAGCCAAATATTCAGGTCCTTGGATGTTAATCTCAGGAATTAGAGCTTCAAATCATAAGCAGTGGGGGAGTCCAGTAAGCGCCTATGGGAAGGACTGGCAGGAAAAAATGGTGCATTTGGGGCACATTCATCTGCTAGCAGTGTGAGAGACAGGTTAGAATTGTGGGGGAGAAGCCAGATGGGGAGCACCTGGACTTCTGTGTAAAATTTCTCTGAAGGACTTTTGGCCACATGAAATCTGTTTTTAGAGACCAGGGAACACATACATAGTGCTGAGATAGATAAAATTTAAAAAAATTTTTTAAAGGCTTCAAGAAAACGGGATTTTCTTCTCGTGGCCTTCCAAGTTACCTTCTAAAGCTCAAGAGTGTTTTTACGATGTATCGTAAACACAAGGGTGCTTCTAGAAACTTACTTTTCTGTGTGGTGGGTATGATACGTGTTTATTCCCCTGCGTGACCTGGTCTGGGAGGCTGTGATTGTACCACCTGGTCATGTGATAGTTCATCCACTGATGGTGCATTCACCACCTGTGTTGTAAATGTCTTCACTCCAGATTGAATTTTTATATACTTGGAGTCATGCTGGAACCAAAACTCTAATAACGTCAGCTGAAATGAAAGGTGTGACATTTTTTTCATTTTCTCTTAAACAAGTTTATAGTCAGTTTGCCTCAAGGAATTACAGTATCAGTGAACTCTATAAATGGTTGTCCTGCAGATACAGCATGTGAGTTGAGTCCGCTTTAAAAATTGAACCAATGAGAACATGGAGCTTTATGCCCTGGAACTTTGCTAATAATTTTCCCCATGGGCTTTCCCAGAGCCTTAAGTGGCACCACAACAGGGACTCTGAGAATAAAAGCCTTCAGCCTTATGGGGAACATTTTCCCCCTATATTAGAAATGAAAGAACTTTATCATTAGTCAACTTTTAAGGTGCTGAAATACATTTGAAACATTCAATCTATGGAGACTACTATTTATTTATTGAAATGTTTTTTTCCCAATTTAATCCCCATAAAACCCTGGGTAGCAGTAGTCTTATTTTTATCTTCATTAAATAATGATGATTCTGAGAGTTAGAATTTTTAAGTAACTTCTCCAGGTTCACATAGCTGGTAAATGTTGGAGATTGTTTTTTAATAATCATTCATTCACTCAAAAAACATTTTGAGGAATCACTAGTGATTAAGAGTTCTGTCCTCATGAAGCTTATATTCTAGAGGTAGCAAAGATTCAGACATAAAGCAAGTCAGTAAACAACCAAGCAATGTGCTTTCATGGAGATATGACGTCAACAATGAAAAATAAAGCAGGGCAAGGCGAAAGAGAGTGAACAGATAATTTTTTATCCTATTTTTGATAGAATCATGAAATCAGTTTTCCCATGGGCAATGACATTTGACTGAGCTGAGCTTTAAAATGGAGTGATGAATCAAATGTTATAATATTTCAGGGAAATTTAACCCATCCACTACATCTGGTTAAAATTATTTATTATAATTATTTACTTATTAAAAATTATTTGTTACAATTCCCAAGATAGTTTTCAGATCAAGATTTGTATACTCATATTCATTCTTGTCTTAATGCATTTTCGCAAGTGCTTGTTTTCTTTTCTCAAAAAGGGAGCCATTTCTTCCTTATAATTTATGTATCTTTCAAAGTCCAGTTGGATTATTTTCCCTTCCTCTCCAAACTCTCACCAAGCTCTCCCTTTTTTGACCTTCTGCAGTAATTATTGTCTGTGCAGTTCATCCCAGAATTGAATTATATGTTGTTTTATATTTACTTGTTTAATTTGCACCTTTGTTAAATAAGCCAGTTAGTTCACTTATTCATTTGATAAATATTTATCAAGAACCTGTTATGTGCTAGGCAATCCTCTAGACACAGGGCAGAATATAGCAAAACTACATTTAAAAATCAATTTTCATGAAGTTGTTTTATATTCAACAAAATGCAGATTTTAAGTGAAGTGTTCAATGAGTTCTTAGAAATGTTTACCTCCAAGTATTTTTCACATGGCTATTTAGTTGTTTATTCAAATGATAAGCATACCTGTTGAATATCCTTGTCACCTTTGTCAAAATATTTTATGACCTCATGTATATGTGGAATCTCCAAAAAATAAAAAGTTAAATTCATAAAAACAGAGAATGGAATAGTGGTTACCAAGGGCTTGGGAGTGAGGGGTAATGAGGTAGTCATAAAAGGGTACAAAGATGAAACTATATAGAGTGAATAAGTCTAGAGATCTAATGTGCAGGCAAGGTAACTATATGTAATAATACCATATTGAACACTGGAAATATGCTAGGAGAATAGAAAAAGAAATCAATGGCTTTTGGTTTAAGCTTTGACATGTAAATGGCTTGGAAGTTATCACTCCTGTCTTCACAACAATAAAAATAAAAGCCCAAAATGAAAAAATGAATACATTTTCTTAAATCTATCAGAGAATTGGGGTCACAGGGGGCAAACCACACTCTGAAGTCTTGAGAATCAAGCAAATTGAATACAGAAAACCACTGCTGAGATCAGCTAAAGTAAAGCAGAAACCCCTGGAGTCAGAAAGAGGTAAGAACATGTGCATAGTAACTTTGAGAAATTGCTAAGTCTGAATGTGAACTAACTTGAGAATTAAAACTTCTGGGGACCCAGTTGTAGGGAGGTCCCCCTGCTTTCATGGGTATTACCTCTAGTAGTTCCACCAGGTTCTCATAGCAAGTATTAGAGAAAAAAGTTGCTCCTGTTTCAGGCAGGGAAAGGAGAAAATAAATCACTTTTAAATATACCTGGATAATCATTTTGCATTATATGATTATGAAATCATCATATTATCCAACTTAAACTTATACAGTGTTATATGTTAACTATATATCAATAAAGCTGGAAAAAACTTTTAAAAAATACACCCAGAGTGTTCTTCATAAGAAGTCCTTGTTCTCTGAGGGAAACTACTTTCCCTCTAGCCTCCTATCACAGATGCAGTAAGGGGAATAAAGGCTAATAAATGCTTTTAAAGATCATGGCCCAAGGACTTGGGTCCACTAAAAAACTGAGATTCAATCATAAGATTATAGAATGCTTCCCTTTCCCAACACTTAACCACCACATCAACAGGTCTCTGGTGTAATAACAGTGGATTACAGCTGAGAAAACTGCAGGACAGTTTCTACTTAAGAAGGAGTTATTAGGGAAACCCAAAGACAATGGGGAGAAAAAACAAATAAAGAAACAAGGAAACTAGAGGCAACTGAGACCTCTGGCACCTCTACCTATAGAAAACTTACACATAGCTAAGCTCTTCCTAATCAGATTAACATACAACCTCACACTAAAAGCCTAATTAAGTCAGTTCCTATTAATATCAATCAAAAAAATTACAAGGTAAGGAAAATCCATTATGAAGAGACAAAGTAAGTATCAGATTCAGGCTTAGATTTTGGCACAGATTTAAAAATTATCAGAGAAGTTAAAATAACTAATATGTTAAGGATTCTAATGGAAACAGTAGATAATATGCAAGAATAGATATATAATATAATCAGAAGATGAAAACTAAAAAAATTGAAAGGAAGTACTATAAATCAGAACACTAACAGAAATGAAGGATGACTTTCATAGGCTCATCAGCAGATTGGACACAACCAATGAAGGAATCAATGAGCTTGCAGGCACATCAATAGAAACATAACTGTGCAAAGAAAAAGAATAATAATAATAATAATAAAGAACAGAATATCCGAGGTCTATGAGGCAAATAAAAAAGACATAACATACTTGTTATGGGAATACCAGAAGGGAAAAAAGAGAAAAAGGAGCAGGAGAAATATTTAAAGCAATAATGGCTGAGAATTGTCCAAAATTAATCATATTGATTTTAACAAGTGTACCGCACTAAATGCAAGATGTTCATGTGAGAACCTGTTTCAGGTAGAGGGTATATGGGAGTTCTCTGTACTGCCCTGTATTTTTAAAATTTATTACTGTGGAGTTTTATTTTAAGTCTTAGTTTTTGCCCCAGGAATTAAATTTCTTCCTCTAGATTTAATTTTCCATTTATCATCATTTTTCTTCAGCTAAAAGAACATCCTTTAATGTTTCTTGTAATGCATGTCTGCTATTGACAATTTACTTAATTTTTTACAATTCATGTGAAAATGTCTATGTTTCATATTTATTTTAAAAATATTTGGTTGAATATAGACTTCTGCTTGATAAATTTGTTTATTCACTCTTCAAGACAACCTCATGATCCTCTGGCCTACATTAAAAATATAGGCGTATGTTATGTATGTACTGTTTAAGACACTGCCTGCTAAGCCCAAAATTTAGATTATCTTGAGTCAACTTTTTGTTTGTTTACTTTTTTTTTGAACATGGTTCTCATTTTCCTGTTTTTTTGTGTATCTAGTAATTTTTTATTGCTTACTGGACATTTTGAATGGTACATTAAAGGGACCCTGTGCTCTATTATATTCCTCTGAATAATATCCTTTTTGTATAAAAGAGTTGTATAACACATATGATAAACATATAAAACAAATAAAACCTCTTTAAAAGGATGTCTTTCACTGGCTAATCACCCTGAACTTGTGTTATACCTTTCTGTTAGGGTAGGTCACTGGAAAACTCAGTATTTAAAACCACTCTAAACATGTTGGAACTTAGGCTCCAGACATTGTCTTCTCTGTGGATCTTACACATGTTAACTTTAAGGATTGTTAAGGTATATCTAGAGTGGATTTTATGCTACAGTGTAGTTTTAAGTTCTGAGACATGCATTTTTGTGTTTTGCTTGCATGCCCATGGAGATAATAAACTCCAAAGTCTCCCATAACTGCTGGCCTCCATTCTCTCTGTTCTACTTTCATCCCCATAATAGTCATGCTGCTAAATCTCATATAGTATCAACGTGTGCATGTGTATCCCCAAAATTTGGCCAAGAACTCAGGGGAACTTCCACACAGACTTCTGGAATCCACTCTGACACAAGTCAATCTTCTTTGTCCTTCCCTGAAGACTTCTGTCCTCTGCAACCTTAACTCTGATATCTGTCTCCCCATCACAGCAGAACTGTTGTGCTCTGCTTGTCTCCATTTATCTGTGCTGTTGTTAGGAAATTGTCTCCATAGATACAGCTAGAGAAACCATGGGGCTTTCGATTGAGTATATTTTGTCTTCAACTTTCATGTAAGCCTCTTTCAGGTAAGCATTAGTTCTCATATTTTATTTGAAACTTCCAGAGCCTTGGAATTCAGTGAGCATCCATTTGTCCCTTCAATTCATTAATTTACTCCACAGGTTTTTATTGAACACCTGCCATGTGCTAGGCACTATACTAGCTATTTGCAAAAATGCTTAATGTAGAACTTCTGCCTATATTAGCTCATAACCTAATTGAAGATGTGCTGTATTTTGTGGAATAGTCATATAAATGAATTTTAAAAGCAATGTAGTTTGTATCTACAAAGTACAGTGGAGGAAATTAGAGAAGGCATTTATCTTGGGGAATCAGAGAGCACCATATTGTTGGTGATTCAGAATTGGAATTTAATTGAATTATCTAACATATTAGAAGTCTTTCTGTAGAAAATAAAGTGGAATCAAAGTAACTTTATGCAAAATAAGAAAAAGAATAATTTTGTGATAGTGTTGCTCATTGCAGGGTGGTGCCATCAATAATTGCCCATGATTTTGGTAGAGGGGAGGCATTATTCCATGTTTCTGAAGAAAATAAAGCATCAGTGAGTGCCATTCTTTCAACATGCTTAGTTTTTCCAGATGCAGGGCATGAAGCACCTTGTTCTCATAGCTCTGTTTTCTGTCATACTGAAAACATTGTCTGGTTACTAATTCTTCTCTAAGCTTATCAGTTTCTTCCAAAGTCTTAGTAGAGTACTGATTAATATTTTATTATCTCTAAAGTGCTCGTTTCTGTAATCAGATTCTTAACTCTTCTACAGCTGGCTTTGTACATACTTGGCACTGTCATTGTCATTGCTGCTGCTCGCTGATGCCATAGGAGGAGCTAAGGGCATGTGGCAAAAGGGAACATTAAGGAGAATATGGGATAAAAGTTCATCATGCTCCATTACTCAGGTTTCATGAGGATGCTAGAACCCTCTTCATGTACAGTCATTCAGTCATCAATATTTATTAAGTATCTATTGTTTGGGAATAGGATAAAAACAATATCAGATATAACTTTTGTAAGCCTTGAGTGAGGGCTTACAAAACTTCAATATCAAGTTTGGAATATTTGGGAAAGCAAGGCATGTACTTGAAACAGCCCTGGACTTATTCCCCAAATATATTGAACACTTTCGTTAAGCAAAGGACTGTGGAAGTGCTGAAGGGCTAACAAAGGGAGCTAAGACAGAAAGCTCCTGAAGATGCTTGCAGTCAAGCAGAGTACACAGGTATGCAAAGAAATGGTTGTGATATGAAATGGAATGATACAGATGTTAAAGCAACACAGAAAATTTATTGAGCACTTGCTTCATTCCATGCATTAATGCATAAACACAACCTATGATGTAAGTACTATTATTATGATATAGGTATTATTATCCCCATTTTATAGATGGGAAAACTGAGGCATAAAGGATGTGTGAAGTAACTTTCTTAAGATAACATAACTAGTAAGCGGCAGAGCTAGGGTATTGTCTCAGGCCATCTGATTCCCACATTCTTCAAATAATGTTTTAATGGAATTCAGAGGAGGAAGCAATTTATTCTGTAGACATAATATGATGCTGAGGGACTTGAAAACATTATAAACCAGATTACCATTAGGGGTTGATTATCAGTGATAAAGTGCAACTGGTCTCCCACTGCGTAAAGATTATACATAAATTCAGAAAATACAACCATCTCTAACATAAATTCTTGTGCTAGGTTAGGGTTGGATATTTTCACTAAAGAGCCCATGATTCTTTTTTTCCACCACTTACTGTTGGTCCCCTAAAAGATCAAGAATTGTTGAAAGCCATCATTCAAGAGCATTCAAACCCTTTCAGATTTATTTCCCCCAAACCTTGTAACAACTTATTCAGTTCCTTAGATCCTTTAATCCAAATATGGTTTTACCTCAAGAGCACACACATCTCTCCAGTCAGTAGAAATATTTATTCCTCTTTATAAATCATTAAACTAACTTAATGGCTTAGAACTAAGTATCTCATGAATCTTGTTATTATGAATCAATAATAATTCTGTACATTTGTATAATGCTTTACAATGTTCTTCCACATAAATTATTTAATTTCCATAGCACTGCAGTGTGTTAGGGAAAGTTGATAGTAATACTCCATTTAAACCATGAGGAATCAAAGACTTAGGAAAGTGTGAGTCATTTTCTTGAGTTCATATGGTGGTGGATTGTCAAATTGTATTCAGGACTAATCCAGCCTACTTTTGTTTTTCCCCTCCATCTCCCACTAATTAGAGCCTGATTATGCCTGTGTGATCAGAAGAATTTGGGTTCTTTATCGTGTTCAGATAGCAATCACAACTGGAATGATGGTGAATTCACTAGGGTGCGGCAGCTCTGTGAGATCTGGCCATAACGGGTCATGTAGGCAGCCTCGTGCATTTACCAGAATTGTGTCGCGTGGCTTAGAGCTTCAGTGTGATAGCATGTTGGAGGTGGGAGAGGCCCGTGTGTGCGGACTTAGTCAGAGGCATGGAACTTTGCTGGACTTTGAAACAGGAATAGAATTTGAATAGGTGGGGACAGGAATTATGTCTCACTGGACAGAGGGGCAGTATGGACAAAGATACTAAGAAAAAGATCATTAGGGAAGAATTTGGAAAGAGGGGACTCCTGTGTTACAAACTCTTGAACGGGGATTAGTCAGAAATCAGGATGGATAAAAGATGAACAGGAAGATCATAGACCGGCAGGAGGAGGTGGACAAGAGAGAGCTGCAGCATGTTCCTGAAATAGAGACTGGCATGTTTAATGGGCTGTTTTGAGATTATTTGGCAGGGTGTGTAATGGTGAGCAGCAGGGAAGTATGTAGGTGATGGTGGTGAAGGCTCTGGGTGTGGGACTGGCATGGGAGTGGAGGGAAAAGAGAAACTGTAAATAAGGAAGTGTATTGGTGGAGTGACAGACTGGACTCAGACGTGGAAGCAAAGGGAAAATTTAAAGAAGACTTGAGGGTTTCCAGTCCTAGAAACAAAAACAATGTTGCAGCCACTGCAGCAAGAAATGGTAAATGAAAGGGAGTACGTTTTAGAAAAAGATTTTCCTTAGCTTGTTGAGTATGTCATGATGTTATCCCTGAGGAGGATGGCCATGAGGAGAAATCCTTATAGGCCAATTTTAAAGTGAGGTTGGAGGTGTTTGACCTGGGAGACATTGACAAGCATTGGCATTTGATGCCATCACCTTTGGAGTAAACACAGGAGCAGGAGTGAGAGAAATAAAAGCAAAAGTTGAATGTTGGAAGCTTGTGGAATCGTCTAATGTAGGTGCTGAAGATGCACAGAGGTACAAAAGAGAGACCCCAGGAAGGAGAGATCAGAGATGTGCAGGGAGAACCAGGAGAGGGCATGTCAACAGGTTGGGCAGATCAGTAATTAAGAACAAAAATAAAATGGGGCCAACAGTAAAAATGTAGAAGAAATATACCACAGGTTATGAAAACAGTGTAACCAATGGAATTTTGGGGAAATGATTCAGAGTGAACGAGTTAATCACAGTGGATCTACTACTATGAGTAGATAGGATAAGTATACTATATGTAAAAGTTTGTTAAATTTTTTTGTCATATCAAATATACAACATTAGAAAGCAAGTGACCTACAAAGCAATATGTAGAATTCATCCTGAAAGCTGCTGACATAAATATAACCTTTAAAAATTTTACCCATGTGGATGAAATTGGAGTTTCAAAAATTAAAAATATTTTCAGGGAGAGTGAAATTTAAGAATTAAATAAAATTTTTGCAAAGTATTGAAAAGTATCCCCAAATGAAAGTGGAAAAAAGGGATAGCTCTTGCAGTCATTCTAAATCAGTTGTGTACTTTCAAGCACCTGGTGCTGAGAAGATTTTAGAAACAGTATATTTAGCCACAATTTTACCAGCTCATCATGCATTTTCTATTTTCTTAATTCTCACTTTATTGCTAGAGAGATTTGCATGAAAGAAGGATATTTTTAAAAGTTTCATCTGTTTCTCCTGTTTATTCCTTTACCTGAAGTCATAATCATATTTCCATAGGAATAAATTATGATTTCACAAACAAAGGATTATAGCTTTGGGAAGGTAATTAGATGCCAGAAAATGAAGTTCTTAAAATGAGGGTCTTGTTTATAATACCAAGTATTTGTGAGAAACACAATGAGCAATGATGAAGATGTGCCCCAAAATGTGACCTGTCATGTGAATAATTGTCTAAATTCTCCTAAAGGATTTCTGGCATCTTTTAAACTTTCCTGCTATGGTGTGGATTTGAAAATAACAGGGTAGCTCAGCACAGCCCTGTTATAGAGAGTTGATATGCGGGATTTTTTTTTTTCTGGCTTAAATTGCTTCTGTGATTTTATGTGGCTATCACCATTATTGCTATAGAGACTACATTTGGATTACAAAGACCTGGGATGCCAGTGTCAGCAAGTGAAATGTGCCTTCATGATACTAATTCCTGTGCAGAGAAAAGCTAAGTAATGTTCCAGCTACTTCAACCTATAGTTGAGAGTCAAGAATTCTGTAAAATTACTGAAAAAGCAATTGTTGAGGATTTCCCAGGGAGCTCTTTTTTCCACCCTGTTATCATACATCCACCTGGGAATAGAAATTTCCTGCATGTGCCAATCTGCTGAACAGTTAAAGGTGAGCTCTAAGTTAGCATAGATGGACTGCAGTTTTGTTCCATTACATCCCTAGGGCTTAGCATAGTGCCTGGCACCTTGAAGTCTTGTGTGTGTGTGTGTGTGTGTCTGTCTGTCTGTGTGTTTTGAATGCATGAATGAAAAGGAGCATCAGTCAGAGTGTTACAACTCCTGAGAGCAGACTACCTTTTGCTCTGTCTCTAGGAAAACTTTCCCTCTGCCACGCTTTCATAAGCTAGGAAGGAACCACATAAGCTAGTGCTTCTCTGATGGCTTAGCAGCGTGGGTGTTTTCCAGGGTGTCTGTGTGTATCCTCTGCATGACCCGGTCTAGTTAGATGGTTACCTGGAAGAGTGCCTCAGCTGGTGTTGCTGAGCTGTTCCTCTACCAAACACTAACTAGCCTTTGTTTTCACCCTCCTGGGGTAGAAATGTCCTCCCATGCTGCTCTTCCTACACCTTATGGCTACGCATCCAGGATGAAGACCAGTGGCCATATTTGAATGGAGGGAAAAACATGCCCAAAGAATGACAACCACCTTTTTTGCTGTCTTTATTGAAAATTATATGACAGAATGCTTATCAGCTGAAGAGGCAGAGGATATTCATCAAGAAAATGTAGGCAAATAGTATTTCAGCTGTGTTATTTCATTAATAAGTAAATAATAGCATGTTAGTGTTTGGTATATTGCAGTTTGTCAGTTTTTTAAGATTTGTAATTGGTTTGAGATTTCTTTACTTGTTTTGAATAAATATTTGCTTTCATATCCAATTTCATATTTATAATTTTTTATCATTTTTCTTAAAAAGGGCCACCCTAATTACATGAGCTTCAGGCAGTATAAAATCTATATCCTGTCCCACTTGGCCTCATTCTTTCATTTCTCTGATAAAAAGAGCACACATATCACCATTTAGTCAATGAGGAAAATGGATAAAAGGTCCTGGCATTCCCCTTTGCACCAGAGAGAAGTAAGAACCCTTTATTCAATATGTCTGGGGCAGTGAGCTCCTAGTCACCTCCTGCAAGAGGACAGAATTAAAAATGTTTCCAGGGAAAGTTCCTAGGTCCTCAGTCTCACAGACATTGTTCAAATAGTGCTGCATTTGAGGTCATAAGACTGGAATTTTTATTTTGGACCTGCCTCTTTTGAGCTGTGAGACCTTGAGGAAATCACTTCACCATGCCCTGGTGGTCTCTTTCTCCCTCAAATGTGGTTTTTATCTTTGCTTCTTTTACAGAGATCTTCTTGGGACCAAAAAATGTAACATATGTGAAAATATGCTGATAGGAGTAAAGCCACACTGGTTTAAGTTGTTACTAATATTTGTTACTTCTTTGTAGAGACAAAACACATTCTGTGAGGGAAAGCATCTCACTTTCCCGTCTTTAAAGTACAGAATACTTTTTGGTGCTGGGCTGATAGCTGAGGGAGATGAGATGCTGCTGAGTGATGTGCAGCCATGGAGAAGGGTGTCAGAGGCACTCCAGCCTCGGATTCCTTTAACTCCTGTTCGTGAGTGTATCGCAACTAGCCCATCAGATGACTAGTGTCCAACCACAACCATATACTACTTTTGGCACTTTCTAAAAGTTATAATAATCCATGCATTTGATGATGACTCTATTATTTGGATCTGTTGGTACACAGAACAGTCCATATCTAATGATGCAAAATGAATAACTGCTCTTATCTTTACTTTTGTTTTTAGGATCAACTGCAAAATTCATGACGAAATATCATTATGGATGGCCACATGGGAGAAAAGAAAGAATATACTCATTCCTAGGAATGAGGAAATTCTATTAAATGCAGCTTCAAAAGGTAATGTATGCATGAGGCAAGTCATGTACCTGTTCTGAGTTTCAGGTTCTTTATTGGGGAAATGATATCAATCTAACCAGAAGTATCATGAAGATCAAATAATAAGGTACAGATATTGATGGATTTTGCCAAGCATATAAAGCCTGCTCAATTAAATGGTAACGTTATTTGCTAAGCATTCCCAATGAGGAGGCAGTTAAATAAATTAACTATGATATTGAAAAACAGAGAAATCAGCAGATGCAAAATCTACTAATTTGGTAATTCCTAGGGCCATTAGCTTGTCATACATACAAATGCACACACATAATAAAAATAAATGAAAAACAGTCCTTCCATCTAAAATTGCCTTTTACTTTTCTGGATAGTCTCTTAATGACAATCTGGCATGTCCCAGTTCCGTCTAAGGGGATTATTTAAAGCATTTAATCAATCTCTTATACAAGTGTATATCTGCTGCTTTTATAAGTGTGACTGAAAAAAGGAGGTGCTGAATATATTTTGCCCCTTTTCTGATTCTCAGATGGAGCAACTGGCAGGGATTCTAGACTACAAGCTCCCACAGTGCGCTGCTGATAACTTTCCTTCCAGACAAATATCAGCTAACCACGGTATACAATCAGCTGCCCACATTGGAAGAAACAAATCACAAAACTACTGTTCCATAATCACAGAATTGAAAGAGCTGCATAAGTAAAATGACAGGCTATTAATTCTGGTTTGGAAAGCATGAATAGGACTTTTGATGAAGCTTCATTTTCTTTGGCTCTTCAGAAATGGATAAATCATTTAAAATAAAAATAGATGTTATATTATAGGACACTGATTTCTCTCAATATTTATTATTTGGGGAAAATGTGTTTTTTTTTAAATGGTGAAAAATAATGATGAAGTGTTCACATGAATGCTTCATAATAGCACACAGTTCATTCTCTGATGCCTCACTAAGCTCTAGATTTGAAAATTATTTGGTGTAATTTAAGTAAGCCTCCAGTATATAACATTTTAATTGAAAAGATATGATATTTCATTAAATGCTGTCACACATCACTGTTGTTGCCAAATGAGGCTTGGCGGTACCTTCAAAACACTTTTCTACTGACTGGATTTTGACTTTAACCTGAGTCAAGTACAGCCTTGAAGTACAAGCAGCTATCCTGTGTTGCAAAAGTGAAATTATAGCTAGATAGATACAGATATGGTACTTACATGTTTCTATAGCATTTACATGATTTACACTCATAGGAATATTTTTATCAGCAATTTCACTATAAAACTTCAGTGGCATTGGAATGATTATCAATTTTTAAAATGCTTGCACCTGGAAAAGTATTTATAGTTTTATAAATTATCTATATGGAATGCTGTGACAGTAGATATCAATGTGGCAAAAAAATCAAAGGAAAAAGTATTTTGGAAGCAAATATACCCTGGGAGTCAGTCTAGAATGCGTAATCAAGAAAGAGATCTTTTTCATTTTTGCAAATTTATTTTACCATTTGTGAGAGAATGAGATTTATTTTATATTTTTTTCTGGGGTTGACAAATTCATCTTGAAAAAAATGTGGGGAATAAGAGAAAGGCATATGCGCATTACCACTGCATTTAAATTAGGACCCCACATAATCACATCTCACTTGACTTAACATTCTCTACAAAGTGTGGTAGGGCCAAGGAGCCAATAGGAACACTCGACCTCATTTATTCTAGAACTTACTCAAGTGGTTAGTGAACATGCAGGTAACAACTGCCAGCTCAGTGAATAACTTAATTTGCTTGGAGAAAACTCCTAACGTAAACTGACCACATTTACCCATTTGCATCAAACCTGGACGTTACAGTGGGATTCTAGTTTCATCTAACAATTCATCTTCAACTGTTTCTTCTTCCCCCAAACCTCAGAACAATGCCTGATGCCACTGACAATAACAGCTGTGGTCATCGGTGTAGCAGAAAGGGACTTACTTCCAGATCCTTCTGTGTAAGCAGCTGTCACACTGGGCTCCCCAGGTAATCACTCCTATCCATGTTCTTAAGGATTCTTAGTAAGAAACACAAAGAACAGAGGCCCAAATTAAGCCAAGCATCCAACGTCTTCTACCTGTTTTTCATGTTTTAATACTTTTGAGGGAAATAGTTGGAAAATGGAATCATACAACCATACAGAAAAGACTCTGAAGCTTGTCTTGAGCTTTTGCATTTTATAGTCCTATCTGAAACTTGGCACTGAAGTTTTGTTAGTTTTTTGAAAAATTGTTATTCACAAGCTGAAAGCACTTTCTGCTTGATAAGATGAATTTATTTTTAGAGCAGGCTGTCCCTTTGTTTCAGGAGAAAAAAAAAATGCCTGAATGTATCCTTTAAAATCTATCTTACAATGAAAAGGTTCCTCTCAATTTTCCTTAAGAAAAACTATTTTTAAAATGAAGCTCTTCTAGCCTGAGATTGTAAGTGAAAATTGATAAAGTAAATCCTATGGGAGGCTGAGGCAGAGCTTCGGCTCGAAGAACTTTTTGGGAGTGTGTGGGAAGATTTCCTTTACTTGATACAAACAGTTTGTGTCTGTAAATTTTGCCTTGAAAATCCTGTGTAGATGCAAATGTCTGTGCAAATGAGAACTTGAGAGAGAGAGAGAGAGGAAACTTTTATTTGAGCAGCTCTCACCTGAAATGGGAAGGCATGAGATGGGAAGTCAGCAGGAAGGACTTCCTGCACTTGATATTCATCTATGGGAAAACAAGACTTGTTGAAAGGTCCCTTCTCTGCTTGGCTTAGCCCAGTGTGGATTGGCCAACTGATATTCTGCTTATCCTGCCCCAACAGAGCAATAACCCAATTTACTGATTTTATTCTGATATAATGATTATTAGGGATCAAAGGGTAAGTCCACCTTGTGGTGGTTATTAATGATTGAAATAACAATAGATAATGCCTACTGAACACTTACTATATGCCAAGCAGTGTTCTAAATGTTTTACATATATCAACTGTTATAACAACCCTCTGAGTTAAGACCAATTAATATCTTGATTTTACAGATAAGGAGACTGAGGCTTACAGAGATAACTTTCTCATAGCTTCAGAGAGAGAAGGTTCCAATTTGTCAGGGAGCTGCCCTGCCAGGGTTATTGAAGCCATGTGGTATGTTTGTCTTCCAGGTGGTTACCAAGGAAGGTAATCATTTATGACAACACTTAAGAAGGCCTCTTTTAAAGTGGGCTTGCTACCAGGCATAGGAAACTGAAAAATTCATGAAAGCAGCCACTGGTTTAAGAGCTGGCCATCTATATATGCCACACAGAATTCATCTATGCCTATCTGATTAGAAATCCGTCAGTCAGATAAGTATTTTTGGGGTACCCTTACCTTGTCTCCATCTTTTTTGCCTGAAATTCAGGTTTCCTCGGTAGCTGTTCTTTTCTTTTCTTAATCTATTACAATGTGTAGATTTATGTGATGCCAAATATAAAACCATCATTACTGCTGTTACATTAATATAGACATAATTTTGAATAAACATGATCAGCCTTATCTATAGTTACTTGATGTCTTTCTACCTTTATGAAGGCAACTACTGTTTTGACTTTTGGGGTGTGTGTTTGTGCATGTATCATTGGTGTCTAGCATTTTAAAAAAGTAATGAATTGAAGTGGGGAAGATATCTTCGTCTTGTTCATAATCTCTAAAAGAAAGTGTGACTATTCATTAAATGAGATATTTGCTATAGGTTTTAAGAAATGTCCTTTCTGTTCCTAATTTGTCAGGAATTTCCTCTTAAATCATGGATCAATATTAAATTTCATTAAACTTTTTCTATATTTATTGAGATGATCACATGATTTTTCTTCTTTACTCTGTTAAAAGGCAAAATGCAATGATTTTCTAATGTTAAATCAACATGACACTTAAGAAAGAAATGCTACTTTGTCATGATATATTGCATATATTATTAAAAAGTTCTGTCCGTATTTTGTTTAGGACTTTTCACTTCTATGTTCATGAGGGAGGTAGGCTTCTGTTTTCCTTTCAGACTGCTCTTTTTGTAGTTTAGTATGAAGGTTATGATGGCCTGATAAAGAGTTGAAGAGTACATCCGCTTTCTCTGTTCCCTGGAAGACTATGTCACATTAGTATTTTTTCTTCTGTATATATTTGGCAGAATTCACTGGTGAAAACTTATTGGTCTGGAGTTTTCTTTTTGGAATGATGGTACAGTCCAACCCCCTTATTTACAGAGGGGTAAATAAAGCCATAGAAAGAGTGACATATTCAGTATCTGGCAGCCCTGGTGCTTCACTTACCTCATGTACCTGAAATTATTGACAATCTCCTTAATAGTTAAAGGAAATATATTATTCCTATTATTTTTCCTTTTCCAGTGTTCTGAATTGTGTTTTCTAGGAATTGTTATATTTCATCTAAGATTTTGTTTAACAACAGAGTTGCTTATATTGTACTCTTTTTTAAATGTCTGATCTATAGTGATGTTTCCTTTTTATTCTTGATATTGGTTGTTTGGCTTGTTCTTTTTTACCTTAATCAGGTTTCATTGGAGGTTAATCAAATTTACTAATGTTTTTCAAAATTAAGTTTTTGACTTTGTTGCTATTCTCTATGGCCATCCCCCAGCGAGGTGGCCTGAACTTAGAGTGGCCGGCTTCATAGTGTGGTTGGTATGTGGTGCAGAAGTAGAAATTCACTGGTGTGCAATGAATGAACATCAGTGAGGATATCAGGGCTAGTTCAGAGAGGTGGGGGATTAGAGATCCTTCCTTTGTATATCACACGGGTCTTTGAGATTCTAATGCAATCATAGAATGGAGGAGGAACTTCATTATGATGGACATAGAATTTCCTTCCATCCCAAAGTACAGGCTTGGAGTAGATCTGTGTTGGTATAATCAAGCTTCACGGACTTAGTTTCAAAGCATCTCATTTTTGTTTTTTGTTTTTATAAAATTTTCATGGACTTAGCTTCATACCGTCTTGGTTTTTGTTTCCCACATAAGGCAAGTCACCCAAAGGGAAGAGCCAGATTCTCATGAATCCCTCTGCAAGCTGCCTAAGCACCTTATGGCCACTGTTTCCCTAAAGCTCACTCCTAAACAGTTGCACTTCCACAGCCTAGTTGGAGTCATTTTGTGAATATGTAAGTTAGTTGAGTATGTATGTGTGTGTGCATGCACGTGCACTTGTGTGTATGTATGAGATGGGAATTTGGTTATACTTTTTAATTAGTCCAACTTCAGGTTTACATATCTCAAAGGAACACTACAGGTATTTGGCAATTAATGTTTATAAATCACCTTGAAATCCTGCAGGATGAGAGATGCTATATAACTGACTAATACGGTAATGAAAATAATAATACATGCAGCCCTATTCCCAAGCCTATTGCCTGCATTAGGTCTTGAAGTCCAAGGAAAGCTTTACAAAATGTAGCTATCTAAATATGAAAATATTTTCACACCCCTCCTTTAGTCATATGGGAAAAATATTTGTGAAATACAGAATATAAACATAACCTATGGCTATAATTTATAATATATTTATGAATGCTTATCATTTAGATAAAGAATATTTCATTATTTGTATACAGTTATTAGATCAATAACTAATGAATGTAAGCCTTTCTTTGGAATGATATTATGTGGAAGCTGATCAGAAGCTGGAGATGAACTCCAACTTGAACATAATTGCTAAATGTTACTCAGTAATATATTTTGGTTCTATTACTAATTCAGGTCTTGTCAATGGCATATGGATATTTCTGCAAAGATTTTTAGAACTAATTCTTTAAAAGGAAAAAGAAAAAGCCTAGGGCGCCCTCAAACCACAAAAGAAATTCTCCCCATCTGACCACCTTTCATTTATTTTCAATATTAAAGGTCAGCGATCATATGTCTCTGACAATGTCCCTTCCCTTCTGGCACTGCACAAGGGACAGGGGAGAAAGGGTACACCTGTTTACTTAATGTATGCCACTAAATTTCACCGTTTTGTATTATGGGCAGTTGATTTCTGAAAGTTCTGAAAATGGCATAAAACTTCACAGAGCAGGTAAAAATGAATTGTTTGCATAATTGCGCAAAGCTGGATAATGCATTGGGTCTCAAATAAGAGCTTTAAAACTTAGAAAATAGAAGAAAGAGACATTTTGTTAGAAAAGAACTGCAATTTATAATTTCATGGCTCTATTCATTTCCTACTTAGATAATTTTGTTATGAGACACTATTTTGTTTATTTTGTTGTTGTTTGTGTCCCTCCAATAAGAGTATAAACTCTTTGGAGCAATATCTTACTGTCTTCCTTACATGTAGTTCCAGTACTTTGTGTTTACCTACCACATAATAGATATAAGGTCTTCCATCTCTGGGGAGCTTGTTAAATATTTGACAGTATACCACTTGTTGGAGTAGAAAAGAGAATAGAGGATTACTTGATAACAGATAAATTGTGGAAAATCATAATACAGAATAATATAACAGTAAGTTTTCTTCTATGCTTATATCAGAACAGAAATTTTTTTCTATGCTTATAATAAGAAAGTGTGTCTTAAACTTTGGAAAATTTCAAAACATAAAGAACAATGAAATATGTTTATTCTTGAAATATGTTTATTCTTGAGAGATATGTTGATCTCTCACCTAGATAATATACTTTATTCTGTGTCCTGGTAGTATGTGTCTCATTTCCAGTAGAAAGGTTTGAACAAATGAGCATGAATCATGTTGGAAAAAGAAAGCTTAGATTATACTTCCACTTATTAGTCATAGTTTGTAGACTCAGAGATTTGTATTGAGGTTGAAGATTGGAGGAACACATAATTAAAGAATTCTCTAAGCAGTTGAAAATGTACCTATATTTGGGTAGAACTGAAGGTCCAAAGATAGGGTTTTTGAAACATCTATATAATATTGTCAAGGATTAGGAATGGATGTGACCACAAATTCAGAGAGAGCAAACTCTCAACTCAAACTTCATCATGTAGTGTCTGAAGGAATACCAGAAAACTTCAAAAAAAGTTAACTACTGAAAAATAACAATTGAAATAGGTAGGAATCTTAGATAGTTCAGAGCCACAAAAGCTGATTGAATGGTCAAGAGGGGAATGTCACCTGTTAAAATCTTACAGGCAGGTCAAAGGTAGATGATGGAGCAACAATAGCTGATTTGGAAATTCATTCTTTTTTTTATTAAAGTATCATTGATATACAATCTTATGATGGTTTCACATACACAAAACAGTCAGTATTCATCCATATTATCAAGCCCTCGCCCCCTCCATTGAAGTCACTGTCTATCAATGCAGTAAGATGTTATTAAGTCATTAATTGTATTCTCCATGCTGTACTACCATCTATGACTTATACATATGTTGTGATTGTGAATCATAGGGTCCCTTAATCCCCTTCTCCCTCCTACCCACCCTCCCCAATCTTTCTCCTTTGGGTGTTTATAAATCTACTGTTTTTTTTTTTGTTCCTTCTGTTTTGCTTTGTTTATATACTCCACAAATGAGTGAAATCATTTGGTACTTGTCTTTCTCTGCCTGACTTATTTCACTGAGCATAATACCCTCTAGATCCATCCATGTTGTTGCAAACAGCAGGATTTCTTTTCTTTTTATGGCTGAATAATATCCATTGTGTATATGTACCACATCTTCTTTATCCATTCATCTATTGATAGACATTTAGGTTGCATCCATATCTTGGCTATTGTAAATAGTGAAGCAGTAAACATACGGATATGCATGTCTTTCTGAATCAGGGATTCTGTTTTCTTTGGGTAAATTCCTAGGATGGAATTACTGGATCAAATGGTATTCTGTTTGTAGTGTTTTGAGGAACCTCCATATTGCTTTCCACAGTGATTGAAACAATGTACATTCCTACCAACAGTGTAGGAAGGTTTTCCCTTCTCTGAAACCTCACCAGCATTTGTTGTTTTTTGTCTTTAGGACATTGGCCATCCTAACTCATGTGAGGTGATATCACATTGTGGTTTTAATTTGCATTTTCCTGATAATTAGTTGTCTTTCTAGGGTTCCTTTGGTTGGGGGATCTTTGTGCTTCCAAGACCTGAGTGTCTATTTCCTTTCCCAGTTTGGGAAAGTTTTCAATAATTATTTCCTCAGAGAGACTTTCTATCCATTTGTCTCCTCTCTCTTCTTCTTCTGGTATCCCTATAATGTCAGTATTGTTCTGTTTGGATTGGTTACACAGCTCTATTATTCTTTCATTTCTAGAGATTCTTTTTTCTCCCTCTTTTTTGACTTCATTGTTTTCTTACTCCCTAATTTCCAAGTCATCTACAACTTCTTCAACCTGTGTAAACCTATTAATTCCCTCCATTGTATTTTTTATTTCAGATACTGTATTCTTCAGTTCTGAGTGACTTTTTTGGAGGTCTTCTATCTTTTTGTTGAAGTCCTCCCTGAGATCTTGAATATTTTTCTGTAGCTCTATGAACATGTTTCTGACTTACTTTGGAATCTTTCTCAAGGAGATTGGTGATTTCAGTTTTGCTCAGCCTCCTTTCTGGTGTTTTGTTTGTAGTTTTGTTTGGACCAAATTCCTCTGCTTCTTCATTTTTTTCAGTGTTTCCTATGGAGTAATAGCTTTATGAAGGAGGTGCCCTCTAGTGCCCAGAAGCTCAGTTTCCTGTATGGGAGCCCCAGCTGTTGGCATGCAGTGGGCCGGGCACCTTTCTCTCTGGCTTGTAGTGATCTGATAGGAGGTTGGCTGTGTGGGCCTTCAGCTGATCACAGAATCAGGGAGAATACTTGGAGTTGTGCTGCTATAGTTGCTGTGGACAGGGTCGCCCCAACCCAACCTGAAGCACTGGCGGCGGTCACAGGCGAGTGGGATATGCACCTGCTGTGAAGAAGGAGCTCTGGGGGTGGGCCGTGCATGCATGTGGGAGGAGCATAGGTGCTGTGCTGCTAGAGCCGCCCTCTGTCTCTCCGCGATGGTGGTGGCCGCTGGCAAACAGGACTGGTGCCTTCTAGGAGGAAAGAAGTCCCAGGGCTGGCTCCTGCCCGTAGCTCCCCAGCTGTCCCAAAAAGGGCTGAGCAAGCTGGGGGTTCCCCCTCTGCCTATCCAGGAGCAAAGTCTGATTTTACTGCTGGCCAGCAGACTGGGTGCTGCAACAAGGAGCCTCCAGGCTGTGTTGCCAGTGAGGGGTCTGGAGCATCTGAAGCTCCTGAGGGCTCCCAGCCTGTTGGGCTGAGGGAAGGCTGGGGATGCATTGTCCACCTGACCTTTCTCCTAAACAGAGAGTGCTGTGTGATCTTTGCCCCTCTGGTGCCCCTTTCAATGCTGGGAAGTCTTTCGAACTGCCAGCTTTGCTTTATTTCTCAGGGGGCCAGGTAGAGCAGTGCCTGTTCTACACAGGCTACTAGCATCTCAGCCTGCCCACGTGTTCCTCCTGTCTCTTGTCCAGCCCCACTAATCACCAGAGTCCCATGTAATGTGGGTTCATGGCCAGGTTCAGCAGTCCTGCTCCCTCCCTGCTCTGTTCCTCTTCCTCTTGACTGTGGGCTGGGGTTGGGGGAGGATTTGGGTCCTACTGGATCATGGCTTTGCCACTTTACCCTTTTCTGTAGGGTCCTCTCTTCTTCCCCAGGTGTAGGTGGTTCTGAAGTCTTCAGGTTGCCTTCAGGTTTAGTTGCATTTGCTGTATTTTAATATTTTATGTGATTTTGGGAGGAGGTTTTCATCTTGCCTTCCTACACAGCCATCTTTTTCCCAGAATCTCCTGGAAATTCATTCTTAAGAGGGTGGTTTTCATAGAATGGAGGGAAAGGAAGCTAAATTATAAAGTATTTACGAGTGAATGAGTACTTTGGTTTGGTGAATAAGATTAATTTTTTAAAATGTTGGATATAAAAAGGAGAGAATAAGAAAGTTTCGTAAAGGTGTGAAAGAGGTTATTTTTATTTTCATCGTATTGCTTGCTTAATTGTTTTAGAATGGAGAAGACAAGTATGTTCATAGGTAGAGGGAACCCAATGGAGAAGGAAAGTAGTAATAACTAAGACATATGATTTAATCAAGTAAATAAAAGAGAAAGGATAAAATTATGCCAAGTTCTGCTTTTGGGGAAATAATTTGATGTGTTCAATGTCATGGTCTTGGTCTCAGTAAAATAGAAAATGAGGTCATATGCTGAGATAAAAGAGGGTCATTGTCATGAAGTGAATATGGTACCAGTTCGAGGACCTGATAAACTTAGGTTCATTTCTAGGCTCTGCCACTTACTTAATACTTTTGAAAAGCTGCTTACCATCACTGAATCTTCTTCCTTGGAAAGTGGGACTTGTAACCACAATCTCGATGAGTTATTTTAAATTTAGAGTTAATAGTGGCTAACATTTGTTGAACCCTTTCTAACCTATCAGGCCTCACTTTAAAAAGTTTACATAGGTGAACTCATTTAGTTGTTAAATCAGCCTTTCGAGGTAGGTGCTATTGTTATTCCAATTTTACAAGCAAGGAAATCTAGGTATCCAGAGATTAAAGTAACTTTCACAGGTTTACACAGCTTGTAAGACACAGAGCTAGGATTTGAACCTAGGCAAGTAATCTCTACTGTCTTTCCAATATATCTAAAAGAGCTTACTACAATTCTTAATGTGTAGAAGAATCAAGAACAAGGGCTTGTAATTATTGTTAACTTAAGAACTTAAAATATGTTTCTAATTTTATACCAAGTTCAACATGGCAGGAAATCATTCAGAGAGGAGTTAAAACATTTCCTGAACACTATGGGTCAATTCTGAGCCCATGACTGAGGTTAGGTAAAAATGGCTTCAAGTAGGTATATCCCAGATATGTCCCATAGGGCTCTGGATGACTAACATTATTTTCTCTTTAGTTATATTTAAATTCTGTAGTGAGTCTATCCTAATAATATTAATCAATTCTGGCAAACTTAGACTACAGAGTTTTTTCTGACTTAAGATATTATTCCCTAACTCATTTTCCCTTGAGATTTACAGAGTATCAAGATATTGTTTGGGAAATACATAAGGACCTGTCTTTACTAATCATCAGCCAAAATTGGTATCAATGGAAACGTACCCCTTCTTGGATCCTTGGTCTCACACTTCCCACTGTTGTGGAAATGGGGCGTCAGCTTTAATAGTCACCTACTCATATAAAATCAGCACCTTTTATTTTCAGTGGAAGACTGATATGCCTTGTACAAATAGGCAAGCTGGACAAGCATATTAAAGGATTAAAAAGGTAATAGTAAAGAACTCATTTAGTTGAGTTCTCTATCAAAATTCAGCATAAGCCAATATCAAATATTGGTGAGGCTGGTCTATAGGGACATATTTTCTATAGGCATTTTCCAGTTCCAAAGTAAGTGATCAGGAAATTAAACAATGTTTGACAGTTTTGTGGTTCATGAAATAAGAGTTGAAGTCTTGAGCCTCTCAAAGGTAGGAAAGGGTCTGATAAACACTCCACTATTTAGTTTGGGACACCAAAGTTCTACTTCCTACATATAAGGATAAATGAGAAATAGAAAAGCCCTCACAGGGAAAGAAACCTAGCTCCAAATCATCTACCACCAACAACTGGAATGCTGTTTATCCCAGATGACCAGTGTTCCCAGGAATATGATAAAAGCAAATAAAAATTTATTCTGGAGAAATACACCATCATTCTACACCTCAGATTATTCCTAAAAGCAAACTTTCATATGCCTTGTTTGGCATGCAATAAAAAGCAATGGACACACAGTGCTGTGAGATGACATGAATGAGAATCAGGAGAAACAAAAGAAAACAGAAAGAGACTTTTAAGGGGGCTGCAATACTGTAGTCATGTAAGAGAGTTTAAAATAACTGTGCTTATGTGTACAATGAGACAAAAAAGGTAGAGAATTTTAGTAGATAGCTGAAAACTTTCAAAAGGGAGAAAATAAAAGGAAAAAAAGAAAAAAGATATTTTAGAAGTGAAAAATACATTGAAAATTAAGATCTTAATGGATATGTTTGAAAGTAAGTACAACTGAAGATATAATTAGTGGAATAGTGAGTAGATAAGAAAAACACATCCAGAATAAAAAAATAAAAATGAGTGACAAAAAATAATTACAGAAGGGAAGGTCGGAGATAAAAAGGATATATACATACATTTAAATTTACTGTAATTAAGGTTCTAGAAGGAAAGAAATGATAAAATGGAACACAAGAGATATTTAAATAGATATGGCTATTTTTTTCCAAAATGATAAAAATATGTCAAGCCAGAGATTCAAGAAGACTTATGAACATAAACAAAATAAATAAATAAATAAATAACTTTTGAGCCCTTTACAGTTAAACTGTAAAAAAATCAAAAATAAAAAAGTATATTAAACTCAGTGAGAGAAGAGATTACATTAAGATGAAGAAAAATTAGACTGACTCCTGACTTCCTAATAGAAACAAGCAATAGAAACCAAAACTTTATTAAATACTACTTTTAAAATTATAAAAGCAAATCCAACCTAAGTTTTATATTCAGAAAAAGAATACTTAAACTTATATATGGTAATACTCATAACCTTCAAAGGGCCAGTACTGAGCTTCATGATTTAAGAATATGGAGAAGTAAAAAATAATAGATTTGTCATCTCAGATATCAGGGCTAACAGTATTAAAGTCATACCTTCTGGAAAATAAAATAACACTGAGTTATCTCTTCAAATCTTCATTAATTTATTCAACAAATATTTATTGGTACCTGCTATTTATCTATGTTGGGAACAGTCAATACCCACACTATGGAGCTCATATTCTTGTGATGAGAGAAAACAAGTAGCAACAAAACCAAAATACAAAAACAGACCAAAAACAAATATATGTTGTACTCAGATGTAGCAATGATATAAGAACGGTAGAGGGTCTCAGAAGAGCGCTTTCTGTTGAGATAACATTTAGGCAAAGATTTAGACAGAGGGTGTAAGTGATAAAGCAATAAATAGGTAGATCTTCCCATGTAGGAAAGAGTACGAGGATATATTTGGATCCACTTTTTAGGGCAATGACTCTAAAGCAGTGCAAGACATATAGGTTGTCTGTGGTCTTTGTATTTATTCTGGGTTGTGGGTGGCAGGGAGGACCAGGGTCACCGCAAAACTTTGTGCATGAGAGTATCATGATAACAGTTAAATTTTGAAAGGCTCCCTCTGCAAGACACCAGTGATTTACACTGGAGAGCTACTGATGTACAGCTGTGGGGATTCAGTATACATGGTGACTATCTGCCAAGGGTTAATACATGGAGTATTTTGATGGCATGTTTGCATCTCTTCTGAAGGATATATTTAGAAAATATAAATTGAACGAAAGAGAGAATGCTTAGGGTAAGTGTAATCACTTTATTAAAGTGAACTCTAGGAGTTCTGAATGTTACCTTCATTTAGTAGGTTCAGATTAGTTTGTTTGGTGAAGTACAGTAGGTCACCTCTTCAAGTATGAAATAGCAATTTTTTTAAATTTAAAATATTTCAATGGCACATTTCCAATGTAACATTTGCATTGAATTAAGATCTAAGCCAGTCAATTTGAGACATTTCACTGCACTACAAAGATTTTTTCTCTCCCCAAAAAATGTATTTTGAAGATAGTGGGTTTCTGATTCTGTGAACTCAAGAAACACTGGTCTAGCTCTAGAATTAATTCATGTCACTAAGTGGATGGTGAACTCTTTTTTATTTTTTAAGCTAGAAAATTATATGCAGAAAGTGTCTTTATACAGCTACTCTTTTCAGAGTAATAAAATCACCAGGCGTCCTTCTGTGTGCGATCTGGCACTCTTTCCCCTCCCACATCATTACTCCTGCTACTCTTAGAGGTGCATTCTGCTGTAAAATGAGCTTTGGATGAGTCTTCACGAGTGTTCCGGGTCTGGCAGGAGAATCATCATCCTGGCTATAATTAAATTTCAGTGAATTACTGCAGTGAGAGATTATTTAAGCAAACACAGAAGCAGCAGTGATGAAATGACATACATAACTATGAAAATACAGAATCCTAGGATTAACCTCTAACTTTGAGATTGGCTTGTTCTCTGTGTCTTACTTCAATGTCTTACTTCACTTTCAAATCCAAGGGTTTAAAAATGATTTTTAAATGTGTTTATTATTAAATCTTACTCTAAATCCTGTGTTTATTATTAAATCATATTCTAATCCTGTCATAGGATAAATTAACTGATGGAGAGTTCAATTCTTAGCATTCAAAAATAAATTATTAGAACTTTGTTTCTTAATAAAAAGATTAGCAGGTAAGGATCTATGAGTCTCAGGTAAACCTAACTTGAGTACAGGGGTGTACTTTGGAACTCAAATGGAGAAGTTACTGAACACCATTGGTAACATATGCAGACTTGGTGGGGAGGGCCTCCCAGAGACTCAGTATAAAGAGGCACCAAATAGGCTCGTTTGGTTTTGATATTTTTTGGAGGTATTTTTGTTGTTACTAATTTGTAAAAGCAATGCCTATTAGTTGAAAATATTTTAACATTGTAAACAATATAAAGTACAAAATAAAAATAATATTCTTCTCTTATATCTAGTCCTTTCCCCCTGCTTTCCACCTCCCTGCTTTGTGAGATAAGAATTGATAATAATATAATATGTATTTTTTCATGATATGATACTGTGATAAATATTTGGGCATATGATATACGTATGATGTATCTATGGTGTGTACTGACCATGTTTCATGTATCATGAACAGTTTCCATGTCAAGGTATGATTTGTGTCATTTCTTTGAAGAGCTACATAATATTCCTTGAGTCCGTATATGGGTGTGTGTGTGTCTGTGATACAAAAACTAAGACTTAAGCAAGTTAAGACACTGCCCAAGATCTTAGTATTCAGTACAGCTGGGTGCTGACTCCAAAGCCCATATTTTTGAAATTATGCCACAAATCCTCTAACATTTTAATCAACATGTTTATGGTGATTTCTCAGTTAAAAAAGAAAAGCTCTATTGAATATAGACATGTTGTTTTGTACATTTCTAGATCCTTCCTTTGTATAAATTTCTAGAAGTAGAGTTGTTGAACTAAAAGAATAGTTTCACTTTTGGTATATTGGGAGAGAAAGACATTCCTTTCAGTGTTATATTTTAGAATATGTGTTTCCCCAAACACTTGCTGAGTCCAAGAATTATTGAACTCATTAATTTTGACAATTTGATAGATGTCTAATTAAGAGAATTTAAGCCTCTTTTCAAAAGTTTAATGCTTAACTTGCGTTTCTTTTTTTTATGAAGAAGCCATGAATTTGATGGTGCTTGTCTTCATTCTTACTAAGTTGTAAAAATTCTTCCAAATAAAAGACATAACCCTTTTTAATACATGTTGCAAATGTAATATAAAGATTGTTTTTCCTTAAATTTTTTTTGTAACATTTTTCATGTATAATATTTAAGTACAATGGTGAGATACCTATTAATTTTTTTTTGTATTAGTCTTCTGGCATTCTGCTTAGGAAGATCTTAGCCCAAAATTATTGAAATATTTTCATCCTTCTTATTCATTGTGTTATGATTTTATATTTGATGTTAAATTTTAACCTGTAATTAATATTTTGTGTGCATGGTGGGCATTCCCTCATACCGAAGGGAGGGTTAGTTGTTCCAAAACTTGAGAAGACTCTATCCACTATTTATAAGTATAACTTCCATCATTTTCTTATTCTCACCTGTATGCCTTTTTCTCACCTATGTATCATATAAATTTCATTTTTTGTATTATATATTCTATTTGAAAACTCTTACTTAAACTGCACTAAACTTCAAAAAATTAATCAGCAATTACATGAACCTAACCCTCAGTCTATAAAATTTCATTACTAAACCTTTAAGGATAACTCCTTAATTCACACTGTTTCTATAAAATATTTTTCCTTTTCCTTTGATCCATTATGATTTGCTCCTTGTTTGGTTAAATTTAAATGTTAAGCAATTCTTTTCTAAATGCTGTATTGGTATTATACCTTATGAGTCCTTAAATGACTGATACAGTTTTTATTTTCCCTCAGAAATGAGGGACATTTGAATATGCCAGAATTTCCAAATTGAGGCTTGACTGAATACTGTTGCTCAATGAGATGTTAATAGATGTTTCAAAGGGGAGGGTAACACCATCGTCAAATAAGTTTGGGAAAGTGGGCTAAAAAATTGAAACTAGTTTGTTGATGTGTTATTTATTTGATTATATTGCAGAATTTCTCAGAGTTCTTAATGTGCTTTATGCTTCTCTGGGAAACAAATATAAATTTCTAAAATGTAATTATCCATAGACATTCTTGCATAACTAGCACATACCAAGATCCCATGAAAAAATCATTAGAAATAATTTGGAAAATGCTGAAGTATGGAGTTCTTGACACTCTGTCCATGGAGGCTGATGGAGGGTTTCCTATCAAAATGTAAGGTAAACTCCTTGCTTACTCCCACTAGTCTGTTAATGAATTGAACTCTAATCTGTGTGTTGGACCTCTCCTCTCCTCTGTGTACCAGAGCCATTCATTTATTCATTTATTCATCCATATTTAATTAGTGTTACTATGTTCCAGGAACTCCTCTAGACCTCAGAATACAGTTGTGAACAAATCTGAAAAAAATATTGTGCAAGTTGGTGAGAGAAGGAGGGAAGATATAAAACAAATGAGTAAAGTATGGTTTTCATGTGGTAGAGTGATGGATATAGTAAAACAGAGAGGGGATTGAGAGAGAGAGAGAGTGTGTATGTATGTGTGTACATGTGTAATTCAGGGGTCCATTCTGGTAGGGCTCAATTTTAAGGTGATCAGAAATATTTGGCTGAGGCCCCATTTCAAGGACCTGAAGAGCTGAGAGAGCAAGCCATGCAGGTATATGGATGAATGCTGGCATGAAGAAGAACTCCAGGCAGTAAGAACACTGAGTTATTTTTTCCTTTCATGCATTTGTAAAAGCAAGCTGGCCATTCAATCAACCCACCTTTTAATAAGATATGCAATTCTTACAATCAGGAGGACATTTTTACCACAAGAAATATGTATACTTGTGTGTAGGAAGTTTCCAGCTACACAGTAAGTGACTACCTTCACTGAACACTCCCTTTTCTATCAGAGCAGCAGAAATGCTTCTTGGTACAGCATCTGCCCTTAGAGAAGCCACCAGAAGGTAATGTGAATCTGTCTTGGAGCTGTGCTGGTGAAGTGACCCACATTCATCTCCAGGCCCTAACAGGAACCTCTGATTTCCTCATGGGACTCATTTTTATATATTCTAAGAAATAGAAGCTGCCATTCAAAATATTAACTTTACCTGTGCTGTGTGATATGGTTAAAAGCGCAAAAGCTGCCGTGGTTATTGTAAACTGTGGTCCATTGAGAGAGGTTGCTTTGGGCAGTACATCAGGCTGTGTGGAAATTTAGGAGTGTTTGCTTCCTCTAGAAGCATGGTTGGTATTATAAACACCACAGAAGCCAAGGATTGAGACTGCATGTTATCATTCATGAATAGGAAATTTAGGGGAACAAAACTTTCTGTTCTTCATCATCATCTTCACATATTTTCACTTGGCTCAAAACTTGACTTATTAGTTTGGTTTTACAACCTGAGTTCATACCGTAAAGGAGGCAGCAGAGGTGCCTTTGCACTTGAAATTTAAAATGTGGTGTGTGTGCCTGTGTGTGTGTCTGTAAAATGTTAAAGAGATAGATGTTTGAAAAAGACTCATAGCATAGACAGCTAAGTTTCTCTTCATCATTTTGAAGAATTACTAATGAATTTGAGAACTTAGTGAAGATAATTCTTAAGTTAAACTAGATTATCTTTGCTTTATATGCTATTTTTCTTTTTCCCACTCTTCCAATAAATTGTTTTCCTTTTCCATTTCATTGAGGACTCTGCAGTAAATTTATTCATTTGAAGTGTACAAGTTGGTGAGTAATGTCCATTGCAGACAGCAATGACACTGTCACCACATCATGGAGCAGAATATCTCTGTTGCCAACAAAAAATACTTCGTGTCCCTCTAGTTGGTTCTTCCTGTCTTCCTTGCCCCAGGTAACCAATGATTTGCTTTGTCATTATAGATTAATTTGCATCTTATATAAACTGAGTCACAAGTGTGCACTCTGTTTTTCTCTTCTTTCACTTAGTATAATGTTTTTGCAAGTCATGCATCCTATCAGTAGTTGATTCCTTTTCACCGCAAAGTAGTGTTTCATCCTCCACATGTACAGCATTTTGTGTATCTGTTCACTTCTTGATGGACGTTTATGTTATTTCCGGTTTTTGATGATTTCAAACAGTGCTGCTGTGCACATTCATGAATCATTTCACCCAAGACCAAGTCATTTTAATTCACTCACAGGATTTGAACTTCACAAATTGAACTACCTGCTTACACTCTAGAGCCATAATAGTTCTGCTAACACTACAAGTTTGGAAATTCCTCAGGTCTGTGTGGAGTTTATGATAAAGCTTTGCAATAGAGCTTCTTCCCTGAGTGAAATTTGAAATTTAAAATATCAAACAAGAGAGTAGAATTTAAATGTTCTCACCAAAAAAAAATTAAAATAATCTAAGAGAAGGCAGTGGGCAGTGAGGCTACATCACTATCAGTCACAAATTTTAAAAGGAAAATATAATATGCATAGCACCCCTGATGTACAAGCTCTGTGTACTTTCCAGGAAGACACTTGAGTTGCAGATTCTAAAAGAGCTAGAGTTCAGCCACGTAAGTCAGCTATAATTCTGGTATTATAACGACACTGTTTATCAAAAAGTGATTAAAGGCTTCATCAAGTCTCTATCGAGATAGATAATTGAAAATTGTGTTTCTAGGGAATGTACAGGTGAGCAGCCAATGAGGATATTGCTTAGTTATATAACCAAAAGAATTCAAGAATTGGTTCAACAGGATAGAAGGGTGAGGTCAGCTCCCCCAATAAAAAGTCACTAACCATAGTTAATACCTCTGGAAGAGGAAATAAATGTCCCCCTACTGTGAAAGCCGTAAAGAACTAGAAAATGCCGCTCTTTATAGCAGTGAGTTGGAAAAATAAAACATGGCAGCTTTTGGTGACAAAGCAAAATGGAGTTTTGTCTGAGTTCTCCAGTAAATTAGAGAGCACATCAATGATTTCTGAGCAGTTAATGATGCAGGTACCCACTGGGAATAGGTGTCTCAGCAGTGAAAGACTGAAAGCTCCATCTTACAGAGCTGGAGGAATTTTCAAGCCATATTTTATCTTGGTTTCTTCTACCTCCCCTTTGAATTTTGGAAATTAGAAGTACACTATGCACAAGCACCTGTCTAGTGAGAATGGAGATTACTAGAGATTGACAGTTGTCTCCCAATCTGCATTCTCCACTTCTTCTTCATGAACATGGAATCATCTATTTTCAGCTGTCATATGACCAACCAGGTTAAGTTCTGGACAATAGGTGAAAGCAGATGTGATATGTGATCTTCTGACTCACATTCTCAATGGGCGGGACAAACCTTTCTTGTACCCTGCCTCTGTCCTGGTGTTCAGAACATGAACATGGACCCGTGTCTTGAACCGTGGGACAAGAATGACATCCTGGGAAAGACAACAGCAGGACTCTTAAGTAGCTGCATGGAGCATAGTCTTTATACCAACCAGTTATGTGAGAGTGTAAAATACTTCTATCTTGTTAAATCACTGTTTGGGGTCTGTGTTACATGCAGCTGAAATGATATCCTAATTATAACATACATAGTTTAACATTTGATACATTATTTACAATTCCCTAAATTTCTGAATTTTCTGTGATAATTAATGCACCCCTCCATTTTCTTAAATAAAAAATGAAAGCAGGGTAAGTGGTTAAGGGCTATTCCTTATAAAAGAGTTTTCTGAGGAACAATGAAAGAGAAATGTAACTATACATAACTAAGTGAGGACCTTACTGGGAAGGTAAAGCTGACAATAGGAAAAGTGAGTGAATTCTGGAACAGCAAGTTTAGCTCCTAAAGTTATACTTGATATTAATGGGGTTTGAGAATATAAGAGGCTCGGAAAAACAATAGCGTCCTGTGGTATTACCATGTTGATTGGTATTAAGTTGATGCCAGGGCAAATTAACAGCTAGAATCTATAAAAATATCCCATTCAGGTCTATTTTTATGTATACCATTTTTGGCATAACTATTGAGGACATATCTGAACAATGGATACAGGACAATAATTGTCCATTTCTTGTCATTGCTGAATTCGAGTCATAAGCTTTTTTCATACTCACTAGTATGTTATAAAGTCAGGTTCTCATGGTAATGAACTCTTGATGGTAAAACAATTCTAAAAGGTAAGCAGAAAGGGTTTGGATACTGGGTTCTCATTCTAGAATTTTCTTTCTACAATGTATTTATATATGAATGTCTGAGATATTTGATCAGAGGTTTTCCCAAGTATCATTTTAACCAAGGAGGTGCTTATTAAATAAACACCTCATCCCTGACCTGCCTCATTACTAGTACCACTACTGTTACCACTAGTATATAACATAGGGCTTGGTAGGTCAAGAGAGGAAAGGAGAGGGTTGAGGAAAGGAAAGAAGAAAAATTAGGAGAATACAGGCTTTTATTGACTTATGAGGGGATCACATCCCAACAAACCCATCCTAAATTGAAAAGATTGTAAATTGGCAATGTGTTGAATACACCTAACCTACCCAACATCACAGCTTAGCCCAGCCTACCTCACAATGCTCAGAACACTTCCATTAGCCTACAGGTGGGCAAAATCACCTAACACAAAGCCTATTTTATACTAAGATGTTGAATATCTCATGTAATTTATTGAATGCTGTACTGAAAATGAAAAGCAGAATGGTTGTCTGATTGTTTGGGCCAGAATAGTGGTGAGTGTGTTGGTCCCGTATCCTCCTGACTGGGAGCTGCGGCTGTGCTGCCGCTGCCCAGCATCACAAAGGATATCATATGGCTGATCCACTAGCCCAGGAAAAATCCAAATTCAAAATCTGAAATGCAGTTTCTACTAAATGCATATGGCACCATCATAAAGTCAAAGTATCACAAATTGAACCATCATAAGTTGGGGACTGTTAGTAGGAAAGAATGAAGGGATAGTAAGTGCAAAAGGAGAAAGAGCAGTTGGAACAGCACTGTGAGGGGGAAAGTGAGTTACAGCATCCACATCAACAGAAATAGGTTCACTTATATAAAAGGCCTGGCAGAGAAGTGAACTACCCTGGGCCAGAGCTGTGTTCCTCAAGTCTCTCAGGGACTAAAGGTTAGCTGTGCTACAAAAATACAAACTAATACCAACACAGCAGGAAGCCTGCCTCTCTGAGCTAAGTACCTATTTCTTTGCAGCACATCTGTGCTAGAAATTGAGACACGTTTCTCTAGGTCAGTTCTGGTATATTTTCTTAAAACTCCTTGATGAACATGATTAAGAGAAAAAAATAGATGATATCTATTATGGTACTCTATTTGATATTGATCATTTTTTCATGATAAAGAGTTGTCATTGATAGATTTTACACTAAGTTTCTCCAGATAGCCTTGATCTTCTGAGCATAAAATGAAAGATCTTGATTCATTAAAAAAAAAAAACCTGGAAAGTGTATTTAGAGTTCATGCTAACTGCATTTGGTTGCCACGGAAACTGAAATGTTAAAATGATGATGAAGAGATTGCTTCCCATCCCCCACAAAAGGTGCATGTACTTGTTATGGTAACTACTCATTTTGACAAGTATTTTTCCTTTTTTCTCTAAATGAACCATCTGAAATACCAATTTCACAAAATTGCTGTAGGATGCATTTCATATAAAATATGTCTCATAGGAAGGACAGAGATTTTAGCTTGGAAATATCTTACACATTCTGTGAAGCAACACAACACATGTGCATGCATCTGTGTGTGTGTTTGTGTGTGTATGCACACATGTGTGTATGTTTAATGTTAGTTTATGCGCAAATCAGGACATCCCTAGGTTGTAAGTAACTAGAGTGACTGTTCCAGGCCAGTAGCTATGGGAGCTTCCTCAGTTGGTAGAATATGGGCAGTGTGATTCAGGGAGGCCACTAGCAGGGAAGAAGTAGATTGTTCTACTAACTGGTGATAAAGAGGGAGGCATGGAATTAAATTAGTATTTATTAGGTATTAAAGTGTTAAGAACATAGCTTTCACATTTGTTTTTTCATTTACTTAGTAATAATCCATTGAGGTCAGTAGCGTTCTCATTTTATAAATGAGGAAACTTAGTCTCACAGATGCTAAATAATTTGCCCAAGGTTATGAGTAAGTGGAGCCAGGATTTAAATCCATGTGTCTTAGTCTTAATCCTATTCTACTCCTTTGAAAAATGGCTGATTCTAGGACTAGAGCAGGAAATATGCAAGATGAGCCTAGAGAATCTTGGAGTGACAGAAAGTTTACAAAACCCAAACACACAAACACACACACACACACTGGTACACACACATGCACACACACTGGTAAGGTTAAGCGAAATGAACAGCAGGGACACAGGAGTCAACTGAAAGAGCTACCAAAGGCTAAAGCTTGAACAATTTAAGCAGCTAAAGAAAGTATATTGAATTATATTTGAAAGCATAAAATAAATGACCCTAAGTCCATACTTACATAAATGATTGCATAGATAAATACTTGAGGGAGAACAGACAAATTTTCGATGCAGAAGAATGCCAAAACATTTATATAGAGACTTGTCCCTCAAGGAGGAGGCACATAACTCCCCAGTCCTTCAGTGAGGACTGTGCACAGTGCCTTCCTTCCAAAGACTGCGATACGGAATAGGAGAAAAGGGTAACTTCATGAAGGAGAAACCTGATGAATAGTGCCTCAGTCAGGTGAGCTGGCTTAACCTCAGCCATGATGAGCTGTGTTGATAGTATGTACGCTTGATACAGTGTGATGAGAGCGACACTTTAGCCCTGTGACCTTCCTCCCCAAAACCAAAACCCACAGTCTAATTTTGAGAAAAATATGAGACAAATACCAAGTCACTCTACAAAATATCTGAGTGAAAAAAGACATTCCATAAACACTAAGGGTAGCTGGTAACATGTGGACTCTGGTTAATTCTGATGTTTTGGTAATAGGCTCATTAATTGTACAAGCATACCAACATCTAATGTAGAATGTTCATAATAGGGGAAACTGGGCTTGGGGTTTAGGGAATTCTCTGTGCTGTGTTGCAGCTTTTCTATAAATCTAAAACTACAATTTTTAAACATTCTACATTCATTATACCACAGTGTAGGTCTTCTGGTTTATAACTGCTTTTCCTCTTGATACTCATTTTATGAGAATTTTACCTGGAAAATCATAGTTATGCAGTGGGGAATGTGATTTATGGCCAGTCTCCAACTAAACCCTGTATTTCCTATGGATTTTTGTATATCTTGGGCTCAGCAAAAGTAATAAAAGAGGAACAGTGTGTAAATGATGAAATGTTTCTTACACTCATTTTCAGTTTTTGACTACCTCTTCTATCTGCTAGTGTATGAAGTTTCTTTGCCTTTCTACTGATTCGTGACAGTATTGCTCTATGTAAATTATAGATCTGATACTATAAACTTCTCTCAAAATTATAGCAAATCTTAATATTTATCATGGCATCCTTAATTTATTGAAAATACTATTTGTCTCCACTGGCAATAAATCCTTTTTAAAAATCTAAGTGAGTGCAAGCTTAGAATAATGACATTTAGTGACTTAACATGCACAATTTTTAACTCTTACTTTATTCAAAAAAGTTGCACCTGAAAAAAATCTAGGTACAAAGGGGCTGTCAGGTTTTATCAAATTTCACTGATATTCCTTGTGCTTTAATTTCCTGAAAACTAGTGTCATTGCCAACAATCCAGGAAACAATAAAAAAAATCAGGAGCCATGTAGTAGTCCTCTAGTGGTTTCCGGAGGGTGCCAGGTGTCAAAGGGTCAGTTTCATTGATGTTTGTTGCAGGATCCTCAGCTGAAGGCTCATGGAACTGTTAGGATATCAGCCAAGTTTTCACTTGTATTGATTTTATATCTTAATATGTTTCAGAGTCTCTCTCATTTTCAAATATCCCTTATAACCACGTTCCATGTGATACAACAGAATGTAGTTGTCAAGACCAGAGTGACGGGAGGAGACATGTAATTTTTAGACTTTAATCACTTACTAACTTGTTCTCAGTTTCCCTATCTAACGAATACTTGACTTGACTTTTGACAACTTTGTTGGTAGTTCAAGTAAAATAACTGATGTGATAAAAAAAATGTGTTTTTAACTATAAACACACATAGAGAACTGTTCCTGTTACTACTAATGAAGAAAAACTGCCCAGAAAGGAGCCAACCCAGCGGTCTGGACTATGGTGTGCCTCACTAAGAATGAAGACAAGCTGTGCGTAAGTCCCCGGAATACCAGTAGTGTTGCCTTCTACACGTGATGATGAGATCATCTCTCCTATGGTATATAGGTGTGTTTTCTGTAGAGCATATTTGTGCGTCATACTTGACCTGAACTTTTAGGAACACCTTGTCTACATATATTTAATACTTCCATCTGTGTAAACAGAGTGTGGCCACATGGGAAGGCTGTGGACAGGCAAAATCCCACTTGACTCCTATTAAGTGGGAGGGAAAACAAGGAACAGTCAAAACCAAACCACCGGAACAGACCAATGTGTACACAGAGAATTGTACAATGTTGGGGGAATTAACATTTTATTTTACAGAGTTAGCCAACTGTAAATTCAACTCTTCCTCTCCTCTTCTGGAAAATGCCTGGTGTCTCTTCCCTTCCTTGACACAATTCTCAAATACATAATCTGCTGTTTTTATTTTTCCTTCAATTCCTGAGAAACTGCCAGTCATCCTGTCTATGAACAGAAGAGTTGAAAACAGAAACAAAGAAGTGGCTGCAAGGTTTCCAGATGTTTCCGAGATTCTGAGGGTACAGAATGTGCTAACAATTTAGGGGTGTGGGAGAGTGAATCCGGTCTTTTGAGAGACTGAGATGAAAGGGAGAAGAACAGAGGGAAGGGATCAAGAACGGGGGGTCACTTTGACACCTGGCTCTATTCTGAAGTCTGTCCGAGTCTACGTGGCTCACAGGTTTTTCATTGTTTTTCCCTGGATTATTGGCAATGACAGTAGCTTTCAAGGAATAAAAGTACAAGGAATATCACCAATATTTGCATAAAACCTGACAGCCCCTCTGTACCTAGAAGATTTCTTTAATGTTAACTTTCTTGATTAAAATAAGATATTAAAAATTGTGCATCATCATTAAATGTCATTATTCTAAGTCTACACTCACTTAGATTTTTGAAAGAAGTTATGACCAACAGAGGGATCAGTTGGGGAAATGTCTATCAGCCAGAGGTGGGAAGAGTTGCGAGTGAAATAAATACAGACAAGGGTCTGAGGAGCAGGGAGACAACGAAGATAGAGCAAAGATAGAGCCATCTCATGGAACATTATTACACATCAGTTCAAAAGCTTTATTTTACTGGATTTCATTTAAAATTGCCTTTGAAAAAAGCTCTTGCCGATTAAAAAATCCTTGAAAATCAATGGACTAGAAAATCTTTTACTTCTCAGTTCTGATTCAAGAATAATTTCCTCTGGGAAATAAGAATAAAAACATGCACTGCCTATACCACTATATTACAAAATCTAATTTATATATCTCTTCTTTCCTTTGACTGAATCATACTGTCTGTTTATAGCCTAATTTCAAAATACATGGTATTTGAAATTCCTCACTGATGAATTGGGAAATGTAATTAAATGCATCCTGGCAAAACATTATTTTGAGAGTGGAAAACAATAATTCTCACTAAAATAGTGTTGGAGTACAGATGATAATTTTATCAGCAACTACTCCTCAACTCTCAACAATTGAGGAACTTCAGTGGTTCTTATATCTTATTGTATCACATTAATATTAACAAGCATAGCAACTCTGGCTATTGGGGCACTCTTGTTTTTTTTTTAAAAAAAACATATTTTAATTCTTTGTTACTTATAGGTATTACAAATTCTTTTTCTCACTTTGTGCCTTGCCTTTTCTGTTTTTAATTTCTCTGCTTGATAGAATAGGTCCTGGCTAGTGGAACATAGGCTAATGTTGTCCTGGTAACATTTCTTAATTTACTGTATCTTTAGCTTTTCTTTTTACATCTGGCACATTTTATCATACACAACACATAAGTGAAGAAATACAATCTTCTTGGCATCATTTACTGTCTTCTCTGGAAGCCCTGTGGAATTTCTGTTTCTTTTTGGAACCAGTGAGGTGAATAGGAGTAGGAAATCTTACCAAGCTATGAATTGGCATGAGAGGGATAATAACTGTTAGGATGCAAATATTTTTTTGATTCATGAGATTCTGTTTCTTATTGAAATAAGAAATAGGAGCAGCTGAGTAGTTCTCTTTATCCGAAGACCTCAGCTTCAATTTCACTTACATTATTTTCAATTTATTTCACACACACATTGCCTAGAATGGGCTAATTCACACTGGAAATAGTCATTTCTTTAAAAATAATAGCTCAGTAATAACACTATACAAGCCAAATTGTGTTTTCGAATTCAGGGCATAATTGGAATCAAGTAGGAAACTTTCACAGAGGCTGGCCTAAACCCATCTCTAAAGTGGCTGTGCTTACAAGTGGTACTCCACCCCATTTTTGAAAAAAAAAATGGTGCAATTAGATATTAGAGGATCTCAGTTGTCATAGGTGCTACAGTTAATGCACTATCCTTTCATGCAAGCACAGATAAAAATGCCATAGTGGTTCTGCCAAGTACCAAGAACATTTCAGGGCTCTTCAAAGCCACTTAGAAATGGACTTCAGTAATGTAGATGTCAAATTTTCTATGACCAGAACTAAGCAAGATAAGTACACCCTTTAAACAGTAACTAATCAAATTGGCTCCCCTTTTCTTTCTGTGTCATGAAAGGCACATTCTCAAAGGCTGCCATAGCTCCTAGGTGCCTTTGTCTTTGTTTTGTGGGCTGTACTAAATATTTCCATTTGCTTTGCAGTGACATTAAATGGGTATCTGTTTGTGGCGGTGGTGTTTCCATCTGACCAATTCATCTTCCTAAAATGGTTGAAGACCTTAAAAACTAAGGGGCATTTTTATTTTTGGGGGGTATTTTCAGAACCTAGAACAGTGTCTTATACAGGATGACTTGTTAAACAAATGAGTGAAAGTTTAATTGATAGACAGACTGTATTCTATTGATCTATTAGGCTAAGGTGTATATTAGAGTTACTCTTACATAAGAATTATACCTTCTGTGAAGTTAATTGTTTTTCTAAAATCCTTTTTCTTTTCTCTCCCATTCTTCCACTGAGCCATTCAATCTTCCAAATCGGGCCCAAATGGCTAGTGTGCTGAGGAAGTCTCCATAGCCTTCTTACTCCTTCTTCCAAATTCTTGCAGCTCTCATACAACCTAGTGCTGTCACAGATGGATTATTACTTCTCAAAGTGATTTTTGGTGTATGTCTCCCACAACAAAACACATATATGGATATGCATAGTTTCTGTTATCTGTGTAGCTGCTCCTTTTTTTGCACTGCTCAGTGACTCAGGAGAGGTCATAGACAACCTGCTGGTTTTATGGTGGGCAGGGGACATGAAGTAGAGGCTTAACCTGCCTTCCTTATCTATCTCCAGGACACAGAGAGTAGTTTACTGCTTAGAATAAGGATTATTTCTCTAACTCTCTGCACCATGTGCATGAGAGGAAGGGAGAGGTGCTCTTGGCAGCTTGAGACACAACTAATTGGAAGGAAGAGAAAACCAAACCAAATGTACCTATAGTGTGTGAAAAGCAATATTGATACTGAAATGCTTAGGACTTGGAAGGAGCTTTGAAGACATGGAGAAGTATGCACACTGTAAGAGAACTTGCCTATTTCTCAGTGTTCTTTTAGGAAATAGGGATGGCAGATATCACAGAATAATGATGCAAGAAGAAATCAAAAGGGTAAATAGAAATGATCAGCAATTTTTTAGAAATACAAATCTTAAGAAATTTCAGAGTGATAACAAATTTTAGTTTCATTGTACACAGAGCTCCTTAATTCTACCCAGCATTTATAAATAAACTTCCTCCCAGAGTCCTTAAATTGCTGCCATTATGATGAGATAGGAAGGAGAGAGTGCTGACACACCACCCCTCTGCTGGACACGTAAGTAAGGCCTAATTCTAATAGCCATTGAACACACATAAAATAGCCACAGCCACCTCATGTAAGATTGAGAAAATAATAGATTTTATTTTACATAAAAAGTCATTTTAATAGAAACCATGACACACCCAACTTCATAACACAATTAACAGTAGAATTAAGCCTATAGACCTAAAAGGAGGCCAGGATCACACTTAGGCTAGTGAAACATGAAGAAGTTACTCTTTTCAGTTGCAAAATGAGCTTCTAAGTGAAGGTTGAGTTTGTTCAGATATGGCAAAGAAATAATTTATATTTATACAAAACTGTAATGCCCCCTCTCTTTGAATATGTAAGTAATGCATGCAGATTTTCTTACCTCACTCTAGAATCAAAATAAGTGGGAGGAGGTAGTCAAAGAATGTGAAACAAAATGATTAAGAGGAGGTGGTGAGAATTTATGTAAAGAGCTACTATCAAAGTCAAAACTTAATGTGCAGAACTTCCCATTGTAGAAAAATAAAAGTTAAGATGGATAATTATGTGAGGGATAAAGAGGCTCTTAAAATAAAAACATACACAATAAAGTTAATCACATATAATCAAATCTTTGATGATGATCTGATATTAAGGATCACTCTCTTGAAGTTCAGAAGGAGTTCATTTATTCCCAGTACTTACTAATTTATGATCCAGGACACCATGAATTTTCAAATGAATATCTTAAGTGGGTTTAGGTAAGATTTTGGAAAAATGTAATATGCAATGAAATTTATTATATGATATATGCTCTTTGGGAGGTAACCCTAAACTATTGCTACTGATTCAAGGAGTGTATTAGTCTCCTGCACACATAGCACATGCTTTGGTGCTTCTGTCAGAAAAAAGCACTGAACTGGACGAACCTAGGATCTCTCCTAATCGGGTGTTTCTCTTTTTAATTGAACATACAATTTGGAAGGTGTCTGCGGTAGTGGCGGCTGAGCATGCTGAGATGTAGAATTGTACAGTGTTATCCCCACCTGTGCTGGTCTCTCCCCATCCGAAGCTGGCTTCAGACTGACTGACCACTGAATGGAAAAGGTTTAGAGATAAATATGTGTTCCTTGAGCACAGCATTCTGGATTCATACCATTGTCAGCCTCAGAGGGAAAGGGAGAAGCCTTCCTTTACTTTCTAGAAAGTATGGACATAATCTGTTATTGTGCAAGACCTTTACACCTGTTTTGATCTTGCACACTTCTAGTTGTTTAAATGCAGATGCTAATACCACAATTAAATTCATAAATCCACATTTTTTGAGTACCATGTTATGGCAGACTATACTCTACATCCTTTCAATATGCTAGCTTTCCTTCCTCTGTCACTATTAAAAACTACTGAGAATGAGTTTAGGAACTTAAAGTGAGGTCACTGCATATTTGTGAGACAAAATGGGCTCCTCCCTGCTCAGCCCACACTACCCAAGGACCAGCTGAGGTGGAAGGGTCATCCATGAAGCATGTGCAGGGAGGTGATGGGTGCCCATCATGCCCCCAGATATCTGAGGTGCTAACTACAGTTAATCTACAATAGCAGTTTCGTGAAATTGACAATTTCTGTAAGAATACAGAATGCAGGATGGATCCAAATTAGTGTAAATTAGGCTTATTGTTAGAGAATAAAGTAGATAGGTAAGATTATGTATCTTTCACATGCCATCCACTGGTACACTCAGATTTATCAGAATCTAATGGGAAATATGATTGCATCAATATTCGGTCTTTTTCCACATTGCTTCTTTGTTTTATTTTAGGAATACCTGAATCCAGCCTTGCCCTAAGATATCCTTGTCTTGAGGAGTACAATTGAATTTGAAATAAGTTTAGTTATTTGTGTCTTTAAGGGGCACTGTTGCTCTTTTTTCTATCAAAATCCAGCAGTCCTATGAGACTCTAGCTTCCTTGTGCATGGTGACACATAGACCTCTCAGGCCACCACTGGCAGACAGGTTTCAACAGATAGTTTTAAGATTTCATTACAACTGAGTATTCTTATTTTTCACACTGGCTCATCAGCATTAACAAGTGGTGGGACCTGGCAAACCCAAGGAGGACCGAGGGCCTGGAGAACTGCTTTCTGTCTTGTTGAGAGCAGGCTAGTTTCTTGGCTGTTGAGACTAAGCTCTGGTCAGAGGTCCTCACCTCATTCTCAGTACGAGGCAGATTATGAGCTCCTTAATGGTAGGAGTAGTAGTATATTTCATTCTCGATTCCAGAGTCCGGCACAGCTTAGCAGAGCACTTGATATTTCCTAAGAATCCATAAAGTCTGCATCCACCTCTAGGCTTTTATGTCAACTTGGGCAGAAAAACTGTAGGGATGAGTTACCCATGTGTGATACCTACCCAACATTAGTCATAACTAGTCATGTTGTTATGTATCTTCAGTTATTCTTGCTGATCTTTGGTCCATATTTCTCTGGACACTGACCCCTGAGACTCAGCCACCACTAGGCCTTCAACGCTTGACTCGTACATCTCTCCATTCATTGTTCTTCATCTGGTTCCAAATCTTTACCTCACTGACTGAATATTTGAACTCAAAGCTCTATCTCTATTCATTCTCAAAGATATCTTCGACATACGGAGTGCAATTAAAATCAGAATAGATTTATTAATTTGTTTTTTGAAAGATATTATTCCTTTGTTTGCTTAGTAACAGAATTCTTGCTCTTTGCTCTGACATCATCCTAAACCCACATTCATCGAAGCACTTTAAAGCAGAGAAGGCCTTAAAAATATCTTGCCTCCACAAGTGCCTCTTTTTTTGAGACAAAGAGAGGTTTTGAGGCTAGAGAGTTAAGCAATTTGTGCATTTCACAAAGTGAGTTGGAAGTGTGGCTGAGGATGCGCTTTCTCCACACGTCGTAGTACTCCTCTGTGCCTCTGGGATGGTCATCTGTGCCTCAGACCTTGCTACAACCTCTGTTCTTCAGATGATTGCCTCAATGAAGCCAGGACAACAGGCATAAATCAGCACAGTTCAGGCAAACCACAGTGAATGATCATCTTACACAGGCACTTCGGACTCAGCATACAACACAGAAGCAAACCAGTCAACTTTGTTTCAAACCCTGTCTTCCTCCTGTGTTCTCTACATTATTTATTACCACCGCCTCCATCTATTTCATCCAAGCAAGAAACCTGAAAGTAAACACTGATTCCTCTTTCTGGCACCCCCATATCTTCAATGTATTTCTCTGCTTTGCCTCCTGAATATTGCTTGAATGTATCTGTTTATTGCATATGTATATAAAGTCATATGTATTTATAATTAATCAATATGGCTTGCAAAATATTGAAAAACAGAAATTCACGTTAATGCAGGCTAGTGTTTTTCTCAATTTAGTTGTGTTTGAAGTATGTATCTTCAGCTGCATTATTGACTCATGATACTCTGAAGAGCCTCATCCGCTTTGGGGAACTTTGGTTCCCTAGTGGCCTGGCACAATAAAGCTCTTCCTGCTAAGGTGATTGTCTTACTTCAACCAGTTCCCTTTTCTCCCCTATTCACCTGACACCAGTTAGATAAAATTAATTGCAAACAGCTAGCTTGATGTAGAGAAACAATGCAGTTTCTCCCAATGCGCTCTCTGACATTTTATATGCCTGCCTCTCTAGTCTTCCCATTTAAGGCCCTCTGGACTTGTTCCCTAGACTACTTTTTCTAGAATCTTGCTTTCATTATGCAGTAGAAACATACAGTAAGTCCCCGATTCCTCCCATATAAACTCTGTTATTGCACTCTTTCTGGCATTCATGCCCCTCAAAACCTGGCTCCCCATACACATCCAGTCCTATGTCCCAATATTTCTCAGCACACACAATTAGCCCAGGCTAGGAACCCAGAATGCTTCCTGGCCCCATCACATTCTTATTTCTACCCTATTGGCTTTGAATTTGCAGTCCTCTCTCCTCCACATCTAGATGATTTCCTCAACATTTAAAAATCCCATTCATCTCAAGAACCAACTCAAGTAACTCAATCTTTAAAAAGCCCACTTGAGAACTTTGTCAAATTAATTCCTCCTCTCTCTGATCCCCTGTAAATGTTTAGTGAGTTATGCAGCTTGTTGTAGATGGAAAAAGCATGAGCCTTGTGACAGATATTCCTGGATTTGAATACTGTCTCTGACACTGATTAGTGGGGGCAGATTATTCTACTTCAAATCCCACATGTTCAGAATAATATACAATTCAAAGTCTTGGGTCTACAGTAAAAAGTCTATTTCTTCAGTTACTATCTCTCTTGTGAATTTTTGAATACAGGAAACATTTCTTACATGCCAACTCTTTGGTCAGATTCAGTGAGTTCTCAGTGGTTGATGTGTTGATCAATTGATAATCCATCCAGATACAAAATGTATGCATTCAAAATCTAGGCTACCTAAACTATTTTAATCAGGGTAATAGTACCTATGACTAAATGCAATTTCTCTTTACAAATTCTATCTTCTTGTAATTCTTTTCACTAACTATGTAATTCCCTGTGTCTTCCATTATTCTTTCTTCTAGATATATATTCCTGTTACTGTTTTTAAACTTCCTATTTTTTTCTCATCCTAATTCACTATTACCAGACTGAGTGCACAATGTTTTTGGTATTTGAATCCTACCGAATTATTTTCTAACATAGAAAGAATGAGACATGTCTAGCAGAAATCTATTCCGAGCCTTGCCATATGTAGCTTCTTCTAAATCAAATCACATTTCACAGGTTTTGGTTGGACTTTTGTTAGGGCAATTGCTATAGAGAAAATGGTAAAAATAGAAAGTGTAACTGATTTGAAGGGACCTTCTTTTGGCTTTCTGAGTCAGTGTCTATGAAGATACTGTTATCAATCACTGTGGTGATTCTACATAAAATTGGTGACTGGACTCGTGCTAACTGTAGGGAAGCTATGATCAGAAAAGGGAGCTTGAGTCAGGACTGCCTACTCTTGGCAGGAGTGTGTGTGAGTGTGTGCACGTGTTTCTGTGGCATGGAATCGTTATCCAGGAAATAAGAATCTGCTGCAGGAAACAGTAAAATCTTACATTGGTGCAAGACAGAAAAATATAAGAGCAAGCAGAGAACCATGTGCATTTCTGTAACCTTAGGTTACAGAAATAATAATAAAAAAACAAACATCCAAAATTCCCTTTCTAGTTTCTGCGGTGTCTCCCAGGAGAGGCAATTATTATTTGCATTGATTTCAGTTTTCAGGCTCCATCTCTAATGTGTCGTAGATAGCCCCCAACTAGTAAATAATTACATATTTTATAGAAATACTATGTTTGTCTTTTTACTATAAGCTTCACAGCCCCAGAGAAAATTAATCTTCTCATTTTATGCTCTGTTACCTGCAGTAAATACACCACAAAATAGAGTAGATAGGGAAAATAAACCCTTCATGATCATCAGAGGAAAACTGTTGACAAACAAGTCTGATTACTGTTAAGTATTGAGGTTTGTGTATGTTTCCACATCTAGAAAACACACTGTAGGAAAAGGCTTAAGTGTCCTTTGATCTACGTTGTCTTTCCATAAAGAACTTGATTAGCAAATGAAGTAATTTTAATGAAGTAGCAAAAGTAAGATAGAAACTGCATTATTCGTTCTTCAACTTTTATGAGTACTAATTATAATTGATCTAAATGGCTCCACTTTTCCAGTACAAAGTCTAAAACTTTAACCTCTATGTGCCCATTTTTTTGTCTTTCTTTGGATTACAGAATTTATTTAAAGCCAGTCTCTCTCCCTGCACCCCGGTTTCCTTTATTCTGACAGCCCCTGTCAGTCAAGACCATGTGTCCATTGTCTTCCCCTCAGTTTGCATCACAAATTGCCTGTCTTTTCCTGCCTGTCTGTGTCTTCATTAATCTTCTCCATCTTGGCAAGTGGCACTGATGTATCTTCCCAGCCCATCCCAAACCTAGGAGTCACCTTTGATTCATCACCTCCTAGCATCCAGACTATTTGGAAAAGTTTGCTTCCACAGAACATCTTAAAACCCTTCATTTCCACCCCCTTCCCTATCACAACTCTAGACTAAGCCACCAATATCTCTTACTCAGTGAATGTTTAGGCTTTACATCATAGCCAGAGGAATCTTCAAAAAATATCAACAAATCACATCACTCCTTGGATTCAAATTGTTAAAAACCTTCCACTGCAAGCCAGTCTTCTTACAATGACCCGTCCAGGGCATCTGTGTCTGGCATGATCTGGCCCAGCCTCTGCTCATGCTCAGCTCACATCACACCTTCTCTTACCCATTTCTCACCCTGGTCTTCTTACTTCCCTGAAACATGCCAGTGATGTTGCAGGTAGCACTTTGAACATATCAATAATGCTGCAGGTGACACTTCGGGTCTTGACATGTTGCCAAGACTATGGCTTCAAAGCCATTCCCTACCTTTTTATAGAACCACACTTTCTCACCCTCCAGCTCAAATGTCACCTCTTCAGACAGACTTTACTGGACACTTTTAAAAAGTAGCCCTTCTGTAGCCATCCTCTGCTACTTTCAGCTATGCCCTCCTGCTTTATTTCCTTTACGGGACTTACCAAAACTCTCATGATCCGTTTGCTATTTGGTCACTCAGTATTGGCTTTCTGCTGCCACTTGAATGTAAGCCTCAGGAGAAAAGGGACCTTATCTCTTGTTACTAGTGTGTCTTTGTGCCCGCCCAGTACCTGGCACACTCAGGGCTCCAGGCAGCCCCTAGAATGGCGCCCCCTAGAGCTGTCAATGTGGCATCACTGAGTACATGCCTCTTCTTTTGGTTTATCTGATGGGATTTTTTGCATGTGCTTTTGGGTTTTTACTCCAGCCGGATCTTTCCTTTCCTCTAGTCTTACCAGAATAATGAGCTTGGTATTGTGTAGACAGACTGAGCCACAGAGGTCTGCAGCATTCCCATGGATGACTTTTTAAAATCTGAAAAATCTCTACCATAAAGGTAAAGTGGATTTGAAAAGAATGACTAATTCCTATGAAGTGGTTAGATCTATAAAATTAGAGCCAGAGAAACAAAAAATTCAACTGATGTAGCAGCCTAGGTGGAAGTTTGCAAGGTTATATAAAAAAGTGGCAGCATGAGGTAAGGATGCTTCTCAAATGTAGCAAATGGGTTACATGACCACCCTCCTTCTTTAAAGTTTCTAAGATAAAGTGCCTAAAAATGGAAGTCAGCCTGACAGTTGAAATTGTGCGAAAAAAATCAGCCTAGATATTTATAGCTCCAAATATCATATTCCTGGCCTATATTTCTGGTCCTTATATGATCCTAACCCTCTGAGAAGATGTATAATGTAATCTAATTGTTTCTTTAACCATAGGAAGATTTGGGATTAAACATGTAAATTTTTAATAAAGTCATTCTATAGCACTGATATTTTTGTGATAAGAAATAGTTTGTGCACATTTGGTATTTTAGTTACTTGGGATATTAGGAGATTTTGGCTTTTTCAAGTAACAAATTAATCTTGTGATTCTAATTTAAAACATGCCATTGAGTAATTGCTTTAGACTTGTAATTTACCAAGATTATATATTGTGTTGGAAAACAAAATAATTTAAGAATAACCATATTTATAGTTTTAATTCTGCTGGTTTCCTAAAAAGCATTAGGGGGAATTTTGTAAGTTAGCCAAAGTACTTACACAGGAAATGAAATATATTAAATTTATGAATGCAATTTAAAACCTCGACAATGTTAAGTTTATAAGTGAGACCACTGTTAAAATTTGTTGGAAGTATAAATAGAATAGAGAGATTTGTATGTTGGATCTAAAGGTTAAGGGCACATACAGGGTTTTGAATATTAGAAGAAAACCACTATAAGATATTTTTTGGATCCTAAAAATTACCCTCGAGATATCAAGTCTGTTGAAATGAGAAACAGAAAGAGATTTTGCACTAATCAAAGGGCTTTTTGAATTAGAAAGCCCAGCTGGGGCCAACATAAGTACACTGTTAGGGGTGAACTCCAACAGACAATGAGAAGTAGGTGTGATAAGAAATTCTGAGTTGCAGTTTTAGCCTTGTAGCTTTGTTGACTGCAGTAGGTTGTCTGCCCTCAAGTAGCCTATGAATAAACAGGAAGTTTCAAAGTTTATGTTTAACATCTCCCATGACCAACTCAGTATCACAAACACTCTGTCCCTCTTCCATCCTTACAGAAAACTTGCAATTTTTTTATTCCCATTTTTTAAATAATTCAATGAATAAGTGGTTTTCCTACTCACACAGCTAGAAAGCAGCACAAGTAGACTTTGAACCCAGGACTCTATAGCTCTGAAGATCTTGCTCTTTTCACTTTACCTAGTTTGCTAAGTAGTTAGTGCATTACTAGGCAGGGTAACTCCAGTTACGATCAGCCTTTATTGTATGGCAGTGCCTTGACCTTTAAAGTATCAACTGCCAGACACTCAGGTGGGTAGATAGGTGAACTTCTCTAGGGTGAGAGAATGAGAAAAATAAAAATGACTTTTACCTTCCTCCAAGTGAACCAGGTGGGCAGATGCTCGTGCGATGCATTTGCAGTTTTACTTGCTGAATTTGCATGTCTCTTGTTTTTATTTTTATTTTTTGTAAACAAGGGAAACATCCACTATACCTGACAATGATGTATAAAATTGTGATGGCAATTCATTTAGAACTTCAGAAACATCTATAAATCCTGTGCCATTTTAGGAGAGAATTTTAGTAATTCTTACTGTTTCACAGCAGAACTGGCCAAGGTGCGTGTGTGTGTGTGTGTGTATGTGTATGTGTGTTCATGTGTTCGTGTTCCAGTCTTCTGTGAAACCTGTATTAACAGGAAAATGTGAAGTTGGCATTAAGTCCATGTAGGTTAGGTTCTGACCTGTGGAAGAGTGAGCTCTATGCCTGGTGCTCTTCTGGAGCTTCAGGAAGAGACTGGTTAGCTTTTCTGACTGATTAAATTATAAATAATTAATATTGGGGGTTTTTGTTAATATAATGACAAAACTCAAAACCCAGGTCATTTGCATTGGACTCGCTGTGGCCTCAACCAGTGTAAAGTTGGGAAGACACTTACATGAGTCAGCTCATGGAGTTTTTGGCCACAGCACCTTGGGGTCATGAAATTGGCACTTAAATCAACCTAGAGGATGGTCATGTTGAGTAGTCATATTGAGTCTCCCTGACCAGTGGCCCCTATGCATATTATTTCTTTAGAAGACCAAAGGAATCATTTCTTTTCTTTACTCTAGCTTCCAGTTTAGCACCAGTGAGAGTGTGAGAGCTGGGTGACATGCAGAATGACAGAAGTGACAGTACTGCAAGGCTGTAAGGAATGGTACCTAAAAAGTTTCAGTGGGCAAAACCTAGAATTCCTTTTTACTGAAACCTAGGAGACAGTATGGGTGAGTTGATAAGTGCACAGATTTAATGACCACCTTACCTGGATTCAAGTTCTTGCCCAGCTACTTATTATCTATGTGACCTTTTAAAATAAAATCAATTGTAGCTATTGTTTTCACCTGTCAGAAACTGCCTAAAAATTATATGAGCTATGGAAAAGGGTTGCTAGCTCAGGGTGCACTCAGGTAAGTGTTGCTGCAGATTTTGTAGAAGACTAAAGAAATACTGAAGGGAAGGGAAACTCAGCTACCTTCTAGTTATTTCTTATCTCTTCACAACAAATTTACTACCAAACATGATTCCTCATTGGCTTTATTTCTATTATATGTTTTGTTTAGAATTTACCCTCTTGAACAGGATTATTCCACTTAGGAAAAATACATGTGTGTGTGTGTGTGTGTGTGTGTGTGTGTGTGTGTGTGTGTGTGTGTTTATAGATATAATTAGGTGATTTGAAGAAATTTGTTATTTAATCTTTGCATACTTTAATACAGAATTCCATTTTTTATTATAGTTGATATACAATATTATATTGGTTTAGGTATACAATATAGTAATGCAAGAGTTACCTACATTATTAAATGCTCACCCCAGTAAGTGTAGTTACTATTTGTCAACATACAATGATATTACAATATCATTGTATATTGACCGAATTACAGTTTTAAATTAAAACATAAAGTAGAAAAGCATGTACTTTAGTCTCTGGATTGTCACTGAAACATACCCATTGTGAGCTTCTTCTTGGTCCAGATGAATATCCCAGGGGCAGCAGAAATGCCTAGAAGTTTAGTAGAAAAATAGACTCTCATTTGCCGAAGCCACTGGCCCAAATTCCTTAATCAGCATCCTTGCTATATGTTGACTCTTATCCACTGGAAACAATCATTCTCTTGAACAGTAATGTCCAAATGAGGCGTATGCAGGACATTGCATTGGTGCATGGGAAGGAAACATGGGCACTTCTATTTGTACTTATTTTGTCCTATTTCAGTTATACTTTTGTGTATGCATTATAATGTCCAAAATTTATATGCATATGTATATACACACACATATATATGTGTAGATATTTACATACAAAACAGAAAAACATATGTATATATTTGATATCATATAGACAATGTTTAAATAATGCTTTATTTCCAAAGGATTGTGATTTAAAAAAAAAAATTGGGTGTGATTTTAAAAATGTTAGCACACCATTGTTTTAAAGAACATATGCAGTTATGACTTACATCCTGAGCGTTATAATGATCAAAAAGTAAACAGTAAGTCCAAATTACAGTGAAATTATTTAGCTTATACTTTTTGGCTATAATTAAATTCCAGTTAGATCTCTATGCACTTACATTGTAGGCATTTTTACCTTGCAAATAGTCAGTTGTTATCACAGTTAGAACTGAATAGCTTATCATATAAGCACAAAATAAGTAATGATCAATGCCTGAGCTTTCCCACTCAACAGAGATGAATGACCTATATTTTGGCTAAATTCTATTGACTAAAGAAATTCTACAAGATATATTTGAGCATAAAATCTCATATGCCTTTTGCTGACATTAAAAAGCTCCAAGTTATACTTACCTGGCAAGGGAAATACCATGATCACGAAGGTGGTTTTCCCAGGGCAAGGCTTATCCATTGCACTCTGGCTGTGCTGACCCCCGCGATTTCCCCAAATGTGGGAAACTTGGCTGCATCATTTAAACTAAGAGCGAAATAGGCATATTGAAGAGAAATCAGCATCAGTGTGGTGTGCATTATTCAGGGCATTTTATCCAAACCCTATAGTTCTATTATTCCTTCTAGGTAAATGACTTATTACTTTATTTATTATTACTTCCACTGAAGATTGGGGAGGGAAGTATATCAATCCCAAATTAATTAGTTGGACTCTTTGCTATTATCCAAATACATAACAAAATATAAATATGGAATGGGCTTGAGGCACGGGATACCTTTGAAATATCTGTCCTTGCCTTTCCTTCTGCCTATTAACACGGGGAACTGACTGTTTAGTATGTGATAGCTGTCCTTTGAGTCCCTCAAATTTCTATGCCATGTATGATCTCTTGAATCATTTTTGTAATTTCTCAGGAAATTGTTCTGGATAAAATAGAAATATATGGAATGCTAAGTTCCACAGGTAAGTGGATGTAGGGCTTGTTAAATGACTTAAGGATTATTCGACAGAAGTTGGCTTTGATAAATTATTTCTTGAAATAAAAAAATTGGTTTTTCCAACTCTTAATTGAAGAGATAAATTTCTACTGCTAATGAGACCAGTTTCAAAATCCAAAGAGTATAAAACACTACTGAGAGCAAGAAGATGTAAATACATTCACAGAGACACCATGTACATGGATAAATATTCAATATTATTAAGAGTTATTTTCTCCCAATTTATAAATTTTGAGAGGAAGTATCTATAAAGTTAGGTAAAGACTGTTCTTTAGCCATGATAACTTGTGGCCACCAGAACTAGTTCAAACCCATTCAATGGATCAGTGACATAGAGGGAGACATACAGAAAGAATGCGGTGGGATGATGGAGGCAGAGATTGGAGTTACGCAGCTGCAAGGCAAGGAACGCCAAGGACAGCTGGTGGCCACCACCAGAAGCTCGGAATAAGCAAGGAAGGTCTCCACCCAGAGCCTCCGAGGGAGCATGCATGCATTTATGAGCCATTGGTTTCAGACTTTCAGCCTTGAGAACTGTGAGAAAATAAACTTCTGTTGTTTGAAGCCATCCTACATAGTGGTAACTTCTGACAACAGCCTTAATAGACTAATACACCTAGGTTTTAATATTTGACAAACTTGATATTAGAAAAATAGTTTCCTTTTCTTCTTTTTTAAATGAATATACCACTGTCTTTTTATTTCAGATATTGACTGGTAGGTGGACTTACCATCTTTGAACAGTTCATTGAGATCTTATTCAAAATTCCAGAAGACTTTGTGGTAGAAATTGGTGAGCTGATTTTAGATTTTATAATGAAATACAAAGAACCTGGAATAGCCAAACAATTATGGGGTAGAAAACAAAATTGGAGGATCACTTACTAAAAAGCTACAGTATTCAAATGTGGTATTGGAATAAAACTTTTAAAAACAGATCAAGGAACAGAACAGTGATACTGAAATAGATTCACATTTATATAGTCAACAAATTTGGGGCAAACTGTGGGAAAAGTAGACTTCCCTGTGTTCCGCAGTTTCATTTCTGGTCTCCCTTGGGCCTCTTCCCATTTTCCTTCCAGGTATTTCTTCTAATAAATCTCTTGCATGTTTAGTTTTATTTTGGTGTATGCTTCTCAGAGGACGCTTACTAACACATCTATTTATATTAAAATACAAAGATGAATTAAAGAGTACTAGTAAGTTTTTAAAACCAAACACAAAAATTCAAAAGCAGTTGGTAGTTTTAGGTTTAGTTAGGTGTTTCATACATTAATTGGGATTAAAGATTAATTTTCCTCTGTTAAAGGTACTTTACTGGAAAAAAAACTTTGACACACTGCGCTGGTAAATAGTTATCAAATGCTCATGAAGTAATTCAGTATTTCTTATAATTGACTCGCTTTTAAAAATTGCTTCTACAAAATATATAATATCTAAATTACCTCTGTCCTACTTATTAATGTTCTTGCTTTGTATCTTGTACAAGTATAGTGGCAGACTCAATAAGGCTTAAATGAAGCTCATGTGAAATGATAGTCTCTGAGGTTCTGGCTACAGTTCTTGTTACCAGTAACCAAGCCATCAGTTAGCCTCTACTGGGAATCATTTTGATCAATTTTAAAAATTAAATTAACTTAATTGAAGAGACTAATTTCTACTGCTAATGAGATCAGCTTCAAATACAAAAGTGTCACTGTTCAACCTCTGTAACATTGAATAATACTCTTTGTAGAGTCTAGTAAATAAAAGAGCTCCAAGCTTATGTAACTTACTGATTTTTATCAATTTCACCTTAAGAAGCAGTGTCCCCTTTCAGAATTTAGAGGGGTGTCTCCCTCTTGATCTTATTTCTGCTTCTGTCATTAGCTATGCACCTGCATGTGGCTCTCTTCCTTCTATGATAGAGAAGTTAGGATAATTATCAGCACATGTCCAAAAATGATCAAGTAAATCTGCATTTGATAGACATTTGTTTTTCCAACTCATTATAAACAAAACATTAGATAAAGCAGCCTATGATGAATTTAGGAGATTATAAATATTTTTGTTTTCTTCTAATTTTTATAAGGCAGTAACTAGTTAGTAGACAATTAAATGTTGAAGCAGATTCCTCCTAGGTGCTTAATAAGAATTGGATATACTGACCTTTAGACATATATAATCATATTTATCTACCATCTATCTTTCAGATTTTAAAAACAAAAAATATTAATTAGAACTAGTGCTGTGCAATTTCAAACAGCTGAGATTTTAAGGAAATCAAGACATGTCATTAAAGTCTATTAAGCTGTTATCCTATTAACTGTAAAAATATTCTGTTGAAATTCATTGTAGACTTTATTCCTTTTAGTCAGGAAATTATAGATTTCAATTGTTGCTACAAAATATGGTTATCTGGAAAATTCAAATGTGATCAACTAAAGGAAAGTGCTAAAGAGAGAAAGAAAGTATTTTAAAAGTAGAATTGGTGCTATCAAAGCAGCTTGAAAGTATGTGAAAAATGACAGCAAGTTATTGAAGCTTTAGGGATTGCTGTGATCCTGGGAAAACAATGGCTACGGCAAGGAGGATGATTAGCAGCCACAGACTGTAGCTGTTTTATATGTGCATTTCTGGTATTTACATTTTTAACTTAAGAAATAGAATACTAAAAAAAAAGAAATAGAATACTGTTTTATATATTTTAATACTATCATATTTTTTATTAATAACTCTTTCAAAACAGATTTATCTGTCTACTTCTCTTAAAGGGTTGCTGTATTTTGAGACATTTTAAAACCACTTTTAGGTTTTGAACATTTGTCAAGGATATGTCCAATTTTGTAATGAAAGTCATTAGTTAAATGTAATTAGTTTAGTAGCTATTTACTGTAAAGTCTATTTTCTGGAATGTATTCTTTATTTTTCCACTAGCTTGTACTGTTGAAATAAATTGAAGTTAAGAAGCCATTGCCCATCTCTTTGTCACAGAGGGGAGGAAGGGTTGGTTTAAAATGAGTTTGGAACTGCCCTCCTAGGAGGAAAAAGATTTTCTTTCACCTTACACAGTAGAAGAACACAGTTACAGGACTAGGAATGTAAAAATTATGTAAATATTCACTTTATATGAATATTTACACAGAGAAGGTTTTTAGTGACAGTCATAGCAAGTCTCGTAGGACAATGTGGAAAACCAGTGTGCGTACTGTGTTTGTGCCACCAGCATTACGCAGTCATGCCTCGCTCTCCAGTTAGCAGAGTATCTAGGGAACCGCTGTCTGGTCTGTGTGACATCTTCCATGAAAATCATTTTGCTGAAAAGCAGCTAAGTAATATTGCATGTTAATAGGGGGAAGTAGTATTAAGATAAAAAAGATGTAACCATGTTACATTTTATTTCAGTGGGTACTTTCTTAACCATTTTTAGCTAATCTCCCAGCTTAGTATGTGTAATTATGGCATGTGTTAAAACCAGTCAGGCTGTTAAGCACACACTCAGATGTGTAGCTACTGGTGTGATATATCAATCATTTTCTGTGATGCCACACAGCATTAGTCACCATTATTGCAGTGTGCAGCCTTGATAAACACTTAGTGCTAAAGGAGAAAATGTCCAGAATATTGCCTAATGTTTGTGATCTCTGCATCTGTATTATGTTTCTCATGTGGTTCTCCTTGCTTCAATTCATCTGGTTTCATTTGTTAAATTTGCGCAAATTCTTAACATAAAAGTATCCCCAAATGTGTTCTTTGTAATTAGGTTGTAATTTTGAGCAGAGGTTCTAGTGACATTTAAGAGCAAACTGAGGGGCCGATGGGACATGTCAGCTCTGGAGAATTTAGAAAGGGAATAGCAGAACTAATTTATGCAGGTCTGGGAGTTGATTATTTTATGCACAGAGACTTGCAAACTAGAAACTTCTTCAGTTGTTGTCCCCCTTTATTTCTTTCAGTTCAATCCATACATCACACCTGTCAAATATTTAGTGTTTCAGTTTGCATCAGTTCAAGTAAACTTCTTAATGGCAGTTTGCTTTCTTGACAATACCTATCTGCAACTTCAGAGGAGCATCACACTGGTGTTTCTCGATTTTAAGCTAAACATCTCTCTCAAAAGGTCTCACAAGTTTCAATCATTGAAAACTTGGGGTGTGGCAAACAGAACCCTTTATCAAAGTTCAGTGATATATTTGGTAAATTACCATGAGCCAGTTTACACCTGAGGGTCTAAAATAAACATTGAAAACCATTTATTTGTCATACAAAGGAATTTTGAACACAAACTAAACAACATAAAAAGGTAGTCAACATTTTGGATGTTTGGTGAGAAGTAACAGCTGAAGGGACAGCCAAAGGCGGCACTCAAGTCCCAGCCCTGAACTGAAGCTGGTTGCAGCTACCTGCCCAGGGCCATCCGCTGCTCTGCGTCTGTAGGTCCTCTTGCTTCAGGGGTGAGCTGGTGCCGCCCTTGGCGCAGAGCCCAGACGGGTCCCACAGCTCGCCCCCGCCCTGTGGGGGAACTTGCTTAAGGACAGTCCTCCCTGTGAACCTATTGCCCTTTCGGAGGGTGGCCTTTCATTTTCATCTCTGCCCTCTGGCCTTAGGACCTGTGGTATGTCAGCTGTTGCCTCTTTCCTGAGTGGCACGTGGGCATCACTGAGCACAGGTGTCTCTGCTCCTGATCTGTATGCTGGGGCACTGGAGCCTGAGCTTCCACTCGCCCGGCAAGTGTTTCAAGTGTGCCCTGTTGAGGCCTTGCTGTTTCCAGACCACGGTGGAGCAGAGGTTATTGTTTTCTGATAGAGTCTGTTCCGTTGTCCTCGTGCCTCTCAGCCGAGCTGATGTCTGCCAGCGCTTCCTGGCCAGTCCACAGTGTCGGCAAAGCCTCTTCCTGTTTCAGAGCCAAAAGAAAAATTAAACATTCAGTAGACTTAACCACAGTCATCTCCGAAGGCTCCTAGCAAGTCAGGCTGCCTGGGTACAGCAGAGAAGTGGTCTCCAGAGAACCTCTTTCCCTTCTAAGTGGGTCCCCTGCGGGAGGATCAGACCATGCTCACAGTGTGGGAACTACGAGCTGGAGTTTCAGCCTGTATTCTTATTTGGAAGATAGGGAACTGAAGAAAAGGGGCCTTGCTCAAGGTGGTTAGGCTGGATCTGGAAGGAGAAGTTAAATAGAAAAGTTTCTTTTCAAATTCATCACGAGCCCATGCATCTCTGGATGTGCATCCATCCTGTGTTTGGTGCTGTGGTTTCCTGAATTCCAAGCACCCTTTCCCCTCCTGTACACCAGTCCAAATCCTTCCTGACCTCAGTCCTGCTTCCTCTGTTAGGATTGTGTCAACTATGTTAGCTCACTTTACCTTCTTCCTTTTTGGGGTCCCTAGACCTTTTAGTGTCAGGACTGTAGCCTGTAATTGCTAAAAAATACAACCCCCCAAATCCTCATTAAAGCACAGATTCTGATGTGGTACATCTGAGGTGGGGCCCAAGCTTCTGCTTCCTCAGCAGCTCCCACGTGAGTGCAGTGCGGTGGCTCCTGCATCCCCTTGGAAAGTGTACGTGCCACTTCACCGGTTCCTGAGTACCTTTAAAGGGAACAAGCTTTATGGGTATCATGTGGGGCTACTTGTAAAAGGCCAGTGCTAGGCAATTTTACTCATTCTCACCTGATGAAACAATATCTTGGGTCGAGGCCCCTGCATCTGTATTCTCCACAAACTTTAAATCATTCTAAGTCACAGCCACTGACTACTTTTAGCCCAACATCTATATTTTGCTGACAAGAAACTGGGTTCCAGAGATGTCAAGAGAGAGTATCTTGCCAAAGGGTTTCAGCCCTGGGCAAGTTCACTATGGATTCAGAGAAACCAAAGAAAATGACAGTAGAACTTTCTTGGGGTGAAAGGGTTATACCCAACTTTATTTCCACTGTGGGAGGTAAATCATTAAAATCCTGTTCATTCAGAGCAGGTCTGCATGCAACAAGCCAGTCTCTGCCTCTGGGCTCGTCTGCCCACACAGCCCTCCTCTGGGCCTCTGTCCTCAGTGCTGTCACCACTCCAGCCTCTGCTCTGCTCTCCTGCAGCCTTGCAGCCGTGCCACCATGTCACCCAGAGCACTGGGCAGAGCTTCTTATATCGAGTCAGTAGCAACGTATTGCCCACACTTGTGCAGTGAGCTAGCCAACCAGGGCCAGGTGAGAATCCTGTTAACAGGAACTCTTATTTAATCACAGAGAGGCTCAAAGATAGCAGACAGTGTGCGTAATCTTAGGAGTTGACAAGTATGGCATTTGCTTCCCCTTTTCCACCACTACATGCTTTTTAAAACTTATATGAACTTCCAACTCAACTCTTAACCTCTCTCAGACATTTTTCTCATCTACAGAATAGAGATAGTGTTACCTACCTCACAGGATTTGCATTAGGGTTGTAGGAGATAACAAATGTAAGATGGCTTGTCCATAGCAGGTGATGAATTTATCATGGTTGGGACTTTATCTCCTAGATTATGATATTAGCTCTTTTCTAAACTAGGATTACAAGTCATTTGAGGGCAAGGAACAATGGTTTGCACCCCTTTTTCATCTAATCTGCTGCTAGCACAGTGCTGAGTACAGAGCAAATACTTAATAGATGTTTAGTGATGGGGATCAAAACCAACTTCCTCTTGGCCTTTGAATGTCTGGTTTCCAAACGCACATTAGCCAGGGTCAGGTAATTCTGTTTCTTGGACGTTGACCCAAAGGCCATTGAACTTCATGTAGCACTTATGTTCTGAGCAACTGTGCCATGTCCTTAGAGAGCTGGCCTAACCCCAGGTCATGCTATATCCCACAGAGTTGAGGTGCTTGATCAACTGGAAGGCTAACTGGAGATTCAGATCTATTGCATTTTGGGTTTCAGATTAGAATTTAAATGGAATTTTCAAATCAGCCTGCCCTGTCACTAACCTGAGCACTGTGGATTACTCTGGAGTGGGGTGACCTGATACTAAGTAACTGCCTCATCACACTGCCTGTCTCCTTTATTTAGACTCTCTCTTCCCCACTGGACTGTAAACACCCTGAAGGCAGAGTGTGTCTTTCACCTCAGGATCCTCAGTAGCATCCCAATATAATATATAGTAGATGGTAGTTTCACGGGATAACTCTAACCTCTGTTCCTTTTCTGGGTTGGAATAAGAGAAAATGAAACCTGATCTGATATTTATTAGGCTTTTGTTCAGAAGTCAAATTAACTTGTGGCAATCAAGTCATTTGCCTTTGATTTTCCATTATGCATGTGTCCCACAAAAAAATATATACATTTTTTGGGATCTGATAAAATACATCTTTTTTGTGATCTGATAAAAATGTTTAAATTTTTTTTTAGTTGAGGTACATACAATAAAATGCACATATCTTAGTGTACACTCACATAACCATCTAACTTAAGTCATCACAAATAGTTATAAATAGTAGTAAGAACTATTCCTGATTATTTACTTTGCCATGTGCTATGCAAAATTCTTGGCAAATACTCTTTGACTAAATACTTGCAGTAATCTTATGAGACAAACATTATCTCTGATTTACAGATTAAGATGCTAAGGCTAAGTAAGCCTTCCAGAGTCAGGGATTCAAACCCGAGTCTACCTGAGTCTAACGCTGCGCTCCTGAGCATTCTGGTAGATAGCTGTCTTGTGTTCTGATTTTAAAATTTGATTTGAGAATGGAGTGAACCTTTAAAAATTATGTTTAATGGGGACATGAATAATTTTTACAAATTATTAACAACTCCATTTAAGACAATATCTTTCCTAACCACTAGACAGCAGAGTAAGTTTGACACAGTGGAATTTGTACAGTCCTTGACATTAGAGTGACAAGATCTAAATATCACAGTAACCTACTGGTTAAGTAGCCTTGGGCAAGTTTCATAATTTCTCTTTATTCAGTGTTTAATATCCATAAAATGGGAATGATGATACTGCTTGCATGATAGTTGTAAGATTAAAGGAACGTAAATCCCTGGCATAGTACCTTCCACAAGGGGCACTCAGTGAATGGTAGCTCCTCCTCTCTGCCTGGATATCCTGCGAGTTCTTTCAGCTCAGAATTTCCTAAGCAAGGGCCTCATTTTCTGCCAAATTTTTGCTTTCTTTGTCTAATTTTTTTTTTTTTTGCTAATTTGGTGACAGGCATATGTCAGATTTTATCTCAAGCTTCCTTTAAGGAAGGAAACCTAAGATTAAGTAAAAAATTCCCTCTTAGTCGGGACATTTTTTATTTTATTTTTTATTTTGGGATCATTAATCTACAATTACATGAAGAACATTATGTTTACTAGGATGTTTACCAAGTTTACCAAGTTACCAAGTTTACCATGTTTACCAAGTCCCCCTCACAAACACCATTACAGTCACTGTTCATCAGCGTAGTAAGGTGCTGCAGAATCCCTACTCATCTTCTCTGTGTTGTACACCCTCCCTGTGCCCCACCCCACATTACACATGCCAATCATAATGCCCCTTTTCTTTTTCCCCGCCCTTATCCCTCCCTACCCACGCATCCTCCCCAGTTCCTTTCCCTTTGGTAACTGTTAGTCCATTCTTGGGTTCTGTGATTTTGCTGCTGTTTTGTTCCTTCAGTTTTTCTTTGTTCTTATACTACACAAATGAGTGAAATCATTTGGTACTTGTCTCTCTCTGCCTGGTTTATTTCACTGAGGATAATACCCATATTGCAAATGGTAGGATTTGTTTTCTTCTTATGGCTGAAATATTCTATTGTGTATATATACCACATCTTCTTTATCCATTCATCTACTGATGGACATTTAGGTTGCTTCCATTTCTTGGCTATTGTAAATAGTGCTGTGATAAACATAGGGGTGCATCTGTCTTTTTCAAACTGGAGTGCTGCATTCTTAGGGTAAATTCCTAGAAGTGGAATTCCTGGGTCAAATGATATTTCTATTTTGAGCATTTTGAGGAATCTCCATACTGCTTTCCACAATGGTTGAACTAATTTATATTCCCAACAGCAGTGTAGGAGGGTTCCCCTTTGTTGTTTGTCTTTTGGATGGTGGGGATCCTTACTGGTATGAGGTGATATCTCTTTGTGGTTTTAATTTGCATTTCTCTGATGATTAGCAGTGTGGAACATCTTTTCATGTGTCTGTTGGCCTTTTGAATTTCTTCTTTAAAGAACTGTCTATTCAGCTCCTCTGCCCATTTTTTAATTGGATTATTTGCTTTTTGTTTGTTGAGGTGTGTGAGCTCTTTATATATTTTGGATGTCAACCCTTTATCGGATCTGTCATTTACGAATATATTCTCCCATACTGTAGAATACCTTTTTGTTCTATTGATGGTGTCCTTTGCTGTACAGAAGCTTTACAGCTTGATATAGTCCCAGTTGTTCCTTTTTGCTTTTGTTTCCCTTGCCCAGGGAGATATGTTCATGAAGAAGTCACTCATGTTTATGTCTAAGAGATTTTTGCCTATGTTTTTTTCTAAGAGTTTTATGGTTTCATGACTTACATTCAGGTCTTTGATCCATTTCGAATTTACTTTTGTGTATGGGGTTAAACAGTGATCCAGTTTCATTCTCTTACATGTAGCTGTCCAGTTTTGCCAGCACCATCTGTTGAAGAGACTGTCATTTCCCCTTTGTATGTCCATGGCTCCTTTATCGAATATTAATTGACTATATATGTTTGGGTTAATGTTTGGAGTCCCTATTCTGTTCCACTGTTCTGTGGCTCTGTTCTTCTGCCACTACCAAATTGTCTTGATTACTATGGCTTTGTAGTAGAGCTTGAAGATGGGGAGTGAGATCCCCACCACTTTATTCTTCCTTCTCAGGATTGCTATGGCTATTAGGGGTCTTTGGTGGTTCCATTCGAATTTTAAAACTCTTTGTTCCAGTTCAATGAAGAATGCTGTTGGTAATTTGATAGGGATTATATCAAATCTGTATATTGCTTTGGGTAGGATGGACATTTTGACGATATTAATTCTTCCTAGCCATGAGCATGGGATGAGTTTCCATTTGTTAGTGTCCTCTTTAATTTCTCTTAAGAGTGTCTTATAGTTTTCAGGGTATAGGTCTTTCACTTCCTTTGTTAAGTATATTCCTAGGTATTTTATTCTTTTTGATGCAATTGTGAATGGAATTGTGTCCTGATTTCTCTTTCTATTAGTTTGTTATTAGTGTATAGGAAAGCCACAGATTTCTGTGTGTTAATTTTGTATCCTGCAACTTTGCTGAATTCTGATATTAGTTTTAGTAGTTTTGGAGTGGAGTCTTTAGGGTTTTTTATGTACAATGTCATGTCATCTGCAAATAGTGACAGTTTAACTTCTTCTTTACCAATCTGCATTCCTTGTATTTCTTTATTTTGTCTAATTGCCATGGCTAGGACCTCCAGTACTATGTTGAATAACAGTGGGGAGAGTGGGCATCCCTGTCTTGTTCCCGATCTCAGAGGAAAAGCTTTCAGCCTCTCTCTCAGTATGATGTTAGCTGTGGGTTTATCATATATGGCCTTTATTATGTTGAGCTACTTGCCCTCTATGCCCATTTTGTTGAGATTTTTTGTCATGAATGGATGTTGAATTTTGTTGAATGCTTTTTCAGCAGCTATGGTGATAATCATGTAGTTTTTGTCCTTTTTATTTATATGGTGCTTTTGAATGTTGTACCATCCTTGCATTCCTGGGATGAATGCCACTTGTTTGTGGTGTATGATCCTTTTGGTGTATTTTTGAATTCAGTTTGGTAATATTTTGTTGAGTATATTTGCATCTATGTTCATCAGGGATATTGGTCTGTAATTTTCTTTTTTGGTTGCGTCTTTGCCTGGTTTTGGTATTAGGGTGATGTTGGCTTCATAGAATGAGTTTGGGAGTATTTCCTCCTCTACTGTTTTTTGGACAACTTTAAGAAGAATGGGTATTATATCTTCTCTGTATGTCTGATAAAATTCTGAGGTAAATCCATCTGTTCCAGGGGTTTTGTTTTTGTGTAGTTTTATGATTACCGCTTCAATTTCTTTGCTGGTAACTGGTTTGTTTAGATTTTGTGTTTCTTCCTTGGTCAGTCTTGTAAGGTTGTATTTTTGTAGGAAGTTGTCCATTTCTTTTAGGTTTTCCAGCTTGTTCGCATATAGGTTTTCATAGTAGTCTCTAATAATTATTTGTATTTTTGTGGGGTCCATCGTGATTTTTCCTTTCTCGTCTCTGATTCTGTTGATGTGTGTTGATTCTCTTTTTCTCTTAATAAGTCTGGCTAGAGGTTTATCTATTTTGTTTATTTTCTCAAAGAACCAGCTCTTGGTTCCATTGATTTTTTCTATTGTTTTATTCTTCTCAATTTTATTTATTTCTTCTCTGATCTTTATTATGTCTCTCCTTCTGCTGACTTTAGGCCTCATTTGTTCTTCTTTTTCCAATTTTAATAATTGTGACATTTGACTATTCATTTGGGATTGTTCTTCCTTCTTTAAATATGTCTGGACTGCTATATACTTTCCTCTTAAGACTGCTTTCGCTGCATCCCACAGAAGTTGGGGCTTTGTGCTGTTGTTGTGATTTATTGTCATATATTGCTGGATCTTTATTTTAATTTGTTCATTGATCCATTGATTGTTAGGAGCATGTTGTTTAGGCTCCATGTGTTTGTGAGACATTACTTTCTTTGTATAATTTTTTCTAGTTTTATACCTTTGTTGTCTTAAAAGTTGGTTGGTAGAATTTTAATCTTTTGGAATTTACTGAGGCTCTTTTTGTGGCCCAGTATGTGGTCTATTCTGGAGAATGTTCCATGTGCACTTGAGAAGAATGTGTATTCTATTGCTTTTGGATATAGAGTCTATTAGGTCCACCTGTTTTAGTGTGTTGTTCAGTGCCTCTGTGTCCTTACTTATTTTCTGTCTGGTGGATCTATCCTTTGGAGTGAGTGGTGTATTGAAGTCTCCTAAAATGAGTGCATTGCATGCTATTTCCTCCTTTAGTTCTGTTAGTATTTGTTTCACATATGCTGATGCTCCTGTGTTGGGTGCATATATATTTAGAATGGTTATATCCTCTTGTTGGACTGAGCCCTTTATCATAATGTAATGTCCTTCTTTATCTCTTGTTTCTTCCTTTGTTTTGAAGTCTATTTTGTCTGATACTAGTACTTTAACACCTGATTTTTTCTCCTTGTTTGCCTGAAATATGTTTTTGCATCCCTTGACTTTTAGTCTGTGCATGTCTTTGGGTTTGAGGTGAGTCTCTTGTAGGCAGCATATTGATGGGTCTTGCTTTTTTTTATCAATTCTGTTACTCTGTGTCTTTTGATTGGTGCATTCAGTCCATTTACGTTTAGGGTGATTATTGAAAGATACATACTTATTGCCATTGCAGGCTTTAGATTCGTGGTTACCAAAAGTTCAAGGTTAGCTTCTTTAATATCTTCATGTCTAACTTAACTCACTTACTGAGCTATTATAAACACTGTCTGGTGATTCTTTATTTCTCTCCCTTCTTATTCCTCCTCCTCCATTCTTTATATGTTGGTTGTTTTATTCTGTGCTCTTTTGTGTTTTCTCTGACTGCTTTTGTGGGTAGTTGATTTTATTTTTTGCCTTTAGTTAGTATTTGGTTGGTCTGCTTTCTTTGCTGTGATTTTATTTTCTCTGGTGACATCTGTTTAGCCTTAGGAGTGCTCCCATCTAGAGCAGTCCCTCTAAAATACCCTGTAGAGGTGGTTTGTGGGAGGCAAATTCCCTCAACTTTTGCTTGTCTGGGAATTGTTTAATCCCTCCTTCATATTTAAATGATAATCATGCTGGATACAGTATTCTTGGTTCAAGGCCCTTCTGTTTCATTGCTTTAAATATATCATGTCATTCTCTTCTGGCCTGTAAGGTTTCTGTTGAGAAGTCTGATGATAGCCTGATGAGTTTTCCTTTGTAGGTGACCTTTTCCTTCTCTCTAGCTACCTTTAAAATTCTGTCCTTGTCCTTGAGCTTTGCCATTTTAATTATTTTGTGTCTTGGTATTTTCCTCTTTGGGTCCCTTCTGTTGCGGGTTCTGTGTATTTCTGTGGTCTGAGCGACTATTTCCTCCCCCAGTTTGTGAAAATTTTCAGCAATTATTTCTTTAAAGACACTTTCTATCCCTTTTTCTCTCTCTTCTTCTTCTGGTACCCCTATAATGTGGATATTGCTCCTTTTGGATTGGTCACACAGTTCTCTTAATGTTGTTTCAATCCTGGAGATCCTTCTATGTGTTCCTGTTCTCTGGTTTCTAATCCATCAATGCCTCTTGCATCTCATCCATTCTGCTTTTAAATCCTTCCAGTGATTGTTTTATTTCTGTATTCTCCCTCCTTAACTCTTGCATATTTCTCTGCAATTTCATCAGCATGGTTATGACCTTACTTATAAATTCTTTTGCAGGAAGATTGGTTAGGTCTGTCTCCCAAGATTCCTTTTCAGGGGAGACTGTCTGAGTTAATCTGGTCTGTATCAAATTCTTCTGCCTTTTCATGGTGATAGAGATAGTCGTGGGTAGTTAGCACATGTCAGCTGGGAGAATGTCTCTTCTTGCTGGTTTGTGGCCTTCTCTCCTGGGAGAACAGCAACCTCTAGTGGCTTGTGCTGGGCAGCTGTGCCCAGATAGGGTCTCTCATTCTTGCCTGGCTGCTGTGAAGGAAGCTTTGTGCATGGTTGCTGTGGGCTCCTCTATGGCAAGGTTGCCCTGGAGTGGGAACAGGCAGGAGGCTGTTTATCACCGTGAGGGGCCTCAGAGCTGCACTACTTCCCAGGGGGTTAGGGCACCCAGAGTTCCCCAGGTTCCCAGCTGCTGAGCTGATTGTGCCAGGATGCCTCCGTCCAGCTGTGGGGTCCCTGTCTCTTTAAGACTTTCAAAAAGCACTCATTTTTCTTTGTCCCAGGGGCATTGGCTGCAGGGACCCACTCACAGGTCTGACTGTCCTGTTTCCCTAGTATCCAGTACCCCATGCACTGTGTGTCTGCACTCTGGTACGGATGGCTAGGGCTGGGTGTTTAGCAGTCCTGGGCTCCCTCTCCCTCCCCGCTCCAACTCCTCTTCTCCCGCTGGGAGCTGGGGTGAGGGGCGCTCGGGTCCTGCCGGGCCACAGCTTGTATCTTACACCCTTCGTGAAGTGCTGGGTTCTCACAGGTGTAGATGTAGCCTGGCTGTTGTCCTGTATCTTCTGGTCTCTCTTATTGGAATAGTTGTATTTTCAAAAATATATATGTTTTTGGGAGGAGATTTCTGCTGCTCTACTCACACCACCGTCTTGGCTCTGCCCCTCAGAACATTTTATTAAAGGCAAAAAGAATGATCAGATAGCCCTGGTTAGACTAGATTACAGACAAAGTGAGTATCTGGTTAAATGTCATTAGTCTTGAATGACAATTGCTAAACTGGTACATAACGAGTTTCCTAGAAAGGATCTTAAACCATTAACATTTACAGGAAAATTGTGTAAACATTTCACAGTGCAGGTTAACATCTCTCCAGGAGGAGTTTGGGCATGTCATCATGAGGAAGGCTCAGCCTCCTCCTAGGATGGGGCCATGTTTCTTTATCTCCTTCTCTATTAATGACGTCCTGTTTTCCTGACCGCGGATGTCTCCTCCCGACTGTGGTCTCTTCACGGATTATCTCTTTAGTCTCAGTTGCTATCTTCTATGCTGTAATCAAAGTTATCTTTCTAAGATATGAATCTAGTCACATCACGAAGTCTCAAAGCTCTCCATTGCCCTGTCTTTGACATCTGAAGTCTTTAACTTGGTCCTTCACACCTTGTTCCCATCCTCCCACCAGACTCCTCTTCAGTTACTCTTTCTAATGAAGGTTTTCTTCCATTTGTAGGAGCCTACTAGCCCTTCACTAAATTTTCGAGGGAGTGTACATACCCCTGTGTAATTATTCATTCTCCTCTTCCCTTTTAGAACATTTGATTCATCCTTGAAGACCCTTTTTAAGTATTACTAGTTCTCTGATACACTTTTCCTAATATCCTCCTGGAAGCAGGTTTTCTTTTACCCCTTAAGCAATTAATTAACCCTCCATTATTTTATTCAGTGAACACTTATATAGCACCTAATCTGTGCCAGACACTATATTAAGCCCTTTATATATAACTCATTTACATTTAGTATAAATATTAACTTACAGTGACTCTATGAAATAGTCACTAATTTTATCCTATTTTACAGGTTAGAAACCTGAGGCACAGAGAGGTTTTGGTTACTTGCCCAAAGTCACACATATAGTAAGTGCTAGAGCTGGGATTCAAACCCGGGTTCTGAGTTCCCCCCAAGTCTGCTTTTAACCACTGTGCTAAAGTGACTCTTATAGACTATTGTAATAAACATTGGATTGCAGATATTTTTCAGTGCTTATTATAGCATTATTATTATTTTTTTTTAGCATATGTAGTTTCCCTACTAAACTCCTTAGGGAGAGAAACTAATTCCATTTTGTTTCCCCAGTTCCAGGCTTATCAACTAGCATGAAATGGATCCTCAATAAATGCTTGTGGAATTGAGTGGAATTAAGGTTAAAGCTATTTTGTTTGTTTTTTCCCCTTTGCTGATAAATGGACTTGCTTGGCAGTAGTTCACCTTGAGGTTTGTTTATACTCAGTGGGAGGAAAGGTAAGAAGATAAAAGCAAGTTAGTTGAGCAAAAAAGAAAGGAAATACTAGCAAATACTCAGAAAAGCACCATTAAATACTATTACAGAATTTGTTATCAGGAATAGATATTTACTTCAGCTTTGTAGTGAGGGAGATGGAAGGTTACATAATAATAGGGCAACCAGCAGGCCCTGTGTCACTGCTGTGCATTGACTGACCAAGTATCAGTGGAGTCCTACAACCTATGCATATCATTGAAACAAATATGTACAGTATGAACATTGCTAAATGAGGTTGACCTGTATTCTTTGGAAAGAAAAGTGCTGCTTCTAGTAAAAATCCTGATGGCTTAAAGAGGAAAAGCTCTACTAATTGAATCTTCAGAGGGGAAAAAAGTACACAAATCTCCTCACTGGGAAAAAATATAATAAAAGAGAGTCAAAAAATAATCACTAGGCTTTATCATTATAGATAATAAATATTGTCGTGGAAGCATTTGGTAAGTACACTAATGAGATCTAATATGACTATAGGATTACAAAGCTGTTGTCATAGCAATTGATAATACATATGATACCACTGATATTAGACTGGAATGAATGCCAAGTGGATATAATGGTGGGAGGCTCGATAAAGGACTAACAGTCTTTTCTCTTATGCAATGCAGTATTCAGGTAAATACATCACGTTATATATAATTTGTAATTCTTCTAGCAATCATTACACATTTCACTATGTAAAACTATGATTTCATATACAGTAAATTCATAGATTCAAAATTAGAATGGTTGAGTTAAAAGCAACTTCAGAGTATGTTAAGTTCAAACTCTCACCTATAAAAATCTTTTTTTAAATTGAAGTATAGTTGATATACAATATATTGGTTTCAAGTATACAACAGAGTGATTTGACAGTAATGTGCATCATTAACTGCCCACACCAAGAAGTGTGATTACTATCAGTCCACATAGAATGATGTTGCAGCACTGTTGACTACATTCTGCACTTCCATCCCAGTGACTAATTTATATCTGACTGAGGTTTTGTGCCTTTAACCCATTCACCTGTATCACTCACCCACCCCCATAATAAGCCCTTCCCCATGGTAACCACCAGTCACTTCTCAGTGTCGGTGAGTCTATTTCTGTTTTGTCTGTTTTGTTCATGTTTCACACATAAGTGAAATTGTATGGTATTTGTCTTTCTCTGCCTGACTCTTACTTAGTATAATACCCTCTAGGTCTAATCATGTTGTTTAATTTGCAATATTTCTTTCTTTTTTATGACAATAATATTCCACTGTATGTATGCATCACATCTTCTTTATCCATTCATCTATCGATGGACATTTTATTTGCTTACATATCTTGGCTATTGTAAATAATGTGGCAATAAACATAGGAGTCCACATATCCTTTTGAATCAGTGATTCTGTTTCCCTCAGATAAATTTCTAGAAGTAAAATTACTTGGTTGTATGGTACTTCTACTTTTAATTTCAGTTTTTTTGAGGAAACTCCATATTATTTTCCCTAGGGCTGGACCAATTTACATCTCCACCAACAGTTGTTATTTCTTGTCCTTTGAATAGTGGCCATTCTGACTGGTGTAAGGTGATACCTCATGGTGGTTTGATTTGCATTTCCCTAATGATTAGTGATGTTGAGCATCTTTTCATGTGTCTGTTGGCCATCTGTATGTCTTCTTTGAAAAAATGTCTGTTCAGGTACTCTACCCATTTTTTAATTGGATTATTTGTTTTCTTGGTGTTATATGAATTCTTTATGTATTTTGGATATTAGGTCCTTGTTGGATATATCATTTGCAAATATATTCTCTCCCACATGGTAGTTGCCTTTTTATTTTGTTGAGGGTTTCCTTTGCTGTGCAGAAGTTTTTAGTTTGATGTAGTCCCCGTTTGTTTATTTTGGGCTTTGTTTCCCTTGCCAGGGAAAATGTAGCCATAAAGAAATTTCTCATACTTGATATTCATGAAATTCCTGCCTATGTTTTCTTCTGAAAGTTTTATGCTTTCCTGTTTTACACTTAGGTCTTTAATCCATTTAGAGTTTTTATTGTTTCTGTAGTGTTCTTTAGATATGGTAGTTTGCTACTTATAAGGAGATATGCTGCAGTAATTTATCATTTAAAAAGAAGAAACTAAGTACATCTTTACCAACAATTTTGTATAAATAATAAGGTAATTTTATATATGCCTAATATACCTTTGGTTAATCTTAATTAAAACTACATTTTTTGGCAATAGGGTTAATATGTTTCAGAGTAGAATGTCTTTAAATACTTTCTTTAATTCATTTGCTGGTATCAGTATACATAGGTTTTGTTGCTTTTTGTTTGAAGTACTAACTTAGTACTAGGTTACAGGAGTAGAGACATTCTAAACACTGTTTCACAAAATGAATTTTCAGTTGGCTCTTTCTCAATAAGTATCTAGAGGAAGTGTTCCTTTTGTTAACTGGAATATTTCTTTCTATTGCATACCTCACTTAAGTGTAGAGTAGTTTTCAATCATTGACAACATCGGGAAGACTTTATGTTTGAACAGCTGACAAACTTTTTTGCTTTAATTTACAAACTTAAACATATATTTGGTGTCTACTATATGCCAGATAGACCTTCCAGTACCTCAGAAACTAAAAGCATATAAATATTAGAGGCAGAACAAAGCAAAAACCCCCCCTACATAGTATCTAAGGTAAGCTATTAAAGTGAATAAAACTAGTTGCTAAGTGGTTAAAATGCATTTTCTGTTAAATACATCTTTTACCAGCATTAGATGCTTATACCACAGTGATTATACTAAATGTTTTAGATATTCAATTATTCCTTACAACAATCCTGTAGATACTGTTGTTACTAATGTTTTGTCCATTTTACAGATGAGAGAACAGAGGCACTTAGAGTCTCATGACAGAGCATCTAAATAGCAATGTCAGGACTCCAGGGTTGTATATGAAGTGTTATGAAGACAAATCCCCAAATTATTACTTTCATTGTATACTTACAAATATCTGCAGGAGTCTTTCTTGTCCTTTTTCATTAAGGCAGAGGCAGTAACAGGAGGTAAGAAAACCACCGCCTTGGAAAAGTGAGAGAAGCCAAACCAGGGAATTTAGTGCTGAAATCAGACTTGCTGATAAAGATAATAATCTTCCGAGTGTTTAGTGAGAACTTGAAAGAGCATATCTAAAAAAGAAGATGATTCAGTAACATCTCTTTGAGAAACATAATCATGATGTACATTTCATAATTAGGAGAAAAATGTAAATTGCTTTTTGACAGACTGGTTCAAGTCCAGCCCCAGTATTAAAAATATGACACAAAGCAAGGGCCCTACATGGCATTTCAGTCAGAATAACATATCCTAAGAAGGTTTACATAGATCACTTCACAGATTGCTGTCATCTGCAGTAGCTCTGTCACCCCTGGGTCTCTAGCCTCAGAGGACCACACAGGAATGTAAGGGTGGAAGATATGATGAGTCCAAGTAGAGGAAAATTCCCTCAAGTGAAAAGATCTATATTCATGTGTGTAGCTACCTGATGAGCTTTGTGCTACTCAGTTTAAACAGTGTCTCACCCCAAATTTTACACTAAATTAATGGATAAGCAAACCAAGGCTATAGTTTCAAGATGACACTGTTGTGGAATCAAGTTTAAACCCAGGAGGGTTCCTTGTTCATCCAACCATGGCGTAACCCATTCATCCAAAAGTTTACATTCTGTTATTCAGTGCCTTTCCTGCTCTACCTCTGTTGGGAGTTTCTCTCTTTAAATACCTTTTTTTCAAGATCAAGGCACCCACAACTAGATTCAGTCCTCTAGGAAGTGTTTAACCCAGGATATATTGTGGGATAATAAGGCTCCCATGAGATACTGCTTTGTTTAACTGTCCACAGAAAGTGAATGGTGAATGTGAATTTGCCAACACTAAAGGGCATTCTTCTTATATATGAATTAATCTGACTGATCTTCATATGAAGAAATGCTCCTGCCACCTAAAAATGTGCTGATCTATAAATGTGATCTACCTTTAGCTGTCAAGTAGAATTAGGTAAGGAAAGGATGTGGAGCTGTTGAAAACTTGAAGGCTGACAGTGTTATTCAATGCAGATTGTAAAATATGACAATGAATTTTTTCTAGAGAGGACGTCTTGTTGTCAACATGGATTGTGGACCAATCTTCTTTGGTTGTAGTACAGAAGATCATTGGCTATCCTAAGAACTGTCTTTGTAGACATGATCAGCAAAGAACAAAATTTATATTTGTTACTTCATAAAGAAATGTTCTGAATATGGGGACCATTAGGTTTATATCAAAAACTTCATAATTATATTATACATTGAATAATAAATAATTGGATGTATGAGGACAAAGTATATTAACTGAATGACTGAAGAGTCCTGAGTGGATTCATTTGACTACCTTTATATGGGGATATACTGAGAAATGATAGTGGACTGCTTAGAAGGCTGTGATACTGTGAGCCACCATGTGAACTACATGGACATTTGCTCTTTGTGAGGCCTGGAGTCATGTTACTCAGTGCTGGCCTCTGGAATAGATAGGGAAAGGTCAGGTCTCTGGAGTATATGTCACAGCACTGTACCTGCCCTTCTAGCTGCCTTTTGCATAGTAGACGTTTAGCAAAGATTTGTTGAAATGAGTTCTTTTTTTGCTCCAAAATTACTTTAACTTGTGCTTACTTGTATTATAAACATTGCATTTTCCTGGAAAATTGTAGTTTGTACATTTACTTGAAAAGCCTTAATTTGTTCACTTCAACACTTTCAGTCTTAAATGATATGATTGGAGTGAGCAATATTCTGAGCTTCCTAAAACAGAAATCTGCACATAATAGTGCTAAAAAAGTAAGGTATTCGCTGTTTTAAGAAGTATCTGGGGCAGCAATATAGGCAACTTAGGACTTTGAAAATTATTTTGATGTGTTTTGCCTCAGACCTTTGAAAGAACCTTGTGGACATTGGAGACAGTATCTTTAAAACTCTCATAAAAAGTATTTGCCTACTTTTAGTAATTTGGGGAACTAACTATTACCAGACCATATACAATGTCTGGCAACATGTATTATCTCCAGCCCTTCCAATAACTCTGTTAAACTCTCATTTTACAGAAACAAACTAAATCCCGGAGTTAAAATTTTACTTCCCTTAATGATGTTTTCAAATGGGATTGACATCATTAAAATACCAATATATTTGACATCAATATCTCTAATAAGTGAGAAAGTGATGTTGATGATGTTGGCCATAACTGATACAATTTTAAACAGTTTTATCAAGTGAAAAGATGAGAATATGGTGAGGTTTGTTCATTTTTTAGAAACCTGTATTTCTAAAGGGATAGGTAATTTGGTGGTCCATGATGCAAACTGCATTATCCAAATGTGAAAGAGAGACTGGGAGAGAACTGAACCCTCCTACCTGTTTTCTGTGTTTTTTTTTCTCAAATCATAGGGCTTAATTTTGTTGCTTTTCAGCAACAAGAAGGCGGGGGGACAAGCAGGACCAGCCTGTTATCCCCGGGGCTGAGCGAGAGGGCAAGTGTCGGCGGCTTGGACACCCTCCCCTGAGATCCAGGGAAAAATAAAACCACACCAAGCCGGGAGATGTGTCAGCCTCAAGGGCGCAGCAAAATTCAGCTTTATTCCATCAGAGGCTTAGTTATATAGGGGAAGATAAGGAAGTAACAGAAACCAATGGGAATTGATTATCTCATCTGTCACTAGGGTCTTAGGCAGATTTCGGGTTAGGTGGGGAGGTGGAGTTAGGGCCAAGAGCACGTGCAAGCGGGAAGCTAGTTAGGCCACGAATGTGGAAGTAACGAGGGAGGATGGAAACCTCCAGTCTGCGGCCGTCACAGGCCTAAAAGAGGCAAAAGGTCCCAACATAATTTGAAATGTTTCTAGAGACTATTGGAGACATTATTGTCCCTTTATACTGAAAAACATTTTTGCCTTTTATAGCTTACTTTCTGTTATCTTGCAACACATGCCATGCTGTTCTTTGTAAAATCTCAATGGTGTGGTAGCTTTCTCTTGATGATTACTTAGTTGGAGATCTGAACTATTTCTTTCACTGTTAACTTTTTCAAGTAAATGTCTGTATATGTTTACTTGTTCCCTCTATTTTTGTCAATACCATTTAGCATCTTACACTTTCTAGTTTTATGGGTATGTCCATCTGACAATGAACAAATGAAACTGAAAAATTCTGTTATTATCAATTCATCTCAGGTTATTTATGCATCTCTAAGTATCTGTCTATTTGAGCCCTGTCAACTATGGGGTTAAATGGTAGATTGTAGTGAATGAAACCAGAAAGTTTCAGCTAAATTTAAGTCTGGGTTTAGTCTAGGTTTGTTATCTTCAGTAATTTACATGTTTGACTTTAGCAAAACCTACTGGTATTGAAAATATGCTCATTTGTTCATATGGCCAATTGATACTCCTAAGTAAGGAATCACAAAGGCTTATAGAACCATTATCAAAAGAATGTTTTTACTATACCATTTCTTTTATTTAATTTCTTCCAGTTCTTAGGTTATAATTCCAGTGTTGGCAAAATACAAACTCTAAAGGGGCTCCATTTTTCTAGTGAATATGAATTCTGCCAGGACCTAGGACACTTGTTTCCTAGTACACTGCCATGGCACTTAGACACTGCACATCAGCCGGTGAGCTATACATACAGGTGCTCAATCACCTGGGCTATGTGTCAGATAGTATTATTACTTTCTTGTTTCTAGAGTAAAGAAGCCACAAGCTTACCTCAAAAGTAGTAGTAACAGGATGATGGCAATTTAATAGTAAGCACAACCAGGTTTAAATTATTTTAAGCTGTAGTGGCAGGGGCAGATCCTTGTCACAGACTCAGTTCTCAGGTCCCACTTAGAACTTTCCATGTAACTATCTGTCACCTGTTATTTCTAGATCATTACTGAGCTGCTTTTCTCCATACCTCTTACCTATACATCTTTACTTATTGGCTCACAGATAATCAAATCATTTCTCAGAGTTTCCTTTTGCATAGTCATCATAATTGCAGATTCCCAGGTGAGAATAGCTTCTTGTCTGACCCAAGTTTCAGAAATGCCATTTGTGGGTATGTGTTAGGAGAAAGGGAGCACTCTGGCTGAATTACTATCAGGCACTCTAACATTTTTGGCTGAATGACATCTCCAATTTTGCCCAGGCAAAGAAATTAGCTACTAGAACACTTATCCACAGGCTTGCTTGAGGGATAGAGAGAGATGTCTAGTTTCTATAATCAAAAATTTAAAATATTTTAGGGCTATGAATATACAATGGGGAACAGACAGTCTCTTCAATAAATGGTGTTGGGAAAACTGGACAGCTACATGTAAGAGAATGAAAATGGATCACTGTCTTATGCCATACACAAAAGTAAACCTAAATGGATTAAAGTCTTAAAGGTAAGACAGGAAACCATAACACTTTCAGAAGAAAACATAGGAAAGAATTTAATGAACATCACGAGAAATTTCTTTATGGATATGTCTCTCTGGGCAAGGGAAACAAAACCCAAAATAAACAAGTGGGGGACAACATCAAACTAAAAGTTCTGTAAGCAAAGGAAACCCTCAACAAAGCAAAAAGGCAGCTACCATATGGGAGAATATGTTTGCAAATGATATATCCAACAAGGGGCTAATAGCCAAAATAAATAATTCATACAACTCAACATAAAAAAAAACCCCAAATAATGCAATTAGAAAATGGGCAGAGGAGCTAAACAGACATTTTTCCAAAGACATACAGGTGACCCACAGGCAATGAAAAGATGTTCAACATCACTAATCATTAAGGAAATGCAAATCAAAACCACCATGAGGTTTCACCTCACACCTGTCAGATGGCCACTGTCCAAAAGACAAGAAATAACAAGTGTTGGTGAGGATGTGGAGAAGTGGGAATCATCATACACTGTTGGTGGGAATGTAAATCGGTCCAGTCCCTATGGAAAACAATATTGAGGTTCCTCACACAACTCAAAGTGGAAATATTGTATGACCCAGAAATTCCACTTCTGGGACTTTATTTGAAAAAAACAAAATCACCAATTTGAAAAGATACATGCACACCTATATTTATTGCAGCATTATTTACAATAGCAATGATACAGAAATGACCCAAGTGTCCATCAGTAGATGCATGGGTAAAGAAGAGTTAGTACATATACACAATGGAGTATTATTCAACTATCAAAAAGAAAGAAATCCTTCCATTTGCCACAATGTGGATGGACCTAGAGGGTATTATGCTAAATGAAAAAAAGCCAGGGGGAGAAAGACAAATACCATATGTTTCACTAACATGTGGAATCTAAAAAACAAACAAGAAATAGACCCACAAATATATACAACAGACTGTTACCACTGGGGAGGGAGTGGGTGATTGGTGAAATAAGTGAAGTGTTAAAGAGCTACAAACTGCAAATTGTAATGTAAGTTAGACATAAGAATGGAAGTACAACATAGAGAATTTAACCAATAATATTACGGTATCTTGTGATAATGGGGTAACTACATCCATTTTGGCAACATCTAGTAATGTATATAGTTATTGTGTCACTATGTTGTATATCTGAAACCAACATAATATTCTGTATTAACTTTATTGCAATAAACAGAAACTATTTCGCATTTAAAGCAAAACAACAAATGTCCATTCTATATATATGATTTTATTTTCACAATTTTAAAGTTACTGGAAATAAAGCTTATGAGCATGAATTGTGAGGCCTTCCGTGACTTTGTATCCCAAGGATTTGGTAACTTTCAAATTTCAAATGAATAGCTTTGAAAATTACATATTGTTTTGTGCATTTAGGGCAGCTGTTTGTCATCTCCTCCAGCACTAAGTTGCCACTCCTGGTTAGGACTGTGGGCAGTGAAAGTAGAGTACTAGCTGCAAAAAACTGGCAGCAAGAAAAGTCAGAAGCCCTGGAATGACCTTCCAACTGCAAGTTTTATCTGTATTTAAAACGTATAACTAAGGTAACTAAACTGATAAGTCATCTGCAGCTTGAAGTTGAAGAAATTGTTTTTGTAGGAAGGTTCTTTCCTGAGGATGGTTAACTACAAGATTGTTGAGTGGATGACAGTTCTTGGGCAAATGCCAAGACAACACTCCCCACCACTGCCACCAAAGAAGATGTAGATGCAGAGCTGGTAAACATCTGTAACCTATCATGTACAGAGTCCTCGGGGTTGATCCACCCGCCTTGCAATGTAAGGCTGGCCACATGTCTTGGGATCTTCTTGTTTTAAACTTCTCTACCATGGAGATCTTTTCTTAGTTTTTACGATACGTTGAACAATAACAGTATTTTTGTGAAACCTGTCTGAGTAATTCCTTTTGTGACTGGAGATTGGACAAAAGTTGTGGGAAATAACAAATATTAAATTACACTTAAACAACTGTTACCCATACCAGTAGAGACACTCTTAGGACCTTCACAGAGCCCCCCTTCCATGGAGAACCAGGTGTGCCTTCTGGTAGTTCTGATTATGCTATTCAGGATGTGGGGCTCTGCACAAAGCTCTGAAGTAGAAGGTGTCTTTTTTAGGCAGGTAAAGAAGTCTGGGAAATTTGATGGTCCAAAGGTGACTGGGAGATGTTCCTCTCAGAGAAATAATTTGATTCAATATGACCCTTCCTTTATAGTTTTATGTATTTAGGAAGAGCCCACTATTTTCAAAAAATGTTTGAAAGACAGCAATTTCCCACTGCAAGTCTACTTTTTTTTTTTTTTTTTGAGAGGGCATCTCTCATATTTATTGATCAAATGGTTGTTAACAACAATAAAATTCTGTATAGGGGACTCAATGCACAATCATTAATCAACCCCAAGCCTATATTTTAACAGTCTCCAATCTTCTGAAGCATAACAAACAAGTTCTTACATGGTGAACAAGGTCTTACATAGTGAATAAGTTCTTACATGGTGAACAGTGCAAGGGCAGTCATGTCACAGAAACTTTCGGTTTTGATCACGCATGATGAATAATAATAAGGGAGAAATGTAGAATTCACATACAAGTTTACTTTTTTTTTAACCCACCACATGTTGATTCAGCTTTCTGTCACTTGTAGAATTTGTCCATAGCTTGACCTAGCTGACACTGAAAATTTCATGCATTTATCATTTCACCTCATCACTACTGCAATTCTTTTTTCTTCTTCTTGTTTAATGGCATTTTATTTTAGGAAAAAGGGGTCAGATTTACAGCCTTGGGAATAAAAAGTGTTTCTTTCAGAAAAAACAGGGTAAATATTTCATGGTAGGTGAGAGTATTTGTGTGGCTACAGACAAAGAGCTGTGTCTGCTCCTGGGGTCTCCTCACCACGTGGATTCCTGACAGCACTTGCTGACACTTTTCTTACAGTAAGAGTGGCCAAGAGTGCAACTGAAGACCACCTTATGGCTATGGGAGAAAATCATAATAGAAAACTGCAATTCTTCTTTCTGGGATAAGAAAATCAGAGCATTGGAGCAGAGATAGCAAATTATCAGTCTAAGACTTACAGTGTTTTGGGATGTTTTCAATAAAATTTGTTTATGTGTCTGATTCATTAATATAACTCAAAAAATACAAAGAGGATCCTATCTATAGCACAATTTTAGACAACCTTGGAAGATATAGTATATAAAACATAACTGAATAATGTTAAATTATTATGCAAGGGAAGTACAGTTATTGGTGCAGAAAAATAAGTACTATAAGAATTCAATCAGAAAAGTCATCCTGGGGACAAGTGGACAGGAAAGCTTCAAGGGAATAGATAGAACCTGACCATCACCTTGTGCAATGAGATTTTTGATAAGTGTAGAGGGGGAAAAGGGTACGTGCTTTTCAGGAGAAGTTGGAATGAGAAGAGTAAGTTCTCAGGTGCTAAGGAGGGCACCGACACCTTCTAGAAGGAAAGGAATCCAGCTGCAGAAAGTCAGTAGATGAAGTCAGCTCTGCTTTGGGGAATGAACAGTGGTTAAGCAGTAACTTTTAAAAGGGTTTCTTTTTCTGTCTTCTCTGGACTATGAGAGACAGAATAATAATTTCTTTGATCACAAGTAAGCAGAAGTGTTCAGGAAGGTAGACCTTGAAAGCTGATCTTAGGAGGAATGAGTTGGCTCTGGTGGTTTTCTTGAGGATACTTTGAAGGTTGAATTCATTCCATCTCAAGCTGTTCACACCTGGAAACGTCCACGGTGTAAGATCAGGTGAGAGGATCTGGAAATCATTTTTAAAAAGAGATAATAAAGATCCTTTTGCTGTGCCAAATTCTCTTCCTGGTGCTTTACATACATTATAAGTTAAATCTTTATAGCAACTTTGTGAGGTAGGTGGTGTTATGCTTATTTCACAAAGGAAACATTTCAGCTTCAAAGAAGTTATTTGGCTTGTTCCACGTTCCACAAATACAGGGTGGCAAAGCTGGAGTTTAACTTGAAGAGGCTCTGGATTTGCATTCACACTCTCTCCACTAACTGGTGTTTCTTTGTCATGGTATGTGGGTAGGGAGAACAAACAGGCCGATGGTCTAGAAACTTCTATCTTTTTTTCTAAAGGGTAATCATTATACACATGAGATTAAACCAGAAACAGATGAGATAGCACATAATTTGATGCTCTTCTACCAGTGATTGTCACCAGGCTACAAGTGATTGTTATAGGTCGATGGATAAGGCTGTGCATGTTTGTCATTTATCCCATCAACAAACACTACTCCTACCCCAGCTTGGCATATTTATGTAATATATAGGGTGCTTTAAATATGTTCTTAACTAACCTTCACAAAAACTCATTAATAGGCAGGGTATGTCCATTATTTCCACTTTGTTGGAAAGAATAACTGACTCAGGAGTTGCAAAATGGCAGAGCTAGCGGTTACATCCAGTTTTGATAACTAAGTTTAATGGGTACATAATTCCTACTGTCTTAAATAATAGTACTCTCTCTGATGCCGAGGTTCTTGTCTGCGGAGTCAAAGAATGAACTTAGCAAACAATCAAGGTAGAAGAGTCAGGGAGACTTTTATTGAGAGATACAGTGAGAGGACAGACAGAGCTCCGGACTCACACCAGGAAGGGACAGGAGATCCCGGGTGGTGCGTTGTCTAGGGGTTTTATAGGCAGTTAGGACTTTGGGGAACATGAAAAAAGGTTTAGGGGTGTGGACTTGTTAAGTAGTCCCTGAATATTAAAAATTAAATTAACACAAGAAATTTACTGCTCTGATTTCTCTGATGGCATCTTGGTCTAGGCGCATATCAAAGGCCACCTGCCCAGCTCCCAAGGTGGGCCTGAGGTATTGTCTGTTTGCTAAAGAGTAAGTTAAGAATCTTACTTCTTAAACTTCCTGGGTATTAAAATACAATCTTATCTTTAAGGTGAAATTCTTCCTGCTTTTTACTATGTTGTTTACAGCTGGGTCTGCATGCCAAATTAGTTGTCCAGTTTGCAAAATCACCTCATCAGGTCTGAAGGAGGAAAGACAGCACATAGGCCTGGGCCTTTAGCATGGTAAAGTGAATTTTACACATGATTGCAAATGACTAGTATAATAAAAACATGTGCTACTATTCTTTATCTGGGGAATATTAACTGATCTCCCTGAAGAATGACAGAATGACTCTAGAACTTAATGTTTACCACAGAGTTTTGGTAGGGGATTTCCTTGCATGTAGTTACATTGCTCTGCCTGCAAATATCCTGCCTTGCTTTTTCCGGAGGCCCTCATCCTATTCTGTCTAAGCCCAGGGTCCCTGTCTCATATCTACCATCTTAGCTTTAGGAATGACAGCTGGAAATGACATGTTCTCCCTTGCGTTGTGTCTGTCCATTATGTCTATTGTAGCTTGAAATACTTGTCCAAATTGTATTCAAAATATTTATGTACTTATAATCATTTTCTTTGTCACTTCTCAATCCAGACTAGTTCCTGTTTCCCAGTTAGCTATTCTTGGAATAGTCCTCAGGTGACATTTCTAGTTTCACCTAATTTTTCATTTACTAGTTCTAAGATTTCCCAATAGATGTAAAACTACCATTCCTCACATCAAATGGAATCAAAGAATGTTAATAGCCCTAAATATTGGATATGAGGACTAGGAACCTGGTGTTGGAGCATCCGTATTGCCTATTTCTTTTTGCTTATGTCCAGTCAAAGTTAATTATTCATTGAATAATTTTATTGAAAAGGCAGAAAAAGAACATGGAGAAAAGTCTGATTTCTTAAACTGTTCTATTCTTTTTGTATGGATAATGGCCTCCTGTTAGAACTAAATGAAGTTACAAATTAGATTTACAGCAAGTCACAGATTTGGCTTTCCTTTTAGCGCTCAGGACCTTTGGAAGTTATTTGGAGCCAACTGCTCTTTCCACGGCCTTTGCACCCACACGTGGCTCTGCCAATATAGGGTATGGGAGACAGTTAAGGTCAACCGGTTCGGCATTTTTCACACCAGGAATCAGAGCCATAGTGGGAAGTAGGTGATAGCCCCTTTCTGAGAGGGAGAGAGAAAGGGCATGCATTTCATATCCACTCTAGTGTAATGTGAAGCCATACCTGCAGGTGAACCCCTCTTTCTGCATTCTTTACTGTTCAACTGTTGTGGGGGGATGAGGCTGCAGAAAAGGCTTGACATGTTCTCCTATATCACCAAGAGAAGAAAAGACCTAGGAAATCCTGAGAGGTATTACTATTGGAAGAAATACAGAAAATGCAATGGAATCATCCTCAGTATTAACTACATTTAAGTGTGTTCACTAGTCTGGAACAATTTTCATACACTAATGATGAAATAAAGAGAAATTTCCTCGATGTGAAAACTATGTTCTGACTCTGAGATTATATAAAAATAATTGAAAAACAGTTAGTAGTAAAGAGATTTCTATAATACAATAGAGGCTCTGTAATACCACAGGGCTCCTTGCAATTGAAAAGGAAAAATAAGAAAAATGCAAACACAAAAAAGTATCTGAAGAAAAACATGGGAGGAATGAACATCAGAGAAATCAATAGGAAAAATCACCTCCCCTAAGTATAATGTCATGGAAGCTCTTTTGGAAAAAAAATTCAAAATACTTCTTCCCAGGGGAATATGCAGAAGAAACGCAAACATTTTTTTTTTGGTATCATTAATATACAATTAGATGAGCAACATTGTGTTTATTAGATTCCCCCCATTATCAAGTCCCCACCACATACCCCATTACAGTCACTGCCCATCAGCATAGTAAGATGCTATAGAATCACTACTTGTCTTCTCTGTCAAAGGCAAACATTTTTAAGAGTAGAATTCAAAACAAAAATTAATGATCTAGCTGACAAAGCCCTGTGGAAGATGTTTATTTGTTCCATGGAGGAAATAAAATCAATGAATGAATGAACATACTGCATTTATACACAACATATGTTTTATGCTGTTCTAGCCCTAACACTGTATTTGTGTTATTTAAGTGATTAAGGATGCATTCTACTCCATTAAGTTTTTTATGGGATGGTGAAACAGCATGTCATCTGAATATTTTGCAGCTCTTCACAAAACTTGGGAAGGCTTGGAGACTATACCTATTGTATGCTACAAGACAAAAACAACAAATATGCTTTCCAGGTTTTACAAACATACATTTTCTTTAAGGCGTATTTTTAAAAGAATGAAGTTCAGACCTGGCCGATATTAGTAATCAGCCCAGTATAGCTTAACAGGTATTTGATAACCAACATCCTTTCTCATTGGACGATATCCAGACGGAATCTGCTAAGTATTTAGAATATTTATCTGAGTCTGAACATCTAGTGGACTCATACCTTCTTTATTTGGTATAATATGATCTGTTTCAACATATTTTGGTCACAAATCAGAACAGCATATTCTATTTTCATATAGTGCATTGTTTACTTAAGACCAAAAAAAGAAGTCTATATTCTTTAAAAAAAGTAAAAGTTGTTATTATTGAATATTGAATAAAAATATGAATAGAACTCTAATATTTTCATTGCTTAGAATTTAAACTATGGAAACAGTATTTTCCTTAGCCTTAAAGTAAATATACTGTCTTGTATACTAACATTAAGAACTTTGTTTTAATTTTTAAAATTATAATTATGTAGAAAGAAATTCTTCTTTCATTTAAGTTTTCTGAAAACAACCATACTAAATTTTGCATGATGAAAATGTATTTATTGGTGATTTATTTGTGCAGAAAATGAAAACAAAGTAAAAACTATACCTTCTCCCTTTTCATACATAATAATTGCAAGGAAGCTGGTAGCATTAAAACATTAGTCAATGGCCATGGGATTTGAATTATATCTCTAGTAGTGGTGATAATTCTTTGCTTCTGATTTAGTATAGATTCACTGAGTACTGAGTATCAGATGCTTTTGCAAGCAGAGATTCCTGAGGTATAAAACTGTCCCCATTTTACAGATGAGGAAACTAGGGGAATCTCCAAGATCAAACAAGTGGGACTTGGTCTTGAGGGAACTGGTATGAAGAAGGTGTTGTGACATTGATATGCATGGACACAACTTCAACCAGTCAGGGGCCCTTTTAATGTTAGAAAATGTGTCATGTATGAATATTGTCTCCACCCAAGTAGACTACAGTCTCTTGAGGAATATTTCTCTGGAACTGTAAGCTTTGCTCTGGGGTGATTTACTGGGGCTGTTTCTTTGAGGAGCTTATGATGTCAGTAACTTCAGGTTACCCCTTAGAATGGGTCGGACTCCCTGGAGAAGGACCTTCCAATATTTGGTCTGGAGGGAAGAGACCTGGCTGCTTGATCTGAGATCTGAGTGAAGAAGTGGAGTTGGGTTAGGGACTCAGTAGTCAGTATGTGAATGTTCTCTTCTCACCCTGTTGTTGGTGTGATGTTCCTACCTTCAACCTGTCCTCCAGCCTTGAGATCCTTTATATTCACCTCTGCAAGAAATAAACCTCTAGTCTCATAATAAGGCAGGAGAGAGGGCATCATGTAGAGGAGAAGTAACGAACTACATCTTGAAGAGTCTATTTTCAGCCCCACCTTCATTCCCCGTGGCAAATATACTGGAGTCCTCCAATTCGTTGGGAGAATCAGCTGTGTAGATAAGAGTTTCTCTGCTCTTCTGGCTGCTAAGTCAATTTCAGGTTCTATTTTTGAGGTTTCAAAATTTTACTACTCTTGTCCCTTTTCCTGCTTTGTAGGTTTTTGTTGTAGGTTTACACTGTTTGGAAAAGCTTTTGCTGTTTTTTTAATGGAGTTGTTGAAGGGAAGCAAAAGTAACTTCATGTATTTAGTGCACTACCATTAACCAAAATGGGCTTAAAATTGGTACTTTGATAAATGCCCAATAATGTGAAAAACTTGTACATTACTGGGTCCTACATTTTTTCCCCTTGAGGACAGAAGTTCTATACCTTTGAAATTTTTATTATTCTTCTATATCATAATTGTCACAAAAACTTGGATTCCTCTTATGTTCCAAGTCCCTCTGCAAGGAAATAATCTGATTTCCTACAGAAGAGATGTTATCCCTTACTACATTACTAATATAACATAGAAAACTGCCCATCATAGACATTTTAGTTTTTTGAAAAATTGCTACCTTATATAAAAACTATAAAATTCATCCCTTGCCTTCGTTTTGTTCTAAACCATTAAATTCCAAACCATTTATCTTAGGTATTAATCACAAATGTCTAAGATTAAGTTTTAACAGTAATAAATGAATGTTTCCACTTCAAAAAATGTTGCTTACCTGCTTCCTTTAAACCAGTTTCCTTCATTGGCTTTGTTTTTCTAACGGTTATTGAAAGCCTACTTTTTAAAAACAAATCTGATTATCTGATTATTTTTGGTAAAATTTCTGAAGTTCTCAAGTGTTGTAAAGTACTCTAAAACCTAGTGGCTAAAACCAACCGTTGTCTATGGCTCATAATTTGTGAGTCTAGGAATTCTGGAAGGGCCTTGCTGGGTGGTTTTCCTCTGATTGACACAACATCATCAGGGTGCATGAGATGTAAGGATTCAGTTCCAAGATGACATCTTCACTCACACGTATGGCACTATGGTGCTCCTTGGCTCCTCTCTTTCTCCCCCTGCGATCTTGTAGGGTCTCTTCATGTACCTTGGACTCTCACAGCATGGTATCTCAGGCTAGTCAGACTTCTTACATAGCTCCAGGCTTCCCCCAGAGCAAGTGTTCCCTGAGCAAGTGCTTCACATGACAGGAAGTAGAAGCTGGTCTCAGCTTGGAAACTGGGATCGCATCACGTGTGCTATCAAGCTGGTCAGAGCAGTCACAGAGCCTACCTGTACTCAAGGGGAGGCGACACAGAGACCATCTCTGAATGGGAGGAGTGACAGAATTTTCATTCATCTCTAATTTGCTTATCTTGCTCTCTTTCCCCTCTTGCCCCTCCACCCCCAGCAAAAATACACACACACACACACACACACAACTTATAAAAAAAGATTTGACAGTTCAGAACTGGAAGCAATACATGACATAATCCTTTGCAAAATGGATGACAGAAGACATAAATTTTTGCCTTAGATAGAAGTACCTCAGATTTCCTCCCCACTTTCATTACTGTATTACTGGTGCCTACAAATAACTTTTGGCTGAAGTTCTCCCCACAGATCTGACTGACACAACTTCTGATTCCAGAGCAGGGCAGAACAAGATCTACTGAGTAAATTTCATTAAAAGCCACCAGCCTACCTATAATACAGGCCTGGGATCATCACCTCACTCCCCAGATGGTGCAGCTGTGTTTGGACGATTTCTCACATGCCACTAAGATGGCAGAGTGGGAATCTGAAGTGTCTTTGCCAAGTTCTTGTCATTTTTCAAAGCAGCAGCTGTAGCAGGAGCCAGAGTAGCAGTTCCTTAATACCAGGGAAAGAGCCTCATGGAAAAGATGTGCTCTGGGCTCACCTGCTTCATCTTAACTAAATATATTTTCAGTGCACTGTCTTCATTTATAAAATGGAGTCAACAGTTTTGTTTTTAAGGGGTTGTTATAAAACTAAAATAAGGGCACTCACATTGCATCACAGTGTCTGGAAAATAACTGGTATGGGTTTTTAGCTATTAAGGAACAATATGAAAATATAGTGGTATAACCAGCTAGAGTTGATATAACAGCATTCATTATATTTAACACTATTGATACTTAATATCAAAATATGGTAGATTTAAATAGAATCCTTGAATCAGTCCCACCTATAAGTATACTCAAATAATAATTAACAGAAGGAGTATTTTGAGATCATTTTGGAACTCCCCATAGAGTAAGCATAGCAGTTTGTCAGTACCTCCCCTCTGTTGTCTTTCCATGTGGCAATTTGCTGAGGCTTTGTCCTAAAATCATGAGATTTTTATGTCCCTAATTCCAGTAAATTCCAGCTTTGCCCAGAGGCCCTGATTCAGAGAGTCTTTCCCTCACGTTACTTCCATCTGGATGGCCAGCTCCTTAGGACGTGGCGTGTCAGTATAGCTATCATCATCATCAGTGGTTTCACATATTCTAATCACATGTTAGTTTCAGAGAAAGCAAAAGTAAAAAAAAAAGACGCCAGGCTGCACCCCTGATCTGAGTCCTCTGCCATTTTTTTTTTAACATTATGTTTACTAGGCTCTCCCTTACCCCAAGTGCCCCCCACAAACCCCATTACAGTCACTGTCCATCAGCATAGTAAGATGTTATAGAATCACTACTTGTCTTCTCTGTGTTGCACAGTCCTCCCCTTTCCCCCACCCCCCACATTATACATGCTAATCATAATACCCCCTTTCTTCTTCCCTGTCCTTATCCCTCCCTACCCTCCTATTCTCCCCAGTCCCTTTCCCTTTGGTAACTGTTAGTCCATTCTTGGGTTCTGTGATTCTGCTACTGTTTTGTTCCTTCAGTTTTCCTTTGTTCTTATACTCCACAGATGAGTGAAATCATTTGGTATTTGTCTTTCTCCACTTGGCTTATTTCACTGAGCATAATGTCCTCTAGCTCCATCCGTGTTGTTGCAAATGGTAGGATTTGTTTTCTTTTTATGGCTGAATAATATTCCATTGTGTATATATACCACATCTTCTTTATCCATTCTTCATCTACTGATGGACACTTAGGTTGCTTCCATTTCTTGGCTATTGTAAATAGTGCTGCGATAAACATAGGGGTGCATCTGTCTTTTTCAAACTGGAGTGCTGCATCCTTAGGGTAAATTCCTAGAAGTGGAATCCCTGGGTCAAATGGTAAGTCTATTTTGAGCAGTTTGAGGAACTTCCATATTGCTTTACACAATGGTTGAACTAATTTACATTCCCACCAGCAGTGTAGGAGGCTTCCCCTTTCTCTGCAACCTCACCAACATTTGTTGTTTTTTGTCTTTTGGATGGTGGCCATCCTTACTGGTGTGAGGTGATATCCCATTGTGGTTTTAATTTGCATTTCTCTGATAACTAGTGATGTGGAGCATCTTTTCATGTGTCTGTTGGCCATCTGAATTTCTTCTTTGGAGAACTGTCTGTACAGCTCCTCTTCCCATTTTTTAATTGGATTATTTGCTTTTTGTTTGTTGAGGAGCATGAGCTCTTTATATATGTTGGATGTCAAGCCTTATCAGATCTGTCATTTATGAAAATATTCTCCCATACTACAGGGTAACTTTTTGTTCTATTGATGGTGTCCTTTGCTGTACAGAAGCTTTTCAGCTTGATATAGTCCCACTTGTTCATTTTTGCATTTGTTTTCCTTGCCTGGGGAGATATATTCATGAAGAAGTCGCTAATGTTCACATCCAAGAGATTTTTGCATATGTTTTTTTCTAAGAGTTGTATGGTTTCATGACTTACATTCAGGTCTTTGATCCATTTCGAATTTACTTATGTGTATGGGGTTAAACAGTGATCCAGTTTCATTCTCTTACATGTAGCTGTCCAGTTCTGCCAGCATCATCTGTTGAAGAGATTGTCATTTCCCCATTGTATGTCCATGGCTCCTTTATTGAATATTAATTGACCATATATGTTTGGGTTAATGTCTGGAGTCTCTAATCTGTTCCACTGGTCTGTGGCTCTGTTTTTGTGCCAGTACCAAATTGTCTTGATTACTATGGCTTTGTAGTAGAGCTTGAAGTTGCGGAGTGAGATCCCGCCACTTTATTCTTCTTTCTCAGGATTGCTTTGGCTATTCGGGAACTTGGTGTTTCCATATGAATTTTAGAACTATTTGTTCCAGTTCACTGAAGAATGTTCTTGGTAATTTGATAGGGATTTCATCAAATCTGTATATTGCTTTGGGCAAGATGGCCATTTTGACGATATTAATTCTTCCTTGCCAAGAGCAGGGGATGAGTTTCCATTTGTTAGGGTCCTCTTTAACTTCTCTTAAGAGTGTTTTATAGTTTTCAGGGTATAGGTCTTTCACTTCTTTGGTTAGGTTTCTTCCTAGGTATTTTATTCTTTTTGATGCAGTTGTGAATGGAATTGTTTTCCTGATTTCTCTTTCTATTGGCTCATTGTTAGTGTATAGGAGAGCCACAGATTTCTGTGTGTTAATTTTGTATCCTGCAGTTCTGCTGTATTCCGATATCAGTTCTTGTAGTTTTCGCGTGGAGTCTTTAGGGATTTTTATGTACAATATCATGTCATCTGCAAATAGTGACATTTAACTTCTTCTTTACCAATCTGGATTCCTTGTATTTCTTTGTTTTGTCTAATTGCCATGGCTAGGACCTCCAGTACTATGTTAAATAAGAGTGGGGAGAGTGGGCATCCCTGTCTTGTTTCCGATCTCAGAGGAAAAGCTTTCAGCTTCTCACTGTTAAGTATGATGTTGGCTGTGGGTTTATCGTATCCTTTATTATGTTGAGGTATTTTCCCTCTATACCCATTTTGCTGAGAGTTTTTATCATGAATGGATGTTGAATTTTGTCAAATGCTTTTTCAGCATCTATGGAGATGATCATGTGGTTTTTGTCTTTCTTTTTGTTGATGTGGTGGATGATGTTGATGGATTTTCGAAAGTTGTACCATCCCTGGAATAAATCCCACTTGGTCATGGTGTATGATCCTTTTGATATATTTTTTGAATTCGGTTTGCTAATATTTTGTTGAGAATTTTTGCGTCTACGTTCGTCAGGGATATTGGTCTGTAATTTTCCTTTTTGGTGGGGTCTTAGCCTGGTTTTGGTATTAGGGTGATTTTGGCTTCATAGAATGAGTTTGGGAGTGTTCCCTTTTCTATATTTTGGGAAACTTTATGGAGAATAGGTATTATATCTTCTCTGTATGTCTGATAAAATTCTGAGGTAAATCCATCTGGCCCAGGGGTTTTGTTCTTGGGTTGTTTTTTGATTACTGCTTCAATTTCTTTGCTGGTAATTGGTTTGTTTAGATTTTGTGTTTCTTCCTTTGTCAGTCTTGGAAGGTTGTATTTTTCTAGGAAGTTGTCCATTTCTTCTAGGTGTTCCAGCTTCTTAGCATATAGGTTTTCATAGTAGTCTCTAATAATTCTTTGTATTTCTGTTGGGTCCATCATGATGTTTCCTTTCTCATTTCTGATTCTGTTGATGTGTGTTGATTCTCTTTTTCTCTTATTAAGTCTGGCTAGGTGCTTATCTATTTTGTTTATTTTCTCAAAGAACCAGCTCTTGGTTTCATTGATTTTTTCTATTGTTTTATTGTTCTCAATTTTGTTTATTTCTTCTCTGATCTTTATTATGTTCCTCCTTCTGATGACTTTAGGCCTCATTTGTTCTTCTTTTTCCAATTTCAATAATTGTAACATTAGACTATTCATTTGGGATTGTTCTTCCTTCTTAAAATATGCCTAGATTGGTATATACTTTCCTCTTAAGACTGCTTTTGCTGTATCCCACAGTAGTTGGGGCTTTGTGTTGTTGTTGTCATTTGTTTCCATATATTGCTGGCTCTCCATTTTGATTTGTTCATTGATCCATTGATTATTTAGGAGCATGTTGTTAAGCCTCCATGTGTTTGTGAGCCTTTTTGCTTTCTTTGTACAGTTTATTTCTAGTTTTATGCCTTTGTGATCTGAAAATTTGGTTGGTAGGATTTCAATCTTTTGGAATTTACTGAGGCTCTTTTTGTGGCCTAGTATGTGGTCTATTCTGGAGAATGTTCCATGTGCACTTGAGAAGAATGTGTATCCTGTTGCTTTTGGGTGTAGAGTTCTATAGATGTCTATTAGGTCCATCTGTTCTAGTGTGCTGTTCAGTGCCTCTGTGTCCTTACTTATTTTCTGTCTGGTGGATCTGTCCTTTGGAATGAGTGGTGTGTTGAAGTCTCCTAAAATGAGTGCATTGCAGTCTATTTCCTCCTTTAGTTCTGTTAGTATTTGTTTCACATATGCTGGTGCTCCTGTGTTGGGGTTATATATATTTATAATGGTTATATCCTCTTGTTGGACTGAACCCTTTATCATTATGTAATGTCCTTCTTTGTCTCTTGTTACTTTCTTTATTTTGAAGTCTATTTTGTCTGATACTAGTACTGCAACACCTGCTTTTTTCTCCCTATTATTTGCCTGAAATATCTTTTTCCATCCCTTGACTTTTATTCTGTGCATGTCTTTGGGTTTGATGTGAGTCTCTTGTAAGCAGCATACAGATGGTTCTTGTTTTTTTTATCAATTTAGTGACTCTATGTCTTTTGATTGGTGTTTTCAGTCCATTTACGTTTAGGGTGATTATCAATAGGTATGTACTTATCGCCATTTCAGGCTTTAGATTCATGGTTACCAAAGGTTCCAGGTTACTTTCCTTACTATCTAAGAGTCTAACTTAACTCACTTAGTATGCTGTTACAAACACAATCTAAAGGTTCTTTTCTATTTCTCCTCCTTTTTCTTCCTCCTTCATTCTTTATATATTAGGTATCAGATTCTATACTTTTTCTCTATCCCTTGATTGGATTGGCTTTGGGGATAGTCAATTTAATTTTGCATTTGCCTCGCAATCAGCTGCTCCACCCTCCCTACCATGATTTTACTACCTCTGGTGACAGCTCTCCAACCCTAGGAACACTTCCATCTATAGCAGTCCCTCCAAAATAGACTACAGAGATGGTTTGTGGGGGGTAAACTCTCTTAGCTTTTGCTTATCTGGAAATTGTTTAATCCCTCCTTCAAATTTAAATGATAATCTCGCTGGATAAAGTAATCTTGGTTCCAGGCCCTTCTGCTTCATGGCATTAAATACATCATGCCACTCCCTTTTGGCCTGTAAGGTTTTTGCTGAGAAGTCTGTTGTTAGCCTGATGGGGTTTCCCTTGTATGTGATCTTATTTCTGCCTCTGGCTGCTTTTAACAGTCTGTCCTTATCCTTGATCTTTCCCATTTTAATTACTATGTGTCTTGGTATTGTCTTCCTTGGGTCCCTTGTGTAGGGGGATCTGTAGATCTCCATGGCCTGAGAAACTATCTCCTTCCCCAAATTGGGGAAGTTTTCAGCAACTACCTCCTTGAAGACACTTTCTATCCCTTTTACTCTCTCTCTTCTTCTGGTATCCCTATAATGCGAATATTGTTCCACTTGGATTGGTCACATAGTTCTTTCAATATTCTTTCATTTTTAGAGATCCTTTTTTCTCTCTGTCCCTCAGTTTCTTTGTATTCCTCTTCTCTAGTTTCTATTAAATTTATTATCTCCCCCACCGTATCCAACCTGCTTTTAATACCCTCCATCGTGTTCTTTAACGATTGGATCTCTGACCTGAATTCATTCCTGAGTTCTTGGATGTCTTTCCATACCTCAATTAGAATGTTGATGATTTTTATTTTGAACTCCCTTTCAGGAAGAGTCACGAGGTCCATTTTACTCTCGACAAGATTCCTTTGGTGTTTCATGTTTGTATATGGTGCCCTCCAGTGTCCAGAAGCCCTATTCTGGAGCTGCTCAGTCCCTGAGGCAATGTCTGGGGTCACAGGGGAGCAGTACTGGTGCCTGGGGGGAGGAAGGAGCTGCTCCCCACCTCCCGGCTGTTGTGCCTGTCTCCACTGCCTGAGCCAGTGGGCCGGTCACACAGGTATAAGTTTTTGTCCCAGAGCAGCCAGATATAGATCCCTTCTTTTCACAAGCATCCAGAATCCCAGTCTCCCCAGGAACTCTGCCTGTATTAACTTTCCAACCCAGTAATCATGCAAGTCTCATGAAAGCGCCATGAACTGTAGGTTTGTGCTCCCAGCGCAGATCTCTGGAGCTAGGTATTCAGCAGTCCCAAGCCTTCCACTCCCTCCCTGATCCATTTGTCTTCCTCCCACCAGTGAGCTGGGGTTGGGTAGGGCCCCACATCCCTCAGAGCCACAGCTCTGGTACGTTACCCCATTCGCTGAGGTCTGCTCTTTTCTCCTGGTGTGTGCAGTCTGAAGCATCCTCTTTCCTGTTGCTCTCTCAGGATTAGTTGCGCCAATTAAATTTTCTAATTGTATCCAGTTTTAGGAGGAAGCCTCTGTCTCTCCTCTCATTCTGCCATCTTTAATCTCTCTAGTCCTCTGTCATTTTGAGGATGACCTGGTGGTAATAAAGGGGACTTAATGTAATGGTGTGTTTAGGGGAGTGCAAGCCATCACTCTTGCAGAGAAATAATAGAAACCAGTGCAGCCAGTCTTAACAAGCATGTGACATGCACAGAGGCATTATTTATTAGTGAGTTTATAGTATCCAGGAAGATTAGTTTCTCACTGGGCCCTGGAACTTGTGGTGCTGAGACAATGCTCTTACTAGAAATCTGAAGAGAGAAGCCGAAGCTTCAGAGATCCACAGATTTGGATTCTAATCTTAGTTTCAGTACTTAGTCATTTTATGTTTTAGGGGAAGATAATTAACCACTCTAATACACAGACTTTTCAGCTAAATAATGTCTCCAGTTTAGAAATAGTGGGAAGTTTAAATGAGATTCTACATACAAATTTTCTAACGGTAACATCACATAACACTTGTTTCAACAATAATTGATACACGACCACTTTTTTCTCATTACCTGCTTCACCTGCATCCACAACCAGATTATTTTGAAGCAGTTACTGGATATTATATTACATTTCATCTTGAACTATTTCAGTATGTATATTTAACACCAAGAAATTCTTTAATAACATAAACTTTGTAAAATTATGACATCTAAATTATTAATAATAATTAGCATTGCTAATTATTAATTCATATCATCAAATATACAGCCAGCATTTATATTTCCCCAGTTGACTTGTAATTATTATTTTTATAGCCTGTTTGTTGGCAGTGGGATAAAAATAATGTCCATATATTTGATATGTCTTGTAGGTGTCTTTTATTTTTAAAAGAACCTTTTAATTTTAAAATAGTTTTAGATTTACAGAAAAGCTAGAAAGATCATAGAGAACATTCCTGAATATATTTCACTCATGTTTTGCTAATGTTAGCATCTTGAATAACTGTAACCCACTAAAACTAAGAAATTAATATTGGCACAGTATTAGAAACAATAGACTTTATTAGAATTTCACATTTTCCCACCAATCTAGAATCTATTCCAGTATTTTACTTTATATTTAGGTTTCAGTCTCTTAAACTGTAGTTACCCCCTGCATCTTTTTTTCTTTTTTGCAGTATTTTTCTTTAAGAAGCCAGTGGAATTTACTTACAAAAGTTTTCAAATGTAAATTGGAATTGTATATCTATGCTATTTTAAATATATTTCTCTGTACACTGAATTTATCATAAATTGATATTTGATCTAAAAGTTTGATCCAATTCAGATGCAATATATTTAGTTAGTATTGGATAAATCAATTAACAGGCAGGGTTGTGTAGGTTCAGATGGAGGTTCGTAAGTTTGGTTTTCATTCTTATGTTATAAGTAACTGGTAATCATTATTTAGATCCATTAATCCATTAGGTGGTTTCAGAATGGTAATATTCTAATTCTATTATTCTTCATTGTGTATCAGCTGAAATATTTACATAAAAAGAAATGTCCATTTTTTAACTATAATACAGTTAATGTAAAAAAGCAGAATAAATATTTAACCCCCCTAAATTTACTAGTTTCAGTGTAATACAGTCATATCCTGGCATCTTTCAGAATATTTGTATTATTATGTACTCTATTTGGCTCTAGTTCAGTATTTTCTTATTTAGCTTTATATGGACAGACTTTGTTAAAGCAGTTTTAGGCTTACAGAAAAATTGAGCAGAGTGTACAAAGAGTTCTCATATTGGGGGGAACATATCACCAGTTTCCCTTATTATTCACATCTTGCACTAACATGGTAACTTTGTTACAATTGATGAACCAATATTGATACATTATCAAACCAAATTCCACAGTTTACACTCACTCTTTGTGGTGGTGGATAGTTCTATTGGTTTTGACAAATGTATAACAGTACTTTATCACATACATTATACAAATATTTTCTCCTAATCTATGGGTTATTTATTCATTATCTTAGCAGTGTCTTTCACAGACAAGATGTTTTTACTTTTAACAAAGTTCAATTTATCAATTTTTACTCTTATAGATAGTCCTTCTGGTGTTGTATCCAAGGTCAACACCAAATCCAAGTTTACTCCAATTTTTTCCTATGTTGTCTTCTAAAAGGTTTATAGTTTTGCATATATTATATTAAGGACTGTTATCCATTTTGAGTTGTTGTTGATGAAATGTGTAAGGATGGTGTATAGATTAACTTTTTTGCCTGCGAATGTCTGATTGTTCCAGAACCATTTGTTGTAAAGAATATCCTTTCTCCACTGAATTGCTTCTGCCCCTTTGTCAGAGATCCATTGATTCTATGTGTGTGGGTCTGTTTCTGGGCTCTTAATTCTGTTTCACTAACCTATCTATCTTCCCCTTTAACAATATTCTGTCTTTCTATCCATAAACATAGACTATCTAAATGTTTATTTAAATCTTTTATATCTTTCATGAGTTTCTTTGGTAGTTTTCTTTTTACAGATCTTGTACATATTTTACTTTATTTATACCTAAATATTTCATTTTTGGGTGTGCTAATATAAATGGTATTATGTTTTTATTTCATATTCCAACTGTTCACTGCTAGCAAGTAGGTAAGTAATTGGCTCTTGTATGTTAACCTTGTATTCTACAACCTTACGATAATTGTTTATTAGTTCCAGGAGTTTTGTTGTTGTCATTCTTTGGGATTTTCCTATATAGACAATCATGTCATCTGTGAAGAAAGACAGCTTTATTTCTTTCTTCCCAGCCTGTATACATTTTATTTTATTTTCTTCTCTTATTCTATTAGCTAGGTCTTCTGGTATTATACTGAATAGGAGTGGGAGAGAACGGATCCTTGCTTTAAGCCTAATCTTAGGGTTAAAGCATGTAGTTTTTTGCTGCTCAGTAAGATGTTAGCTGTAGTTGTTTGATATATGCTCTTTATCATGTCGAGGAAGTTGCCTTCTATTCCTAGTTTTCTAAGAGTGTTTTATCAAGAATAGATGCCGGATTTTGTCAAATGCATTTTCTACAATTATTGATTCCATTTTCTTTAAGGTTTTTTGGAGGGCAGGGGCAGCCCTTCTTTGTTTTAGAATATCTTCACATATTAGATAATACTTCAACTGGCAAAATTTGAATGGACAATTTGTGTTTTTAATGTGAAACTCAAGATACAAAATTATCTGAGAGACTGAAATGGGAAATATTTGGATTGTCAGGAATTCATAGAGGAAATATATAACCAAATTGTGTTGATGAACATCTTAATACTAGATAATACCATGGCCTGGCTGATTAATAACTATTTTATAGTATTTAGTTTTTCTTTAATGGGTGGTAAATTTTAGGAGAGTCTATAATGCAATAGAATATTTCTTGCATTATTTTCACAAAGATCACCCTGTTGTCAGGTTGGTGTTGAAACATCCATGCCATAGGATAGTATAGATAATAGCAGGAATCAAAAGCTAGAGAAATGGAGACATTTTTTTAATGTGGATGTACAATAAAGAAATGAACATATTTAATGGATTGTTATGTAAAAGAAAGTTTGGACATGTTCTTTATTCCCACAGAGCACAGCTAAGAATAGGGGCTAAAACTTAGAAGTCAAATGTATTTTGACTAAATGTATTTATTATCTTGCCATCGGTATACTCCCTTTCAGGCATTGGATAGAATAAAGCAAATCCCTGGAGTATGCTGTTATAAAGGTGCTGCATGGGGTGGAATGTTAGGTTGAGAGAAATCTGAGGGTATCTTACCACTTGAAGTTTCAAATTCTCTTAGAGATAATCTGAAGAAACAGATTTGAGTATAGGGCCCTTTGTGTTGTATAGCCTAAGGTCGGGATTCTCAGATGCCAGAGCAAGGTAGAACATAGAAGATTAGTTTAAGAGCAAGGGTCGGCAGACAATGAAAATGGCAGGAAATAACGTGCCTTCCTGTTTCAGGAATAAGTCTGTAAACACATGCTCTTCTGATGGCCCATCATTGACATGAATAGTGTGTTTTTCATGGCTCCTCACATCAATATTGAAAGGCAGCTTATTTTTGCAAGGCTATTCCTGAGAAATAAGAATAGCTCTGGAAACACAAAGCAATCGGGGTACAGTAGTCAGGAGTGCAACTGATCTCTAGAAAACAGAATTGCTTTGAACTTTATGTGAGGCAGGAAGGCTTAAAGGATCCCACCCAGAATTTTACTCCATTTTAAAATGAGTATGAAAAACAATGCCACATCAATGCTCCATTCAACATCAAAAGGCTCACACCAGAAGGAATTTTCGTTACTACAACAGAAAGAGAGTCATTTATAAGCCAGCCAAGGAGATGATATGGCAAGTTAAAACTCTTTTAGAAAGAAGCATTGCTTTGGTTGAGGTCACTTATTAGCAAGGGGTGAACCTCTAGAAAATGTTAGCAGGATTTTTTTTTTCTTTCTTTCATGTGAGCCTCCTAATGGGACTTTTTCCAACACAGTGAATAATAATTAACTGGTAATTCTATTCTCTGGTATGAGTAAATTGAAACCAATACATTTTTTGTTTAAGGGTAACAGAAAAGATAACAATAGCCTGGCTCTGCTAAATAACTCCATCACAATTAGGAAGTCAAAAGAAACCATAGCTTTAGCAGATCATTAAAATTAAATTGGATACCAATTACACTGTCAAAAAAATGAATATAATTGAATTCAAGTCAGCAAGCTTTGACTATAATATTTATATAAAGATACTTAAAACTCAATTGAATCAATCTTATACAGCCTGGATATAAATAATATAGTTGGAATTAGCTGAAGAATTCCATCTGGAATGAAATCATTTCTTTCCTTGATGTCTTACACATCTGGGTCATATCCAGTGCTGTGGCTTTCAGTTTTCCCTTAAATGTTAAAACTGTCATTGTGAGAGACCTAATTGACACATTTCCAATTATTTTTTCTTTTATTATTTTCTAAATATATGTCACTGACATTCAAGAAATACTCCAATTAAGAGTATAAGGCTTTGCCCTGACTCTTTGTGAGGGAGGCACATGAAACTGGGTAAGTGAATTCATGCTGTGCCTTTGTGGACATAAAGCAGTGAGAGCCCCTCCATGAGCTGTCCCATCTACTGTTTGCCCTGTTCATGGGCAATCTATGTAAAAACACATTCGTCAGTAGAACACTTGGAATAGATAACTTCCAAAAGCAGCAGAAGTTATTTTTATCCTCCCTTTTAGTTGAATTTGGACTAGAACAAATTGCCATATTCTGCCTCTAAACAACTGCTATTTCTGAAGCAACATGGTTGCATCTGACTGATGTTTAAACTGTGACCAGTGGTGTGATTCTGACAGAGTTGGCTCAACTCTGTGGCTAGATTGTTACAGATTATTAACTACTTTAAGTAAAAGGAAAGAAACACATTATTCATTGTGTATACTTACCATTAATATAATGCCTATCCCTTAGTCTTAATGACTGAGATACATGAAAGTGAAGGAAAAGACATCTTCCCAAATGTAAAAAATGTCACTCTTTACTACAGTTATTATAAAAGGTAGAATAGTACAAACTCCCAGATGCATTTTTCTTTCTTATCTGATTAAACAAGCAAATGCATGGCAACATGGCTCCATGTGTGTTTTGAATCTGCATAGCTTATTATAAGAGTAGTTATCATTTTTTCCTGCTTTATATCCAACCATTATTTTTCTTTGATAGATGGGGAGCCCAAATTGCAATTTGTTTTTCATCTTCAAGGAATAAGTGAGAGAGATAAGCAGGGGTCTGTACTAAGTAATGAAGGATCTTGCTAACCAAGCACTGCTAATAAATGGCCTTCCATGAAGTTCAGAGAGGTGAGCTCTCTATCCCATTAGGGTCTTATCTTTTGTTGACTTACCCATAGCCCACAAGCTGCCTTCCCACTTAAGAAAGGGTGAAAACACTAAGACATAAGGGTGACACAGTGATTTCATTTAATAAGCTAATGCCCCTTGTGGCTTCACCATTGAGTTAAGGTTTCTGAGGCTGTGTCCGTCCTTACCTGGAGGTGAAGGACATCAAAGTACATTGGCGAGAGCCACTTAGGACACAGAAGGAGGGAGTGGTGGCCTGTGTGCCTTATATCTAGCATCATAAAGATGTTTCCTACCAGAGTAAAATAATAAGGAGTCAGAAGTAAAGTAACACATCTGAGATAATTGGTGATGTAGAATCTGAAGATATATCAAATTTCTAGTTAACTCCTCTTACCAATAGAAATGTCACAGATGGATAACAGGCAGGTAGCATCAACAAGAGGACATCCAGACTAAAGAGGAGTGGAAATTTAGCATTTACTGTGAAAATTCTCTGTCCCTCCTAAATTACTTCTTTGCCCTTTATGAAATAAGCTTATTCCCTGTGGGGAGCTGGTACTTTTGAAGCAAAGGCCAAGGTTTCCATCCTTTATGAAAGACATAGCATCAGAGGAAAAAGCATGAAAAACAGTAAGACAAAGAAAAAATAAATTTCACAAGAGTTTAGGCAAATGAAAAGGGCTAGGAAGTAAAATTAGAAAAGTAACTCAAAGTGTATACTGTGCTAACACAAACATAAAAAGTGTGTGATTTTACAAGGCCCAGTAATGGCTTTATTGACTGGTATAACCCAGAGTAGTTTTAGCTTTTGAAAAATGACTAGGGATTCCAAACAATAAATATTTCGGGTACACACACAAACATACCAAAGTGGCTGTCTTCCAAAGTGGACATTTTCTTAGAACATAAACAAGCCTCCACTGCTGTCCAAATCAAATTAACTCATGCATTTGTTTCATGTAGCCACTTAATGATTCATTCACACCGTGGGCCTGGCACTATACTAGGCACTGAAGATGGCAAAATGATCCACATCAGAGAAGACAGGTGTCATTCGCATATTTATTACAATTGTGTTAAATGTTCAGAGAAGATATTTACAGTTTCATTTGGGTTTTCCATTGCCATTACAACCAATTTAACTGCTTAACATGGTGAAATGAATTGCTCTTTTAAAAATTATGTTGTGATAGCCAAGAAAAGGAACTAAGTTTGAGAAGAGCAAGAGATGAGAGCAACTTCTCAGGCTTTGCTTCCCACTGGATTTAACTTTTCTATTCAGTGTATCCCAAACTTAGCCTATGCCTCAGCTGCGGGTTTTTCTATTCTCTGATTTAGAAATGTCTTTTTTACCTCCTTCAAGATTAGCTCAAATAACACTTCTTTATTGATACTTAACTTGAATCAGTAGTTATTGGAGAAGGTCATCAAAAGGATGTGACCACAGGCAATCGCAGACACCTCACACCTCCTCCTCTGTCCTTGAATCGTACATCCTGCCCACCACCCCACAGCGAAAGCCATTTTGAAAAATACAACCTTGATGGAACAATGTGTTGTTCAGACTGTCTGGATGGCATATGTGACTGAACCTCTACATAAACTTTTAAGATTCTGGTGGGCCTGTGCATAGATCTCCATGTTTTGTGTCCACACAAAACAAACATTATGTGTAATTTCCCTTGCTCATTCAAACTGCCACCTCCCAACGTGGAGTGGTCTGCCTCTTTCTTTGGTCTTTCCTTTCGCTCCATGTATGGGGGCCAATTTATGAACCAACAGTAGTAAGAACTAATAATTTCTGTTGCTTTACATCTCCTGTATTTCAGGATGCTAACCTTTTAACCTTATTTTTCAACTGAGGTTGAAAATTAACTGAAGGCAAATCTACCTAATCCATCTGATGTGATTTATTAAATTATGTGTTTTCTCTTTTTCCCAATTCACTATAGAAGAAATGACTTCATTAGTTTTATTAATAGGATTAAAAAAAATGATGAATCAAGCATTTATGCATAGAAGGACCTTTTTCTGTGTCGTGATACACTGTTTTCAGATAAAACCAGCAAAGTGAGAATTTAAATATCATAAAATGTCCATCAATAATAGTGACTATTAATACTATGGATAGAATTTAATGGAAACTTCTGTGAACAGAATTTTTCAACCATACTTCATGAAAAATATTCCTAAGTTTTCTCAAAACTATCCAAAGATTGATAATAAACCAAATATAATTGTAGGGAAAATGGAAGTTACCAAGGCCAGGATCCTCACCTGATCCTAAACTCATCCACTGTGTATGTACAATGATGTAATACTTAGCCTACTGCACAGGCGCATGCTTGCACACCCATAGACAATAAACCATTATTACCTGTGTTGCTATAAAAAGAGATCTACCTGGTGCTAAGAGCAGAGCAGGGGCTGGAGGTGAGGGCAGAGCCTGGAGCAGAGATGGAGGTGGACTTGCGGACTGCTGGATGCAGACATGGTTCCAGTACTCAGCCTATTGCTGTGAGAATAGAGCTTGGTATAAGCCCTTTTTTACCCACAACATTCCATTGTCATTATTTGGTCTCACTGAATCCAGAGTGAACTTGCAGGAGCTGAAACCCCTTTGGCCTGGAGCTACAAAATAAAGAATTAGACCAAGTTAAATCCTCAACTAAAATAATTTTCTATTTTCATGATTTTGGAGCTAAAAACTAATAACACTCACCCAACTTTCTGCATTAGCATGACATTACTGCTCCAGTAAACTCTTGTTCAGGAAGAGAAAAGTTGCAAACAAGTTTATTGTTCAATCCAGGAACTCCACAGAGGCCCATTAACATGAATATTAGATTGGTCAATTTTTCAATAAATAGTATGAAAAGACTGTTTGCATCAGAAAACTCTTTTGAAACTCTCTCCATAAAATCTTAGTTTACTATGTCATCAATCCTAAACTATTATATCATGAACTTTATCCAATTCTAATTAAATACAGTGCCTTAAACCAGGCCCCCAAAACCTCCTAAAAATCGTAAATTTTGCTATTCCCCTCTGAAATGCTACCAAAATTTTGTCAAGATTGTGATCTTCCTAACTGCAATAAACTCAGTTTTACCTTATCATCAGGTAATTTTGGTAGTATTTTATCAATTCTTAGTTAATGACTAAAGCCTTCTTTTTCAGTAACAAGTTGGAGTTTATGTACACCAGTTAAATTGTTTTCCAAGTTAGAAATAAATTCACAAATTTCCAGTTTAAAATAGTTGTTGGCATTTTTATGGAATGTATGAAGCTCTTTTCATAATATGATAGTGTTTGAAATTTCAAATCTAATATGTCCAAGCTTTTATTAAATACAAAATGTGTTCTGAACCATTTCCTTTGGCTAATTGGTAATTTGGAGTTTATACATGAGTGCTTTCTTTCATTCAGATAAAAAGGTGGAAATCTGATGCCCCATTACCCCAGAACAATGAATTTCCATTTGTATGTCATCCTAAATCATTTTTTCTTCCAAGTATTCCTTTATGAAATCTTGTGTCTGTGGCATTAACTATTCACTTGGTTCTCCTTACTCAACCTCTCCTTAGAACAATGGTTTGGCTATTTACATTGCTTAAAGTAACTGACATAGCATTAGCTTTGATTTGGATGGACTTGAGTTTTACTCTGTTTCAGTTCATATTGCCTTTGTCACCATTGAATACTACCTCATCTTTCTAAGTTTAATTTTCCTCAACTGCAAAATGGAGATAACGTTATATAATTCTTAGATTTCTGTAAAGATGAAATAAAATGGAAAATATAAAGCTTCTAGTCCAGTGTCTGGAATGTAGGAGTATTAAGTTAATGACAACTGTCTCGATGTTTGTTACTTCCCATGTTGTCTAAGGGCCTCACTTTGGTGACAGTAGTTTATTGTGATGACTCCACTTTTTGCCACGTTGTGCCCACCACTGCACTGTTTCTTTAACTGGGATGCTTCTTTGGCTCATGGTATTTTCATCCAAATGTTCTGTGAAAGATGTCCTCTCCCAGAACCTAGGTCTCAGTTGTTCATGGAGCTCTACTTTTCTGCAGAGTTTTAAGCCTTGATTTAACTGTTTTCCAATTTGTGGGCCAAATTCATTACCCAAGTGATTATTTGTTCCTTTTTCTGAATATAGAGAATCTCTTGGATTTTTAAAACTCTTATTTTAAACCATAACAATCTAATGTATCAGACAACCTCATATAATTTTTAAATTGTCAGTCCTATCTATTCTGATTTTGACTTTTTAAAAAGTGAAACTTAAAAATTCTGTATACTGGATTTCATTTGTAACACTCATATCTAAGAAATGTTATGGCTCATAATAATTTTTCTAACATCTAATTTCATACTGTTCTATAATAAAGAATGACCTCTCTTTGTCCTCAAGCAAAGGACTCCTGGTAAATTCTCAAATTATACGTTCAGGTAACTAAATGGGAACTTCAGAAGTATAACCAGTCAGTGATTCAAAATATTCTGTAAGGGGACAGCTCCATTGGATAGCAACCCCACATATATTCAGGCATTGTGCATTTTTTATATGTGAAGACAAATCTGCTAACATAACCCCATCAGGACAGCATCTGTTGGCTTTCAGTTAGTGGGATTAGAATTATCAATTCTAGAAGATACAAACTAAAAGAACCTTGAAGTTCACCTCATCCAATTACTTTATAAGCAGCTGGAGGCTCAAAGACTTGCTCAAGGTCACACTGTCCATTAATAAGAGATTTGTCATTAATACCCAGATTCTGTAACTCCCAGCCCACCACCATTTCTCCTTACCTCCGATTTGGTCTGATTTATGCTGTTTCTCACTGTCTCTGTTGGATTAATGATACACATTTGTGAGATGGATGAGCCAGGCTGTTGTCATTTTTCTAAAGAGATGTCCATCTACCCTCCTCAGTTTAACAGAAACCATGCAAACTTTTCTTTCAATGTCTCCTTTATTTTTGTCAACTCTGGAAAAATGAGAAAAATGCCAGTACCAGTCACTACATTGATCCCATTGGAAAGTCTTTTCATCACAAATAACAACAAATAGTTATTGAACATTCACTGTGCTTATGGCATGCTTTATCATTTTCTTTTTCCTCATTCTGCTCTGTGCCTCCCTCTCAATCTGTATACTTCCTCTAGGGAACATCCTTTGCTTAAAGTTATTCTCAGTTTTCTTGTATTAAAAAAAAATAACCTGTATGTGAGCCTGATTTTATATGCACATATTTGCTTTTGGGAAAATGCAAACCTCACATACTAGTTAAACTTCATATGGTTACTCCACAGTAGGCCACTTCCCTGAGAGCTGGGGACTCAAACTGCCTTCTGCAATAGATGTTTTATTTATTTGATATCAAACAAACATTTCTGTAACTATATTACTTTCCTGTAAGTAATTTTTTAAAAATTATTTATCACAAAGTTACTGGGGCTATCATAGATGGGATGAAAGTGAATGCAAAAAAACCCAATTCCATGCTTAATGAGTTTGTTTGGGTCAGAACTGATGATGACAGAATGATGGAAGAAGGCCTGGTCTTAGAAATGATCATAAGTGTATGGATTTGGAAAAGCAGAGGCAAAGAATTTGCTGGTGGATTGCAGTGGGGAACTGTGAGGGAAATGGATTGTGAGGAAAAGCAGCACAGGCAAGTATAATGTCTAATCTAGGTTTTCAATACAATTGTTCATATTGCAGCATTTTTGCCTAACATGATGGAGGAAAGGATTTCAGGGCGTCGGTGTGAAGAATTTCAAAATGCTTAGTAAATGTCCAGGTGCAGATGTGAGGTTGGCTGTTGGATCTGTGACACTGGAACTCCTGGGGAGAGACGGGCATTATCACTGTATAGATGGTATGTTAGAGAAGGTCACACAGGAAGAGTGTGGAATCATGATGACTGGGTTAAATACTGAGCAAACAGGACTGAAAAGGAGCATCCAGTGAGAAAGAAGAGATCAGGGAATACTAAAATCCAGAAAAGAAGGTATTTTAGGGTGTGGAAATGGTCAACTAAGCCCAGTAGTGCTGAGAGCTAAGCAAAGGGAGGGCAGAGGAATGCACATTGATCTTGGCAGCTTGCAGCTTATTGGTGACCTTGACAGGAAGGATTAGTGATGTGATGTGGAGGGACAAGAGAGGAGGGGAAAAGAGACGAAAATGATATCAGCAGGAAGAAATAGTTCAACAAATTTGGAGATGAAAGAACTGGCGGTTGTAGCTAACGAGATACTTGGGGTTATAAGGGAGTCCCTTTAAAAAAATAAACAATCATAAAATATAACTCCCTATAATTTTGACGGATAGAAAATACATAATCTTGTCTATTGCTATACTTGCCTTCCTGTCATCCTCCTCCTACTGGTTAGAGGAGAAAAAAGTTAAATAAGTATCCTTTCCAGGTTAAAGTTTAATCCAATCTGATGTTTTAACTTATCCTAAAAAAAGATTTCTAGGGAAAAAGTGGTCTTGTGTTCAAGCTGCCTCCCCCAGCCTCTCCCTCACAGGGCTTCGCTCTCCTGCGGGGCAGGGGGTGCTGCTGCTGCATCGCTGTGGTGACGGGAAGGCTCAGATTCTGGGAGGTCCCTTCCGCTCTCCTGCTGATGTCTATTCTGAGTATTTAATGCTGAAGCCTGTGGTCGCTCTGCTCATTCTTGGAGGTGCTCTGTCTTATTCAAAGCCAAAGATTCTCTTTGGTGCTTTCAGTTTCCACCCTCTTTCTGAGACCTTGTCATGTTGTGTATCCTGCCCTGCGGTCCAGTGATGGAGACTAACCAGTGTTATGAAGTCATTTTATCAGAGCAAGGCCAGCCCCATCGAATCAACACAGCATTCATGTACCCACACACTGAGGACACATTCAGATATTTAAACATCAAGTTACCCTTTTCCTGACCACACTGTACCTCCAAGTTGGTAAAATTAGGCCTTGGTTTGGTTCAGGGAGCCACTCAGAGAATTAGTTTTTTTCCCTGATTCGTAAATGCAGAGCACCCACTGATGCTGGTGATGACCTCACTTATCCAATGCAGATGTGGCTTCTCTCCACTAAAGCCAGAGAGTGGAATATTCAGACACTCACATCTGGTGTCCTTCCCCTCTCAGGAAACGAGAAGAGGCCAGCTTTATGACACATCCACTCTCTTCCAGCTTTGATGTCTTTTATTTAAATTTTAATTCTCTTGTCTGAGTTGGCAAAAATGGGAGGAAAAGGAATTTTACTCCTCATTTTATCCTCCAAAATGAAGGACTCACGTAGGAAGTAGGAAGAAAGTTATGTGCTAAGAAAAGCAGAAGCCAAAAGTTCATTAATTATACTCCACTCCACATATTACCCCTGTTACACACTTTACTATATTGGTGAAAGGGGTCTAGTGTACAGATAGAAACCAATGATTACAGAAAGGGATAATTCTGGGATAGAAGACCTTGTTAGGGAGGAGAGATGGGGATCTAGACCACAAATGGATGTGCTGATTTTTTGATAGGACCATAGACAGTTCATCCCATTTAATAGCAGATGACCAGGTGGCAAGTACGGGTATTGATGCAAGAAGGTGGGAGATGTGGCAGAAGAAACATGGAGCCCTTCACATTCTGCTTCATTCATGTTCCCCTTGAGCTACGAGACAAGGTCATCACCTGAAATTGAGAACAGAGGAGAGAGTGCTGGAGATTTTCTATAAAGAGAAGATGAGAAATATTTTATGATTTTATTTTATTTGTAAGATATTTATCCCAGTTGGAATATAATCACATTTTTCTGTGTGGTCCATTTGTAATGTACATACACTGGCAGTTTTACTTTATTTTTATTCATTCTCTTTTTTGAATATAGAATATTCTGTAAGTCCTTTTTGGAATATAGGGGGATCATTGCACAGACATATTAGGTCATTTGCCTATCAGGATAGACAGGAAAGATTTGGGATTGATAGGAAATTGTCTAACTGGATCTACCTTGCCTTCATTCCCAATGAAAATAATAACATAGTTGTATATGCATATCAGTACAGACATTTGGTGTATTCTTAAAACTGTCTAGTTAACAGTATTTAGAAAAACACTTAGGGTTATGGTAATGCCAGACTGAATAACTTGAACTAACCCTCTTGCTAACAGTGATTTAAAAATAATGATAAACAAAATATTTTTCTAAGCATCAGATAGTTAACAAGATAGTGAGCAATAACTGGACCAAGATGTAAAAGAGGAAAGAGTTTAGAACAGTGTACCTGGAAATTGGAACTGCTTTGGCCCAGGAGCATTTGCTAATTCAGAGGAAGATTGAAGCATGCCTTTGACAGTTTCAAGACCTCAGACACAGAAATTGAGCCCAGGGCTTGCCAAAGGTGAGGTCCCTGGATGAACCTCTCTGACTTAAAATTGAGAACCAAACCAAAGAGGAAGATTTGGCCAGGAGTAAAACAGTCTTGGAAGAGACTGCTGCCCAGTAACAAGTCATTTAGGTGGATGAGAAAAATTGAATTAAGGTGATCTGAAAGCTAGTACTTCCAGGCATCTGTGAGAGCAAATGAAAATTCTCTGAAAGATAATAATATCATTTTAGGCCTAAAATTAATTATTTCTAGTGAATTTTCAAATTCTATATGTGGCACACAAATATGACAAAGGACACAGAGAAGAACTACATGAAAAAGAACTACTGCAAGATAACAAAGACCCATTGAAATGTTATATAGTGGAAATATGCTCAGATTGGGGAAAATGTTCATTTTGTTCATGGAAATAAAAGCTGAACTTAAAATTTTAGCAAGGATTTGAAAACTAACATGACATGGCAATTTTAAAGAAAAGAATAGATGGATTCTAAAACAAAAAATACAATAACCAAATTAAGAACTCAGGAAATGGGATTAAAGACAGATTAGATACTGAGAAAGAGAGGATTCATCAATTGGGAAATAGTTCAAAAGAAACCATCCTAAATGAAACTGAAGAAATAATGAAAAATACAAAATAGAAGGTAAGAGACCCAGAGGATATAGTGAGAATGTTGGCATCCCAGAAAAAAGAAAAGAAGACGTAAGGCAGAAGAAAAGTTTGTAGAGATAATTTACAAAACTTTTGGAAAACTTCCAGAAACAAAGTCACAAAACCCCATGAATTTTAAGTAAAACTGTGAAGCCTAATTAGGAATAATAGAATAAACCAGTGAATTTTGTTCAATTGAAGAATATTTTATTAGAAACGGTCTGTTTATTTCCTACACTTGGTGGTTAGAAGTTCTACTTTAATTGATATATATTTTAAAGATTTATAATTAACATCTCATTTGCTTAAAAGTATATCTAAAAATGATTGTAAGTGGCTTGTTTTATTAATTTGTTTTATATTCTCTTTAATGATGTATTTTCATTGTGAATCAAATTTGTTTCAACAGACAAAGAAAGGAAAATAATCCCAGCAATATGCAAATTATTACAGATTGAAAATGCATTTTAAATTTACATATATTTAATGTAATAAGATGAAATCACCATTGTCCAATCAGGTTGCAAAATTCATATATAATTTTAGTATAATATTAAATTAAGGAATCTCTTGGCTTTTTTTTTTTTTGTCTTTTGTTACTTTTTTTCCTTTGGTGGACATATGGACAAGTTGAATAATGTAAAAGAGCTTAGAGAAAAACCTTCATACTTCTGTATATCTACCATCTAATTCTTTAATTCAGAGGGACATTTGCCAATACTGCTGTATGTTGGGGAGAGTATGTAAATAACAGATACCCCATATCCCAATTTTGTGCTACTGACTTTGAGGCACTCCCTGTGTTAGATTTTCACCTAAAGCTGAGATGAAGTTTCCAATTACAAAGTACAGTTGTCCTCCTTGAGCTATAGGCACTGGATGGTAATCTTGAAAATATCCCACCAGAGGTTTCACCAGAAGTCAAATGATGAAAGGAGTATAAACCTTGGCTGATTTTCATGTAATAGCCTTCTGCCTGGCACAGGCTGATACTGGGCTTCAGAGTGATCTTAGGAGATTTGGGGAATGGAACTGAAGGAGCCTTCACAGCAGGTCCACAGCGCACAGGAGACAAGCTTGGGAGTGTTCAGGGGCAGAGCAAAGTCAGGGCTGGTGAACTTCTAAACCTGACCCTGGTACCCCTTCCGTCAGTGACACTGTGGCCAAATCACTTCCTATCCTCCATGTACCAAGGAGAATTTTGAGGTTCAGCATAGAAATGGGTGTTAAAAACATGTTTTTTAACAACATTGTTCAGTGAGAGGTGCTCTTTTTTCTATGTCACAAGAGAGGATGAAAATACATGCTTTCTGAAGAAGGGAATGGGGATTGGAAGGAAATTAGACATAGAAGGGAGAAAATCAGTGGATTAAAAATGGGGGGAGGGAAAACAGATTAAAAAAATAACAAAATAAAAACCAGGGAAGAGCATACATCAAGTACTATATTAGTACCTGATAATTTCTTATGCTTCTTATAGAAACTATAATAGAGAAAATTGAAGTGAGGAAAAATTTAAAGAAATATAAGGTCTTTCACATTAAAATACATTCAGAAATGTTTTTGGTTTACCTTCCTCCCCAGGATAAGGTAATTTCCTATCTTCCCAGATACCTTTCCTCTACTCGAAACCCAAAAATGGTCTCATAATGTGGCCCTTAACTCTGCTTAAGTTTCATAAAGTTCATCAGCAATTCTCACGTTATGATCTTGACACTAGTCTGAGTTGCTCAGCACATGTGAAGGTAGAGGACCCTCTCAAAAGGAAACATATTTGATCATAATTTATTTAATTTAAAGGGCGTTTTCCTTGATCTTAATGTTGTATACAAAGAGAGGGGGAGAACATACTGAAACCAGGCTAGTGTGAATTAGTGCAAAATACCTGGGTGAGTCATTCCTCCTGCTCGTTGGATATCGGTTGGGAGCTGTAACAGCATTGGCTCCTTCATCTGAATGAGGCAGTTAAAGATCTTTTCTCTGATCTGACCCTACTCATTATATTCCCGTCTACTTACGGCATGCCTTTGACCTGTGCCAGGCAGGAGGCTATTACATGAAAATCAGACAACATTTCTTTTACTTCTTTTCATCACTTTGCTTCTGGTGAAGCCTCTGGTGGGCTTATGCAGTGACTATCTGCTTCAGAGACCATGGAAGAGAAAATATGCTTTTCTCATGTAAGGATGGAGTAGGACAGTGTGAGCATGCATTGTAACCCAGGAAAATTAGGGGCACTATCAGAGGATGTGTGTGTGTGTGTTGGGGGGCATGCTGATAACACTTGGGAGAAGTAACTCATGAATCCCCTGATATTCTCCAGGTGAATATTTTGGAACACTGTCCTTCCCTGCTGGATGAGGGGTAACATTGTGATGGGTGGAGGGGTGAGGGGTAGGGATGAGGATGGGGTGTAGGGAAAGCCTCTTACCACAATTCTGCACAGTTTTGGCTTTGTAATGTTCCCTTCTTTGCATTTGAACTTCTTATTGACCTACCTCAAAATGTTTTTCCCTAAGATCATTAAAAGGTAAAAGGAGAAGAGAATAGCAAAAAGAAGATTATAGAAATAAAAAAAAATGTGTAGGGTTGAAAGGTTTAAAGTTGCATACATAAAGACAGAGAAGGGATAGTCTAAAACAAAGCTTCATAGTTGGACATTTAAAAACAATAAGGGTTACAACAAATGCTGGTGAGGATGGGGAGAAACGGGAACCCTCCTACGCTGCTGGTGGGAATGTAAGCTAGCTCAACCATTGTGGAAAGCAATATGGAGGTTCCTCAAAAAACTAAAAACAGAAATACTATTTGACCCGGGAATTCCATTTCTAGGAATTCACACAAAGAATAGAATTTCTCAGATTCAAAAAGACATATGCACCCCTATGTTTATTGCAGCACTATTTACGATAGCCAAGACATGGGAGCAACCTAAGTGTCCATCAGTAGATGAATGGATAAAGAAGAGGTGGTACATATACACAATGGAATACTATTCAGCCATAAGAAAGAAACAAATCCTGTGATTTGCAACAACATGGATGGAGCTGGAGGAAATTATGCTCAGTGAAATAAGCCAAGCAGAGAAAGACAAGTACCAAATGATTTCTCTCATTTGTGGAGTGTAACAACAAAGCAAAACTGAAGGAACAAAACAGCAGCAGACTCACAGACTCCAAGAAGGGTCTAGTGGTTGCCAAAGGGGAGGGGTGGAGGGCAGGTGGGGAGGGAGGGAGAAGGGGATTGAGGGGTATTATGAATGGCACACATGGTGTGGGGGAGATTATGGGGAAGACAGTGTAGCACAGAAAAGGCAAATAGTGACTCTGTGGCATCTGACTGTACTGTTGGGCAGTGACTGCAATGGGGCATGGGGAGGGACACGATAACATGGGTGAATGTAGTAACCACATCGTTTTTTCATGTGAAACCTTCATAAGAGTGTATATTAATAATACCTTACCCATGACGGAGCATGAAAACCTTAAAAATTGCATTGAGATTTAGCTCTAATTAAGAAATAAAGGTAAGGGGCAAAAATATAAATGTTGTTTTAAGGAAAGAAATAAACATTTAAAGTAAATATTTTATAAGTAATTAAAATACAATAAATAATCTCCTTTAATAAATCAAATAATTTACCTTTTAGAGAGAAAAAGGAGACCTAAAAAAAATAAATTAGAACACCAAAAGAATGATCCAAAACAGGTAAGAGTTAGTTATACATTTCTAAGTTTTGAACTGATTTCTCCCAGTTAGCAGTTCCCTACTGAAACTATTTCTCCTCACCTGCTGCACACTGCCCTGATAGCAGGTAAGATTTTGAGCCAGCAGGTAAGATTTTGAGCCTCTAGCTGTGAAGAACCCAGCTTGTTAACTTAATCCGTTAAGCAGACAGATGATCTAAGAAAGATAGAGAAGAAATGGGAAAAGAAGAGTGTCCCTTGCTGCCCTGAAGACCCCACTTTGAGGAAATATTCCACTTGTTACTGATTGCCAAACTCGTTCCAGAAGAAAGTGAAACTTTAAAAATAATTAGGACAGAACCTGGGAATAAAGTCCAAGGTCCAAGCCGGGACCAAAGCAATTATATTTAAGTAGCAATAAATATTATTAAAATGATCCATCTTTGATGAGAATGTTTATAATTTGTATCTTCCAATCTTCTTTTTCTGTGTTTGTCTTTGTATGTCTTAATGTTGCAGCTAAACATGAGAGTTTAATGTTACTTGGGCTCACTGACCACTTAGATTTGAGCCTTTGTTTACTGTTCTCCCACCTATTCATATGGACACATCTAAATCCTCTCTATTTTTTTATTTTTTTATTTGTCTTAACCAGTTCAATTGCCATCTCTTCCATGAAGCTTCTCTCATTTCTTTAGCTAAATGCAGTATTTTTTTACCTGACTTGTGGACCTCATCAGCCTTCAAATACTCAGGCTTCTGCGTACTACATTAATGTTATTTATAAAGATGATTAGTTTTTTTCTTCTGGACCATGAGTATTTTGAAGAAAGTCCATGTCTGATTCATTCTGCAAACTTTTTCAAAGCTAGCATTCTCTGCTTTTCCTTTATTAAGAGATATAATTAAGAGATAAATTAATGCTTTATTCATTTAATTATTCAACAAATATTTATTGAGTGCTTACCTGCTCCCAGCTGCTTTTCTAGGAATTCATGCCATGGTGAGAGAAGACATTGAATAAACAAATTAAGTATGTAGAGTATATAGTGTGTTAGAAGTGATAAGTGCCATGGAGAAAAGTGAACCAGAAAATGAGGAAAGAAGCGAGTGGGTTAATTTTGAGTGAGTTGGTCAAGGAGGGCCAAGCTGATTAGGGTTACATTTGAGCAGAAATGGGAGCAGGTCATGTGGCAGTCTGGGAAAGGAGTATTCCAGGCAGAAGGGACAACACAGACAAAGGTTCTAAAGCCTGAGCTTGCCTGGGGGTTTTTCAGAGCAATACCAGTGCAGCTGGAGCAGAACAAGCAAGGGGAAGGAAGAGCAGAAGGGGTGAGAGCAGAGGGACAGTGGGACCCCGTTATGGTGTTTCTCTCAATGCACCTGAATATAAATGATTTCATTGACTTTAAGTTTCTAATACTGCATTATGTAAACAGTAGTGGTGAAAATTACTGAAATAAAAAAACCAACCAATTTCCATTTCCTAAATGCCCTGTGGAGGTTGGGATTCAATTTGGGAGAAATAAAACTAATCCAATTTTATGTTATACTCAGATTATCTTAAATATCTTGAATCTTATAGTCTCCTATAATAACTTTGTAACTGTGAATTCTTATTGCTTAGAATTAAAACAGTTTTAATTAGCTGATCTCATTTTAATTGGAATAAGTTTTTACCAGGGTTTTGACTTTTATAAAGAGTAGTCTTTTTCAGATTAAAAAATAATGATTTTTCAGATAAAAGTAGAAGTAACCCCAATAGCAATAAACTGATCATAATCCAAGTTATAGTTATTTATACATGGAAAAGTATAAAACAGGGGATTCAAGTGTGTTCCCTCTAATCACTCATAATTGTTGGAGCATTCATAAGCTTCATCATAAAGTAAATTCCACTGACACACTGCCTTTGTCTATTTAAGGAATGATGATGAAATCAATAATGCTTTTTATGAGTCATATAAGCATTTTCAAAATCTGGCATATTTTTTTTTTGAATGAAGAAATAAGAATAATACAGTGTTGTTAGTAGTTAGTAACTGGGTGATTTACTTTGCCTATTGCCCTTTATGTTCAGGTCACCATTTTATAGACAGAAAAGTTGAGACTAGTAAGTGATTTGCTACAGTTTACTTAGCTAGTAACTGGAAGAGCTTCCCTTACCATCTGTCTGCTGTGTCCAAAGTCTTATCTCTTTATTTTGCTCATCATATTTCTTCATCATAGGCAGATCACCTTTCCAGGTCTCTTCATATTTCTATCTTCATCTTTACCTGTCTCCTTTGTATGAAGAAGTCAATTGTGTAGTGATAACCGAGGTTCAACTGCCATCCTCTGTTTGATTAAAAAATGATAGCTCTGTACCTCAGATACTATGTACATATATTCATATACTCCTGGAAAGTCAGCAAAATACAGATAATTCTAAAACTCCAAAAAGGGGAAATGAAACAGCTATGTCAATACAGACATCGGATTAGAAAGTCTTACCTGGTAGATGGGGGAGGCTTTGCTGTAGCTGACCTGGAAGGAGTGAGACATTATCTGAAAACAAACATGTGCAAATAATTGTTAGTTTCTTTTTTCTTTATTTCTGTCAATCTTTATCCCCCAATTTTTTTTATCTTTGATTTTTTTATTTTTTATTTTTTATTTTTATTTTTTTGAGAGGGCATCTCTCATATTTATTGATCAAATGGTTGTTAACAACAATAAAATTCTGTATAGGGGAGTCAGTGCTCAATGCACAATCATTAATCCATCTCAAGCCTAATTCTCGTCAGTCTCCAATCTTCTGAAGCATAACGAACAAGTTCTTACATGGTGAACAAATTCTTACATAGTGAATAAGTTCTTACATGGTGAACAGTACAAGGGCATTCATCACAGAAACTTTTGGTTTTGATCACACATTATGAACTATAAACAATCAGGTCAAACATGAATATTCATTTATTTTTATACTTGATGTATATATGGATCCCACATTTCTCACTTTATTATTATTATTATTTTTATTTTTAATAAAATGCTGAAGTGGTAGGTAGATGCAAGATAAAGGTAGAAAACATAGTTTAGTGTTGTAAGAGAGCAATTGTAGATGATCAGGTGTGTGCCTGTAGACTATATGCTAATCCGAGCTAGACAAGGGCACTAAAACATCCACGGATGCAGAAGCTTTCTCTCAAAACAGGGGGGGTGAGGTTCTAAGCCGCACCACTGTTGATCCCCAACTTCTCACCTGATGGCCCCCCTGCGACTGTGCCTGTCTTAGGTTGTTCCTCCCTTGAGGAATCTTACCCGTCTCTGGCTAACCAGTCATCTTCCGGGGCCATACAGGGAAATGTAAAGTTGGTGAGAGAGAAGCCATATTGTTTGAAAAGGTTAGCTTTTTACTTCTTTGCAGATTTATGCCCTGTGGCTTCTATGCCCAGCACTTGTCTCGAGGTATCTTTTCCACCTGGAGGAATTATGATGCTCGGTAAATTCGATATAAGGCACGAATTCTATTTAAGGGTTGTAATTAGGAAGGAAGAAGAAAAGCTATAGAGGTAGCATATGGAAGAAAACATGGGAGGATTGATTATTTCTTTGACATATCTTCTTGTAGAGTACCTTAAGCATGTATAGGTTTTAAACTACTAACTAACTTGCGTACACATATTAACATAATAGAAATACGGTGACATAAACTAAGCAAATCTATAATTACCAGCCATCTCCAGTGAAGCCAAGAAAACCAGTTAGGCTCCATAGGCATTTGTGAAAATCTGTCTATGATATGATGGATATTGTCCAACTGTACTTGAACAGTCTGAGAGAAATCAGACAAATTAAAGCAGCCCATTTCTGGGATCTGTTCACATCCCATATGTTCTTTTAACCATAGATAGTCTATAGTCGTAAGATTTTGGAGCGCTACAACTTGCACCACTCCCAACTCCTGGTTGAGTTCCAACAGTACAGATCCAGTCAAATTCGTTGTCTCACTGTATACACATGCCAGCCTAGACATCTCCTTCCTCATTCCAGTGGCAAGTCCAGGAAACGGTGGGATGGACACAGCCACAACTGCAGCATCGCCCGGATCCCTGTGGAGGCTTTTTGATGATCATCGCCTGGCACGAGTCCTCCAGAGAGTGCTGATGCTGGAAGCTCTTCCTTATATCGTATCTTAGTTCATTTTCTGGGTAGCCAAGCTAGGCCTTGATCTTCTGCATAGAAACAAACAGACCCTTTGCCCACACTTTGACATGCCCTCTATACCACTGTGTAGAACTCATTGGAGGTCAGCACACAGGAACTGCTTTTTTTTTTTAATTTTTATTAAGAGAAAGGAATATTATCAGAAAAGAGTACCCCCATAGCCGATCATTTGACACCCTTTAAGTGATCAAAATTAAGGATATTTAAAGCATGCGTTAATCGTTGATTTACCAATAGTTTTATCCTATCAAGGAGTAATCCCCCTTTTCTTTCTTTCTTTCTTTTATTCCTCCTTTTTTTTAAAATCTTTAATCTACACTTACATGAACTACTACACTATGTTTACTATGCTCTCCCCTATACCAAGTCCCCCCTAAAAACCACACTACAGTCATTGTCCATCAGCATAGCAAAATGTTGTAGAATCACTACTTGTCCTCTCTGTGTTGTACAGCCCTCCCTCCCCTTTCTCCCTCCCCCCATATGCATGCTAATCTTAATACCCCCTTTTTTCTTCCCCCCCCTTATCCCTCCCTGCCCACCCATCCTCCCCAGTTCCTTTCCCTTTGGTACCTGTTAGTCCATTTTTGGATTCTGTAATTCCGCTGCTGTTTTGTTCCTTCAGTTTTTCCTTTGTTCTTATACTCCTCAGATGAGTGAAATCATTTGGTATTTCTCTTTCCCCGCTTGGCTTATTTCACTGAGCATAATACTCTCCAGCTCCATCCATGTTGCTGCAAATGGTAGGATTTTCCCTCTTCTTATGGCTGAGTAGTATTCCATTGTGTATATGTACCACATCTTCTTTATCCATTCATCTATCAATGGGCATTTAGGTTGCTTAAAATTTTTGGCTATTGTAAATAGTGCTGCAATAAACATAGGGGTGCATCTGTCTTTCTCAAACTTGATTGCAGCATTCTTAGGGTAAATTCCTAGGAGTGGAATTCCTGGGTCAAATGGTAGTTCTGTTTTGAGCATTTTGATGAACCTCCATACTGCTTTCCACAATGGTTGAACTAATTTACATTCCCACCAGCAGTGTAGGAGGGCTTCCCTTTCTCCACAGCCTTGCCAACATTTGTTGTTGTTTGTCTTTTGGATAGCAGCCATCCTTACTGGTGTGAGGTGATACCTCATTGTAGTTTTAATTTGTATTTCTCTGATAATTAGCAATGTGGAGCATCTTTTCATGTGTCTGTTGGCCATCTGTATTTCTTTTTTAGAGAACTGTCTGTTCAGTTCCTCTGCCCATTTTTTAATTGGGTTATTCATTTTTTGTATGTTGAGGTGTGTGAGCTCTTTATATATTCTGGATGTCAAGCCTTTATCGGATCTGTCATTTTCAAATATATTCTCCCATACTGTAGGGTTCCTGTTTGTTCTATTGATGGTGTCTTTCGCTGTACAGAAGCTTTTTAGCTTAATGTAGTCCCACTTGCTCATTTTTGCTGTTGTTTTCCTTGCCCAGGGAGATATGTTCAAGAAGAGGTCACTCATGTTTATGTCTAAGAGGTTTTTGCCTATGTTTTTTTTCCAAGAGTTTAATGGTTTCATGACTTACATTCAGGTCTTTGATCCATTTTGAGTTTACCTTTGTATATGGGGTTAGACAATTTCTCTACCAGTTTCATTCTCCTACATGTAGCTGTCCAGTTTTGCCAGCACCATCTGTTGAAGAGACTGTCATTTTGCCATTGTATGTCCATGGCTCCTTTATCAAATATTAATAGACATATATGTTTGGGTTAATTTCTGGAGTCACTAATCTGTTCCACTGGTCTGTGGCTCTGTTCTTGTGCCAGTACCAAATTGTCTTGATTACTATGGCTTTGTAGTAGAGCTTGAAGTTGGGGAGTGAGATTCCCCCTACTTTATTCTTCTTTTTCAGGATTGCTTTGGCTATTCGGGGTCTTTGGTGTTTCCATATGAATTTTTGAACCATTTGTTCCAGTTCGTTAAAGAATGTTGCTGGTAATTTGATAGGGATTGCATCAAATCTGTATATTGCTTTGGGCAGCATGGCCATTTTGACAATATTAATTCTTCCTAGCCATGAGCATGGGATGAGTTTCCATTTGTTAGTGTCCCCTTTAATTTCTCTTAAGAGTGACTTGTAGTTTTCAGGGTATAGGTCTTTCACTTCTTTGGTTAGGTTTCTTCCTAGGTATTTTATTCTTTTTGATGTAATTGTGAATGGAAATGTTTTCCTGATTTCTCTTTCTATTGGTTCATTGTTAGTGTATAGGAAAGCTACAGATTTCTGTGTGTTAATTTTGTATCCTGCAACTTTGCTGTATTGTGATATCAGCTCTAGTAGTTTTACAGTGGAGTCTTTAGGGTTTTTTATGTACAGTATCATATCATCTGCAAATAGTGAGTTCAACTTCTTCTTTACCAATCTGGATTCCTTGTATTTCTTTGTTTTGTCTGATTGCCGTGGTTAGTACCTCCAGTACTATGTTAAATAACAGTGGGGAGAGTGGGCACCCCTGTCTAGTTCCCAATCTCAGAGGAAAAGCTTTCAGCTTCTTGCTGTTCAGTATAATGTTGGCTGTGGGTTTATCATAAATGGCCTTTATTATGTTGAGGTACTTGCCCTCTATTCCCATTTTGCTGAGAGTTTTTATCATGAATGGATGTTGAATTTTGTCACATGCTTTTTCAGCATCTATGGAGATGATCATGTGGTTTTTGTCTTTCTTTTTGTTGATGTGGTGGATGATGTTGATGGATTTTCGAATGTTGTACCATCCTTGCATCCCTGGGATGAATCCCACTTGGTCATGGTGTATGATCCTTTTGATATACTGTTGAATTCTGTTTGCTAATATTTTGTGGAGTATTTTTGCATCTACATTCATCAGGGTATTGGTCTGTAATTTTCTTTTTTGGTGGGGTCTTTCCCTGGTTTTGGTATTAGGGTGATGTTGGCTTCATAGAATAAGTTTGGGAGTATTCCCTCCTCTTCTATTTTTTGGAACAGTTTAAGGAGAGTGGGTATTATGTCTTCCCTGTATGTCTGATAAAATTCCGAGGTAAATCTGTCCAGCCCCGGTGTTTTGTTCTTGGGTAGTTTTTTGATTACCGTTTCAATTTCTTTGCTCGTAATTGGTTTGTTTAACTTTTGTGTTTCTTCCTTGGTCAGTTGGGAGGTTGTATTTTTCTAGGAAGTTGTCCATTTCTTCTAGGTTTTCCAGCTTGTTGGCATATAGGTTTTCATAGTAGTTTTTAATGATTCTTTGTATTTCTGTGGAGTCTGTCGTGATTATTCTGTTCTCATTTCTGATGCTGTTGATTTGTGTTGATTCTCTTTTTCTCTTAATAAGTTTGGCTAGAGGCTTATCTATTTTGTTTATTTTCTCATAGAATCAGCTCTTGGATTCATTGATTTTTGCTATTGTTTTATTCATCTCAGTTTTGTTTATTTCTTCTCTGATCTTTATTATGTCCCTCCTTCTGCTGACTTTAGGCCTCATTTGTTCTTCTTTTTCCAGTTTCGATAATTGTGATGTTAGACTATTCATTTGGGATTGTTCTTCCTTCTTCAAGTGTGCCTGAATCACTATATACTTTCCTCTTAAGACTGCTTTCGCTGCGTCCCACAGAAGTTGGGGCTTTGTGTTCTTGTTGTCATTTGTTTCTATATATTCCTTGATCTCTATTTTGATTTGTTCATTGATCCATTGATTATTTAGAAGCATGTTGTTAAGTGTTTGTGAAACTTTTTGTTTTCTTTCTAGAATTTATTTCTAGTTTTATACCTTTGTGGTCTGAAAAATTGGTTGGTAGAATTTCAATATTTTGGAGTTTACTGAGGCTCTTTTTGTGAGCTAGTATGTGGTCTATTCTGGAGAATGTTCCATGTGCACTTGAGAAGAATGTATATCCTGTTGCTTTTGGATGTAGAGTTCTATAGATGTCTATTAGGTCCATCTGTTCTAGTGTGTTGTTCAGTGCCTGTGTGTCCTTACTTACTTTCTGCCCAGTGGATCTATCCTTTGGGGTGAGTGGTGTGTTGAAGTCTCCTAAAATGAATGCATTGCAGTCTATTTCCCTCTTTAGTTCTGTTAGTATTTGTTTCACAAATGCTGGTGCTCCTGTGTTGGGTACATATATATTTAGAATGGTTATATCCTCTTGTTGTACTGAGCCCTTTATCATTATGTAGTGTCCTTCTTTATCTCTTGTTACTTTCTTTGTTTTGAAGTCTATTTTGTCTGATATTAGTACTGCAACCCCTGCTTTCTTCTCACTGTTGTTTGCCTGAAATATGTTTTTCTATCCCTTGACTTTTAGTCTGTGCATGTCTTTGGGTTTGAGGTGAGTCTCTTGTAAGCAGCATATGGATGGGTCTTGCTTTTTTATCCATTCTATTACTCTGTGTCTTTTGATTGGTGCATTAAGTCCATTTACATTTAGGGTGACTATTGAGAGATATGTACTTATTGCCATTGCAGGCTTTAGATTCGTGGTTACCAAAGTTTCAAGGTTAGCTTCTTTAGTATCTTACTGCCCAAATTAGCTTGCTTATTGAGCTGTTATATACACTGTCTGGAGATTCTTTTCTTCTCTCCCTTCTTATTCCTCCTCCTCCATTCTTCATATGTTGGGTGTTTTGTTCTGTGCTCTTTTTAGGAGTGCTCCCATATAGAGCAGTCCCGGTAAGATGCCCTGTAGAGGTGGTTTGTGGGAAGCAAATTCCCTAAGCTTTTGCTTGTCTGGGAATTGTTTAATCCTGCCATCATATTTAAATGATAGTCGTGCTGGATACAGTATCCTTGGTTCAAGGCCCTTCTCTTTCATTGCACTAAATATATCATGCCATTCTCTTCTGGCCTGTAGGGTTTCTGTCAAGAAGTCTGATGTTAGCCTGATGGGTTTTCCTTTATAGGTGACCTTTTTCTCTCTAGCTGCCTTTAAAACTCTTTCCTTGTCCTTGATCTTTGCCATTTTAATTATTATGTGTCCTGGTGTTGTCCTCCTTGGATCCTTTCTGTTGGTGGTTCTGTGTATTTTCATGGTCTGTTTGATTATTTCCTCCCCCAGTTTGGGGAAGTTTTCAGCTATTATTTCTTCAAAGAGACTTTCTATCCCTTTTCCTCTTTCTTCTTCTTCTGCTACCCCTATAATACGAATATTATTCCTTTTGGGTTGGTCACATAGTTCTTTTAGTGTTGTTTCGTTCCTGGAGATCCTTTTATCTCTCTCTATGTCAGCTTCTATACGTTCCTGTTCTCTGGTTTCTATTCCTTCAATGGCCTCTTGCATTTTATCCATTCTGCTTATGAATCCTTCCAGGGTTTGTTTCACTTCTGTGATTTCCTTCCTGACATCTGTGATCTCCCTCTGGACTTCATCCCATTGCTCTTGCCTTTTTCTCTGCATCTCTGTCAGCTTGTTCATGATTTTTATTTTGAATTCTTTTTCCGGACGACTGGTTAGGTCTGTCTCCTTCTCAGGTGTTGTCTCTGTGATCTTTGTCTGCCTGTAGTTTCGCCTTTTCATGATGATAGAGATAGTTTGCAGAGCTGGTACAAGTGACAGCTGGGAGAGCTTTCCTTCTTGTTGGTTTGTGGCCTTCCTCTCCTGGGAGAATAGCGACCTCTAGTGGTTTATGCTTGGCAGGTATGTGCAGAGAGGGCTTTAGCTACCTGCCTGGTTGGTTTGGAGTTTATCTCAGCTGTTGCTGTGGGCATTGCCTGGCTGGGGCTGCTCCTCCAAAATGGTGGAGCCCCGTTGGAGGGGGAGCGGCCAGGAGGCTATTTATCTCCGTGAGGGGCCTCTGTGCTCCCTGTTGCCCAGGGGGTTAGAGTGCCCAGAGATCCCCAGATTCCCTGCCTCTGTGCTAAGTGTCCTGTCCTGCCCCTTTAAGACTTCCAAAAAGCACTCTCCAAACCAAAACAACAACAGCAACAATGAAAGAGAAAAAAAAAAAAAAAGGAAAAAGCGTGCGATTTTCTTTGTCCTCAGGCGCTGGTCTCAGTTACCCACTCACCGGTCTTGCTGCCCTGTTTCCCTAGTGTTGGGGTTCCTGTCCCTTTAAGGTTTCCAAAAAGACCTCGCCAAAAAAAAAAAGAAAACCGCTCCCGTTTCTTTGTTCTCCAGCGTCAGCCTCAGGCACCCACTCACCGGTCCTGCTGCACTGTTTCCCTAGTATCCAGGACCCCATGCATGCACTGTGTCTGTGCTTTGGTCCGGAATCCTGGGGCTGGGTGTTCAGCAGTCCTGGGCTCTCTCTCCCTCCCTGCTAACTCCTCTCCACCCACCAGGGGCCGGGGGGAGGGGTGCTCGGGTCCCGCCAGGCCGGGGCTTTTATCTTACCCCTTTCGCGAGGTGCTGGGTTCTCACAGGTGTGGATGTGGTCTGGATGTTGTCCTGTGTCCTCTGGTCTCTATTTTAGGGAGAGTTGTCTTTGTTATATTTTCATAAATATATTTGGTGTTGGGAGGAGATTTCCGCTGCTCTACTCACACTGCCATCTTGGCTCCACCCCTTCCTTTATCCCCCAATTTATCAGCAACTTAAAGGAGATATGGAATACATCATAAAATTTGAATGTGTACATTCTTAAGAAGAGTAGCTAGGTATCTTTTGTTATAAAATCTGATCACAGGGGAATTGGCCTCAAAATATGATTCAGTCATTTGTTTTTAGTGGGGCTCATTTATTTACTTAACATTTTTTATTTTGACCAACTTTAAAAAGATTCTTTTTTTCTTCTCTAAGAAATCAGTGTCCATAAAATAATGTGTTTGATGTGCCAGTTTTTACTTATACATAGACAAGCAAGTGTTCTTTGTTTAAATCACATATATCCCACCTAAAAGCAGCGTTGAATTTTGCCATCAATATACACATCACACTCTGAGATATACTGTCTTTGTTTCAGTTCCTGAGATGACTGCCTAATCAGCTCTTTCCATCTTTCTGATGCAGGTCACTGAAGAGACATGTCCTTGAATAGTCAATAGAAGGTCTGCTCTGTTAGGTGGATGGGAACTTCACTCTGTCCAATCAGCTGGGGTCAAAGATTGGGATCACACCATCCAGAGTCAGTCAGCAGTGACCATGGATAAGGTAGGTAATGACAATGTAATATAACAAATATAAATGTTCGCATTCAAATAACTTCTCAAGTCAAATAATGAATACTTGACTTGGTAATACTTCATATGAAAAACTGATGGTGGTTTTGTTAATCATAAGATCACTCTGGGCTAACAGTATGGCATAGAACACGTAAGGAAGGACACTAACAAATAGTATGTGTCCCTAACACAGTGACCAATAGGGGAAGGCTCTATAATTTATGGGATATGTAAAATGACTCTATGAACAGCAAGTGTTTCCTTAAATTTTTAAGTTGTCATATGGAATAGAGAAAACACCAGTGTGTATTATTCCCATGGACAGGAGTAAAAAGGTGGGTTTGGAGCCATGCAAGGAACAACTTTAAATCAGTTAGAAAAGCCCCAAATAGAGAGCTCTAGCTGTGGCCAAGAAGAGATTAAATGCCTCTCTTTCAAACAGGCAGGAGACATTTTTGAATCAAGAGAGAAATTGAGCTTGATCTGTGATTTCCTAACCTTAAAAGTCTAAGAAGTTACTAACATTTTACACTAAATTCATATATCAAAGTAGATCATGCTACTTGTTTACAAGTGCAAATCTATGAAAGTTTCATAATACTGAGTTGAAAATGTCCTAATGATTTCCATATAAATTCCCTGTTAAGTGATAAGTTTTTCTGAAAGTCATTTTGGAGAGGAAATCTCATTCAATTGTTGTTCTACAGAGATTTATATTCTCATACCTAAGCATTCTGAGCTCTGAGCAATTCTTCAGACTTAGTAAGGACTTTCTTGAGATGGTAAATTTAACTAAGCTGTTAACCACTGAAAATGTGAATCTGAACAGAAGTAAAATGTCCAATCTACGCCTGCTCTCATAGTATTTAGCTACTTTTAAATACTTTCAAAAGTATTTAAAAGTATTTGTGTGTACTTTTAAAACACACTTTGAAATATCGTGGGGATGTTTTTTGTTCAATGAGGTATCTCATACATTAACACTTCACTTCCAGTTATTGAGTAGTGTTGACAAAAGAAAAAATACAGTGTTTAAGTTAATGGTGGGCATATGGTGAAGAGCGTCTAAATCAGTCATCTCCCTCTACTACTAGACAGTAGTTAGTGGTGGATCTTAAGGTCTGTTATTCCTGACCTTGATTTCAAATTATTCATGGTATGTAGAATATTCTGATATCTCCACGTTTATTTGAGAGAGCTTGGAGAAGTATTTCTGACAATGTTGATTCACACCCTTGTTGTTTTCAGCCCCAGAGCAGGGCTCTAAGTAGGAACAAATACCTGTCTATTCTGTTGTAAAGCATGGAATTATGCGCACAGTGTTGCTGGATCACAGTGCCAGGAATGGGCTCTTTTTATATTATTGAAATACATTTTAAAAGATAATTTTATTTAAAACTAATTCAAAGCCACACTTGCTAAAGAAAGGAAAGTAGGTAAAACTACATGAAGAAACCTATACAGAACAATTGTTATTATGCTTGTGTTAAACTTTGAGTAAAGTTTTTGTCCTACCGTAGTCCCAGATGAAAGAGAACATAATTTCTTCTCCATGTAAATGTGGTTCTACCAGACATAAAAAATAACGTGGTGAAACATTTACTGTGTCTTTAGCCAGTCAAGATTACTAAAAAGAATGTATGTCATTTTTCCTGGTATTGTCATGTTTGTGCAAATGAGATTATAATTAATTGTTTGCTTGAGTGCTCTAAAAGAAGCATGGGAAAAATTACTAGAAAATGGCCCTACATTCTCAACAAGACTTGACTAGATTATGGATGTGGAGTCCTTTATGATTTGGGGAATAATTTTTTGTTGAATCAGGATGGTATAGATCATTTATGACCCATCACATCTCTCCACAATGGAGCCCTCCAAACACAAAGCTAACCCCAAAAGAAAGTCCTCTTTTACATTTTTACTTTTGGGGATGATGAGAGAATAAGTTTTTCTCCAACCAAACAGAACATTTTTAGTGAAATTATCCTAGATGTGTCTTTGGTGCTACTAATATTGCTTTTTGAATCTTTCTTCTGGATCTGAAGCTTGATCATCCTAGCTTGTCATGGAGTTAAATTTTGCTTAATTCAGATACATTTTCATGATTCATTGTACATGGCTATTTGAAGTAATAATGACCACAGCCTTTGTGACTCTGTCCAGTCCCATATAATGGCCAGGGACCATTCTGAGTTGCTTATCTCTCCTATACCTACCATTGTTGAATTGAAGCTGTCTTTCAACTCTTTCTGTTTTTCCACCCTCAGCCTCAGCAAACTGAGAGTCAGTCATTGAGAATCTTGTGACATTTCTAATGTTCATCTATCGATGTGATGCTAAACTCAGAGAACTTTTCCCATCATGCAGCAAACTGACACGAGCAAGAACACAAACAGAAAAAGGCAGGACAGTGTTTACTACAATGACATTTAAGAAGCAGTGGCTATTGACAAGTCAACTTTGAACTGAAAATAGAATACAGTAACCTACTTATAGTTGGCTAGAGTGACAGGTAGGCATATAACCAATGAGTATAAATACTCATACCAGACAGCCAGGCAGGACTGCCTCGTGGAATGATGGAAACAACCCTGCAATGGGTAACACTGGACAAGGTAATATTAGTGTCAGCTATTGGGAACAGACAAGAAGAACTAAGTTAGATGATCAAAGACTGAGGTATCAATTGGGGTAAGCAGTAATCTGTCAGTTAAGTGGTGAATAGAAGGGTCAAGACAAGAAGTAACCCTCAAAAGAAATACCAAATGTGGAAACAGTAAGAACTATAAATAGTTCAAAATAATTTCAGGTCCTGAACAATTCTGGGAAAGCAGTTTCCCAGAAAAAAATGCAACTCACTTTTATTTTGTTAATAATCACATGGTCAACCCTGCACCCAGATAGAATTCTAATTATTAAATTGATGTCATTCTTAAATTCTGTACTAAATGTTCTTCAGTTCTTCTCTATCATGTAAGAGTTCCTGTGCCACTCAGCTTTCAGCAAGCCTAAACCCACTACTCTGTTAGGCTTCAGTAGTATGCACTAACAGAACCTACTTGTTCTGATGAAATTAGTTTCAAAACATTTCATTCATGCCTATTTGGAGATTGTTTTAAATTCCCTTTATCAGTGCACCCTGTTGTTGAATCTGTTTATTTAAAATTAGAAACCCTAATTTCTAATGTGTAATTTAATGCCTTTAATTTCCCTTTGGGATAAGATTATACTTTATTTTATTAAAAAAATTAGTGGTACTTGATCCAGACAAATGAAAACAGTATTTTTCCATGTTATTTTTGTACTTATAAGAATCAAATGTAGATTTGGCATCTGTCTACCAAGTTCTGCCAAAGAATGTAGTTAGATATTCTACTTTTGACACCAGAGCTGAGAGTGTGTTGACAATTCTTCAGTGAAGATTTCTGGAACCAATCAATGACTTTTCCCTGTAACACACCCTCCTCAGGTCAATGCTAAGAGTAATGGGTTATATTTAGACAGTTGAAGTGTCCACAGAATTGCTTCTGTTATGCTGATATTTTTTGTGTGTGCCAGATATATAAGTCCTACTATCAAAATGATAAAAGTGAGGATGTCCCAAATGAGGCAAAAGCTCATTATACTCACTTCTCAATTAATTAAAAAATACAGATAATTTTATAGGCTTAACTCTGTGCCCCTCACTGCTCCTCCATATTACTGCTGCCAGGATTTGATTGTTCATTTCAATGCCACACAACACCCCAGTAGTACTGTCACCGAAAAAGTGGGAAGGGAAGGAAGGGAAGGTGTGGATCCAATCAGTCAGTTTCACTGCTCCGTAACAGTGATGGTGACCACTTTGGTGGAGGACGAGTTTTACACAAATGGCTAAAATGAAATTTTTAGAGTACTGACACACCCTACTGTCTACCTGTAATGCTCTGTTCACTAGTATTCTCAGCAACTTGGCAGCTTGCGTAGCAATTGAAAATAGATACCTATCAACTCAACAGCATTGCTGATGTTTACTCATGTGATTACACCTCGGCATTATCTGAGTGATATCTTGTAGAACACTACCATCAGGAAATATTCATATTTTTGGTTTTAAGAAAAACACAGTAATTTTGTTATTTGCTGTTTGCTGTTTTGCTTAATGGAAATTCATTCTAAGGTTTCTAATAATCCAGATACTTATCAGAAGGTTGAGGTCACTTGAATGTTTTGTTGATTTTTATAAATGGCAAAATAAATAATGATATGCTGATAGTCAAAACCACAAAAACGAATACTTAAAAATAAAAATAAAATATTAAAATACATTAAAAAAAATTAAAAAAATAAAGATGCCACCATATCTCAGGCAAAAACTCCCTCCTTTCTCCTTGCCGAGTATATGCGTCATACCTCTGCCATGGAGAGAAGGCTTTTTGAGATTCATCTCCAGTTTTAGCTTGTTTAATTTCTAAAATAATGATTCTTAATGATATGGCAAATTGTAATTCTTTAATTCTCAAATTATTAGCATAAGTCTTTGTATAGTTCATATATAATTACAGAATGGAAGATAAACAATAATTTCATTTAATAATATTATACAGATAAACTTTCTGCTTTTAAAATATTTACCTAGTTAGGAAATTTCTGTACATTTTATTAATGAGGATAATTGCTTTTTCAAAAGCAGCCTTTAGCAAGCTGTAATTCACTTGTAAGTTGTTTCTGGACTTTTTTTTATGTGCAACAGTAAATGAAACCTCCTGCACAAATGCATATTTTTTAAATGTACAAGGATCTCTACAATTCTTTATCCCATTTATTGAAACCATGCTACTTGAACACAATTTAAATTTCAAAATTTTATGGCTCCAATTCTTTTTTGACTTAGCCATTGTCTCATCTTTCATCTGCTAATGGAGAATCTTTGATCAAATCACTATTGGTGATAAAATGTAGATTAAAAAGAAAGAAACCCAGAATTCATTTATTGTCATAGTAATATCTCCACTATATTAAAAACACAAGCTTTCTCATCAAAAGATGTCTTCAAAAAATAAAATAAGTCAAAAATTTGAATACACATCATTGAAATTAAAATTTTCTGTATAAAAACAAATAAGATGCCTCTGGCTATTACCTCAGTTAACAGTTCCTTTCAAAGATATGTTGTGCAAATTTAGAATACATCTTTCATATAAGCTAAGAAATGGATAAACATTGTCTTTTTTAATGTATTAATAGCATTACTGTCTTGTTTGAAAAGAAACCTGATTTTTATAACACATTAAAAAATAAGAGTGGGTACCTGGGTGCCTGGATAATCCAGTTCACTTCTGTTGGAAAAAATTAAGTTGACTGTCTATCAATTTTTCTTTATAAAAAGCATTGAAGTAGCAATATGCAGAGAGTGTCTTCTCACAAAATTTGCTGGTCATTGCAGTAAACCTTTAATTTAGCAGTTTAAGGAATTCCAAAAGTTTAGGACAGCACAACATAATTTTTAAGGTCTTTCTTAAAGAGATTTCACAGTGTACGGCATATACCATCATTATGATTGACACTTTAAGCATGAATCTAGAATGAGATGTAATACATAATTTCCTGGTTAGCTCCAGTGGCTTATATGATGGCAGCTCTGTGATTCCTTTATTTACCTCTCAAGCACCAGTGACTGATGGCAGCCTTGTTAACATGTTTAAACTTTTATCCTTAAAGTTGTAGGGGAAAAAAAAAACCTTTTTATAAGGAACTTGTTCACATTTCTCATATGATAATTATTCTAATTCCGATTCTTTAGCTCTAGAAGAAGTCTTGTTTTCCTCTGTAACACATATCCAACTTGATAGATGCTTATAACAGTCATCAGAAGATGCCAGAACTCAAACTCAAGCTTCTGCTATTATGAAATCATACCTTTTGTGGATGTAACGCTATCATGGCCTGGCCATAGTCCTTGCGACCACCAAGATGTTATTGAAATCCCATACTACCTAGATAATTTAAAGTAGAAATTAGAAACTCATGTATCATAAATTTTGTGATAAATGGATTTCATCCATTTCCTTCAAGCAAACAGATCCACAACAAGTATGTTCTCAGTTCCATTTGAACCTCCTTCCTCACCCTATATGAACTGTAAGGACACAGTAGTGAGCAAAGCACAACGTTCAACATTGCACATAGAGAGTGATGATATGGCCCAGAGAAAAGGGATAGAGAGGTTGCTTCTGCTTTTATTCCGGATTTCAGGTTCTTTTGCCCATCTAGAAGTAAACAACATTCTTGAGAAATATTCCTACTCTCTCTGTCTCCTACCTAGAAACAATTGCTGGCATAGGCTGCCCATTAAGAACTCAAGGATTTTTGGATTCTAGTCATTTTTGTCTTTATAGACACAACTGGCAAACTCATCACCAATGTTAGAGTGGAAACCATAGGGAAATAACAATATTTTTCTGTAAATTATTATTATTTCTAACTTGCTGGTCATACCTATTCTAGTTAGCAAGAGAAAACCTAAAAACTCCCACAAAATATATTAATAGATTCATCTTTATAAACCTACATCATTATGGTAATTATCCTCATACTTACACAGCTCAACAAGAATTTCTATGTATCTCTGCCTAGATATTTTGGGAATCGTCTATGACATTGGCAATTTGCAGAGAGTCATGCTTTAAACTAGAGTTTAGCAAACTTGTCTATAGAGAGCTAAACTGCATATATTAGGTACATGGGCCCTATGATCCCTGTTAACTACTCAACTCTGCCATTACATTGTAAAAGCAGCCAGAGACAACACATCAGCAGACATGTGTGGCAGTTTTCCAGGAAAACATCATCTACAAAAACAGATGGTGGGTCAGATTTGGCCGCAGGCAGCAGTTTTGCTAACGCCTTCTTTTAGCAGTCCCACATTAAATGTTAAGATCTATTCAGGATAGATGTTAACCTTTACTTGGAACTAAATTATATGTCAGAAGCATTCTCAGAACTAAGGTAGCATATTCAAACTCAAATTTGTAGAATAAGAGGACTGATTGATAGTGGAGAATGATACAATTTCTAAGATTTGCATGGTTTGGAAATAAATGTGTGAGGCCAAAATAAAGTCTGTGATTACCTTGAACTTCTTAGATATAAGGCATCGGTTATTATTAGTGGTTATTATTTTTGAAAACAATGGCGTGGTTTCTAAAACTAGTATCAATCCCTTGTATAATTTGAAATTAGAGTATATTGTTAATCTACTCACCTTGAAATTTGAGGGCTTGACAGTCTGTACTGAAGCTCAAAATAGTATCCTGTACAACACAAATGAAACTAGAGTGATTTCTAAGGTTCCCTTCTGGTCTAACATTTAGTGGTTCTATGTAAATGAGTACATCAAATTTCTTATCAAATGTGAATGAACTTTGAAAGTGGAGTTTAGTGGAAGCCAGTGGCTACTCCCCATTTCTAGTGATTGAGTAATTATCTTCTATACATCACAATTATTCTTATGTTTTTCTAGTGTCTTTATTCTGTAAAGTAAATTCGATGAAGCTTTGAAGATTGTTGGTTTTTTTTTTTTTTGCTTATTTCTAAATGATTTTGGAACATTGGTTTATTTTTACCTCTTTAGAAAGTGGTTAGATAAAAGTTTACTCTCTAGTTTTTCTTGCTACTTATCTGGTTGCCAGAATTTGTTTTTGATGTGTATTTAGTTCCTTGACTACTTTGGATGAGCTGATTCTATTTTTTCACTTTATATTTGGAAGTTTTCAAACACATAAATGTTTGAGGAAATGTACCTTTACCAGTCTTACTCAACAATGATCAATAATTAAGTTGTTTGCAACTTCATATATTCCTCTGTTTTACATTTGGAGGAGTTGGAGAATTTTAAAGCATCTTTGATATTATGTGTTTTACCTATAAAGGCTTATTAGGATGTCAACTGATATAGATGTTTTAAAAATAACCACTTTGCCACTATCACAATCACAACATTGAAAATTCCTCAATATCATCTATACAGCCTACATTCACATTTCCCAGATTGTATTAAAAATAAATCTTTGGTATTTTTTATAATGGTTTGTTCAAGTCAGGACACAAACAAGTTTTTAGTATGACCCTATTGGTTTGTCAAGTACTTTTCCCCTGAAAATAGCAGGAAGTTGAAGATAGATAAAAATATTCCCTTTAAATTCCTTCCCTAAACATGGCAGTGAGGTTACTGAAAACACCCATATACAAAAATTTAAAACTGAGGAATTGTAAATCTTTGATAAAAAATACAGATAAGGATTCCAAGATCAGGGGCAAATAAAATAAAAACACTTACATGTGATCACAGTCCAGTTGCACATCCAAGTGAGTGAGCTGTGATGGGAAAGTACTCAAAATACTGAAGGAAAGACCCATAGATGCAGTGCAAGGCAGGAGGGGTTATTGGGACTTACATACAAGGACTCCAGGAGTGATGAGTCGGATGAAGATGTACACTGCTATCGTGGACGGAAAGGGACCTGCTTAAGGGGGAGGAGACAAAGGCTAGGTGTGTACCAGGCACGAGGACACAGAGACTACGTGCTCTGCTAGGAAAGATCATTCTATGTGACCAATGCCTCCAGGAACAAAACTCTGCCTACCAGTAAGATGTTTCCGTAGATAAGGCGGGCCTAGGTTTGGCCAGCCCCAGGCCATCAACAAACTGTATACTCGGCACACCACCTGAAAGAGGAGACCATGTGGACGCATGGTTATTCTGGGACAACGATTACCAGCAGGCAGTGCTTGTCCCCACAACTGAACAGTTTGTATTCTTACAAAGCTCTGTTCCTCACCTCCAAAAACATAAGCCCAAAACCTTTACTTAATATGCAAGGACTTTAAGATCTGTCCTGAGTCAAAGGATTCTAGGTTAATCTCATACTTCCTATATTACTTTCTAGCATTTACCTCCACTCAGTGTTCTTTTAATATGAGAACTTAAAACCATCGAAATCCCTCCCTGACTACAATTTCTCTTAAACTTCAAGAATTCATAAACTTACAGTGGTGTGGTCTTTTGGCATCTACAAGAATTTCCTATCTGGTATCAAAAAATTTTGTCACTTAAAGAGAAAATAGATAAAAAGAGGAAAAAAAGAGATGGGACTAGAATAGAGAAATAAGTCATAGGTAAACAGTGATTTTTCTGCACTAAAGTCCAAGGGAAATATAAGGGAATTTAGAATTTTAATGGAGTCAGATTCCATACGATCCTTAGAAGTCCCTTCTGAATTAAGATGAAAATTTCCTCCCAAATCTGGGTTTGTGAGAGGATTCTTAACTTTTCCCAAGCAACTGCCCAGAAGGTTCACCCCAGTCCAGAAGTTTCTCACTTGTACTAGTCCAGTCTGTGCTAAATTGTGGAGGAGAGTGATATGTGCTTAGGAAACATTAAAAAATAAAATTCATCCAAGTAAATCTGAAACTCTAATTGACTTTATTAGGTAATTCATGAGTCAGGTAGCATCTGCTCTTGTGAGTAGAAAGATGCTCTGAGGATTTGTATAAAATGAAGGATTTTATAGACATGGAGGTGGGGGAAAAGTTATTAGCAGAAAAAACAAGGGATTGTTTCAGGCAAAGTCACTTTCTGTTGGAGGGATGAGCAGGGGGGTCTTATAATGCAGATTATCCCATCTTCTTTTAGGGAAGATGGAGAAAGCCAATGTAACCGATTATTTTCTCTGCGATGCTGACCAGAAAATTCCTGACTGATGCCAGTTATGGGGGAGGTTGAAACTATTGGGTTGAAGTATTAGGGCCTGGTTTGGTGACTTTGTCTAGCTGAAGTGACACCATGTTGGGCCTGTGTCTTTATTTTAACAGAAGATATTCCTGACAGAAACACAAAGGCGGCTTCATGCAGAGGGCAGCAGAACAGTGGAGGCAGATAAACCATTTGGGTCATTACTGTAGAGTTCAAATCAGAGGTGACAAGGGCTGAACCCTGAGTGGAATTGAGCTATTCCATTTCATGCTAGCTCAGGTGCACTGCTGCATATCTGATCCTGCTGTATAAAACAATATACATGCTGACTAGCATAGAGATTGGTAAAATAGATAGGTAAAAGCTGACTGGGCCTTTCTTTGTTTAAATTTAAAGCTGAGCTGAGATTCAGCTCTTCACACTCAGTGGATTTTAGTCATTTACTCATCACGCCTAAGAGGTGAGTCAAGGTGAGTCTTGAAACTTTCTTGACTTCTTAGCCTCAGGCTTCCTCTTGCTCTTTTGCACATTTGTTCTAATTCTTAGCATGCTCATTACATGTATTACTAATGAGTTATACTTAATGATCTGGATGAATTCAGAGTCTAAAGAAAATTAGTCATTTTTTACATGTTTAATTTATTTCGCTCAATATTTATTAAACATTATTTGTTAGGTATTGTCCTAGAAGCAGTGTAAAGCACGATGTTGAAGCAGCCTTTTACTAACACTTTTAATCACTTTCTCAGTAGTTGTAATAGACTGTGTGGTGCCTGCATGTCCCCGCATTCCGCTCTGACAGCCGTTCCCCTCCGGGAGAGCTGCACCCTCTGTGTGCGCTCCACGACTCTGACCCGCACAATTCTGATCGGACTAACAGGAAATACCGAACTAAGTGGGGACCTTTTCAGAATCCTATTGTTGCAGTAAGCGAGAAACTGGGGAATAGGGATGTTGACTTGTTTAACCACACACTGAATCTAAGGATAGGGCAGGGGTGGCCAGGTTTGGGCCAAAGATTGACGGAGCCTGAGTCAGGCAGACACGCACATAGAAACAGGTTGGAGACACCACGTGACCACAGAGGACACGAAGCGGAGAGAGTTGTCGTCTCGGTTTCTGTTTCTGTTTCCAGTGAGTTGTCGTCTCGGTTTGCGTTTCTGTTTCCAGTCCCTGTGATATCTGGGTACGCTCACTGACCCAGGTTCCAGAAGATACTCGTTTACCTCACATCCTTCTACACCACTACTTCCGTCCATTTATTGTTGGCTGTTTTTGCTTAAGGAAGTTTAAGATGTTTTCCTTACTTGCAAACAGCAGATTTTCAACCAAGGCACTAGTTTTTGAACTTTACTCCTCTTTCAGTGTGTGGTGATGGGACAAACAAGTCAGCAACTTGAAAAAAAAAATAGTTCTTTAGACTGTAAATAAAATACATAATTTATAATATATTTTATAATATATTTGAGTATGTTACTATACACAAGGATAACAGAATTTGATTTTTAGAAGAATTTTGGAGAAGACATGAATTTCTAAATTTAGAAGTAAATAAATAGTTTCAGAGATAAAATTAATGGATTTGACTATAATTTAAAAATGGTACTAAAAGTCAACATAAACATATTAAAAGGCAATCAATTGATTATGTATGTAAACTACAAATAACAGTGTTACTATCTTTCTTATATAAATATCTCAGAAAAATATTTAAGAAAAATATTAAGAAATTCAAAAATAAATGGACCAAGTTGCAAATTCATGAAGATGATTGAACTATAATTGATGTTAATGTAAAAACACCCAATGTCTACAGAGTAAAAATATGAATACTAACACAAAAAAGAACACATTTTCTGCTATTAAATTAGAAATTTATTTTTAAATATTCACTGTTGCCCAAGCAGGATGAAAATGGAAGTCTTTTAAATTTTAAATAATACTAACTAGTATCACTCTTTTGAAAACTAACTGGAGATATTGTCAACAGTCAAGAAAAAAAAGCCCTATACACATACACACACACACACACACACACACACACACACACACACACAAACACTCAAAATATAGTCCCAGAAGAAAATTACTGGATCAAAGGATACAAATATACATATTTATACATATATGTTATATATATTTATTGACTTATATCTCCCTATATAGCTATATCTGTGTAGGTATAGATATTATGTAACTATAGATAAATCTCTCTATTTTTCTATATATTTTCATATGTATTTTAAAGATACTTATCACTACATTATTTGTACCATGCAACATATTAAAGAAAACTTGATATCCAATCGTTCAAGAATATTTAGGAAATTTGGTAGTTACCTTGTGGCTTTTAGAATAAATGCTACACAATAAGGAGAAACTTCAAATGTGAAATCATGTTGGATTAAGAAAGCAAAATATAAAATTAGATATGTGACATTTCTTCAAAATATTTTTTAAAACTGAAGAACAAAAAAATTGGATAAAATGAACCTCACTGGTGGAGTTAAGATAATTAAATTATAGCAAGTTTTGCCTCCTTAGCTCTAAAATACAGTGCATCTATGAATTTGTGTATTTAGTTGTTTTTTAATATTTAAATATCCATGTAATTAAGATGGCACATTTGCAACTCATTGATTCATAGACACCTTAATGTTATTTTCTGTGTTGACTTTTGAAACCAAAATTTAATACAGTTATTCATAAAAATCAATAATTAGAAACAACCTTCATATCCAAAAACTAAGGGAATGGTTAAATACATTATGGTATCTCTACTTGGAAAAATAGTATTCAAACTTTACTTATATATACACACAATGTATATATTGGAAAATGAACAAAGGTTCATTAAACCTTTGTTCCTTCTAATTATAAATATCTTTACATATATGGAGGGAACATATATGTAAAGGGAACATATACGCCTATGGAGGGAACAAAATCATTTTATTAATAGTATTCAGGCACTAAGGTTATGGAAATTTTTCTTTAGGATCAAGCTTTTCATAAATTTGTCATATTATTTTGTATTTGTTAAAAGTCGATAATAATTGTTAAAGTAATCAAACAAGGAAACCAATTGACCAAGGGGCCTCTAATGCCATGGTAGCCTGGGTAAGCAAATGGAGACCTAGGTCAATGTCAGTTCCTGTAAATGCCTCAAAGTTAAGAAGAACCAGATAATACAACTGGTTAAGCTATAGCCAGTCAATTTCCTTGCTCTGCCCCTAGTTCTTCTCTTTTAAAACCTTGCACTTACCCACTGTCCAAGGAACATTCCTGACCACTTCCGGTTTGGCGCTGCTTGACTGGAATTCATGTTCACTTTGATAATCTCTTAAAAATTTTAATATGCCTTAGTTTAACTTTCAACATATTAAAGATGAGGTTTTTATCTGCAAGAACATAGATGTCATCATGTCTATTAAGATAAAGTTTCTGAGGGCAACCATGAGGTCCTTAGGAATGCTGCACATATTGTAGTAATGGGGGTTTTTCCAGTGCTTGAAAAGGCAAAGATAGGCCTTGTTTGAAAAAATGCTAGTGTGGGATTTAAAACTGCAGTAAAAAAAAAAACAGTTTTAACTACAATACAATTAATTCAGCTGCTTGCACTGTAAGTCTTTATTAAAACTGTGGCTGTTATATCCCTATGAAAGTTTTTTAAGTTGCTAATTACATGCCCATCAGAATAATGGAAGAGTAATTATCCTTATTGTGCTTAGTGACATTGAAACCTCTATTATTCTGTGATTGGACCTGCATAATTACAGATAATTGCTGGTACTGTATTGCCTGTTCAAATATAGCTCTGCAAAAATTACTTTATTTTAATTAAACATGTTTAGGGTTTTAAAGTTTGGTTTGCTATCATAACCAAACAAACTCTATTTAAATGTCACAATTAACTCTTGTTAATCAGTTTTCAGTAAATCAGTTGTTCAACTCTGAACTGACCTTGTTCTACTTAAAAATCAATTACATAAAATATAAAATTAAATGAATGATGTATTTTCTAGGAGAAATTCTAAAAAGCATAAAAGCGAAGGTAGCACTTATTCTAATAATACTGGTTATACTAAGAGATGATGGCATTGGGTAAATAAAGTATTTCTTTAGTGTTTAATGAAAATAAAATATTGTGGAAGCCATCTATAATAAATGTGACATGATTCGTTCTGAAATGTGACACAATTTGTTTGGAAGAAAGTCAAGGAATGTTGAAAAGATAACTATGCTATAAAGTGCCTTTATCAAAGATGGTATTTCAGAAAACTTATTACTATAGGAATCATCAGGCAGCCTGCAAAGAACTCAGTCAGTTCCCTTCACACTTTAGGTTTTGTACAAATACCCGACCAGATGTCACAAGAACATTTTCCTTTTACCCTGTCTCCTCTTCTGTAATACACACTGTTTGAAATTTACTTACTCTACTCCTCCCAGGCTGACAAACATCCCTGAAATGAGTGTAGTGCTTTCTTACTGCAATGGTTCATTTAGCTAAGATTCATAGGCAGATTTTATAGTGTTGTCATTGGCTCTTTCTTCTCCCAACATGTGACTGTGTGGTTGGAATTCACTCTTGGAACCAACACAGGGTCTTTGCTGACTTACTTGTCATTGGCTTATGTTGTTTGCAGTCTCCTGAGCATATTTAACTCAAGTGCGTAAACTCAAGTGAAAAAACACAGTCGAATTACACATACTCCATTTATATCCAGGCTAACCCATCCCAAGGCACTAAGAGTTCTTTGCACTGTAAAATGATGGCACCCTGCAGACATTGGGTCTGCAGTTCATGAACGATGAAATGTCCCAGAGAAAGGTAGGAAGAAAGGTGAAGAGTCAAGTTTAATGCAAAGAGAAGCAGACTCAGGTCTCAGTCTGTTTTTAATTCCAAAGCCTGTACTCATCCAGTCAGCAATAAAATTATCTTTTAATATGCAGTTCATATAATCAACTATTTGAATCTGAAGACAGAGCTTAACATAGACAGGCATACTGTTGAGATAAAAATGTGAATTAAAATGTGAACTCATTTTCTTCCTGACCAAGACAACTTTCAGTCTAAATTCCTCTGTTTTGCTTGTTTGTATGCTTCTCTGTTTTTGTGTTTGCATGTTTCATTTGTGTAAAACACATTAACATTTTCTAATTATCCAGGCCAGGGGTGTGGATAATTTTTGTTTTGTTTTTTCTCTCCCTCCCTTTTTTGTTTTCTCTCTCCCACCCTCCTGTGCATGTGTTCATTCCATACTCCCTACAAATTTCACCATTCATTTCTCCCTAAAAGTACTTTTCTGCTTCTGCTTCCAGTGTTAAGCCATTCTTCTCATTTGTTTTGCCTTTTAAGCACATCTGCTTACCCCAGTTTTTTTGCCTGCTTTAAGGGCCTACTCAGATGCTCCTTTCATTTGGGAATCTTTCCTGATGACCTATGTATGAATGTTATGACTTTTAAACTCTCTTTGGTCCCCTCTTAAAACAGATATTCTATTTTTCTTTAGTTATTTATGTACTTGTTTTTTATCCTACTAGTTTCAAAGTTCTTGAGCTACATCCCTATATTCTAGGCATGATATACATCGCAAGAAACATCACTTTCAAGTCTTAGCCTGTAAGATGAAAAGAATGTAAGATTTCCTTTTAATATTCTAAGTATGGGACATTTCTAAGCTAACAAGGAACTCTTCTTCTGTTAATTTATATCAGTCTTCTACAAAGAAGACCAGAAATGTAATTCTTATATGTAACTTACTTACCATTTATGTAATAGATTAATTGTGACATATAATATTTACAATTCATGATCATGAAGATAGGCAGCATTTTTTCCACTTTAACAAAGATCATGCTCAAGTAGAAAAGTAGTTGCTACAAATATTTGAACCCTTCATAATCAGAAATGTTTATGATGAGAATAGGGTATTTAAAAAGTGCCAATTTAAATAATGTAAGTAAACACCACTTTTGAAGAAATATCTTCTAGATTTCAATTATAGAAGCTAAAAGAATAGTAGAAGAAAATCTAAAGAGACTAATCTTTTCCTTAACTTTTGATTAATGACCCTATATATTTTGGACTTACTGACAATATAGATACAGTGGGAGTGAGTGGTTTATTCAGGTTTTCTACAGCATGTGAAAATGGTTAGATTTTCTACACCTCATGAAAACAACAGCTTTGTGCAAACAACTTGACACAATTCCATTTCCTGTGAGAGGAGAGTTAAGTGTGTGATAGGAAAATGGCTCCTATGAAAATTACTTCTCACTTTAGAGAAAGGGAAAGAAAAGTAAGACAAATGTTAGAAACATTTTTAACTCCTATAAATCAGAAATGAAAGTTTAACAAGTATGGAAAAAGAAGAGTGGAAACCAAATTTTGGTCATAGTTTTGGAATTCTCATTTTTGACTTAACATATACACTATATCATAGTATATATACTTTTACCATATTGTACTAAATCAATTTCAGAATATATAACATTTGATAATGCTGAAATAATGGTCCTTTTTTCATATTTATTATAGATCACATTTTCCTTTAGTTTCTTATATCACCACATGTGCAATGTGCATAAAACATCTTTTGCCTCAACAGATTTTTTTTCACTGTTTTATATTTTATGGCTCTGACTTTGAAGGACCTTTCATGCCAATCCAATCCTTTGAAACACGTAAATTTATCTGGTAGAATCAAAAGTAAACATCATTCTTCTATGGATTTAAAGTTGGATTGAAAGTACACCTTCAACTATAGGAGTTACTATAGACGTAACACATTTTATCAGGGAGGAAAAAAAGTGACTGAAGTCTAAAACAGTAGTTCTCACTATGTGATCTGCAGAACCTGAGACAATTACAGAAGGTCCATGAGGTCAAAACCACTTTATATTAATACTTTATTTATTTTTCCTTCTTATACTGTGTTAACATAGCACTAATTATACAAAATTAATGGCAGGTAAAACTGCTGGTGCCTTAGAGTGAGTAGAGACAATGACACCAAACTATACTGGTAAATCATATATAGAAGGAACTGAGCCTGTTAGTTCAGGGAAAAAATTAACAGTACTTACTGACAATGATAAAATTTGAGCTTTTAAGGAAAAAATTGAAATTATGGAAAACTTGTATCTATCATTAAGACCCTAACAACTTCCTAATGCTTGAAGACTTTTGTGATGAGATAGGTGGTGATATTAACAAATTTTTTTTGCTATATTGTTATGCAATAAGGAGTTAACTCAGCAGGCTTGCTTTGTTCAAATTCTGCACTTTCCTAAGGAAGGACTGGCCCTTGACTACATCATGACAGATAACATCTGAGCCTTGTAATGTCTTGCCTGTTAAGAGTGTTTGTATGCCTGACTTTCTAGATCATGCTATATCAGTTTGACCTCTGGGAAGCTGATGAATGAGCAGCTAAAGTTGCCCATGAGATCAATAGGTCTATATGACTGACCTCTAGTAAAAATTCTGGAAACACATTGTTGCTAATAGAATTAAGCACATCCCTGTGTGACTCCTTTTAGTGAATTGAGCCTGAAGGTGGTCTTAGGAACCCCCAACACAATTATAATGAAATGTGTAAACTTTGGAAGTACTTTATAACTTGGTGAATGATTAATAAATTAAGTAACAAAATGATGCAAGGATAAAAGATGCATGAAATGCCAGTTAAACTAGTGGATTTTTTAAAATTTTTTATTTTGTTATCGTTAATCTGCAATTACATGAAGAACATTATGTTTACTAGGCTCTCCCCTACCCCAATCCCCCCTACAAACGCCATTACAGTCACTGTCCATCAGCATAGTAAGATGTTGTAGAATCACTACTTGTCTTCTCTGTGTTGCACAGCCCTCCCCTTTCCCCCACCCCCCACATTATACATACTAATCATAATACCCCCTTTCTTCTTCCCCGCCCTTATCCCTCCCTACCCTCCCATTCTCCCCAGTCTCTTTCCCTTTGGTAACTGTTAATCCATTCTTGGGTTCTGTGATTCTGCTGCTGTTTTGTTCTTTCAGTTTTTCTTTTGTTCTTATACTCCACAGATGAGTGAAATCATTTGGTATTTGTCTTTCTCCGCATGGCTTATTTCACTGAGCATAATAACCTCCAGCTCCATCCAGTTGTTGCAAATTGTAGGATTTGTATTCTTCTTATGGCTGAATAATATTCCATTGTGCATCTGTACCACATCTTCCTTATCCATTTATCTACTGATGGACACTTAGGTTGCTTCCATTTATTGGCTATTGTAAATAGTGCTGCGATTAACATAGGGGTGCATCTGTCTTTTTCAAACTGGAGTGCTGCATCCTTAGGGTAAATTCCTAGAAGTGGAATTCCTAGGTCAAATGGTATTTCTATTTTGAGCATTTTGAGGAACCTCCATATTGCTTTCCACAATAGTTGAACTAATTTACATTCCCACCAGCAGTGAGGAGGGTTCCCCTTTCTCCACAACCTCACCAGCATTTGTTGTTTGTCTTTTGGATGGTAGCCATCCTTACTGGTGTGATAATTCATTATAGTTTTAATTTGCATTTCTCTGATAACTAGCGATGTGGAGCATCTTTTCATGTGTCTGTTGGCCATCTGAATTTCTTCTTTGGAGAACTGTCTGTTCAGCTCCTCTGCCCATTCTTTAATTGGATTATTTACTTTTTGTTTCTTCAGGCACGTGACCTCTTTATATATTTTGGATGTCAAGCCTTTGTCGGATCTGTCATTTACGAGTCTATTCTCCCATGCTGTAGGGTACCTTTTTGTTCTATTGATGGTGTCCTTTGCTGTACAGAAGCTTTTCAGCTTGGTATAGTCCCACTTGTTCATTTTTGCTTTTGTTTTCCTTGCCCAGGGATATATGTTCATGAAGAATTCACTGATGTTTATGTCCAAGAGATTTTTGCCTATGTTTTATTCTAAAGAGTTTTATGGTTTCATGACTTACATTCAGGGCTTTGATCCATTTAGAGTTTACTTTTGTGTATGGGGTTAGACAGTGATCCAGTTTCATTCTCTTACATGTAGCTGTCCAGTTTTGCCAGCACCATCTGTTGAAGAGACTGTCATTTCCCCATTGTATGTCCATGGCTCCTTTATCAAATATTAATTGACCACATATGTTTGGGTTAATGTCTGGAGTCTCTAATCTGTTCCACTGGTCTGTGGCTCTGTTCTTGTGCCAGTTCCAAATTGTCTTGATTACTATGGCTTTGTAGTAAAGCTTGAAGTTGGGGAGTGAGTTCCCCCCCACTTTATTCTTCTTTCTCAGGATTGCTTTGGCTATTCAGGTCTTTGATGTTTCCATATGAATTTTTGAACTATTTGTTCCAGTTTGTTGAAGAATGTTGCTGGTAATTTGATAGGGATTACATCAAATCTGTATATTGCTTTGGGCAGGATGGCCATTTGATGATATTAATTCTTCCTACCCAGGTGCATGGGATGAGTTTCCATTTGTTAGTGTCCTCTTTAATTTCTCTTAAGAGTGTCTTATAGTTTTCAGGGTATAGGTCTTTCACTTCTTTGGTTAGGTTTCTTCCTAGGTATTTTATTCTTTTTGATGCAATTGTGAATGGAATTGTGTCCTGATTTCTCTTTCTATTGGTTCATTGTTAGTGTATAGGAAAGCTACAGATTTCTGTGTGTTAGTTTTGTATCCTGCAACTTTGCTGTATTCCAATATCAGTTCTAGTAGTTTTGGAGTGGAGTCTTTAGGGTTTTTTATGTACAGTATCATATCATCTGATCTCCATTTTAATTTGGTCATTGATCCATTGACTATTTAGAAGTGTGTTGTTAAGCCTCCATACGTTTGTAAGCCTTTTTCCTTTCTTTGCACAATTTACTTCTAGTTTTATACCTTTGTGGTCTGAAAACTTGGTAGAATTTCAATCAGCAAATAGTGAGTTTAACTTCTTCTTTACCAATCTGGATTCCTTGTATTTCTTTGTTTTGTCTGACTGCCGTGGCTAGGACCTCCAGTACTATGTTAAATAACAGTGGGGAAAGTGGGCATCCCTGTCTTGTTCCTGATCTCAGAGGAAAAGCTTTCAGCTTCTCGCTGTTCAGTATAATGTTGGCTGTGGGTTTATCATATATGGCCTTTATTATGTCGAGGAACTTACCCTCTATACCCATTTTGTTGAGAGTTTTTATCATGAATGGATGTTGAATTTTTTCAAATGCTTTTTCAGCTTCTATGGAGATGATCATGTGGTTTTTGTCTGTCTTTTTGTTGGTGTGGTGGATGATATTGATGGATTTTTGAATGTTGTACCATCCTTGCATCCCTGGGATGAATCCCACTTGGTCATGGTGTATGATCCTTTTGATATATTTTTGAATTCGGTTTGCTAATATTTTGTAGAGTATTTTTGCATCTACATTCATCAGGGATATTGGTCTGTAATTTTCTTTTTTAGTGGGGTCTTTCCCTGGTTTTGGTATTAGGGTGATGTTGGCTTCATAGAATGAGTTTGGGAGTATTCCCTCCTCTTCTATTTTTTGGAAAACTTTAAGGATAATGGGTATTATGTCTTCTTTGTGTGTCTGATAAAATTCTGAGGTAAATGCGTCCGGCCCCGGGGTTTTGTTCTTGGGTAGTTTTTTGTTAACCGTTTTGATTTCTTTGCTCGTATTTGGTTTGTTTAACTTTTGTGTTTCTTCCTTGGTCAGTCTTGGGAGGTTGTATTTTTCTAGGAAGTTGTCCATTTCTTCTTGGTTTTCCAGCTTCTTAGCATATAGGTTTTCATAGCAGTCTCTAATAATTCTTTTTATTTCTGTTGGGTCCATCAAGATGTTTCCTTTCTCGTTTCTCATTCTGTTGATGTGTGTTGATTCTCTTTTTCTCTTAATAAGTCTGGCTAGAGGCTTATCTATTTTGTTTATTTTCTCAAAGAACCAGCTCTTGGTTTCACTGATTTTTTTCTATTGTTTTATTCTTCTCAATTTTATTCATTTCCTCTCTGATCTTTATTATGTCCCTCCTTCTGCTTCCTTTAGGCCTCATTTGTTCTTCTTTTTCCAATTTTGATAATTGTGACGTTAGACTATTCATTTGGGTTTGTTCTTCCTTCTTTAAATATGCCTGGATTGCTATATCCTTTCCTCTTATGACTGCTTTCGCTGCATCCCACCGAAGCTGGGGCTTTGTGTTGTTGTTGTCATTTATTTCCATGTATTGCTGGATCTCCATTTTAATTTGGTCATTGATCCATTGACTATTTAGAAGTGTGTTGTTAAGCCTCCATACGTTTGTAAGCCTTTTTCCTTTCTTTGCACAATTTACTTCTAGTTTTATACCTTTGTGGTCTGAAAACTTGGTAGAATTTCAATCTTTTTGAATTTACTGAGACTCTTTTTGTGGCCTAGTATGTGGTCTATTCTGGAGAATGTTCCACGTGCACTTGAGAAGAATGTGTATCCTGTTGCTTTTGGGTGTAAAGTTCTATAGATGTCTATTAGGTCCATCTGTTCTAGTGTGTTGTTCAGTGCCTCTGTGTCCTTACTTATTTTCTGTCTGGTGGATCTGTCCTTTGGAGTGAATGGTGTGTTGAAGTCTCCTAAAATGAATGCATTGCAGTCTATTTCCTCCTTTAGTTCTGTTAGTATTTGTTTCACATATGCTGGTGCTCCTGTGTTGGGTGCATATATATTTATAATGGTTATATCCTCTTGTTGGACTAAGCCCTTTATCATTATGTAATGTCCTTCTTTATCTCTTGTGACTTTCTTTGTTTTGAAGTCTATTTTGCGTGATAATAGTACTGCAACACCTGCTTTTTTCTCCCTATTATTTGCATGAAATATCTTTTTCCATCCCTTGACTTTTAGTCTGTGCATGTCTTTGGGTTTGAGGTGAGTCTCTTGTAAGAAGCATATAGATGGGTCTTGTTTTTTTATCCATTCTGTGACTCTATGTCTTTTGATTGGTGCTTTCAGTCCATTTACATTTAGGGTGATTATTGATAGGTATGTACTTATTACCATTTCAGGCTTTAGATTCATGGTTACCAAAGGTTCTAGGTTAGTTTCCTTACTATCTAAGGGTCTAACTTAACTCACTTAGTATGCTGTAACAAACACAATCTAAAGGTTTTTTTCTATTTCTCCTCCTTTTTCTTCCTCCTTCATTCTTTATATATTAGGTATCAAATTCTGTACTTTTTGTCTAACCATTGATTGACTTTGGGGATAGTCAATTTAATTTTGCATTTGCCTCGCAATCAGCTGCTCCACCCTCCCTACCATGATTTTACTACCTCTGGTGACAGCTATCCAACCCTAGGAACACTTCCATCTATAGCAGTCCCTCCAAAATAGACTGCAGAGATGGTTTGTGGGAGATAAACTCTCTCAACTTTTGCTTATCTGGAAATTGTTTTATCCCTCCTTCAAATTTAAATGATAATCTCACCGGATAAAGTAATCTTGGTTCCAGGCCCTTCTGCTTCATGGCATTGAACACATCATGCCACTCCCTTCTGCCCTGTAAGGTTTCTGCTAAGAAGTCTGATGTTAGCCTGATGGGCTTTCCTTTGTATGTGATCTTATTTCTGCCTCTGGCTGCTTTTAACAGTCTGTCCTTATCCTTGATCTTTCCCATTTTAATTACTATGTGTTTTGGTGTTGTCTTCCTTGGGTCCCTTGGGTAGGGGGATCTGTGGATCTCCATGGCCTGAGAGACTATCTCCTTCCCCAGATTGGGGAATTTTTCAGCAACTACCTCCTCAAAGACACTTTCTATCCCTTTCTCTCTCTCTTCTTCTTTTGGTATCCTTATAATGCAAATATTGTTCTGCTTGGATTGGTCACACAGTTCTCTCAATATTCTTTCATCTTTAGAGATCCTTTTTCCTCTCTGTGCCTCAGCTTCTTTGTATTCCTCTTCTCTAGTTTCTATTTCATTTATTGTCTCCTCCACCGAATCCAACCTGCTTTTAATACCCTCCATCGTGTTCTTCAGCAATTGGATCTCTGACCTGAATTCATTCCTGAGTTCTTGGATGTCTTTCCATACCTCAATTAGAATGTTGATGATTTTTATTTTGAACTCCCTTTCAGGAAGAGTCACGAGGTCCATATCATTTATATCTTTCTCTGGAGTTGTATCAATAATTTTGCTCTGGACAAGATTCCTTTGGCGTTTCATGTTTGTATAAGATCCTCTAGTGTCCTGAATCCCTATTCTGGAGCTGCTCAGTCCCTGAGGCAATGTCTGGGGTTTCATGGGAACGGTACTGGTGCCTGGGGGAAGGAAGGAGCTGTTCCCCGCCTCCTGGCTGTTGTGCCTGTCTCCACTGCCTGAGCCAGTGGGCCGGTCACACAGGTATGTTTTTGTCCCAGAGCAGCCAGATATGGATCCCTTCTTTCCACAAGCAGCCAGAATCCCAGTCTCCCCAGGAACTCTGCCTGTATTAACTTTCCAACCCGGTAGTCATGTGAGTCTCATGAAAGCACCATGAAATGTAGGTTTGTGCTCCCACAGCAGATCTCCGGAGCTAGGCATTCATCAGTCTCAATCCTTCCACACCCTCCCTGCTCTGTTTCTCTTCCTTCCACTGGTGAGCTGTGGTGGGAGAGTTTCTTGGGTCCCGTGGAGCCACAGCTCTGGTACATTACCCCATTCCCTGAGGTTTGCTCTTTCCTCCAGGTGTGTGCAGTCTGATGCCATCCTCTTTCCTGTTTCTCTTTCAGGATTAGTTGCGCCGATTGAGTTTTCTAATTGTATCCAGTTTTAGGAGGAAGCCTCTCTCTCTCCTCTCATGCTGCCATCTTTTTCAAACTAGTGGATTTTTAATATAGCAGAGTAGAAAAACATTTATTGACATGGTTTCAGAGTCTATGGCAACTAACCTCTAAGAAACTACTGCCACCTGTGGAGTTTCAGCATAATATTAAAGAATATCCACAATTATCTGAAAAGGATATTAACTTAATCCTGTTTTGTACAACATTTCTTTGTGAAGCCCCATTTTCTTCATTTACTTCAATCAAAGCAATATATTGCAACAGATTAAATGATGAAGTAGATGTGAGATTCCAGCTATCTTCTACTAAGCTTTGTATTAATGAGATTTGCAAAGTAAAGAGCAATGGAACTGTTTTCCCTAAATTCTCTTTCTCTTTTGGAAATATACTTTTTATAAAAAATATATTTAAGAGATAGTGGCTTTAGTATTATATTTTTTAAATGAATTAAAAATATATTTTAGTTTTTAAGTTTTAATTCTAAATACAGCAAAGAACAATAGGTAAAATTCATAAAAACAAAAAGCTCTTGTGAGCCTCAAGAATTTTAAGAGTATATTTGAGGGTCTGAGAATAAAAAATCTAAGAACAAGTGGTGGTGTGTCTAGGTATAGTATTTCTCCTGGGTCACTAGCTCTTTTTCAGTGGAGTCTGAATAGGAAGAGGGCTTTGTTTCTTAACTTGCTATGGTAAAGACCCCTTTGTTGTTTCTTCCTTTTCCTCTGGCTAACACTGGCCATTCTTTGATAGCTTCTGTGTAGCAGGTATCTAAATGCTCATTCAATCTTAGGAGCCTGGTTGACTTTTCTTGAAGAAAATGTAGGGTGTACAGTGTCAAGAACCAAGGCCACCACTTTTCCACTTTGCTTTCCCTGGGGCCACAGTGTCTCTCCAATTTGTTTATCTGTGCATGTCTGCCTATCTCTTTCTCAGCCTCAGCTTCATTTGGCCCAAAGATGGATGCCTCTGCTCTCCTTACACATGTAGTACCTCTTAAATCACAATTCCCAACCTAAACTCTAACCTTGATCAATATACCACATGGTCTCTTTCCTTCAAGGTCTCCTTGCTTGACAGATGAGTCTTTTGGGAGAGTTTATAGCTAGTTGGATCAAGTCTAGCTAAGTGCCTTAAGTCCACAGGGCCCTTGATATGAAAGTGCCCTTGCCATGTGGCTTAGTCAGTTCAGGCCTCACAACAAAATACTACCAACTGGGAGGCTTAAGCAACAGGTATTATTTCTCACCATACCAGAGGCTGGGAAGTCCAAGATCAGGGTGCCAGCCAGTTCACTTCCTTGGTGAGAGCTCTTCCTTGCTTGCAGACATCCACCTTCTTGCTGTGTTCTTAAATGGTACAGTGAGCACTGGTCTTTTTCTCTTATAAGGCCAGTAATCCAGTATTAGGGGTCCCTACCTTCATGACCTTATCTAAACCTAATTATCACCCAAATGCACCCCCACTCCTCACTCCAAATGCTCATCATGTTAATGGTGAGGGCTTCAACATATACATCTTGGGGAGACATGTCATTCAGTCCATAACACCATGACATTTGAGGTGAATGCAAAGAGCTCCACTGCTTCCCAAGCCCAGCAGTACCCACACTGTCTTTGTCGCTCCCCCTCACAGTTGCAACCAATCTCTCAGGTGGTTTTCTGCGAGCCACTTCACTTAGGGAAAGTATTCCTCAGGAAGAAGGAAAGAAAGCCTCTATGCATTGGACACAGGATTATTATTACTCTCTCTCCCACTCTTGCCAGTGGTCTTTATAGAGACAAGACAAGAGGTAGGAAAGGAGTAGTAGGTGGTTGGGTCTAACACAGGGGGTTCTGCTAACATTTAGGAAGTCCCAGAGGAGGGTGTCTGGCCCTGAATGTATACAGCTCCCTTTAGAATGGAAGGTGCTTAGAGCTTCTTTGCCCTTTGAATCTTATCAGCCAATTCTCAGGGCATGTCACTCAACATTCTGTTACATATGTAGGTATCTGAGTGAATACTTCAAAGTCCTACATAGCTTTTGAAGTGTGTTATAACATTCATAGCATTGTGGGTGCATATGTATGTGTGTGTGCACATGTACGCTTTAAGAAAATGTCTTAATAGGAGTCTTTTGTAGGAAGCTAAGGAATAGAACGCATCTATCAGAGACACATTTAGAGCAATCTTGGCAGATGAAACTACACTGCTGATAGGTTTCATCTCTTCCTAAGAGAAAATATCACCATTTAGGTAAATTTAACCACTACTTATAGAACATCTGCAAAAGGAATAAGCTATAGTGTATGTCTCAAGAAGTTTTCCCTTCAGTGGAAAGACACATACACAATTAGTCCTGGGTCAGTAGTGTAGGGTAAAGAAGAGTTAGGAAGATGGGATCAGGATTGGTTTTGGCTGAGGATAAGACTGGTGGTAGCATGGGTTCAGATTAACAGGTGTTGGGGCACCCTTCCCTGCCATCGAGGGAATGAAATGACTGAGACTTAAATTATTTAGGAATAAACAGTTATTTTTCTCAACATTAGTACCAGTTATATGCTACATTAAAAAATGCCCTTAGCACTACATACAGTTCAATTCTTAAAGGTGTTGCCATGAATTTTGGCCTTTTGGACCTTTTTTTTTAACTTCTTAAAAAGGTGAGAATTACTCAGCAGGTTATATTGTAATTAAAAAATGGTGAAATCATTTGTCACTTACTTTCACAGATACTCTATGTACTTGTTACCTCATTTTCTTTCAAAAGTGATGCAAATTTCTTTGTGAAAGCCAATTAGTGGAATTATAAATAACATAATAATTCTTGCTAGAAAAACAGAAAGTGACAAAACCAGACTTATTAGCTATGGCTATGAAAGCATCAAAAACGATATCAGTTTCTAACTACATTTTGTTAAAACATCCCTTTTTTTACCTCACATACCAAGTTAACCTCCGGCAAGTTCAATTCACGTCACTCCTGACTTGGGAAAGATGAATCAAGGTCACTGAGTCTGTTCTGGTTAGTAAAGATTAATGATAGCCATCTGCAGGAGGTTGGGGCATGGGAGAAAGGGGGGCCCAGGGAGCGCTGTTGGTGGCAGTGGCTACCAGCTGGTATGGCTTCCCAAGGTTGGCCCTGGAGGAAGAGTTTCAGCAAGACTGAAATAGACAAGGGGGAGCTGAGGTCTATCCTGAGAAGCAAGAAGTACATGTTGGGAAAGAGCTACAGGTCAAGGTGGTCTTTCGGCAGGATTTGTATGCTCTACTTCAGGTCGAATACTAAATAACCCCATCTTTCATTAACAAATAATCCTTTCCAACCACTAACAATCCCAGAATAAACATAAATCTTTCTTTGCTAAACTCTGTCAGTAATCCAGAGAAATAGAAAACACCTCACAAAATAAAGGGGGAATTTTCAGATTCTCTGTCTTGAGTTCTTTAATTACATCTACATGATGGTCATTTAAAATATTTATACAGTTCTTACAAAGAATTTTGGACTTCAGGGAGTAAAATAAATTGAAATATATTCTACTTTCCCAGGCTTATGTTTGAAACCTCTTCATAGGTTTGTTACTTATTATGTCATTATTTATTAAGGGCTGGAATTCTAGCACAGTGCCTGGCATACCGCAGACAATATTCTCTTGTAGATTTTTATTAAATTATCCTTCTTTTCTTTTTGGATCAATCTTCAGTTGGTGGGATTTTCATGGGAGTACAATGTGTCTGGCATGGAAAAGAAAAATGCTATAGTCATAATCCTTAAAGAAATTCACTTTTCCTTCTAGATATAATGGGTGATAATTTTCACAAGTTAGAAGCACACAGTAATGAAAACCATTTATTCATGGCATCAGCAAAATGGCAGCCAACCCAGAAATTGAGTACACTGTAACATGATTAAACAAAACAGGGAGGTATTTTTCTTCCCCAATTAGTGAAATAGTAGTTGACCCACTGTACCGATGTATTGTAATCTGAGATAAACAATCCAGTTACTGTTGAAATGAAAGCTTCCTGGAAAAGTGGGGAAATTTTATATCTGTCTTCTCTATTAGACCACTCTTATTACATCTAAATATGTACTGCAAAAAGGATTTAACCCAATTTCAATAATACATTGTTTTAGCATCCTTAAAACATAATAGTAAAATGGGACCAAACCTATATTATAAGCAGCTTATAATAAAAGTTATTTTTAGATAAACTTGGCTGGATCATAGATTAAACATGCCTCTAAAATAAAATTCCAAATAATAGAAGGTTGCTGTAAATAGTATACTTTCATAAGTATATATGACTACTATCTCTAAGATAGTTGTGTTTGACCTGAGCTTCATTATTAGTGTCATAATACATTTTTTGTCCTCCTGAACATTTTTCCTCTTATAGTCAAAACATTGTAGGGAATATAGCTTCTAGGAAAATAGTTTCCTTTTAATAAATTCCTGAATGCCCTTTCAGATTCCTAGTTCACATCTATTATCCATGATTAAGTGTCATGATTAATGAAAACAAGCACATGGCTAGCACAAAGCGAGTCAGTCCAGTACATTTTACAGAGAACCCTGGGAAACCGAATTTCCTCTGTCAGCTTTCTCAGTGTAAAACATTTCAAAGGCTTCTCCGTCAAGGGTTCTTCCTCGGCAATGTGTGTGTTCTACCCGGGCACCATGCATCACTCACTCCCTTGTAGTAGCTGACTTTGAAGAGGACAGGTGACTACAGTGGTTTTAGCAGCTCAGTGGAATTTTTTCCTTTGCACTGATAAATCTGCTTACTTGAGGTCTTTTTCACTAAGAATCATTAGAAAGTTCAAAGATAACAGACCTCCTTAAAAACTGGAATTAAATATAGTAAGTTTAATTCAGCTTTTCTTTAGAAACTTTCCCTGTCTACGTTAAACTGCATCCTGTTTTTAACCTCAAGAAGCATTATATTTAAAAAAAAAAAAGCAATGAGAAAGATTGATAGTGAAGGGAGTAGAAGGGAAATGGGGAGCCAGGACTATGAAAACAAATTATTTTTCTTGCTATTTATTTTTTTGCCATCTTGCTTATATGTTTTTAAAGAACAACATAAATATGCTACTTAAGAGTTCTGATCTAATGTTTCTGGTACAATTGTTTTCACTGAGAAGGCAAGCTTAGAGATGCCCAAGGAACTGGCATATTAAAAATTTGAAGAAGAACAACAACAATAAGAACAAAACAAAAATATTTGAGGATCTCACAAATTAATAGAAACCTTATTAAGGTTTCATGGCATTTCTTTCCAAGACAAGTTTAAATGGTGTCTAGCTGTGGTGTGGACTTGTCACTCAAGTTCTTTGCTTTTCCCTGGAAGCTGGGAGTGAGCCTAACTGGCAGACAGGGGTTGGTTTGTTAAAATTGCAGAGGAACCAGAGAAAATCAACATGTGTAATAAAAGAAAATCATTTAATAGGAGGAGAGATTAAAGAGATTTTGTTCTTGAGGCTAGAAGCATGAAAGAAAAAGGTAAGTGTGTTAGGCTGGAACCTCCGAGAGCTGAAGCCAAGAAAAGAATAAACCTGCAAACATGTTGTTAGGTAGGTGAAGCACCTGCTGGAGAAATCGTGAAGGGAGCCTGAGGCAGGCTGCAGGAGCCGTCAGACCACAGGGCAAGTCTGACCCTGAGTGACCTGCAGTCTCCTTCTCCCTGACTGAAGGAGAGGGTGGAAGCTTGCCCAAAGTCTAAGGAATGTTTGGCCACGTTGTTAAATTGTCCTCAAGCCAGAGTCAGATGACAGAGGTCCCAAGTCTCCTAGGTGTCCAGCACGGGACCTACCTTTGTATCCTAGCCATTCTCAGTTGGTTGTTCAGTGCCTATATTTTGATGGACATTAACATGCAGTATAAAAATCTTCACACTTGATGCTCACTCGTATACTTACACATGTGTCAATTCACATGTCTCTACACCACACCTTTTCATCTATGAGCGTTCAGCCCTTTTCCTCCTCTCCCTTAGCATGTGGTTAGGCCATTGGCCACCGCCCAGGAATCTCTCTCTTCTCACCTTGGGCCACTTCTTCTTTCACAGGTCTACATATTAGTCATTCCCTAAATTCCCAAATTCATACCTGGAACAGGACTGGACTTTAGCCACCACTCCTGCTGCCCCCACTAAGCCCCTATTCTAATAGTGAGCCATGACAGCTCTTTGGGTCTCAGGTTCAAGGTAAATTCAGACCCTGTGTCCATTACTCTTCAAAATGTTTGGTTATTGTACCTTTTACCAGTGTACAGCCCCTAATAAGTAGGTAACTTTGTGGGAGACTGGGGAATTGTCACGGTGTTACCCAGTTCTGTCTCCTAGGGACCTGAACACCTCTTCAGTGTTGGTCCATACCTGGAAATTGAACAAGGAATCCTGACTTTTTACTGGGTGATAACCTTCACATGCCTTAAGCACTTTGTTAGGTGCTTGTTTTGCTATTAGCTCCACACCCTTTGCCGGTTAGCCTCCTTGGCTACACCTCTGACCTTGCTGGCTCTTATGGTTATTATGGCCTCATGAATTCCAGTACTTCAGCCCTACCACCTGGCCTCAATTATTTTGGGACTCCCCCCACCACCCTGTGATCCTCATGAATGTTAATGAGCCCAGCTCTGTGACCCGCCATGTTAGGCCTTGGGACCCAAGACTCCAGAGGACAAACTTCTTAGTGCTACTAGTTCCCTCTCACCTACGTATTCCTAGTGCCCTTGGTGAATTCAGTGTCCCTTGGGTCCTTTTTTAAAAAATTTCATTTGTGGGTTGTCTGGTCTGTCTTAGCATATCCATTGCAGCATGACTGTGTTCCTCAGACTCTGTATTCCTTCCTCTGCTTCTGCCAGAGCAGGTGAGGAATTTCCGTTTCACTGTGAATATCTATGTTTTTTCCTAGGCTTCTAAGAACCACTCTAGCATCAAGATTTCCCCACTCTTCTGGGTCCAACATCTTGAAAAGGGCCCTCCATTCAGTGAATTCCTACTATCAAGTCTTACATTCCAGTCTCTTAATCATGCACAAAGTCCAATCCCAGGAGCACTCCTATGGCTCCTGCTAATACATTCAGCTAGTTTTTTTCCCCCTTTTTTTTGCATATTTTAACATGCAGCCCAGGAGGTTCCAACAGAGCTTTGCATGAAATTTAACCCTAATTGTTGGCCTAGCAGGCTAGAGTGGAGATGGGGAGCTACCTGTTGCCTTGTGGGGAAAGCATTTTTCAGGATGGTAGAATTGCTAGCTTCTATTGAGAAAACTTGAGCCAACTCCACAAGCCCAGGAAGTCCAAGTTGTATCACAAAGCAAACATTTGCAAAGGTTTCTGTCTAGATGACCCCATCCCATCTAGAGTTTTGGGACTCTAGATCTCTCCCACAAGTTTCCTAATCTTCACATATTGACCTGCCTAGACTGAGCATTAAAATGTGTTTGGATCTCTGCAACACAAACCATTAGATATTTAATTTGCTGCTCAGCTACATCTGCCGTTCCACTACAGGAGAGAAAACCCTCTTTATAAACCATTCTGGAGGCTTGCTGATTCTCATGCATAGCCATTAGGAGCTTGTTAATAGATAATCAGATTCTCATTATCTTTCTACATGGCATTAATGCAACATTGAAATAATTAGCCAACTTAGCACTCTTTGTAGGTTCCCATAACTTTTAAGTGCTTGCATCATTGCACCTGGCACAGAATTTCCCTCCACCAGTACATTTTCCTAGATCACCTTCAGTGAAATCTTTAGCACATGAGCTGCCATTCTGTGTCAGGGGTTTATTCACCAAGGATGTGGTCCTCTTCATCTGCCGCTTGGTTGGTGAGCCGGTCCTAAATTCTCATTTTACTGCCTGTTTTCTGGAACTACTCCTGGTACCACTTGTGTTAGTTCCAAGTCCTCTGGAAAGGAAATGCCAAGATGGGACTGGATATGCAAGAATTATGTTAGGGGGAAAGTTTGAGAGGAGATGGGGAAAAGGCCAGTGAAGGTTGCAAGAGCCTTGAGACCACAATGCAAATCTGACCCAATGAGAAAGGGCAGGAAGGCATGGTGAGCAGATGTGCCTTAGCCAGCTGTGTGGTCTAATGTAGTTTCAGCAAAGTTATCAGAGTCCTCCTGTCAAAGGACCTGCCTTAGTATCCCTGCTGTGACCAGTCATTGGCTAGAAGATACTGCTGGGAGACTTTTAGACCCAGGCCTAAATGTGGTAATGGGTGTCAGAGCACAGGAGCCGGTCAATTTGGGGCCCTATTATTGAGGTTCTGGGATTTCCTTCTCTTCACCCCAACTAACAAAGGCAGATGTAGGATATCTGTAAGACTGGGACGATGCCCTATAAGACTTAGGGAAATCAACACACAAGCATGTGCTTCTTTATTATGAGGGAACCCGCTGTAAGGAAGGATCGGGTTCTCAGTGAGTCCACACTGTAATAGACTTTCATTGACGACTTTGAGATCAGCCTGAGCCTCTCTATTTATAGGATATTAATTTAACTGAATATGGTGTGGAGGAGCCGAGGGAGTCATGTGGTATAGAACTTGTACCAAAGATGCCTTTACATAAGCACATATCTTTGTTCTTAACCAGAGTTAAAACAGGATTCTCATTGATGTCAGTGATTCTTCAAGTCTTTAATATTCAGAAGGATTATGCAAATTGGGACTCCAAGTGTACCGTATTGGACACCTTTACAGTGATGTAATATTTACTTACTGCTGAAGTTTATATTGTACTTTTTGTTCCAGTAAACCCACTTTGAGAAATAGGATAGAAAATTATCTCCTTAAAGTGGGTTACAATGCTTATGTTTAAAAGCAAGGTATGAGGTTAGCTGTGCCATGCTTCTGTCTATGATTCCACAAGCTGGTTTAAAGCATTTTTTTAAAATCGTGTCCAGAAGACAAACTTTATTATTGATCGTCAGTGAGCACATCTTAACCTCAAAACATGCCCTTCTATCAAATGTCACTTTTTAAAATGACATCTGGCAAGTTCTTTGTTTTTCTCCTTCTTTGAAGATGATCAGCAGTTTAAACAGCTGAGAATGCTTTGTAAATCACCAGGAACATATTATGCTCTAGTACCTAGTATTTGCATCAAGTTTCAAGAAAAGTTATTTCTTTTTTCCCTAATTATTTAGAAATTACAAGCAGTCGTTTAATTATTAGGCACCTGAACTAGCAACTGGATCCTTAGCAATGACCAGTTCAAACTCTGGGAACAGGGAGACAGTTACAAAGGAGGTTGGACAGGGAAGCTCTTTGCTCTTTAAGATTTGTCTTTTAAGAATAAACAATGAGATATCTCTTAATGGAAAGAAAAAGTACCCTAAAGAATCCTACCCTGCCAAAATCTTTCATTGCTTCAAGATTCTTTAGAATGATGGTGTCTCCAAAGTGATTTATTATTAGATGTACTGAACCACGTAGGTCAATGTTATCTTGAAGTTCAAACACATCAGATAAGAGGAACCACTAAATAACATCAAAGCAGTTGTAAAGAACAACTCAGGAGAATTATAAAAGGAGTCCTTAGATTTGATTCGTGTGTATACGTAATACTGTTCCTGTCCATCCCAATTATAATCACTAGAATATACAAAAGTTGATTAATCATAAAGTAAAATTGCTGCCAAGGGAAAACTCTCATTCAGCTATTACATTCTAGTCATTTTAATATGATAGAGCATACTTGGCAGCTCTGAGTGTAAGAAACACTTTGGCATACAGATCTGAGAATGAGTAACTTTTTGTATATACAAAACTCTGAAATAGCCACATTGAGACTACATGTGCTGTGTGGTTTCAAAATGCTTCATCAATAATCTTTGAAAGTTTGAGTATTTTGCAAGAACATACTGTTTCACCATTAAAAGGAAAGTTGACAGAAATAACACTCAAATATGAACAAATTGAATCATGATTTATCTGAACTTTTTTTTAATAAAGGATTTCAGAACTACAAGGACATTTCTTAAACATCTCTCAGATTAAGATACTGAACAAAACATGTTCGTTTGTTTTCCAAATATGAGTTCTACTGTCTGGGAAGTTAATAACATTTTCTGACTGCCTCCCTGTCATCTTTTTCATGGACTTGGGGCTATTGCTGTTGTCATTGAACAAAAGTAGATAGCAGGAGACATCAATTAAGAAACTTGAATCAAAAAGTTTAATTATTTTTTGTATTCCTTACAAACATTCACAAATTCCTATAATCAATCAAGTCTTCAAATACCATACAATCTGGTGTTATTTTACTCCATCTTTGTTACAGTTGACCTACAAATATTTTGAAATGTAGTTATCAGAGGTCAAACAGAACATGCATCTCTTATTCAGGATTAAAAAAAATATTACTTCCTCCTACCAATAGGAAGTTGAAATTGCTTGTAAACTTTAAGAGGCATATTTCTTTTTAAATTTGGAACTTATACTTGGAAATTACTTCAAATTTATAGAAGAGTTGCATGAATAAGACTAGCACAAATAATACCTATATAACTCTGAATCCAGATTTATCCATTGTTATTTTACCATTTGCTTTATGATGTGCTCTTTCTTTTTTTCTCCATATATATATATTTATATATATAATTATACATATATAGTATGTATATGTTTGTATTATATTTACTTATATATTTTATATATATTTATATAAATGATTTGCTTATTTCTTTACTCTCTGTCATACAAGAGGTTTCAAGGTTACACTAATCTTATATTTAGCCCCTTTGAGCCCTGGAAACAGCCTTTCTGAAGAGCCCTGGTTCCTTTTAATGGAAAATGACAGCAGAGACCATGATCTGAGAATGATGTGCACTCATTTCTACTGGGGTGTCATTGCTTCATGTACCCTTCAACATAAAGAACTAGGATGTCTAAATGCACGTACACATACCTGCAAATAAACACACATACACATATGTACATACCCATTTTACGCAGAACTTTATCCTCGCTTTATTGTTAGCTAGAAGATATGAAACACTCATGCATGAAATGAGATATATTAATGAAAATATGAAATGTTCATGAAATACTGTTAGTTGTTTTGTCAACATTTTCCCAGTCATCTTTGGTTGTATGGATCTCATCCTTGAGTAGATTATCATGTTTCCCTTCCATTTCTGCAAGATCCTTGGAACTACCAGGTTCTGACCTATATTCTGTATTTTGTAACTTACTGTCGAGAATTTTCTTTCTAAGTGTGATTTTGTCTATGCTTCACTTCAGTTCTTTGCTCTCCTCTAGCCTTACTCATGGAGAATTGTTGGTCTTACATCCTCTGCTCTGCACCCGCAGGCTTGCAGCACCGAGTTGGTGGTGGGAGAGCTGTTAGAATATTTTTAGTTTTTTTTTTCTACTTACAGGTAATCATAAAATTGCATTTCCCTGTCTCCCAATAATGCTTAATGTATTGATTCTGTGTGGTCTGTTTGCTCTGCCTATTGTTCTTATGGGATGCTGGTCAACTAAATATAGTTTCACATCTCTTGAAAAATGTAAAAAATATTATAGGTGTAGAATAAAATGTTTTAATAAAAATGACCATTTAGTTTTATATATTTAGAAGTTAGAAACGAATCTGAGCCAGATGCTAAGGTCTTCAGTTAATTTTGAGGGAATAACCAGGAGGTCAGAAAGTGCAAGGGACCAAGGGAGGAATGGGTAGTGTAGCTGGATGGCTGAGGGGCAGAGGACTGGGAATGGCAGAGGTGGACATAGAAGTGTAATGGACTGGAAGTGCACCAGTGAGTAAAGAGGATTTTGATCATGTCCCACATCAGAGGTTTTAGAAAATCAGCAGCATTTAGAGCTTCTTATGAAATAGGATCTTCAAATAAGAACCAAGGAGAGGGAATATTCCATGAATAGTTCATTTCTAGGAAATAGAAAATAGCTGAGTAGTGGCACATTCAGATTAAAGAGACTGAGTAGGGCAGCATCAAGATGACAGTACAATATGGAATATGCCCAAGGATGGTTGGGATGGGTGGTATCACAGGATAAACTGTTTTTAAATTTTAAGCAGAAGTCACATACCAAGTAGATTCAATGCAGGCACAGGTCAGTCTCTAGTTTGAGTCAGAAGTTCAGTGAATGGTCCAGACAAAGGATCCTGGGAGAAACAGACGTCTCATCAGGGGCACTGGAGCAGTCAGAGGCAGAACTTCCATTGTGAGTTTCTAGAAGAATAATCTTTTTTCTCTTATCTTTCTAGGTTCTTGACTGGGTTTCTGTAACAAAAGACAGATAGACAAGAGAAAAACAATCAGAAATATATTAACATGTATATCTCATATGTACATGGGACAAATTCAGGCATGAATAACTCAAAGGGATGTTAGAACTTAGGCTTACATATGCCATTGTAAGCTAAAGGAAAAGTGATTTTGGACTTCTGGACAGAGGAGACAGGTTATGGGAAGGTAACCAAGAAAAGTACAGCCATCAAGGGTAAGGTTTGTTATGCATATTTGAGCAGCACCTTCTCCATTGATGAGTCTGGTGATTGAGGATCATACTTTTCTTCTTAGAACAGAGAGAGACACGGACACACATTTAAACAAAAGGAGATTTCCTTTACAAAATGTAAATTGACCTCACGGAAGGGAAGGTTACCTTTTGTCTTCAGAGCTTTTCCTGTGTCTGCTGGTTTTCTAAATAATCAGCTCAAAATATCTTTATGCCAAAGAGGAATATTTTCAGGTGGCGTATATTCTGGAATCCTACAACCAAAGACCTGGTGTGTGGACCTGTAAACATATGCAGGCAAAGGTCCAAATGCAATTGGAGATCTACATCCAAGCTACTGTGAGCTTTAGTCCTTTTCTCCCAGCCTTGAGATACTAAATGCCAATCCACTCTTCTACCCTCCAATACTTCAAAGGAGATATCAGATGTCAGTGTTGTCACTTTCTCCTGTGCATGCAACATGATACCTAGATAAGTGTCCTTTTTTCCACAATTGTGAAATTCAGTGAACTCCTTAAATCTGTGGGCTTAGTGCTTTCTTTAATTTAGAGATATTGTCATTTGCTCTGATAAAATTAATGCCTTTCCTCCATTTTTTTATTCTTGGGAGCTCTCATTATTCAATATTAAATGTTCTTTATTCCTCTATATTCCTTTATTTCTATCCTTTGCCTCCACTTTGAGATAATTTTCTTCTATTTTACCTTCTGTACCATCAATGCATGTTTCAACAGTGTCATCTCCAATTTCAGTTCATGAACAATTATGGCAAATCATGTTAATGTGCTGAACTTCAATTTTCTTGTGTTCTGTTGTTAGTATTGTAGACTTGGATTTTCAGTTGCTCCTTACGTGTGTTCTGACTGACATTCTCAGATGATGGGAGGGATGCTGTCTTACCTGTAGATTTTAGCCCCAGGCAAGTTCTCTATGGATTCAATGAGACTGAGAAATAACAGTGGAACATTCTTGGGGTAGAAGGGGTTTATATCTAGCTTTATTCTCCCAGCAGTAGGTGAAGCACTAGAATCATGTCTGCATCCAGCTGTGTGCAGGTCTGTAATCCTCCTCCATCTCTGCCTCCACCCAGAGCAGTGGGCAGAGCTCTTTATATAGTGACTCAGTCAATAACAGCTTATTGCCTGTGGTTGTAGAAGCAGTAGCCTAGCAGGAGGCCAATTATATCATCAAGTAGTGTAGGGTCAGGTGAAGATCTTGGCTATAGGAACTTCCATTTTCCTCAAAGATGCTTTGTTCTTTGTTTTTAGCTTATTAGGGCTCAAGCATAATAGATGGAGGGTGTGATTGCTGTCCACCATTGTTAGATTTCCATCTAGCTGCTTCAACACCCGAGGCCTGTTCTCAGATTCAGAAGCAGTTATACTGCCAGTTTGCAACTGAAATATCTGGAGGAAACCTACTTAGTTCTCTGGTTTCTTTTAGCTCTCAGAGTCTTGGAAGACCTGGTTCAGTTGTTCAGTTCCTCTAGGCATTTTGGAGCTCAGGGGACCAGTAAAATAGGGTTGTGTCAAATGGTACAGTTTCCTCATCCTGAAGAGATGTGCTCTACAAATCAGAGCACCCGGATCTTTCCAGTATATGCTATCTGCTGGTTCACGTCTCCATGTGTTGGCCTAACCACCTTAAGAGAGTCCTATACTAGTTACCTGTAATGAGTTCCCTTGGAGTAGGGTTACCTTATAAAATGCAGGACACCCAGTTAAATCTGGATTTCAGATAAACAAGAACTTTTTAAAGTATAAGTATTCCCAGATATTGCATGGGACATACAGTAAAACAGTATTTATTAATCTGAAATTCAAATTTAACTGAGTGTTCCATATTTTTATTTGTTAATTCTGGCCACTCTACCATAGTTTTCAAGGCCATCTTGCAAAATGCAACTGCCTGTAGGGTTGAGCAGAAGGGAGGTCAGAAGGAGAAGCTTCATTGATCTTGAGAGATGGAGGAAAGAGTTCAGTGTTCAGTTCTTGCATCATGTTCGCAAATATCTTTTTCTGCAATCTTCTCCCCTCTGCAGTTTGCCCATTACATATATTCACCATAGTAAACCAGACTTTATGAACTGACCTGGAGAGTAAAACAGCTATAGTAACACGTTTCTCCTTTAGAATCATGTACCTGTGGATATGAATATTGTAAATATTGTGTTTCCTTTTTCACATCGGTGATTTTATTTTTATTATTTTAGGTGATAGAGCAGAAGATAGCTCTAAGCTATTTTTAAGAAACACATTTAAAATGGGTAAGCAATGAAGAGAAACAAAATATTAAAGGAAAATATAAAAAAATGTAGGATTGGAAAATCAGTATCAGACTATTGGGAATTTAAGTTTAAAGTCACTAAACAGGGTAAAGAACTGCATATCAATAAGAAAATGGCTGAATTCTACCTCACCAGAGAATTTATCAGTTGAAATAGAGGGAATTATCAGAGTTACTAGCTGAGAAAGAAAATCAAGATGCAGAAAAATATGTATAATGTGGTATCATTTTAATTTGTTATATATCATTGAATGTATACATTTATATAGGTTGAATGAACAAATGAAGAAGCATGGGTCAAAAAAATATATATATTAACACAGTTTCACTTTACACTGATGGGTAAGAGGGTATGGTAGGAAAGAGGACAGCAGAAAATGAGAGGGGAAAGCCAAGCAGAAAAGGATAAAATGAAAAATACTACCCTCAAAGAAAAACATGCATGGCATGCCTTATGTGTAAATAAGGCAATAAATATTGTTAATTGACTAATTAAAAAATTTTTTGAATCTCTGCCCAATATCTGCACAGGACAGGAAAATCTCTTTTTCCAGTCTTTGATCTCAGAGGTTTATCTTTTCTCTACCTCTCTTTTTTCTGATTCCTGTTTATTTATATTTGTGATGAAAGTTGGCACCCTCAGTGATCTAGGTTAGAAGCAGGCATCTACTTTCTGCTGTCTAGTTGGTTTGTTTCCTTCCTTTTCCCTTCCTGCCTTCCTAAGCATTTCCTGTACTGCTCTGTGTCTGGCGATGTTGAGGTGCAGATAACTACCACTCAATCTCACTTCTGAGGGAGCTCAGTACAGTTGGGAAGACAGGGCGTATGCACTTAAAGTACTGTAAGTTTAAAATAAACCAATGCAAACACTGCCATCAGGCAGGACATAATTCAGAAACACATGCAGTCTAAATAATGGGCCAAATACTAGTGTTCATAGGAGGGAGGATTTACCATGGGTTGAAGTAATCAAAAAATTCAGTGAAGCTGTTAGAACAAGGATGAGTTTTCTGAAACATGTGACAAGAAAGAGGATAGCAGGTACTCTGTGTAAGCATGTCTTCTGAAAGAGAAACACTCCCCAGAAAGGAACAAAGAAATACCACAAAGGAAAATAATTTCCCATTATTTGATAAAGAATCAGAGCATTAAGTTTCAGTGAGGCTGTCTGTCCCCCAAATGATGACTCTTTGCTAAACCAATCTACATCCAATTGCTTACTGCACTTTGGTGGGAGAAGTGGTCTACTCAATGCTAGAATTCCTCCATCAGAAAATAGCTAATACTTTATGGATAACTACTGTGTTCCAGGCATTGTTATGTCTTTTTAGCCCCTCCAATGCTCCTGTGAAGTTGGTATTATTATTATATATAGAGAGAGGCAAGGAAACTGAGTCACAGGTAGACCAATACTTCTTCAGGATCACATTGCTCGTGAGAGACAGAAGTAGATTGGAACCTGGACTCATAACCACTGTGTTAACCATCACAGTGGCCACATTTCCAGACAGTGGTTGAGTGACTGTTAGACTGGATGTATAAACAACTCAATACATGAGAGTGTGCATTTAATAATAATTTAAAAAATGAGGTTCCTGTCGTATAAACCAAGTACCTACTACCTCAGAGAAATTCCTTCAGAACCACTGGTAATTAGTAAAAGGAATCTTTAAATGCCTTCACTGAGCAGTGTGGTGGGACTGTTGCAGGATACACATGGCATAGTTTAATGCTTGCTGTAGAATTTAGATGACTGTCATCCCATGGGGAGCTCATATATTTAAACTAATATAAATAAATAATTAACATTTCATGAGCTAATGACTCAAACATTTTGCTAAATGGGAGACAAATTGTATCTGTAGCTCAGCCCTGAAACTAAACTACAAATCCTATAGTTTGATTAAAAATAAGCTCTTTGGCATTTGATTTAAAAAATAACATTGTGTCTTTCCTCTGGATATATTTCTATTTCTATTATCTACCATCCACCTTACTATAATAATACATTTTTTTGCTCTATTTTTTTTCAGTGAATGAAATATGCTGAATAATCTTTTCAAGATACTCTAAGATGTGATCCACATTATAATGACATCCCTTGTTTGAAAGTGGGGGATAGGTGCAGCTCTGGGGATAAGGGGGTTCCCTGCCTGGGGCAAGTTCCCTGTGAATCAGATGAAACCAAAGGAGGACAAGGGGAAAGGCAGGTTGGGAGAAAGAGTTTTTATTGCTCACTGCTCCCCTGGGTTTGCTAGCCAGCCTCCTCTCTATCAGTCTGCTATGGCATTGGGCATGCTTTCTCCCTCTGCCCACCCCTTCCTGCAGGCACTCCATGAGTGGGTTCCTCCTGACTTGAGGGCATCAGACCAATTAGAAGCCAGGAACAGAGGAGAGGAGAGATGGCAGTTTTCTCTCCACCCCTTCCCCCAGATGGACCAGAGGCCCTGTCATGGTTAACATACATTGGTATGTAAATAGACCCTTATCTGCACACTACTGTGGAAGCCAGGTAGAAATTCTGAGTGGAAAATTCCATTTATCCCACAATAGGAAAGTGGTGAGACTCTAAAATAGGAAATTTCAATCTTTCAACCTCATTTTCCTAAGGCTGTTTTGGTGCTAAAATATATGTAACTTCTACTGAGCACTTTTTATATTTTTGGCCTTATACAGGCAAATATCTCTTTGCGGGCTTGTGGGTACATATGTCATGTGTGTATGAAGAAATGGAGAACATTATTTCTAAGTTTTGCTGTTAATTATGAATGGATCAATCCTCTGGTGTTTTTGTAAATTCAATAACCACAGGTTATTTTTTCATTACTTTCATTTGTTGGATGGTGCTTATTTGAGTAGCACACTGCACAGGGACAGAATCTCAAGGCTCCTGAGTATTTTAAGATCTTCACCAGTAACTGAAAAATGGTTATTTAGTGCTATGTGACTAAAGCATAGTGAGGGAGGAGGAGAATGGCATAAAATTTGGTAGGAAGGAATGGGTAAGGAACAACCTGAAGCAGCAGAAATAATTAAAATCCAAGCCTGTATAATACCAAACATGTGCTCCAGTTACAAAGTGTTGCCATTCTGTTCACCTAAGGCTGAGAGTGTCTCTCAATATTCCACCAGCATAACCCAACAACATTAATAATAGGACACAGAATTTAGTATGAAGAAAGTATTAAAGGTAACTCAGTGCATATGGAGAAGCTGACTCAAACTTCACCCTAAAAATACATTATAAACTCATTAACATAGTAAAAACATGCCTCCCTTCACCGTGATAGTTCTAATGAGAACCAAATATAGCCAAAAAACTCCCCTGTCCAACATGAGGGTGGAACAAGCCCAAACTTCAAGAAGACCCCACCTGGTCCCTCTGAAACCTATCCCCACTTAATCAATACTCATCTCCCTTTACATGAGAAGGCTCCCTATTGTTTCCTCTGTGCAACTCCCTCCGCATCTCCCTGAAGCCAATTGTTAGGTGTGTACTTTTGCTTTTCCCTATACTTTTATTTTCCAAGTAAACTAAATTTCAAACATCTCTGCATCTGTTTTTGAATTCTGTCTCTCAATGAGACCAAGAACCCACCCCCTGTAACAAAATAGATACAAGAGTGTGTCATCTTACATCACTTTTGAATAGAGCCCTGTATCCCCTTCTAAGACCTGACCTAATTCCAAAAAGCTTCTACTTGAACACCTGCTGTGATAGGAAACTCACTATTTCCCAAACAACCCAGTTCACTGTCAGCTAGCTCTGGTTGTCAGATTATTTTTTGTTTGGTTGAGGGAGAATAATACTCGGTGAAACTTTAGCTAACTCTTCCTTGTTTTGCCCACTCAAGCAAAACAGAATAAACATTCTCCTTCCACATGACAGCTTCTCTGAAAATGTTTATTTCCTTCTAAATGTGTTGTGGAAAAAAATTTCTACACTGGTCTAGAGATTGGTCTGGGTGACCTCTACAGTTCTATTATTCCATTAAGCAAGTGTCATAATAAAATGTGCAAGTAGGAAAATGAAAATAACAACTATTCTTTCTTGAGTGATGGGTAGGTGCCAAATGCTTAGTATTAATCCTTACAATAACCCTATAGAGTTGGTATTCTACTCATATAGGTTAGGAACCTAAGGTGAGTAAAATGCTCTTTGTGTGTAACTAGTAAGTGGTGGAGCTCAGATGTAGGTATAGATCTATACTCCTACTTCCAAAAAAAAAAAAGTTGATAAGTTAAAAAGAGGGAAATATGTATAACATAAAATACAAATTCACCTACTACTGTATTACATCTTGTGTTCAACCTTTTGTTGGTTAATTAACCTTACTATTCTCATTTTAAAGAAGGTTTAGGAACACATGATGCACACTGAATTGAAAAATATTGTGAGTTCCTACCATTCTTATTTAACATTCTGTCTGAGATCTAAACCCATAGATTCCAGACATTTTAATTAGACACATATTTCTTCACGGATAGTATTAAACTCCTCCGACATTGCTTTAATGTCCTCAGGGAAAATATCAAACTATCTTAATTACTTGAATATTGTCTGACAAGTATCGACATTTCTTCTACAGTATTTAAACTTTTAATTAAAATAGCACAATGGCTAAACAAAATAAAAACTATGGATTAGAAAAGAATAGAGCAAAATTTAATTTGGGGAGGTATACATTTTGGGGTTCTTAAAACATTGCAGCTACAATTTTTTAAAATTCTAATTTTGTCAAGAGTTGCTTATCTTAGAGTTCTTATATAGTTATTATGATTAAAGACTTGTTTTGTTGCCAAAATATTGACTTCAAAATCTGAGTGTCTAGTACTTTCTATACTGATAGTCTACTTTAGTGTTCCAGCAGTATTGTTTAATTTAACTGTTTCAAATATTTATATAAAAACAGATTTATTAGGTCAATTAAAAATTCATGGAAGTTTTTGGAACTTTATGAATCATAATACATTTAGATTGAAATTGTTTAATGAAGTATTTTAATTTTGAATATCAATTCATTATTATATTATCAGTGGATCTTTGAAAGATGATTTTAGTAAAATGGTAAGTAAATTCTATTCTTAACAAATGTCTAAAAGTCAGAGCTTTGAAATCAGATAGACTGAACCACTAACTTAGATGTGTGATCTCAGGTCATAATCTCCCTGCTCCTCAGTATTCTCATTATAAAATAATGATGATAATATGTTCCTTACAGAGATAATGAGCTGATGATATGAAGGCATTATGTCCAAGGTATAGAGCAGTTAATATTATATATGATTATGAGGTGATCATATCAACTGAAGTGGGATATCTTTGAGAATAAACAGAGTGCTGAAATAATTTAAATTATAAAATTTTTGAAATATTAATCCATAGAAAAATTGATTCATAAGTCTGTGGCCTATTTAAAAACAGTTTTTAAAATTAAAATTGCTTTTGAAATTATAAAAATATAAAACTTAGAAACTATATATATGTTATCTATATCTCTCCAACTGTGAAGTAACATTTAAAAAATTTTTTTAACAAAAACATATTCTTGGTGCATGTTCACATACTTTAATTAGTTTCTTAGATTTCTATGTCCCTAATATTATGTTACTTATATTTTTCTGAAGATGTTTGGCAGTAAATTAGTTACTGTATTCTCTCAGTTATATTTTATGTTTAATATAACTGAATTTTTTATAATTTTAATTTTTTTGTTATTCTAGAATTTTAAGTCAAGAATACATTCATTAGAAATACTGCAATTCCCAGTAAGTGCAGAGCAAATTCTGCTAATTGCAAATAGTCTCAATTCTAATTTTTATACTGAAATGTACAAATATTTGGCACAATATTTTCAGTTTACCCTCTTTTGCCTCTATTCATTGTTCTTTTCTTTTATACTATTTCAACCAAACAAAACTTATCTGTATTTATAGTAAATTTCCTGTATTTATAGTTCTTTTGGAAGTCAAAAATCACATGCTGCTACACCATAGGCAAGTTAATTTTATTCAGTTCCACCACAGAATATAAATTCTTTCAGTTTAAAATTGGTGCCGCAAGAGTCCTGCCACATGTCATAATATTGCAGTGGAAAAATTACAGAATTTCAAAATTTTACTTCATACACTATTTGAGCTAGTTTCTCCCTGATCTTATAAAAATAGATTTGAATGTTGCTCTGTTTATAAGCTTTCTTAAATTCAACAGTTTCAGATAACTAAAGCTTCAAACACGACAATTTTTAGTGCTCTAGTTGTGAGTGCTTTTGTTAAATATTTCAAACTAATTTTCCATTCAGTACAGAATACTCTTTACAAAAATCTCCCTATAATATTAAGATAGCTGTGTTAATTTTCAGAATAATCCTTCAAAGGCTCAAACTTCTTTATATTCTAAGATTCTATGAATGACAGGAAGCAAAGAGAGAAAGCACCTACTTCTTTGCAGCAGATTTTTTATTCAATATCTTCTTTGTCCAAAAAACTCATAGTTCTATTACTTTAGTGGTAGATATGTGCTTTGTAATCCCACATTCTTTTTGACTGATAACATAACACCTAGCAGAGGTAAGCACTTCTCTTACCACCACTGAGACTGAAGGAGTTAGCTGTCCTTAGGCCTTGTGTCCCAGTACACTCAATTTTACTAGTGATCTCTCTGCATGAACGATTTGAAAGAGGGTATAAGTCACATTAAATCTGAGCCAAGCATATTCATGATGAGGGATAAATTATTGCTGTATGTATTTCAAATTGAACCACACATTAAGATAAAACTTCTGTCTCATATACTACTAGATGACACTACCCCAAACCCATCGTGACTTGTCTGAAAGCAATTAATGACACTATTTATTTAAACAGTACAAAAATCCAAGACAAAAGATTGACTCACCAGATGCCCCAATAGCAAGAATAAGTAAACTAGGACTGTCCTGGGCAAACCAGAGTCTATGGGCAACATTTATTACTATTTTCATCACTGTATTAATCACTAATGATTAGAATTGGTCAGGCTTTAGTCTCAAAAGAGTTAAAGAGAGATGCGAGCTTGCATCTCACTGAAAAGTTGCCTTAGACTTGCAGTCCAGGGGAAAATTAGCTAAGAAGAAGGCTGGCTGGCTGGCTTTAGGGAGTCTGTGGAGCAAGTCTGCTTCCTCACATTGGAAGCCCTTTTCCTTTAGGTTGTGTCAGGGTGGGAAGGATAGAGATGACATGACACATTATAAAAATAACCATTAAATAATCCAGGGAAGGGGTGAGTCTCAGACTTAAAGAAAAGGTTTTAGAGGCTCTGCTTTCTCATCCGCACATGACAGCATTGTAACAGTAGCCTCCTGGCTGGACCTCCTGAGCCAGGCTTTCCCTCACTGAGCTGTATTAACCAGAGCTCAGAAGCTTTGACATAAATCCCTGAACTGACAACACTGGCTAAGTAGCTGGATGCCACACTTCCCAGGCTCAGTCTTCCCACCCCAAAATTCTGTCCTTCTCAAAATGCTCTGTATTCCCTTTAGGACCTCCTCTTTCCTGGCTGCGGTTCCCCTATTGCCTATCCAAATTCTCTCTCTCTAGGTATAAATCTGATACTGCTAATGTCAGCCAGGCCAGCAATATGAGTCACAATATGAATAACTTCCGTTGGACTCTTTGGAGACAGAAGCTACTGTTTTCTGATATGTGAAAGACAAAACATAGAAATATTTCTCACAACCACATCAATTAATGTGTTTTCCTGAAGTGACTGAAATCAAAAGTGTTGCTATGATACTATAAAAATAGTATAACTCTCTCTATATATATGTATATGAATAGTATAGCTATTTAGTACCAGTTACTGAGCAGTGAGCATATGTATATTATCTCACTTAATGTGCATAATAGCCCTATAAGCTGGTTGTAATGATTCCCATTAACCGGATTAGGAAATCAGGCTGGGTGATTAAATACCTTGATTGGGTTACACAAAGAGTTGGAGTAATATTGGTTTGACTATGATGCCTCTGCTTTCCACTTTTCATATATGCTCTTTCACAGAAAATTTAATTCTGGGTACACTGAATTTCATGACATTAAATAAATATTTACGTACTTTAGGCCAAGCTTCTTGATTTCTGGAGATAAAAACTGGAACAAAATATCACCTCATAGGATTTAGAGATGAAGGGACCCTAATCTCAGACAGATTAGAAGCCCAGTTTTGATAAATAAACATTATCATTGGATCCTATCTGTATTCCCAAATCAAGAATCAAAACTTAAAATATCTGAGGCAGTTTTTACTAACAGAATTGCTGCACAGAAGGAAATTGGTTTTTAAGTCCCAACAACCCCTATTAAATTAAGACACAATGGATTTGTATCATTACATATGGTTATAAACTCAAACTCAACGTTTCCCCTGCTTGGAAAATTAATGTGATTAAATGTCACAAAAAGGCAAGCCCTATAAATTTACTGTCTCTCTATAGAAAATGCCAACCAGTGCATATGAGTTTTTGAGGAAAAGAGAAAAGGACTAACCTCTGAGCATGTGAGTGTATTATAGGAAGTTAGGCATCACTTACAGAAGATATTTAGTCAGTCATCCAACTCTTCTGCCTTCTGATGGCCCCACGACAGAGACTGTGGGACTGAAACTAAACTTGAAATCCCTTAACTTTCTTCGGTCGGTCCAAAGTGTTCAGGCCTGGGACTGGCCTTTGCTCTGCAAATAGCCATGCCAGGCAGTTCTGGAAAATTGAATTTCATATCATCCCTGTCATGGCCTTGGATATTGTAAGATCCAGTAGTGAGAGGATATGGTTCAGTGAAAACTTAAAATGAATTCATTAGATGCCTCTCTAAGCCACAAAGGTTGAGAAGCCTAAGAGAATTAGCTCTGAGGTAGCTCCGCAGATTCTGAGTAAGGAGGGATCGCCAAGGTCACGGAAGGAAGTATTCTCTCAGGACAACTTTTCATTCACTAGCTGGTCTGAAAATAATTAGCCTCAAGTCTTTGTGCACAAGTGCCATAGAAATGTTCATTCTGCAGTGTGCTTACTGTATTCTTCATTACTTTCTAGGCATCTCAGTACTTTTAATTATACAATCTTGATACTGGTGTATTAAATTGAAAAGCAAGTTGAGAAAGGTTTTCCTGAGTGGAGTGGGGTTGTTAAATTCACTTTAAAATAAATTGTACTGTTCCAAAAATGTGAGCAATAGCAATTGTTAAGGACTAAACTTGTTGCTGTGGTTTTGTTAACACCTGGAAGCCTGAAGGCAGTTTTTTAAATAAAAATGACAAGCCTTGTTTATACCTTGTAACTATGTGTCTTACAACACCTCTTCTAATCTCTGTGGGTCACAAAGTTCAAAGGGCATATAAGGCTACAATCAAGTAGTACCAACCTTCTAACGGTAGAATAAAGAGCTGTTCTACATAGTATAATTGTTTTCTTCATGTAACACATATTTTTTATAATAAATTCATAATTTACAAAATTCAAAGAATCCTATTTAGGGTAAGGACAAAACAATACCCCCCAGTGACACCCACAACCTAGGGGAAAAAAAATACTGAAAAGACATTTTAGTGCATTCATTTCTATTAGGACCAAAAATTATCAGCAGTTTCTTTTTGAAGAATTTAGGACCAACTGTATTTAATCATAATTTCTATATGCTGGGGAAATGATCCAAGGGCATTTTCTCAAGCTTTACCTAATCTCAAAAGTACAGAAAAATTTCAGAAAGTCTTTAAAAGTTTTATGAAAAGCTTCACATAACTTGAAACATCATTAGATTATATATGAACCCATGGGTACACCTCTTATTAATTAAATATGTGAGAGCTCTGTCTAGTACCTAGATTCTTGTTATCTACTCATCATTTGAACTGATGGGGCAAATAACTTCTCTGGTTACTCTTGGGATAATAATACTGCTTAATCTCTTGTGCCAGACCCTGATAATTGCTTAGCTAGCATTCATGTTTTTCCTTTCCAAATTAATAGAGATCTGATTTTGCTCAGAACTTCATCATGGTTATTTATAATACCTTTCCCAATTTCCTTGTTGCTAGGGAATTATTTGGTTCTGGCCAATGAGATTTTAAAACAAATAAATTGCTGGGAATTTCTTAGAGAGTTTGCATTCCTTCTATGGATTCCATCCAGTCATATCCCTTTTTTGTGCTGGAAGGGGAGATGAAAGATGGATGCAGAGCAGCTATTTTGTGAACATGAGGAAGAAAACCATGTGCTGCAGATGGCAGACGCAAAATATAAAATAGCCTGGGGCACTGATGGCATCATGGAGTTATTGTACCAGCCCTGAATGACAAGCATCTGGGCTTGTTGTTATGTAACAAAAACCAAGCCTTGTATTTGTTTAAGATCCCACAGGCTGGTTTGTGAGACAGGCAGCCAGTGCATACTTTACTAGTGGTAGTGTGACAACTGAATAAATACATAAACTTGTACTATCCCTGAATATCACAAAAACAGTTTGTATTGATTAGATAACTATTGCTTTTCTGTTATTGTTGTTTTGGTGAACTGTTATGATCAGACACAGCCCTGTAGGTGCATGAAAATTAATTTTGTTTGAAAGATACACATGGTGTGAGATTTATTAGCTAGGCACTGGGAATATAAAAAATTTTGCAGGTTCCTCTCTGCAGGAATTAAGTCTATTAAGGCTAAAGATAAGTAGCCTTTCAATGCAGTGTAAAGCACTGTGATAACTCTAAGGAGTGCTTCCTGGAGGAGACATCTGTGCTGGGAATAAGTGCTAGAAAGTAAAGAGATGAGTGAGAGGGAGAATATTCAGGATGTAGAAGCAGTAAGTGAAAAAAGAGAGAAGCTCAGCTGAAGAACCAAATGTAGCTCAGAATTACAGAAGCAAAGGGTAATGAGGAGGGGACTTAGGTTTTATCAGAAAGGACTTTAATGCTGTATTTTCAATTTGAGATTTTATTCTCAAAGCAATGGGACATCTCTGCAGAATTTTACTCCAGGAAGGGTGATCATTGGCATGTTAGGTGGTTCCCTGATGGAAGTGTGGTGAATAGCTGGAAGACAATAGTGATAGTCCAAGTGAGGATGGGGAAGTATGACAGAATCAAGAAATAAAGGAGAAAACATGGGAAGATTTCTTTGCCAATCGTATGTTATGTGAGAGTTTGGTAGATGCTAGGAGTGTGGCAGAGATAGACTGTAATGAAATCTCTCAGTCCTATAAGTTTCAGGTATTCTGGATCGTTAACATTCCTTATAAAGGGTGGCCAGGCAAAGATGATATCCAGGAAAACAAATGCACTGAAAGTTACAGAACATGAGATGATTTATTAAAATGACATTTTAAAAGAAACCAACATCATTTTGTAGTTAAAAAATTACTCTCAAGCACCAAGATGTCCTTCAATAGATAAACTGATGAGCAAATTGTAGTACATCTTGACAATGGACTGTTTACTCAGCAATAAAAGAGAACCAGCTATCAAACCATGAAAAGGTGCAGGATAGCCTTAAATGCTTATTGCTAAGTGAAATAAGTCAATTTGCAAAGAGTGTATACCTGTGAATCCAAATATATAACATTCTGAAGAAGGCAAAACTATAGAGATGGTAAAAAGATCAGTGGTTACCAGGGGTTCAGAGGGAAAAGGAGAGAGATAAACAGATGGAGCACATTGTATTTTGGGGGCAGTGAAATGATACTGTTTGATGCTGTCATGGTGGTTATGTGGTACTATGCATTTGTGAAAATCCATGGAAATGTACAACACAAAAAGTGAGCCTTAATGTGAACTGTAGACTTTAGTTAATAATCTATTACTGAATATGATTTAATAGATAATATGTATATATTAATGTATATATTATTGAATATAATATGAATTATTGGTTCATCAATTGTAACAAATACACCACATTAATGCAAGATGTAGGGGAAACTGAGTGTGTTGGAGGCTCATATGGGAGCTGTGTACTTTCTGTGTACTTTTTCTGTAAACCTAACACTGCTCTAAAAAATAAAGTTTATCAGAGATAAAACCTCTCCAGATAAATCATGTCAGAGCAATATTAGTTCACAGAAATATTTTTATTCAAGACAAGACAGTCTTTGGTCACAGGCTCTTTGGCACAAAACCATCCTTCAACAGAAGATCTTCTCATTTCACTCTTTCTTTTTCTTTTCCTTGACAAGGAATAGAAATTCCCTTGAGCTTCTTATTTGTAGTAAAATATTTCTTATCAGATGAAGAATAATATTCTGTAGAGAGTTTGACTGATAAATTACTGTCGGTCACTTTGGGATTTTCCTCCTGACTGATGAATTCCTCAGGTTTTCAAACTGTAGCTAGGCGTCTTCTCCTCTTGACCCTGCAGTTCAATTGTCAAAATCCTTCAGTGTGCCATATGCACTTCTAGATGTTACCATGGCATCCAGTACCATTCAACTCCGAAGAACAGGGAAAGTAGCCCTTGGGGAAGGTGACATTTCTTTTATAAAGAGCTACCGCTACATGGGTGTCATGTGAACTACCTTATTGATCGCCACTCGCTGTGGCCCTCAGCTGATGGTTTTCAAGATTCCCAGTTGATTTCTGACTTCAGAGTTTGTTTCAGGTATAGTCAAAATAATTCTGTTTTTCTGGGGTTAAAGACTAACATATGAATGAGATACCCTGAAAATCACACATATACATTCCTTCCAAGTTGATTATTGACTAAATATCAAGTTAAAATAATGACATCATATACCTAGGTCTTGACATTGCTATTTAGAGTCAGATTCCTAGACAGTATAATTTCTTCTTGACCAAATATTTTTAGCCAAACACAGTATTACCTGGCAGGTTTAAACACTTCACTTTCCTGGCATAATTCTAAATGGCATAGGCATTCATTTCTTAAATGAAATATAATCTTAAATGGAGAAAATGTTAAGACTAATCAAAAGAATGTCGTGTCCTGTGGTGATTATACATGAAGAATTCTAAAATACTTTGAATAGTATTTAGTATTATATTACTACTAAAATGCATTATATTTTCCTTTGTTTGAAGGAAATGACACTCATTTGTATGTTACTGGGTTGGCTTTTAAAATCATACTTTTTTCTTTATATTCCTATCATAATAAGGAAGTTATAAAAACTAAGAACTTCTAAAGAGGAAAAAAAATTTTTTTCCAGTTAGTTTGTTTAACCTCATAAATGATGCTGGAAACAACACAATATTAAAGCATGAATTTTAAATGTTGAAGAACTTAAGAAAGTTAATATTAACATGCTCATATTATTCATGGATTTCTTAGTACCTCCCAGTAATTTTAATTCTGAAGATCCAAATACAAATTCTATTAAACATCCTTTTTTTTTATTAATGGCAAAGTTACCAGATATTTAGCAGTATTGGAAATTTCTCTCCAGCTTTTTTTCCCAACAATATTTGTGACAATGCTTCATGTGTTTTGAGGATTTATGCCTGAGGAAAGATGAAGTCTTAATGGGCAGTTCAACTCTTTTCTCAAATAGTATCATTTGCCAGCCAATAATGAATGCATGTGAGAAGGGTGTTCACCGAATCACATGTACCTAGAGAAGCTTAGCTGTAAATCCCGCTTCCCCTGGTAGCAGAGAGAGACCTGCATAAAGCGGGGGTCGCTCTCCTGCTGTCCTGTTTGCTTCCCTAATCTGGTCAGTTGGTTCAGCTTTTAGGTATGGGTTTGCCTGAATTCTTCTCAGGAGTGTTGACAGTTTTAGAAAATAAAAATACGAGGTGCCCGGTTAAATTTGTATCAGATTTCTTTTTTAGTATAATTATGTCCCAAATATTGCACAGGATACACTTATACTAAAAATGATATATTTCTCTGCACTTGAAATTCAACCGGGCATCCTATATTTATTGGTGAACATAAACCAAGTTGGAAGCCTTTGCCGGGTTCCCTCACATTGAGAAAGGTCAGACATGCTGTGGGATTTTACATAACCTGGGAAGGATTATATGCTGGCTCATGGGCATTCAGGAGGCTGCGGTCTTGATGCAATTACTGAGAGGTGAGTGGTCACATGGTGCTCAGCATGAATGTGGTAGTAAAGAATTAACACTATTTCTGAGTCATTATTTATAGGGTATTGCAGTGTGAAATTTATATCACCTATTGACATCCATGTGTTTTGCCTGTAGTGCATGTATATATGTGTGTGTGTATGCATGTGTGATAGGTCAGTGTGTTGAAACTGAAGTTCGTGGTGTTTGTTTTGCTTATATGAGCGCTCTATAGTCCATGCAACCGTAAGAACAGTGCTTTCTCTTCTAAAAAGTCCTCTTGTTTTGCTATAACCTGGCTGCCCTGTAAAAAGGAGATCCCACCACAGAGATTCTCAAAAGAATATTTACCAGCCTCAGTTGATTACAAATGGCATCAATACAGTGGGCACACAGAAGTTTATTTCAATCTTGTAATTCACTTTAGTCTTTCTTTAAATGGTCTTTAGTTCACCAGGCATTTTCTAGAATGAAATCAGTAAACCAGAGGCATTTACTGAGGATGCTTGGATCAGTGCCCATCTCACAGGTTAGCAGTCTTACTAGCTCCTAGGGGTTTCCCCTCTCTTCTGATTATCCGTTTTATAAATTACTTATTTTAGCAGGTAGATCAGAAAGTACATGTCATGTTGGATAGATCTGCTTCTCAGTAAAACAGTGCTCCTTCATCCATCTTTATGTGCCGCCTGGTGTGGTCAGGCTTCCTTCAGCAGCTTTTACATTTGGATAACATCACTGCCAGATTGTTAATTATGTAAGTTAGTTTATCTCAGTGTGTTCAGTTCTGAAGAACCATTTACCCCAGTTCTGATTCAGCACATTTAAAAATTCTTGGTTAAGCCAGGCTTTTCACTTCTAACTTGTTAGCAGGATCTCACTTCTTGTTTGGTCCAGAGCATCCCTGTGTCCATGGGGTTTCTCAGAAGTACTTTAGGGGCCTATATTGGAAGGTGCCTTCGCTTTTCTGCTACGATAGCCTGCTGTTTACCACTTTTATCCAAACTCTTTTTCTTGTTAAACTCTTTACTGAAGCCTGATATGCACATAAGAAAAGTATATGGTTTTAAGTGTACAGCTTTCTTTTCACAAAGAGAAAACACAAAATAAATGTATTGTCACAAAGGAAGCATTACCAGTGCCTCAGAAGTTCCCAAATCCCATGCTCTTCACTCAGTATCCCCCCACCAAGGGTGACTAAGTGCTCTTATTTTCAGCAGTATAGACTAGTGTTGCTTAATACTGTATTTTATATAAATGGATATACTCTCATGCATCTAGTATCTTTTGCTCATCATTAGATTTATGAAATGAATCCAGATTGTTGCATGAAGTATAATCTGTTCACTCTCACTGCTGTATAGTGTTCCATTTTGTAAATAGATAAAAACTTATTTATACATTTGACGGTGACAGGCATTTGGATAGTGGTGCTATGAAAATTATTTTGCATGTCTTTTGATGAATATCACACATTTCTTTTGGTACATGCTGAAGAGAGGAATTTTTGAAGTATGATTTAATTTTATAACTAATGCTTCTCCTTTATTAGCATTAACACTGCTGAGGCTTTTGAAGGTTATAATATGATTGGAATTTTAGAGCATATAAGCCTTAAAAATCTGGCGTATCTTTAGAGCTGGCAACAGAAAACCATGCAGAGTAATGGTACAAGCATAATGTTTGAGCCAATTGTCTTAGACCTGATCCAAGTCAACTAAACTCTCTATAAAAACAGTCATAACATCATTGCCATTTATTTCACCTGTTTGACATGGGAATCAAACAGTCATCTTTGTGTTTGTGAGAAAACTTTATCAGTTGTAAATGCATAGTATTAAGGTTCTGCCCCAATGTCTTTAGATATCTGAATATCTTAGAAAAAAATATATATATATCTGAATATTCACCTTGTGAGCATATTTATTCAAGAATCATTTATGGTCAACTCTAGAAATCCACATATTATTCCTGATATGTCAACAGGAAATACTTTCCTCTAGTCAAGAGGTGAACTGAAGACCAGGTTTGGTAATTTCCATTCAAATAGCCCATTTATCCTGCCTTGAGCCAGGCTCCTCTGACATCCCTGAGTCATTTCTAGATATATAATTTACATAACTTACCTCTTGAATCAGCCTGCCTAGCTAATCTCTTCAGCACAGTGCAATAATCCATACATAGTGTATATCCTGGAACCTCTTCCTTACATCAGACTCTACCAGTCCAGCACATCTTGTCCCCAACATGTAACATCTATAATGTTTCTGTTTCTTTCAGTTTACCTCTTCCTGAGACTTACTGCCCACATGATTTAATCATCATCTCACTTATACTAATATGACCTTAGTTTCTCAAAACTTAAAGTAATTGCCCCCAGTTGTAGCAGGCTCCCTTGGAGTCAATGCTCACGTAATTATTTCTGGCAACCCCAGAGGCATTCCTTGCATGTGCTCACTTTTCTAGGCGTTGTCTGTTCCCTGATACTCACCGGGTCTTCATGGAGATATGCTCTCGGTGGCATCTGAAACAGTTTTGCTCTTTCAGATGTTTTCCCTTTTGTTTATTTCCTGGTTTTATATGAGTGCACCTTGGCTCGCTGTCATACTCGGATAGGAGTCCAGAAGGGACTGAGTTGAGTGACAAATCCTGGTAAGTGAATGTAGATGCCATGCTGTATTCCAAGTTTGTTTTTTACCCACTCCAAGGATTAAGGTCAGTTATCGCTGCCTGGCTTCTTATTACCAAGGGAAAACATTTCCCCAGCAGGCCCTCAAGCTTCATGCAAATTAACTTCTGCATGACTTTAAACATCAGTTTTTCATGTATACTCACAGCTGTCAGCACCTCACTTAGCTTCACACAGACACCCCACACAAACATCAATTTAATCTTTATATTATCCCAAATGCCATGGTTTATTTCACCTTGACAGGGTAAGGCTATGCTACTTTCCAGTCTGGGAGTAGACAGATGTAATGAATTGGAAACTTGAAGTGGAGTAATTAGGTCATTATTTCTTTTTCACAGAACAGAAAAGGCATATATCTGAGTGAAAGTTTTCCAAGAGATGCAAAATATTTAAGTGCAAAATCAAAATTACTAACATTAATTTCTCAAGAAGTAGACACTTTGCATCTGATGTATTGGTGCTCCTTTGGTCTCAGCATCTGTAACTCTTTCAGCATCCTTACTTCTTTCCTCTCCCAGATTAAGCCCCATTTTCCATTATTTCAATCCCTCCTGTGTGTCCACACCCTTCTCCTTTGCCTTTCTTTCTCCATCACACCTTCCTGGCAAATACCGATCCTAGGGAGGTTCCGTTTTCACCTCTTCCTTAGTGGGCCCCTTTTACACTGTTGCAGAACAGAAAGAAATGCTGATTGGTCTCACCTTGAATTTATGGCCTTGATTCTTAAGTGGGTCTCTTATACTGTCTAGCATTTCCCTGTTTAATGTTTCTCCCTTTACCTGTTTTATATGTTATTCTCTCCAAATTTCATCATCCCATTCACCTATTCTCACTTCCAGCTGATGGCCTTGAAGTTTCCTTCATAAGAATAAAGCAGCAGACAAATACACCTTCCTTTCTCTATCCCTCTGCACATGTCAGTACCATACCCTCTGTCTTCCTTCTTTCACAGCAGGTGACACTGTCCTCCTGTCTAAGGCCAGTCTTGCCACCCATGTTCTGGTTGCCATCACGCTTTTCCTACTCAAAGCTTTTGCTCATAATGATGCGTCTCAGTTCTTCCCTGCTGGCGGGGCAATGACAGCAGCTGGTAGCCTTAGATCTCATGGAGACACAGCTGAGTACGCTCACTGCCTTCTCTTCCCCAACTTACTTTTTCTTGAACCCATCTCACTCAGGTACCTGTCCATGCCTACAACTGAAACCCATTTGTGGAGGTCACCGGTGTTTTTAGCATTGTCAGAATTGGTGATCAATAATGAGTGTTCACCTCTCTTAATTTTCAAGATGTTTTTGATCTAATGAAACCATCCTGAAACTTATTCACTTGGCTTCAGAATCCCACTCCCTCTTGATTGTCCTCTGACCTCACTGTCTACTTGTTCTCAGTCTCTACTGTGCTCCCGCTCTCGTTCTCTGATCCATACTTGTTGCAGTCCCCTTATCTGTAGTCCCTCATTGGATGATCTCACCCAGATCTGTGTCTGGCTGCAAATACATTTCAGTTCTCAAGTTTCCCCTCATTCTCTCTCCAGCCAAAATTCTACACTTGAACTTCAGACCTGTGTTGTCATAGCTCCACCTGGCTCAGACTTGATTTGTCACAACTGATCACTGGACCGCTGCTTCCTCAGCCTGCTTCTTCCCCAGTGTTCCTTATTTCAGCAATTTGCACCAACCCTACCCCGATACTCATGGCAGAGTCTTGCCTTTATCCTTGCCTCCTCTCTTTTTCCTGTACCCCACAGTAACACATCCTTTATGTGCTACCTTCAAAATAAATCCCAAATCAGAGCAATTCTGACAAATTCTACTGCTACACCATTGCCCAGAGTATTGTTCTTTCTTGCCCAGACTTCTGCTATAATTTCTAAAGTAGTCTTACTGCTGTGTTCCCAAGTCTTCTCCAGTTTATTCCCCACACGTCAGCCTTTGAACATAATACATGTTCTGTAACTTTCTTGATCAAAATTATTTAATGACTTCTCATCACACTTATATTTCAGAGTCTTTGCTTTATGCTAAAATGCCCTGCAGACTCTGGCCTCTGAGACCAAAATGGCTTCATCCTCTGGCTCTCTGCCTTTGCTCACACACCTATAGCAGTTCAGAGGTTTTTCCTATTTCCTTCCAGTCCAGGCATTAACATAAAATATTTTAAATGTTCATTCGACACTGTAACTCTGCAAGGAAAATATTTTCCAAGCCTGGGCAAAATACCTTTGAAACCAAACTCAGTCGAAGGGAGAAATTAAGTGGGAGAGAGCTGTTTATTGCTTACAAGCAGTCGCCCACTTCTGCTCACCCATGTCTCTTCTGACCTGGCTGCAAAAAGGGACCCCACCCAACCTCTCTGGTCCAGATATGCCCTCACTCCCCCTTGTGATGGCTGCTTCTCTCCACCCCTTGGTAACACCTATTGATATGGAGATACACTAAGGTCAGGCAAGAGATTCTGGAAATATTACAGTTTTGCAAACAGAAACATATTTTAGCTGTGTCCTGTTGGCTGGTCCACCTCTATAGCCTAGTCATCCATCCTGTTTCTTGCTTTAATTATGACACCACTCTGAGATTGAACTTTAAATCTAGTCTTTATGAGTCTACCCATTATGATAAATTTACAGGGAACTTATCTTCAACAATGATGAGAGATAATGCAAGTATCTAAGAGATTCCATGAGTTTGCAACCAAGATACTTTACTGTCATTAGAACCAGATACTTTACTGTGGCAGAAGCAAATGTCTCTCTCTTATATTAACAAGAGCGAGCACTTAGCAAGTGCTTACTGTGTTCCAAGAACCTTTCTAAGTGTATTACTTGAATTCGCTCATTGAATTCCCACAGAAACCTTAACAGGAAGGCATGAATTTCATCACATTTTATAGATCATGAAACTGAGGTATGGTGAACTTAAAGTAGCATGCCTAAGTCTACATAGTGAGTAGATGGAAGGGCCAGAATCTTAGAAGTCAGAGGAGAAAAGTAGCTGGAACATGATTGTTGATAGATCATAGAGGACAAGAGAGACGCTAGAGAAAAGAAAGGAGATCCTGAAAATACCAGCCTGGGGGAGAACCTGAAAAGTATGACCATTTTCTCTCTGAAGTTTCATCTGTTGTAGTGTCCACAATTCTGGTAACATAGCTGAATTGCTTTTGTGTTGGCAGAATCAGCCAAATCCGGAAAAAACAAAAACAAACAAAAAACAGGTGTCCTGTCAGCTGTTGGGTCTCTTGGAACTTTAGGGTGTAAATGCAGTCAAAGCTCTTTAGAGACTCGAGGGAACCATGGATGAATGCAATACTATAAGCTAAGGCTAGAGCAGGCTTGTCAACCTGGGCAAAGGCTGGGGAGGTAATAAACTCTGAGTTGGTAGGTTTAACATGTGTGCAAAGGGAAAGAATGGATGGAGGTACATGAACATAGATCTAAAGAGAAAAGAGGTATATGCAGAATAAGAAGGGGCATCAGAGGTCTTACCAAGGAAATTTGCCAATACGTCAGAACCTTAGAAATGGCAGGACTGCAGGAGGTGGGCTTCAAGAAAGGGAAGCTAAAGCAAGAATGTAGGAAGATAACTAAGTGATCAAGAACAGAGAAAGTCTGACTTGACACTAAACTAGTTAAATACTTCAGTAATGCTCTTAATATTCCCTACTTCCCAGCTAGGTTTTCAGTGCATGAGGTAGAGGTTGAACATAAAACAGTGGTCTAGTGGCCGCATCTACCAGGTTTAAAAGGAAGAAGGGGCAAGGAGCCAGGTGGACCATTAGCTTAATATGTCATTAGAACCGGTCTTGGCTCGATGGCCTCTGTTACTTAAGTTAACAAATGCATTATGAAAAGGGTCACCTTTCAGCCAGGAATGACAGATTATTGGCTCCCCAGTCCCACCTCCCTGCTCTGTGTTCTCTCACTTGTTCTTAAAAATTGCGTGATGACAGCAAGGGTGGATATAAAATTCTTTCTTTTTTCTTTCTTTTCTTTTTCCTTTGTATTTTCTTCTGACTTAAACTGTGGTGCCAGATCTATTTAAAATAAAAGTATGCAAAATCATAATTGTTTTATCCACCAGACAAAATTGTAGGAATGCTCCATTTAGAGTAAGTCAATTTAGATAGTAACACATTCTATTACTACTTTGTATGCCAAATATTTGAGAAAAAAAATACATTAACCTAAAATGTGTGTCTTTGGCAATACATAGTGGTCATGTTTACTGTTTTAATGGAGTATGAAGAATAATGAAACTGAAGACCTTAGAATTATATACAGTAAATTTATATTGTTACTAGAGAAAGATAAAGGGAAAAGTAGCTTCAAATTAACAAGAGATTAAAATAATTAAAAGAAGCTAATAGAAGCTTAGCAGGTAGTGAATTTCATTGACGTCTACCTCACTGAGCTGAGCTTTTCAAGGTCACTGCCTTCTTTGTGTGGGTATGTGTGTGTATGTGTGCATGCATGCACATGTGGGGGTGTTCATAACACATAAACAACATAGTAAATAAAACGATAAACAGTACAAAAATGGTCATAATTTCGGGTAAGATTCCTCAAGGGAGGAACAACCTAAGACAGGCACAGTTGCAGGGGGGGCCATCAGGTGAGAAATTGGGGATCAACAGAGGTGAGGCTTAGAACCTCACCCCCCCTGTTTTGAGAGAAATCTTCTGCATCCGTGGATGTTTTGTTGCCCTTGCCTAGCTTGGATCAATACTTAGTCTATAGGCACAGACCTGATCATCTATATTTGCCCTCTGACAGCACTAGATTATGTTTTCTACCTTTATCTTACATCTACCTACCACTTCAGCATTTTATTGAAAATAATAATAATAATAACAATAAGGGAGAAATGTGGGATTCACATATAAATCAAGTATAAAAATCAAACGAATAATCATATTTGACCTGATTGTTTATAGTTCATGATGTGTGGTCAAAACCGAAAGTTTCTGTGATGACTGCCCTTGCACTGTTCACCATGTAAGAACTTATTCACTATGTAAGAACTTGTTCACCATGAAAGAACTTGTTCGTTATGCTTCAGAAGATTAGAGACTGTTGAGAATTAGGCTTGGGGTTGATTAATGATTGTGCATTAAGTCCCCTATACAGAATTTTATTGTTGTTAACAACCATTTGATCAATAAATATGAGAGATGCCCTCTCAGAAAAAAAATGGTCATAATTTTTTTTTGGTGGGGTTATTAGAGATTATCTAGTTCACTGCTTCATTCTGAGGACAATGTAACCCAGAGAGATTAAATGACATGCCAAAATTAAGACAGGTTAGAAGTACCAAAAGAAACCAATTGGTGAAAACTACAGAAATTTCAAGGAAGAAGCAAAGAGAAACTAAAGAGATTAGATGGTGGTTTATTAGGCTTCTTGGGAGAGGATGTACTATTGCTAATAATTCCTTTCCTTCAGCATAAAGTCTGTTGGTTCTGATTTCAAAATGATCCTTAAGGACACTTTGTGCCAGGAAAAGGGGAGAAAAGAGAAGTGAGTTAGGGACTGGGGTAGGGATGAGGAGGGTAATGCAGAAGGGAAGCCGAGGGCTTCAAGGCGAACGGAAGAGTAATAGATGTGGTATGTTTGCTATGATTCCTTCATGGACGCTTGGATTTCTGATATGGGGATGTTCATCAGTATGTCATTAAACAGATATGTCACAGTATCTCTAGCAAAATTGCTAGGTATAAAAGACCTATACATATTTGGAACAGAGCCATGTGCAGCAAAAACATGATGCTAACAATTCCTCTTTTAATGTGCCACTATTTTTATAATCTCTAATTAGATTACAATCTAACACACACACTTTAATCATTACCTCTGTCATTGGCTCAAGCTTTAATGTATTTATTTTCAGTAAGTAAAAATGCTCACTTTTCTCTAATTTTCCTGCTAGTTATTAAGAGCCAAATTTTTTTAAAAAGTGAGAAAGACAAAATGATTAAAAGTCAATAAAATAAAAATTAATGAAGTCATCTTATGGCATATTGAGAGCCTGATTCTTGAGTTGCATAAGAAGAGTCAGTTATCAGGTAGTTAATACGAGGCAGTTTTTTTGTGTGTGTGTCCAGAAAGCGGGAGAATGGTTTAAGATATTTATGTTCAAAACCTCACAGATACTGCTAAGGTAGCAGTGGTTTAAAGAAAAGTCAATAAATTCATAAATCAATTCCATGTGGCATGTAACAAATATTATTGGACATGGGGAATGTTGTTTCCTAACACAGTTTACTGGAGGAATAGTCTTTCTACAATTCATAGTTACAGGGAAAGTTTTGGTAATACATAACTGGACAATTAGCATGTGAGAAAAGGGGAATCTAACAGTATAAACTGCATAGAGAAACACAAGTAAAAGCCCATTGCTGAGGAGCAACATTTAGCTACAGGAATAGCTGAACATCAGAGCAGGAAGCGAACACAGTAGATCTACTTACACACAGGACAGCCCTGTCTCATCCTTCATACAAAGGGCAACCTGATGGAGTAGCTGTTCACTCAGAGATGGGGTTTGGAAGGCTTCAGTCTCCCCTTTTATGTAATTAAGCATAAGAGGATCAGAATGAAAAATTCTGGATGGAAAAATATGTATGTATATATAACGGCTGAAATATTTATGCTTTCAAGCTGTGGATTATCAATTCCCACTAAATTTATTCTTCTACAACCCATTTTCCAACAAAAAAACACCTAAGAACATACTTGAGCTATTTTCCATACCACATATGCTGTATAGGTATAGGTTAACTCAGAAAATTTTGTTATTTTGTTTATTAAAATATCAACTGAGCATTGACTATATGCATGCAATATCCTGGAAAATGGGGGCATAAAGATGAAATCATCTGATTTCTGTCCTTGAGGAGCTTACTTTCTGACAGCAGAGAAAACTTTTAGATAAATAATTGAAAAACAAAGTCAAGAGGGATAGATATCACGAGAGGGACAGACACATGGTATTGTAGCTAGTTCATTCAACCATCCAACAAATATTTATTGTTAATAAATAACTTTTACATGGCAGGCATCCAAAAAGGTGCTGGGGATATAGTGGAGAAAAACTTCTGTCTTCATGGACTATGTGGAATACTGAGAAAACACAGAGAATAAACAAATAAATAAGATGTGTTAGGTTGTGGTAAATGCTTCAGAATAAATTAAGCATTGAGGGAGTATCTGGGTGCTGGCAAGGATGGGAGTTGGTGGAGGTAAGATTTGCTATTTTAAGGATGGTGGTCAGAGAGGGAGACAGAGACAGACTGAGAGACTTAAAGGAGACAGATAAAGACAGAGACACTGGGGAAAGAGAAGGGAACTCGAGTCAGGCATTCACATTTGCTGGAAGTGGAGGTTGTCAGACTCACATTCAGGAGACACTGAGGGGCCAAGAAGTCCAGGTGGACCCTGTCACAAACTAGAGGGATCTTGCCCATGATTACATGCTTTCAAACACCAACAAAATACATGCATGCACACATGCACATGTACCTACTTATATACAAAAAGAAAATGTATAAATATGGGATACTTAGAAAATATTTAATGGGCTGATGAAATAGAATGTGACTGTTCCCTTCCCCCCACCCCCCACCCCCACATTCATGGGGACAAGTCTGTGACTATTTCTTGCACCAGAAAGCCTGGATAAGAATGTATTAGCCTAAAGAGTACTCATGTCTTGTCTGCTCTGCTCTGTTTCTTTGAGGTAAGTGCGGAAATAGTTCACGTGTAGCCATGTGTTAGAGTGCCGTATGGGAGAGGGGGGCTTTACTGTAGAGACACTGCTTTTAATTACATGAAACATATGATAATAATCCTTAGGGCATATAGAAGCAACTCCCGGGCATGAAACAATACTGTAATTTTAGTCCTTTGTCTCTGAACAAGAGCAAAAGCATGCAGAACACTCCTCTTCCATTTGCTTTGGGTTTCTTTTGGTGCTCTTTATCTGCGTCCTTTTTCTTTTTTTCTCTGCCATAAAATATTTCATGCTACAGTTTGCACTTCCATGGTGAGAACTGTGTGGTGATGGCCAGCTACAATGACTAGAGCAGTTCAGGAAACTGAGAACCCTTTATGGAGGAATTAAGTTGTGGACTGGCCCAAAGGTGGTCTGAGCAGAGGCAGAAACTGCCTTTAGGGGGCATACATTTACAGCAGGCACCAGCAAACTATTTCTGTAAAGGGCCAGAGAGTAAATTTTGTGGGCTTTTCTGGCTACATGGTCTTGTCCCTAACTGCTCAACTCTGCCACTGCAGCGTGAAAGCAGCCAAAGGTAATACATAAGCAGGTGTGGTTGCATTCCAATAAAACTTTATTTTTAAAACCCCTTGTTCCTGTCCTGCTTCTGGCTTATAATATGTCTTGGAATAAGCCCCTATCTAGTCCTCTGGTCTCTAGTTGACATCTTGCCATTCTATTCTCCACATGGCTGCCATCAGGATTTCTCTAAAACTCCCAGGAGACCACATCATTTACTACTTTAGTTCTTTAGTCACTTGGCCACACCTGCTGACTATGGTCTGGTTCATCTGCTGTCCTGATCAAATGAGGAGGCTCCAAGTCACACTTGCTATTGAAAATTGACTCTGCTAGAGCATCACCAGGGCCCTGACTATCTTTAGATATGGCCAGCATTTGAGTGTTATCCTCCCCCATCAACACTGAGGCCTCTTGGCATATGAGAATGAAATCTCCTTCATATCATCAGGAACTTCTTCTACAGGGGTGGATCTAGTGAGGCAAGATCTTAGGTGTTTTCCAGTTATTTTCACTCATAATTTCACTGAGATTTTCATGGTGCCTCTCATAAATCCTAGACCTTAAACAGTTTTACTTTGTTACCCCTTCCCACTATGTGCTGTTATAACTTGAGGCCGTGACATTTCCAAAACCACGTTCATATCTTGTTCATATCCATGCACAAAGCATGCCTTCAAAGAAATATGCTTTTAGAAACCTGTCCCCACTCCCCACCACAACTTGCATTGTTAAGATCTCAGAAAATCTTAAGCTTTTCATATAATGGCTTTGCCACACTCCTAATTGCTTACATGGATTAATACATTTAATACATGGCAATTCTCTGCAAGTAATTGCTATTATTATCTCTGTTTTGTGGACTCGAAAAAGATTCTGAGGTTCCTTGTTTATGGTACACACTGAGACATCAGAGCTCCATCTCTTGGCCATTCATGATATCGTTTACATAACTTTATCTCATATTCCAGTCAAAGTTTACCAACTTACTTTCGCTCTAGAGGTGACACACTGAAGCACACTAAAAATAATCTAGAGGCAGAGCCAAGATGGCAGTGTGAGTAGGACAGTGGGAATCTCCTCCCAAAAACATATATATTTTTGAAACTACAACAAATACAACTATCCCTAAAAGAGAGACCAGAAGACACAGGACAACAGTCAGACTACATCCACACCCATGAGAACCCAGCGCCTTGCGAAGAGGGTAAGATACAAGCCACAGCCTGGTGGGACCCGAGGCCCCTCACCCCAGCTCCCAGCAAGAGGAGAGGAGTCAGAGCGGGGAGGGAGAGGGATCCCAGGACTGCTAAACACCCAGCCCCAGCCGTCCACACCAGAGCGCAGACACACAGTGCATGCATGGGATGCTGGAAACTAGGGAAGCAGGACAGTAAGACCTGTGAGCAGGTCTCACAGCTGGTGCCCCTGGGACAAAGAAAAGAGAGTGCTTTTTGAAAGTTTTAAAGAGGCAGGGACCCCAAAGATGGTTGGAAGCATCCCGGGTCACAGTCCAGCAGCTGGAAATTCCAGGAACTCTGGGCGCACTACTCCCTGGGCAACAGCTCTGAGACCCCTTATGGAGGTAAACAGCCAAACAGCCCCCATCCATTACCCTTCTGGGGCCCCGCCATAGCAAAGCAGCTGCCTGAGGCTGGCCACGCACACAGCAAGGGCGCTTCCTCCATACCACCCTGGCCAGTCTACATGCAATTGCCTACATGCAAAAGCCACTAGGGGTCACAGTTGAACCAGTAAAGAAAGGCCAGGAGCAAGTGGAAAGAGTCTTGACTCTCCCAGCTGACAGAGGAGTCAATAGCATACCACTGCATCTATCAACATGAAAAGGCAAAAAAATTTGATCCAGACAAGACAAAGCCAGACATCCTCGACATCTTCTACATCTGCCCCTGAGAAGGAACCTGGGGAGATAGATTTAACCAATCTTCCTGAAAAAGAATTCAAAACAAAAGTCATAACCATGCCGATGGACTTGCAGAGAAATATGCAAGAACTAAGGAGGGAGAGTACAGAAATAAAACAATCTCTGGAAGGACTTGAAAGCAGAATGGATGAGATGCAAGAGACCATTAATGGACTAGGAAACAGAGAACAGGAATGCAGAGAAGCTGATGCAGAGAGAGATAAAAGGATCTTCAGGAATGAAAGAATTCTAAGAGAACTGTGTGACCAATCGAAATGGAACAATATCTGCATTATAGGGGTACCAGAAGAAGAAGAGAGAGAAAAAGGGATAGAAAGATCAAAGACAAGGGCAGAGTATTAAAGGCAGCCAGAGAGAAAAAAAAGGTCACCTACAAAGGAAAAACCATCAGGCTATCATCAGACTTCTCAACAGAAACCCAACAGGCCAGAAGAGAATGGTATGATATACTTAATGCAATGAAACAGAAGGGCCTCAAACCAAGAATATTGTATCCAGCATGATTATCATTTAAATATGAAGGAGGGATTAAACAATTCCCAGACAAGCAAAAGTTGAGGGAATTTGCCTCCCACAAACCACCTCTACAGGGCATCTTATAGGGACTGCTCTAGATGGGAGCACTCTTGAAAAGAGCACAGAACAAAATACCCAACATATGAAGAAGGGAGGAGGAGGAATAAGAAGGGAGAGAAATAAAGAATCATCAGACCGTGTTTATAATAGCTCAATAAGCAAGTTAAGTTAGACAGTAAGATAGTAAAGAAGCTAAACTTGAACCTTTGGTAACCAAACTTAAAGCCTGCAATGGCAATAAGTATCATACCTTTCAATAATCACCCTAAATGTAAATGGACTGAATGCACCAATCAAAAGACACAGAGTAATAGAATAGATAAAAAAGCAAGACCCATCCATATGCTGCTTACAAGAGACTCACCTCAAACCCAAAGACATGCACAGACTTAAAGTCAAGGGATGGAAAAAGATATTTCATGCAAACAACAGAGAGAAAAAGCAGGTGTTGCAATACTAGTATCAGTCAAAATAGACTTCAAAAATAAAGAAAGTAATAAAAGATAAAGAAGGACATTACCTAATGATAAAGAGCTCAGTCCAAAAAGAGGATATAACCATTACAAATACATATGCACCCCATACAGGAGCACCAACATATGTGAAACAAATACTAACAGAATTAAAGGAGGAAATAGAATGGAATGCATTCATTTTGGCAGACTTTAACACACCACTCATTCCAAAGGACAGATCCACCAGACAGAAAATAAGTAAGGACACAGAGGCACTGAACAACACACTAGAACAGATGGACTTAATAGACATCTACAGAACTCTACATCCAAAAGCAACAGGATACACATTCTTCTCAAGTGCACATGGAACATTCTCCAGAATAGACCACATACTAGGCCACAAAAAGAGCCTTAGTAAATTCCAAAAGATTGAAATCCTTTTGAGAACACAAAGGCATAAAACTAGAAATAAATTGTACAAAGAAAGCAAAAAGGCTCACAAACACATAGAGGCTTAACAACATGCTCCTAAATAATCAATGGATCAATGACCAAATTAAAGTAGAGATCTAACAATATATGGAAACAAACAGCAACAATAACACAAAGCCCCAACTACTGTGGGATACAGCAAAAGCAGTCATAAGAGGAAAGTATATAGCAATCCAGGCATATTTAAAGAAGGAAGAACAATCCCAAATGAATGGTCTAATGTCACAATTATTGAAATTGGAAAAAGAAGAACAAATGAGGCCTAAGGTCAGCAGAAGGAGGGACATAATAAAGATCAGAGAAGAAATAAATAAAATTGAGAAGAATAAAACAATAGCAAAAATCAATGAAACCAAGAGCTGGTTCTTTGAGAAAATAAACAAAACAGATAAGCCTCTAGCCAGACTTATTAAGAGGAAAAGAGAGTTAATACACATAACAGAATCAGAAATGAGAAAGGAAAAATCACGACAGACCCCACAGAAATACAAAGAATTATTAGAGACTACTATGAAAACCTATATGCCAACAAGCTTGGAACGTAGGAGAAATGGACAACTTCCTAGAAAAATACAACCTTCCAAGACTGACCCAGAAAGAAACAGAAAATCTAAACAGACCAATTACCAGCAATGAAACTGAAGCGATAATCAAAAAACTACCCAAGAACAAAACCCTGGGCAGATGGATTTACCTTGGAATTTTATCAGACATACAGAGAAGACATAATACCCATTCTCCTTAAAGTTTCCCCAAAAAAAGAAGAGGAGGGAATACTCCCAAACTCATTCTATGAAGCCAACATCACGCTAATACCAAAACCAGGCAAAGACACCACCAAAAAAGAAAACTACAGACCAATATTCCTGATGAACGTAGATGCAAAAATACTCAACAAAATATTAGCAAACCAAGTTCAAAAATACATCAAAAGGATCATACACCATGAACAAGTGGGATTCATCCGAGGGATGCAAGGATGGTACAAGATTCGAAAATCCATCAACATCATCCACCACATCAACAAAAAGAAAGACAAAAATCACATGATTATCTCCACAGATGCTGAAAAAGCATTCAACAAAATTCAACATCCATTCATGATAAAAACTCTCAACAAAATGGGTATAGAGAGCAAGTACCTCAACATAATAAAGGCCATATATCATAAATCCACAGCCAACATCATACTGAACAGCGAGAAGCTGAAAGCTTTTCCTCTGTAATTGGAAACAAGACAGGGATGCCCACTCTCCCCACTGTTATTCAACATAGTACTGGAGGTCCTAGCCACGGCCATCAGACAAAACAAAGAAATACAAGGAATCCAGACTGGTAAAGAAGAAGTTAAACTGTCACTATTTGCAGATGACATGATGTTGTACAAAAAAACCCTAAAGACTTCACTGCAAAACTACTAGAACTAATATCAGAATACAGCAAAGTTGCAGGATACAAAATTAACACACACAAATCTGTAGCTTTCCTATACACTAACAATAAACTAATAGAAAGAGAAATCAGGAAGACAATTCCATTCACAATAGCATCAAAAAGAATAAAATACCTAGGAATAAACCTAACCAGGGAAGTGAAAGACCTATACCCTGAAAACTATAAGACCCTCCTAAGAGAAATTAAAGAGGTCACTAACAAATGGAAACTCATACCATGCTCGTGGCTAGGAAGAATTAATATCATCAACATGGCCATCCCGCCTAAAGCAATATACAGATTCGATGCAATCTCTATCAAATTACCAGAAGCATTCTTCAATGAACTGGAACAAATAGTTCAAAAATTCATATGGAAACACCAAAGATCCTGAATAGCTAAAGCAATCCTGAGAAGGAAGAATAAAGTGGGGGGTATCTCACTCCCCAACTTCAAGCTCTACTACAAAGCCACAGTAATCAAGACAATTTGGTACTCGCACAAGAACAGAGCCACAGTCCAATGGAACAGCATAGAGACTCCAAACATTAACCCAAACATATATGGTCAACTAATATTTGATAAAGGGGCCATGGACATACAATGGGGAAATGACAGTCTCTTCAACAGATGGTGCTGGCAAACCTGGACAGCTACATGTAAGAGAATGAAATTGATCACACTCTAACCCCATACACAAAAGTAAATTTGAAATGAATCAAAGACTTGAATGTAAGTCATGAAACCATAAAACTCTTAGAAAAAAGCATAGGCAAAAATCTCGTAGACATAAACATGAGTGACCTCTTCTTGAACATATCTCCCCGGGCACGGGAAACAAAAGCAAAAATGAACAAATGGGACTATATCAAGCTGAAAAGCTTCTGTACAGCAAAGGACACCATCAATAGAACAAAAAGGTATCTATAGTATGGGAGAATATGTTCATAAATGACATATCCGATAAAGGGTTTCCATCCAAAATATGTAAAGAGCTCACACACCTCAACAAACAAAAAGCAAATAATCCAATTCAAAAATGGGCAGAGGAGCTGAATAGACAGTTCTCTAAAGAAGAAATTCAGATGGCCAACAGATACATGAAAAGATGCTTCACATAGCTTGTCATCAGAGAAATGGAAATTAAAACCACAAAGAGCTATCATCTCACACCAGTAAGGATGACTGCCATCCAAAAGACAAACAACAACAAATGTTGGCAAGGTTGTGGAGAAAGGGGAACCCTCTACACTGCTAGTGGGAATGTAAATTAGTTCAACCTTTGTGGAAAGCACTATGGAGGTTCCTCAAAATGTTCAAACTAGAAATATCATTTGACCCAGGAATTCCACTTCTAGGAATTTACCCTAAGAATGCAGCACTCCAATTTGAAAAAGACAGATGCACCCCTATGTTTATCACTGCACTATTTACAATAGCCAAGATACGGAAGCAACCTAAGTCTCCATCAGTAGATGAATGGATAAAGAGGATGTGGTACATATACACAATGGAATATTACTCAGCTATAAGAAAAAAACAGATCCTACCATTTGCAACAACATGGATGGAGCTAGAGGGTATTATGCTCAGTGAAATAAGCCAGGCAGAGAAAGACAAGTACCAAATGATTTCACTCATATGTGGAGTATAAGAACAAAAGAAAACTGAAGTAACAAAACAGCAGCCGAAGCACAGAACCCAAGAATGGACTAACAGTTGCCAAAGGGAAAGGGACTGGGGAGGACAGGTGGGAAGGGAGTGAGAAGGGCGGGAAAAAAGAAAGGGCACATTACAATTAACATGTATAGTGTGGGGGGCACGGGGAGGGCTGTGCAACACAGAGAAGACAAGTAGTGATTTTACAGCATCTTACTACGCAGATGGACAGTGACTGTGAACGGGTATGTGGGGGTGACTTGGTGAAGGGGGGTGCCTAGTAAACATAATGTCCTTCATGTAATTGTAGATTAATGATACCAAAATAAAATAAAAAATAAAAAATAATAATCTATACACTATACAAATCTCCACACACGGATGTCAAGTGGATATATGTTATGCATACATACCATAATTGATAGTTTGATCTTTAATGTACTTGAAATAGTAACAGGGATTTGAAAGAATTTTACAAACCTAAATATCAGTGTAAATATTAGTAAAAATTTATTGTCTTTCAGATATTATTGTTTTATGGAACTATAAACTATAAATATATCACATATATCGTATATATTACATAATAGAAAAGTAAAAATTATTGAACTATAAGAAAAAGACATGATGTGTATAATCATTTGTTCTACATAATTTCCTCATTGTTCTGGAGTTATAGGAAAAAACTTGGCTTTTGTATGCATAGTCTTATTGATTTTCTGTACACATCTGCAGAGGTAAATGGACAGTAATTATTGCCTTTTCTGATGCTGCTCTTTGCATTTCTCAGAATATTGCCGTATTCTGCAAAGAGTCAGGTATCACCCTTTCAGTACCTTCTAAAAGGTGGATAAACTCAAAAAGGAATTCTTGATGACATCATTTTGCCTGAATAATGATAATGGCTTACACTTACACAATGTCTTTATTCCTCCCTGAGCACATACATTTCCATTGTTTTATTCAGTCCTCACAGTGAGTCTGTGAGGAGCGTAGGAACATTTTTGTCTATATTTACCTGGGAGGAAGCTGACCCTTAAGAAGGCTGAGTAACTGGCATGTGCACACTGATAGGTCGCTGGTGTGAAGCTTGTTTCCAAGTGTTCTGACTGACCAGGGTCAACCAGGGTCTGGTCTATCTTTGCTTCTTAAAAAATACAGCCTGTTCATGCCCTTCAGAGCCTTGTAAGTAAATGTCCCAAAGGGGCCCCCACATTTGCAGATGTGTTGCTGAATCTGCTTGCCTCACTCCATCCTTCATTTCACACTTGGTTCACCCTCTCAATGGCCCAAACTCACCGCTTGCTGTTCTCCTGATTCTAAGCTTGCAGGCTCTCAGTTCGGAAGCCTATTTGACTGGGACCTGCTAAGCTCTCCGTGTTTCTCAATCTTAGTTCTTCCCATCTGCAACATTAATTCTGGACATAAATTTATTGGTGAGAACCCCTTCATTTACTGGTTGTTGGGAATCACTCCGTTTGAGCTTGTCTTTGTTCTCCTCCCAGAGCTAGCCCATATGGCATCTTCTGACCCTGCAAAGAGGTGGGGATAACCAGCCTGCCCCCCTTGAATGAGTATGAAAACATTGGTCAAGAATAACCAGGTGGTTTTAGCTTACCAGTTCATCTTATTTTGTATAGCATGGCTTTTAAGTGTCAAATATCCTAATCACTTTTTCTAGCCATGTGTTAATCCAAGCAGTAAAACTAACTAATGGCTGACATGAGAAGTCTCATAAGACATCTAGGAAATACTGTTTACCAGAGGGGATACAGAGACAAAAATGTTATGGTATCAAAGACAAGGAGGATTATAAAATCCCAAACTGAGGGCCTAATAGCAGAACCAGAAGTCAGAGAAAGTGAGAGTTAGGAAGACAGTTGAGAACACCAAGTGCGTAATGGGAAGTCAAAGGTGTAGGGAGAGATCTTTTGGGAAATTGCCAGAAATGGACCTTGCTGAAGGCAGCTGGTTTCATGTTGAAAAGGACCATTAAAAACTCATTAATAGGATCACATCTCCTCCTTGTTATATACAATGTTGCACATTGTACCTCCTAGAAACTGCATTCCTGGGGTTATTCCAAGATTATTAATTAATAATAAAGGAGAAATTATATGAACTGAAATATATTAAATACATATAACATCTTAAAATGTAAGCCTATCACCCGGCAAATTAAAATTAGAACCCTAGTTTTGACATTCCCCAATAATAAAGTCAATATATGTTAATATAAAGTACTCTAGAAATAAAACACACTATTTCTTAATATCTTAAGTCAAACCTTTTTTCTATTAGAAAATTTTGTTTAGGTCACAGAAAATGTATTGTGAATCATGTACCATATTCTCAATGTTTCCATCATTTTAAAATGTGTTCCTGGTAATGCATGTAAATGGTTTAAACATGAATAACAAATGACACAATGATGATATACGGCTGTGCCTACATTGTATACATCTTTTATGACAAGTTTTACTTGCTCTAACTCTCTACAGCAGTAAACATCAAGGAATAACGCTTTCCTATTTTAACTGAACACAAACTAAAAGCAGAGAGACTATTTTTAAAAACTGTCACCTATAATATGGTACCAATACATTACAATGGAAATTATACGTATTCCATGTTCAGACATTCATTACAGAGGGTTTATAGCAATGAGAAAGAAATAAATACCAGATATGTTATTATCTATTTATGTCATTTTTATTATATGTGTTGGTTATAAGAATTCATGCTTGCCTGATAGCTATTACTTTGTCCTGTCAGATTCCTGAAAAGCTAAGGCATCTGCAGAAGTGACCATTATATTATGAATGGAACACCAACAATTTCTTACCCTTGGCCTAGACCATGAATATATTTACCAGAGTTAGAACTACAACTGAATCTACCTCAGAATTCTCTTAATTGGAACAAAAAGTCAAACAACTAAACCTAACAATCATTGATACAGATTATAACTATTTTCTCAGGAACTAAGAGGAAGGTTTCAGAAGACCATGAATAACCTAGCTTCCCCATCCCAGATGGACTGATGACAGTCCTGGATAAAGAGTTACTGAAAATAAAATGTTTGCTAAGGGTCCTAAAGGCCACTAGAGAGCACATAATGGCAGTAGTGAGTAGAGGTGGAGATGCCAAACACCGGGGCAGGTTGAAAGGTCTGTCCTTTGGAAAGCTGTTTTTAGTAATGAATTTTTGAGAAAATACCCTCACGTTATCCTTAGACTGTTGAATGGCGTTTTATTATTGTTGGAAGTACTGCCTATTTTAAATTTTTTCTAATAATGACTAGTTATTAAGCCGCATGCCTTACACATAAACCTAACTGGGTTAAGGCAGTAACAGTTGGGTTTTCATTCCTGGCCAAAGCATGCTTATAAAAAACAAAATGCCCAAGGAACATGAGCCACAGTTACTGAAATACCCAGTCTCTAACTGGTGCTGCAACCCTGTTGTAGAAGTCACAGGGAATTGACCCTGATGTTTTATATGTAATACACTATAGGAAAGGTCATGGGAACAAGCCAAAGCCATTTCAGCCTATATCCTAGGAGCCTGGATAAAGAGACCATTTATCTTAATTGAGTTTGTAGCTCATTTCAAAAATAAGACATTTAAAATTCAGATTACTTATGTCAAACTGGGGACTATTCAGATGATTTCTTACATTCAGGAAAGGATACAGGTTGTTGTTATCTCCCCAGGGAAAGTGCCATTGAATTTATAAAGACCGAATAACGCTGATGACATGTGTATTTATCAAAGAATAGACACTATTTTACAGCACACAGGAAGGGGCGGTGTTTACACCGCTTACCCAGTTTGGACACAAAGGTCTTTATTATGCATTTTAGAGGTTTCCAGCCCTACATTGTCTCTTGTCCTCATTCCACTTCCCTAGAGCCAAATAAACAGAAAGGTATGCATTATCTTTCTGATCAAGCTTTTCAGTTCTCAACAGCTTCCATTGCTACCATGATGGACAGTCCATTCTAATATCAATTATTTTGCTTGTGATCTATTGTTTATTCTCAAGGCAGAATTCAGTTCTGGGTCTTTGTTCTAAGTGTTTAACATTCTTTTCTCAGCTGAAACCTTGGTTTCCCACTGGTTAAGGGCTTCCTCCCATGGCTGCACTGTTTCAGATAAACAACCAGCCTGCCTTCCCCACATTACTTAATGAAATACCTAGCCCTGGGTACCTTCTTTGACCCTAAGAATGGGAATTGACAGTGGGGTCTGTAAAGTCCATATGTCTTTCTTAATTTGTATTGGGTGTACTAATTTAATCATGCTTTTCAAAGGCAACACAACACCCAGGATTATGACGGAGTGCCTACACTGTGCCAATATATAGAAAGCTTTATCTTAATTGATAGAATCACATCCATGAGTGAGCAGTAGTATCCTCTCCATATTTTTAACTGAGGAAAATGACTTCTTAGGTGGAAAAGTTTACACACCTCAACTGAGATTGCCTATTAATAAAATGGTAGAACCAGAAAAAAATTGCCTTCTACGACACTGTAATATGTAACTTCAAAATTATTATCTGAAAACTCACTGAATTATACAACTAAATAAACTATGAATACTTTATTGATCACAGACACACACACCTGGATACATAGGGAGAGACTGGCATACACATACCATTCTAAGAGATATCTAGGGGTAACTGATAAATAGTGAGAATCTGGATCTGATCCAAATACTCTTGCTCTGTGTCTCATTTTCTATCTTGATTTGCCACATGATTTCATGGTGGCTGGGTCACTTTATGAAAATAAACTCTAGAGCACAGTGGTTAGGAATAAAGCTCCAGGGTCTTACGGACTTGCAGCCCATGAACTGCATGACTTTGCACAAGTGACTTGGTATCTTTGAGTGCCATCTTTTTTGGGGGAGGGGGGAATAAAAATATAACTTCTATTTCATATCTCATTTTGAGGGTTTAGTGGAATTTTATTCACAAGCTGTTAGAGTTTCTGGGCTGCATCTGCAGTATACATTCAATAAATGTGTGTTACTATTTGTTGTTGCTATTATTTATTTGTAATAGTACAGGAGATGTCATTCTCTTGATTAGCTGCTTGAAGATGAGTTCTCCTAGCAAATGATTAACCCATTTAACTTCTTGCTTTAGCTATTTTTGTTTCTGTTGGCTGTTTTACAAATGTACAAGCCTACTGAAGGCATGGCTTTTCTCCAGGGCACTTATCCTCTGAAAAATACCTCCTAGAAAGTATTTGCAGCTGAAAAACTCCTGTGGCTGAGCAAGAAAACTTTTGTGATTGTAGAAAGCTTATAAGTTATTTTGGCATAGGTCAGATGAAGAATAGCTTTTGGGCTAAGTGCTATTCAAATATTTCATAATAGCATGCTCCTATGCAGAAACTTCTCAGGTAACCATTACTTCCTGCATGTTGTGCTCTATATATATGGGCTCTGGTAACTGAGAGTTGAAATTTTCTGTTTTGTCCACTCCAGAATTTGGCTGCCTCATACATATTCACAGGTGATTGACAAATTCACAATGATATCATTAAAAGAGATGACTTAAAGCCTTTCATCAATTTTTTTCTGTATTCTTTTTAATTGAAATATAGTTGAATAAAAGGAAATAGGAAAATATGCTTCTAACAATGGTAGAATAAGAGGTTTAGGACCAAATCTTATGCTGAGAACAACCAGAAGACCTGGATTCAGTGTGAACAAGTTTTTGTTTGGGGCAATCGCAGAGCTACCAAGATAGCAAGGATGTGCTTGCGTAATATCTGGAAGAGAAGAGATGATCAGAGAGATAAACCAAACATTTTGTACCTCTCTTTTCCTTAAGCTGACACCAGATGGTTAAGTACCTGAAGAACTAAACAGAGTTTCTTTATGTGCATTTAGATGCACATAAATAGGAGAATAAGAATTGAAGTTCAGGTCCTACTAAATAGTAGGGGGAGACTGTTAAGGGTAACCTAGATATAGATCATCTCCCATAAAGACTGAACATAAGTTTTGAATCTTACCCTGGATTGAGATGATTTTCCCTAGCTTAGCTGTATGTCAGAGAGAAAAGTAAAATCTCCCTATGGAACATAATATTGTAGAGAGTCTCACCTTACCTCTATAAATTTCACAATTAATGTTTAGTTAACAATTAGTCAAAAGTAATCAGGCATACAGTTGTCTTTTTTAAAAATTTTCAGACTGAATTTAAACTGGAAAGTTTTAAAGAAGACAATACAAACTGATTTATAGGAAGCCAGAGGGTGGAGTTATTGGTCTCATTTTTAAGATGTTGCATGATTAATATACTCAAGTAATCAAAAAATAAGAGTGACAATTAGAATTTCATCATATAACTGGAAACTATTAAAACATCAAATAGTCATATTGTACATCTTAAACTTCCACAAGGTTATATGTCAATTATATCTCAATAAAGCTTGGAAAAATTCAAGAACTAAATAATATAGTAACTAAAATAAAAAACAAATGGGTAGGATTGATATAGTATTAGAAATTTATAATATGATAATTAGTGGACTAAAAGATGGGTTAGATATAGAAATGTCAGTAACATGACTAGAAGAAAAAACAACAGGAAAAAATATATAGGAACACAAAAGAAAAAAATGATATTTGGAATATAGTGAAAGTATCTGGTATCTAATGAAAAAGTGAGAGTGGAAACGAAGCACCGTTGAAGAGATAATTACCAACAAATTCCAGAACAGCAAGATTGTAACGCAGCAAAAGTAATCCTAGTTATAGTAATCCTAATTATAATAAAACTTGAAGTAAAAGAGAATATCTCAAAAGCAGAGAAAAAAGACATTATCTTCAAAAAGGCAACAATAAGGCTGGCAGCTGACTTCTCAACAGAAACAATGGAATCCAGAGGAAAAACAAAAGTATATTTTGAAAGGATGGCAAGATAATAGCTGTAAAAGAAAAAATCTGTTTCAAGAAAAATTATCCTTCCAAAATGCAGGTTAGAATAGAGATATTTTTAGACCAAATGAAAGAAAGAAGAGAGGTTTTGGGAAATGGCAGACCTGCACTAAATATGCAACATATCTTCAAAAAGGCAACAATAAAGCTGGCAGATGACTTCTCAACAGAAACAATGGATTCACAGTATTTGTATTTCTGCATTGAATCAATAGCATGGTGAAAAATTGAGGGCTAGTGGTATGTACTTCAGTAAGTAAAATGTCACCTTGCTGTACGAAAAAAAATGTTCAGTCTCCGTCAACTCTTTCTGATGAAACAATTAATTTAGTTCTGTAAGGAAAATTAAGAGAGCTGCATACTAACTTTTGAATGCCCCCAAAGATTCTTTATCCAAAATTAATTGCTACAGCCAATTGCAGTGCCTGAAAAACCACTGTTAGAGTCATTTCTTGGAATTCTTTTAGGACCTTTTATAAAATGTAAATACTCTTGAAAGAGTTAACAGTAATTTATTCATACTAAAATGTTAATGGCTCATGTGATTTCATATTCTTCTAAGAATGACCATATTGGCCACTGTCAGGACAAAGGAGAACAGTGTGTGTATGTGGCAGGGGGGTGGGGGATAGAGGGAGGCTTGAGAAAGTGTGGCAAGGGGGAAAAGACTGTGATTTCTGACATCAGGGAGACCTGAGTTTAAATCCTGGCTCTAAAACATTTTCATTATGTGGTATTGGACAAATTACAGGATCATTCTGAGTGGCAAGACTGTATCAGGGAAAGAGTTGTAGAGGAATGCAGGGAACAGGGCAGAGCCACCCAGTTCTCGTAGAAACTATGTGAGGCTAACATTCCTGGACCCTGCCCTAAGTTAGATAACTAGAAGTAAACAACCCCCCTGGGATCAAAACTCGTGATAAGTCACATAGGAATGCTTGTGCAAAGGTCAGGCACCTGATGTGTCCCGGTTCCAATTTTATTGGCCAAAGTATAGAATGTGTTTCAAATTCATTGGTTGGGGTAATGTGCGGGCTCTGGTGCAATGACTGTAGAAATCCCATATAAACCATACCTAAAGTTGCTTGGGGGTCGGCAGCTCAGACTCAGCCTGCGTGTCAGGGAAGGTGCTGTCGACCCCAGCTTGCTGGCTGAATAAAGACTGTGCTTGGATTTTCATCTCCGTGTCCGTGTGGCTTGTTCTCTGGGAAACCCCGGAGTCCTGGACCCTAACAGAGTGACAAGACACTTTCTTTGTGAGACTTTTGTGAGGAGCAAGTTAACAAATGAAATGCACACAGCACTGTATCTAGTAGAGTACCTGGTACCAAATAGTTGACCAGTATAGGTAATTTCCTATCTTGAAGAGAGAGAATAGTGTAAAAAATGAAATGGCATGTTTCTGGAGAAAAATGTAACCATTTAAAAATGTGACTTTGCTGTGCAGTGGTAAATTCTTCCAGAAGGTGGAGAAAGTTTCATGTCAATAGAATTCTAAGGAGAGATTGCCCCAGGAGATGTTACAAATATCAAAGAAGGCAAAACAACCAAAAAGAGTGGAGAAAGGTTAAACAATCTGTTGGTAAATTAATGTTAGATTGCTCGCAAAAGGATGAGCTAACAGTCTGGGGAAACGTGTTGACATGTTGACATGGTGGGTGTGAAAAGCTGGGAAAGCAGTAATGTTGGAAACAACTTGAGAGATTGGTTGTCATCCAATTAATTAGATGCAACAAATGCCTGTGTGATTTCACACCACATGAAGGATTTTTCCCACATGACAATGATGTGAATGTACCTGGAATGTCATACTTAACAGGGCCTCTTCAGTCCCTCAACATTGAAGTAGGTCAGAGTGATCAAGACCAATGAATAAGGCTGTTTTACTAGGCTGTTCTCTGATGAAAAATGGGAAAGTAACAGAGTATGTAGTAGTACTTGATGGGGATGGGCAGGTGCTGATCAATACAAACATGCTATAACATGACACGTTATTACATAGAAAATTGCCGGCTTAGTCAGTCCTGACCCCCTGAAGTCAGTACGGGGGATAGGACTGTTGGATTATAACATGGCAATCAGTCCTGTCCCATTTTGCCAGTATCTGTTGAATTTCCTGATCTGAGACATTTGGGTGGGATCCTTTTGATCCCTTCCTCCTTCCTTACTTCCTGAACTAAGTCTGTTTTGTCTCAAACTATCACCCCAAGGTACTCATACTCCAAGCACATGCAACTATGGACTGTAGTGTAAATGGGTTCTGGAATTTCCTATGTCTCTGCCTTTATTAATCCTATTTCCTTAGCTTGAGATGCTCTCCTTCAGTGACCCAAGCTGGAGGTTTTCCAGTCTATCCCTCCAGACCCACTGACCTGTTGCTCCATGACCTGGGGGGTCTAGCTGCTTGGGCTGCCTCACTGGGACTCTGGCTTCTCCTTGGCTTTGGTCAGTGGGAGGTTTCTGTAGGAGTGCTGAGAGTGGGAGGGGACAGAGAGTTTGTTTTGTTTTGGCAGCAGGTATGGTCCTCTGTCCAGAGCCGGCCCTCCCCCATTGTACTAGTTTCCTTTGTCTGAGTTACAGTTATGGCTCTCCACGCATGACCCTATCGGCCTAAGAAAGGTAACGACATCATGTTCTTGCTGGTCCTGCCCGAATGCACCACCCATCATTTGCCCCCTTAGCCCTGCCTGCACACTTATACTAGTCTTTTCCCTAGATTCTCTTCACTCTTTCATTTCTGAGAGTGCCTTCAGTCCGTCTCACGCATGAGAGCTTTCTCTGTTCCTCTGTCTGGAGTCCCTACATCCACCTCTTGTGCTCCTGGTGTGACTAACAGTCACTGCCACAGCTGTGGAGTGTCCGTCCAAGAGCTCTGGCATGCAGGGAATATAGTGATTTTTCTATAACTCGGTCTTTAATTTGTTTTTTCTATTCCAACTTGGTGACAGGAACTTGATCATCAGTTTGCCATCACTGCAGTCTCACAGCAGTGACCCATGTAGAGAGAGCCTATGCGGTGTCAGAGCGACTTATACTTCAGCCATCAGTCTACTCAGGTGCCTGTCTGTCATAGAAATGATGATGCCAGGCCCAGACCCATCTTCTGAGAAGGGCATGTCGCCTCAGTTGTTCAGATTCCTGTCAGGAGACAGCCTTCCGAGGATCCACTTAACCGATGCCCTTCCTGGGGCTGTGCATATTCAGTGACAGTTCACTGTGGCGATACAAAAGCTCAGCCGTTTGGTCCCATGTGCGACAACTTTGAAAGGCCTTTCTGGTTCCAGCATCTGTGGGGCTGGCTGAGCCTTCATTGGTCCTGCATCGCAGTTCCACTTCTCCCTCTGTCCTGATCAGTTTTTTCATCTTTCCACCGGTGTGGATACCAAGGGTACTTCCTAAGAAATTTCCTGCATACCAAACTGCATTTCAGAGCCTGCTTCCTGGAGACCACAACCGGCAAAAGTATCTTTGGTCCTACTGGCTTCTAAATAACCAGTTGCAGGGGATGTGTCCCTTCTCCCTATCTCCCGGCTCTCCCTTATATGGCTGCATAACAGTGTTATATAAGCTCAGTGGCTTAAAAAAACACACATATATCATGTCACATTTTCCATGGACCCAGAATCTTGCACAGCCTTAGTTGGGCCCTCTGATTAGAAGTCTCCCAAGGCTACAACCAAGGGGTCAGCCAGGGCTGCAACTCATTTGAGACTCAGCTGGAGAAGGAACCGCTTCCAGGGTCACATGGTTGTTGATAGCGTTTATTTCCTGTGGCTGTTGGAAAGTTTAGCTGACTGTCATCCGGAGGCTGCCCTCAGGTCCTTACCATGCAGGCCTTCTCGACATGGCCCCTCTTCCCTCAAAGCCAACAAGGAAAACAGTCTCCTAGCAAGACGTGTTTCATTCCTATATTATCATGGAAGTGACATTCCATCACCTTTATATATTTAATTGGTCAGAAGCAAGTCACCATTCCTCCCGTCACTCACAGGGAGAAGATCTGAAGGTGTGAACAGCAGGAGGTGGGGGTCACAGGAGCTTCCCTAAAAGCTCGTCACCACACTCTGGAATCCGTGAGGTTCTCTGTGGTCTCATCTGTCTAGATGCATCAGGTGCCTGTTCTCTTCCTGAGATCTTACTGTCTTTCTGAAAAACTCCCTGGAGAGTAGGGATGAGAGCATTTTTCTCTGGAGCTAAGCACACACTATATACATATGGGTCTCACTGGTGTTCCTTCCGTACCAGAGAAGAATGCAGGCCCATAAAGGGGAGTGGGGAGAACTTGGACTCTAGCAAGGCTGCTGATGTGGCCATTTGGGGGAAGAAGGGGTTGTGAGCCGTTGCCTAGTTCCAGAACACATGAAATGATTTTCCCTCATATTTTAGGGGAAAATGGATAGAGAGAGAAGAAGGAAGACAAAGGAAGGAAGCGTTGGTGACTTTAAGATGTGCATTCTCCACCCCAGAGACACTTAGTGTACTGAGCAGCCCCATTTCACAACAGCTGGCATTTAAACAAATACCCAGATTTGCAACTGAATCTTGAACTTCCTGCATTAGAATCTGAATCACTCAGCTTGTCATTATTCTCATACCTGCAGGGTAGAACAGCAAATTCTCTTGAGTTGTTTAAGAGAAAGAAATCTTGGATACTCTTATTAGGCTAAGAAATAGCAGTTTTTCACACCATCTCATAAACCTAAGGAAACATCCCCCCCCCACCCCCTCTGCCTAATAAGCCTTAAAAACAGTCCATCTTCTGAAATACAATGCTGAACATTCAGGAGATAGTTTTGCTCAGTGGAATCTGTCCTGTTCCTCTGATCTTCATTGTCAGAGCTGACCCTAAGTATGGATGACTTAGGCCTTCATCGGTCTAGGATGGTGATGGTGGGGCTGCCCCAGAGTCTTTGAGCCCCCAAACAGGATCTGCCATTGCCCTGCCTGAGCTTTCCTTTCATGTCATTGAACTCTCTTTATATAGTTTAAAGTTCTGACCTAGTGTTAACAGTGTGTCAGCAGCAAACTCAAACCTGTACATATATAAAAGGAGTTCTGGGCATATTATCAACAAAATTAATTTAACCTAGCCCAGTGAGAGTATTGAAGATGTTCTGTGATATTCTTGTGTTGCATGACAATGAAGCATAAAAAATGTAAGCATGATGTATTAAGTGATTGAGTGAGAATAGGGAATTAAACATTTTGAGAATCTTTTATGTTATGAGAACTGTATTATGTACTTCATTTAATCCATTATATTTTCATAATCATCTTGCAGAGCATGTATTAAAATCTCCATTTTATAGATGAGAAATCAGGTGCTTGGAGAGATTAATAAATTGTCAGTGTCACAAAACTGGTAGGGATTGACCCAGGATTTAAACTGAGGTCTGAGCATAGCTTAGTGAGATAATAGAAAATATGTATGGGTCTCTGCCCTGTGTTCCTGGCACAGAGCTCCAAAAATCCTAGTAATTTCATGAATGATAAGGGCATTAGGAGCATCTCTTGTTCTAATATTGACCCCATTCCTGACACAGGGCTTCTAAAACCCTTGTAAGATCCTCAGTAGTAAGAGACCAGGAGCATCTTTTATTTTAATAAGCCAGCTTGGGGTGGGCTTCTGAGTGGGGGCTGGTCTCCAGGAAGATCAAATCATGATTACAAACTTGGAAATTTTAACCTCACCCTTAGAAGGGAAAAGGGTTGGAAATGGAGGTAATGATGCTCCTACATCAGGAAGGTCCATAAAATCCTAATAATACAGGGTTCAGAGAGCCTCCAGGTTGGTTGAAGACATCCCCACTGGAAGGGTGACACACCCCCACCTCCAATGGAACAGGACCGCCTCAGCTTGGTACCTTCTGACCTTCTGACGCTTCACCCTATTATCTCTTCATATCGCTGTTCATCTGTATCCATTATCATATCCCTTAATAAACTGGTAAATGTCAGTGAGTGGGCCGCCGAGTTCTGTGAGCTGCTCTAGCAAGTTAACTGAACCCTAGACGGGTCGTTAGGACTTCCCATCTGTAGCCAGCTGCTCAGAGCACAGGTGATATCCTGGACTTGCAACTGGACTCTGAAGTCTGGGGAGAGAGAGGCAGTCTTGTGGGTCTGGGCCTTTACTTGTGGAATCTGATGCTCGGTCCAGGTGGTTAGTGTCAGGATTGGGTTGAATTATTGGACACCCTGCTGATATCCAGAATTGCTTGTTGGTGTGGAGAGAAGCTTCCACACATTTGGTGACCAAAAATGTCAGAACTGAAGTGTTCATGCAAGTAGTAAAGAGACACTCTGGTGAAAGAAAGACATACTAGGGAAGAGCTGGGTGTTTCCCTACACAGGAGGTAGAAAACTGAGTTTTTCATTCACAAGCACCAACCAACATTTTTGGAGACAGCTGTGGGGAGTGAAAAATGAAGGAAACAGGTGAAGGAAGTATGTGCCCCCAAACTTTCTCTTCTTCTAGAAGATGTTTAGAGGAATTGGTCTGCTTCCTCTACTGGCAGCTTTCTGCCTGGAATTTGAGGCACAGTGTGCCCTACAAACAGAATCAACAAAGCACATTACCTCCCTCCCTTTTCTTCTTAAATAAAGATGAAAGCCCACATCTGTGACACCAGCTGAGGGCCTCCAACCCGTTAGAAATAATACCTGCCCAATGGCCATCTCTTCCCAGATACAGTAATTTCTTTTAATCAGAAAACACTTGCTATAAGGAGTGTGAGGCTACACAGGGGGAAAAAATGATTGACCAGTAAAGTATCTCCCTGGAATAGATTACCCTTGCCTTTCATTCATAAGAGACAGTTTATTACCAAGTTCAGTTGTATGAGAATCAAAAGCCAAAACCTGTATGAGATGGATTAGTAGAAACTGGGCCTAATTAATCATTGACTTGGGAAGTTGAGTGGTAATATCCCATTCAGATGAAAGTGATTGTAGTGTACAGTCCCTGGAACTTGGAGGTGTTTGGTGGATCATAACTGATAATTCTGATTGTTTTTCCTGGATACACTTCTTTATATACAGAACTGTGGGTAAGCTCGTCACAGCATGCGATTCTACACTGATCAGTTCTAGAGAAAACCTCTCCTGTACACAATACTAGAGAAGTGCAAGTGGATTTTGCTATGAATTAGATATCAAAGGAAAACTGTTTATTTCTAAAGTCCGTTAATTTGGAGCGCATATGCCTTGCAGGACAGTGAAGAGAAGGTTTCAAAAGATATTGTCCAATTCTCAATAGTACTTTCCCTCTCATTAGTAATTCAGACCTAAGTCAAAGGTGTTCTCCTATTGGAATCTATAGAGATGAGGGAGATCTCCTAGCTCAGGGACATTTTGATGTAGGTAAATTTAAAAATTTAGTCAGGTTTTGTTTGTCTGAAAGGAAATAGGGCTTGGTGCCGGCTGTGCAAGGTTGAATGTCTCAAGGAAACAAAGTAGACAACAAAGAGTCTGCAAACTAGAAAGGCATGTTGATCAGAAGTAGTGATGTTGGGTGGAAAGTAGATAAGGTACTATGGAAATGGCTACGTTTATGGGGTCAAAAGGCAGAGAAGGAGGCTTTTTGCATTCTTTTAGACTTGTGTGTCTTTTTCCACCCAATCTCAATTGTTTTTCTCAACTAAGTCCCTTCCCTACCTCCCTTTTTCTATTGATGAGATTTTACTTATCTTTTGGTTGGTTTTCTTGAAATATTTATTACATTCAAAATCTTCAGAAAAATGAAGACAGTTTGGCAATGAACCTGTCTTTCCAGGGCTCATCTCCAAGTCTGAACCATTTTGAGCTGCCTTTCATTCTTTAATACAATGATGACATGAAAAAGAACTATTTTCTAACACCTGGCATTTATCATTTCTTAACTGGAGAAATATAGCAATATGGATTTTAATTTTAACATGCCGGTAACTTCCCTGGAACTCTGAAGTATCTTAATACCGATCCATAGGTTGTCACTGTGTGTTCGTATCTATTATTTATTCTATCGTATATGTGAATGTGCTATATTCATTATATTTACCTTTTGGGTTGACTTTTATGAATATAATCAAGACTTCGCTAGTTGACTGTTCCTAGTCTTTCTAATTCATCTCCTCTAACCTAACATTATCATTGCTAGAGGGCTTTTTGGCAATAAGTGTGCTACCTTAGTTAAATATGTCACTGAAGGTGCAGCATCAAAGAGCAAGGACTGGCATCCTTCATCAACAGCAGCAGTTGGAGTCTCCTTGATGATATAGGTAAAAGTGCAAGACTCAGTCTGGTGACAATAGGTAGGCATAGTGATAGTGTTCTGGCTAGGCAAAAATGACAGGAAAAGCAAGCAACAGTTTTGATATATCCTTTTGGAAAAGCTACAATATGCTTTCTAATTATACAAATTTAATCCCTTCTTTATGCATTCCCAAGACTGCAGTTTTTTTTTCTTTTTTGACTTTTAAGGTAATGGATAATTACAGAAGAGCCGTGCAAGCAAAACTACTTTTAAAACCATTTTAAAGGGGTTGAGAATAGAAGCCAAAAAATATTTTAAATATAAGGATTATTTTTCCCATGATGGTCTGTTCCTCTACAGAATATATTTAGTCAAACTGTGAAACTCCTCAATAAAATTCTTGTTGCAATTCAATTAAATATACGATATGTAATATCAATTGCAATCATATTTTTAGAGCATTTTGACGTACTGGAAAAGGAGACACCTTCTTCCCACTATGTGGATATGGTTAAAATCAAGAACCACCAGCTCTTTTGTGGGAACCAGCCATATCCTACCAAGACTTTGCAGTAATAGAAAGATGTATGGAAAGTGATTGAGGAATATATGAGGAAGAAAGCAGATTTTTATGGAGGGACTGGAGAAAGGGAGTAGAAGGGAAACCCTTTACCCCACTAGAAAAGCATAAACCAGGCTGTAGCAATCAACTGATTTGGGATCTCTGTGTGACAGTATTGAATACCCTACTCTCAGGACTGTCATGCTGCAGGAGCTGCACAAAGAGATGACTGAACTATTTCTACTGTGGCTACTGCTATGAGAAAGTAAATACAGAGCCACCTAGGATGGGGCCCCTAACCCTGACTCAACAGAGTTCTTTGTCTGAGATAAGTGTTCATTTCCTAAAGGGGCATATCAGCAGATAATTCCCAGTCTTTTGCCACGTTGTATTGTCTCCAAGGATCAAATGAGGTTACTGCTAATACCTTGTGTTTAAAACTTGGTCTTTATATTTGAAGAGAATAGACCGAGGGCAGGATGGGTAAAAGAAGACACCAAGTTTTCACTTTTTCTGCATTTAGGGAGGAATGAGATATTACTCACTTTCAGTTGCTACCAGACATTTAAAAAATGGACTGACTTGCGTGTTTGAATGGAATAGCCCCAGGGAAGGCCTGTGGTACCATTGTCTTAGACCCTGCTCTGTGTTGTGGCAGTTGGGTAGGTCTGACGCAAGCCCATACTTTGAATCAGTTTTTAGTGTTCAATATCTGGTTAATATCAGGAGATATAATGTGGTTAGGTACAGGCCAAAAGTTGAGGGGAGAAATATTTAATTTCTAAGTGTTTTAAGTGGTAATTAGGGAGGTTAAGGCTAGAACCATTAATTGTGCATGCTGTTTCTCAGGTCTCATTCAAAATGTCATCAGCAAATTATAGTCACATTGATTCAGAAACCACACTTAATCATTGCATCTTTCAGTTAGCTGAAAGAAAAGACAAAAGCAATGCTCTTGAAATACTGTTCATTCCTTCTTGTCCAGTTTCTTCCTTTGTAAAAGATTGTTTATTGCTTTTTCTTTTAATATCTTATCTTGAACATTTCTTTTTATTTAACTAATTGCATCCTCAGGTATTTTCAGTGTCCTAAAGATATGACCATCAGCTTCAGGAAGGCTGCCTTAATCAGCTTCAGGAAGGCCGCCTTAATCTATCTGGTCAATTAGCTACATTCTCAAAAATAATAAAAAAAAAAATCACTTCACTTTCCAAACAGGGAAATATAAAAATTACAGTGTTTTAAAATGCAAAAAAAAAAAAAACAAAACACAGATTTATTTTTCAGAAGTCTCAACCTATTGTCAAAACCGAACTAGAGTATAAAAGAAAATAAGAAAGAATTTTCTCAGAAGGCAATTTAAATTGTTCTTTACTAATAGTGACACCAGTTTCACTATGGCAATTAGTTAGCATTTATAAGGGCTAAGATGTAGGCTGATATTTTTTCTGTGCATCTTTTAAATTAGACATTGTATATGATAAGACATAATTTAACTTGTAACATAAATAAAATAATGATCAATCTGTAATTAAAGTGGTCCCAAAGAGATATGTGTTCATTAAATGGAATAAAAATTATTTATTCAGAGATATTCAAGATCTTATTTTTAAAAAAGGATAACCTTGCAAATAATTTACAGCTGCAGTGGGTGAAGGGAATAGGACCCAAAGCTCTGCACCTCTCTTTTTATATTTTAATGATGCATTCCATTATGTCATGGTACACATTTTTACTAAGGTGCACAAAACCATTTAAACATACTTCAGTAATGTTTTAAGCCCCAAATTGTGTTTCTGGATAACCTTCAGAGTTCTTTTTAAAAATTTATTTATATTATAAATTTGTTAAATTGTTTAACAATATATATTTTTAACTTTATCAAAAGACTTAAATGACCTGGGTAAATGACATAATAAAGAAAAATGATTATATACTGTTGGAGAGGAAGAACCTTCCTCTACCCCTTAAAGTTCTTCTAGCTGGTCTAAGAATCAAATTGACCTAAGACAGATTAACAAGGAAAAAAAGCCCAAGTTTAGTTACATAGTATGGGGATGCCATAGACATGGATTCCAAAAACAGTCAGGGAGAATTAAGTACATATGTCGTTCTGAACCAATGAGAAGGGGGTAGGTGTCTGAGACCTCAAAGGGAAATAGAAGCAATTCACAGAAATATGAAAAGGTAAATGCTTTGTAAACAAAATACTTTATGGACCCCACAGAAACAATAGAGCACAGAGAGGAATTTTAACACCCCCCCCCACATCCCTCACTGTCTACTATACCTAGTTTACATTAAAATATAGCTGTCCATGGTGATAGCTCTCCTTCTGGAGCAGTTCCTCCATCTAAATTCTTTTTATGCAATTTTAAGGAGGAGGAGGGGTGGACAGAGTATCTTCCTGATCTTTTGGACCTTAATGGTTTTCAGCTCAAAATAATTTGCATGTCAAAGTGGTTTGTCTTGGGTCAGCCTGCCCTTGGTCCCTATAGTACTATCATAGTTCAGCAGTATTTGGCCATAATCATTGATTTTTAAAATGAAAATTGTAATTCTTCTTTGAGATTTTCCAATGGGAATGATGTTTTCATAATTTTAGAATATGTCATAATATATAGGTATCATTACTAATAAACATTGTTAATGAACATTTATAATATAAAGTATGTTAATTTTGTTAAATCTTTTTCTCTATCATAACCTTGACTTAACTGATATCAAGCTAAGCAAAAAGATGTTTAAGAATTTACAGTGGGCAGCACAGTTTCATAAGTGGCTAATACAGTTTCAGTGGAAAAGAACAACATTTTCATTTTCATTGATAGTGAAATACTGTTCAAGGATGTAACTCCAGGGGAAAGTATGTTCCCAGCCCAGGGCAAATAACCTTTGAAACCGAAATCAGTCAAAGAGAGAAATAAAGTGGGAGAAATCCGTATGGAGCTTACAAGCAGTCTTCTACTCCTGCTCACCCATGTCTCTCATGACCTGGCTGCAAAGGGACCCCCACTAAACCTCTCTGGTCCACCTGTGAGCTTGCTCTCTGCCCCCTTTGTAATCACCTATTGATATGGAGTTGGACTAATTCACTCCCCTCCTTGGAAATACCTACTAATATGGAGATGAACTAAGGCCAGGCAAGAGATTCTGGAAATATTATAATTTTACCCACAATAGAATTGAAAATGTTCAACTTTACCTGTGCAATGCATTTATTGTTGTATCTACCACAATACCTGAGAGTAGGAATACTGAATTAATGTTATTATATTTGTAAATCAAGTTGGAATTTACAAAGTACATCCCCCATAATCTCTTATCTCTATTAGAACAAATAACATTCTGTCCATTATTGCTGGAAAAACCTGACCTCAGACAGATACTCTGTAATGAATCACCATGGCCAAATGTGCCTGGGTGTGGTCAGGCTTTCTACTCCATCATCCAGTGCTGTTTCTCTTAAGGAGAATGTACTGGGTTAAGGAAAGGAAGTGTTTGGGGACGTGTATTAATTTTTTTAAATCCTCAATTCCAACTGGCTCCACACTTTAAAAATGCCATTGGGCTATGGTGTAGGTACAGTATAAGTATCAACATGTTTGTTTTTTCACCTATTAGATGGCAGTAAATGAGAAGCTGTGCAACTATTTTACTTGTCACACTCCTGTGGTGTTTTTTATAGAAAAATAATAGGGGCATGGGGTGTGAGATGATCCCTGGGGGTCACTTCCAGCTCTCACGTCATGGGAGTCTACCGTGCTGAGAGCAGAATAAGTGCTCACAAAATGCACGCCCAATGAATTAATCCACTTAAGACAAATGTGAGTTACAGAGCTGTTGTCCTTGAGAGGTAATAGTACTGGCAGCATCGTATTGCTGACAGCATTCCTCACAATAATTCTTAGCTTGAAATAATCCTGGGGAAATGAAACATTTGGAATTTCTCTGTTTTAGACTATGGGTTCTACAGACTTTACAAAACAGGACCACAAATACCCATTTCAGCTATCCATTCATCAGCTCAAAATCTCTTTCAAGTTCCTTTTCCTGCCACCCTGAAACAACTTCCTTGCTTTCCCCAGAGACTCACACAAATGACTCTTTAAAGGCAAGAACTCAGCAGATAACATTCGCCCTTTAAAGACCCTTTCAAGGTCACACTGAACAAGTTACAGTAACAGTGGTGACTTTGATCTGAAATTTTAAGGAGGGGTTTTATGAAGCACCGAGCCACCGACTATGAAAGAGGAGGTGAAGACATTCCGGAGGGGGTGAGAAGGAGGTTGCGGAAGAGGAGGCGAACAAAACAAACAGTAGCCTGCACCAAAGGCGTGTTGCCAAAACCAAGACGAGGATTAATAACAGCTGGCCTGAAGACATTTGAAAGAAAAAGAAAAAAAGTGTGGAAGTTATGAGGAGGCCAGTTATGGCAAGATCTTTAAATGCTACGTTGATTTTTTCATTTTTTTTTTCCTGCAGCCTCTGGGCAGTTAGCATTTCAAGCACTTCCCTGATCAGAAGGAGCCCTTTAGGAATGGAAGTTCAGATTGTTTATTTTCCACTTAAAAGCTGCTCTCACTTTTGTCCTCTAAAAGTGGAGAAGAGCAGGGGCTGGGTTCCCCTCTTGCACTCTAAGTCCCCTGAGTGTTCAGGTAGGCCTGGCTATAGTTGGCCTCTTTTAAGGATGTCCAGGGAAAGAAGGATTCTTTTATCTGTTGACTCTTGCCTGTAAACTCTTGCCTGAGCTCAGTGATACTGGACAGTGAGATCCAGTGTCCTTTAGCTTTGTCCTGTTAATTCTTTGTGTGACTAGAATGGCAAACTAGAGGAACATTATTTCCAAGGTACAGATCTTTTTGTCTTGAAGGGATGTGCCGCCTTTGGTCCAAATAAAGTAATTTTATTAAAATACTCTTAATGAAATGACACGAAATTCTAGCTCACATTATTTCACTTATGTTTACTTTCACCATTCTATAGTGACTAAAATAATTTGGTGACTATTCAATAGAGTATTAAAGATTTGTGTTTCCTAATATTCACTAATATATTATTATAGGAATATATCTTTAATTGCTCTTGATCATCTTAGGACTGTTTTATTTGTATATATTTTTGATATTATAAAAGTTACAAAGAAACAGACTTTTCTAACTAAATTGGATAATTTAATATTTTTTCATGCATCACATCATTTTGTCAGTTTAATGTGAGTAAACAATGGGGATGATACCTACAATGCCTTAATTTATTTGATTTTCTGCAGCTGCAACCAAGAAGTAACTATATGGGACTATGAGCTATACATATTGAATGTGGGGGTTGATAGATAAATAATTACTCTTAACCTAAAGCAATAGACATAAATATTCTGTGCCAGAATTTCGCATTTTGATCCCACATATTATTTTGTGACCTGGATAGGAATAAATAAATTTGTTTCTGTAACAAATAGAAGTTCAGTGTAACACAACCCATGGCTGTAAGAACAAAGTGGTTGCTTTATTGAGCTGCTTGCTTCCCCTACCTCCCTCTGTCCCTCCCTTCTGTTAGGCAGAAAGACAAGCTATGAGTGGGTGGAGGGAGAGTAAGGCCAGTGGAGCCCACTAAAAGGGACTCAAAACGTTAACCAGATAAAACCAGAGAGCCAGAAAGGACTCACAGAGTTAATGAGTTAGTTGAAGTTTCAAATGCTAGGAGTGACTTGGAATGTCTAGATATTCCCCAGATAAAAAGTTACCAGTGTTGCCCATGTCTTCATTGTTATCAATTAGATCATGCCATTGTAAAATCTGTTTAGCTGCGAAAAGGCCCCATTTATTCTTTGACTTAATCTATATGCTGTTCTTCCTCTTCTTCCAGCCCCTTAAAATTAAGTAACTTTGTAACCAGGGCAGGAGATAGACCTCAAAAGTGTAAATAAACCTATGTGGATAAAGGATACTGAGATTAAGACCAATATAGTCACCTAAATAACCGTATTCTAAAAACAAACCTTAAAAGAAACAATGAATCACCTGTATGAATCATGTCTTATGCTGACTCCTACCCAAAAAGCCCTTTAAAACCCCAAACCCTAAACCTTTAGGGGTGCCTCCTCTCTGAGATTGCCTGCACTCCCCTTTCTTCAAGTGTGCGCCTTTTTGCCTTAAAGACTTCTCACTGCTCAACTTACTACATTTTGTCTCTGTGCTCTTCCAGTGGTAAGTGCTTTTGTAACTTTGCTATTTCATTCTGTTCTCCAGACAAGCACAAGTCTTCCCTCTGTCTCTGTCCTACTTCAGATAAGTAGGGAGGGGCTGCCAAGAGCTCTGATTTGAGCTTGCAAGTTCCTGTTGCCTGGGTGACCTGGATGGGACTGCAGCTGTACAATCATGCTCCTTAATAGCCTGCCTGAAAATCGTCTTCTTTGCTTTGTGAAGTTCCCAGAACATAATCTCACTCCATCTAGTGCTCTGTGGCTCCCCCAAATTCTGGGGTGGTAGGGACTTAGTTCCCATTCCCATGCTTTGCAGATTCAAGTGGACACTGGATGTTAGATGACGCTGGCTTTAGGAGTTGGCTAGGGAAATGCCCTACACTGAGCAGGAGTTCAGTGAGCTTCCGTTTCCTGCCTCTTGCCTGCTTTTGTTCTTTTTGCTCTCTGCTGCCTGCAAGGCAGCTGCCATTCCCTGCTGTTCTCACTTTAATGAATTTTTTCCTCACCTTGTACTCTGACTTTCTTCCATCTCTGAACTGAATTCTTTCCCAACACTTCCATTCCTTCCTCTTTCCATTCCTCCTTTCATTCCTTACTTCTGCATTGGGAACGTTTCCATTGAGTCACATCACCACAGTCACTGGACCAACTGCTTCTTAATCACTTGCTCCAATCTCTATTAATATATGCTCTGATGCTTGTGATAGAAGAAAATGATAAAACTGACTTGGGTGGATATCAGAACACATCTTGACTTTCAATAGGAAGACCATACCCTAGGAAAGGTGACATAGTCCCAAATGTCTCAAGGAGTTCAGGGCATGTGGCAATCTTGTATGACAGTCTTCTCTCTGGAGTCTTATACTCTTAAGGAGGTATTTAGCTTCTGTCTGCTGTCTGAATTCCCAGATAAGGTATCCAGACAGCCTTCCAGTGCCATATTTCTCTGTCCATTACACAACTCTGAGATGATATTTCTGCATTCAACTTATTCCCTTCTCTCACCATCGTTTTTCTTCGATTCCACCTTCTATTTTTGCCTTAATTAATGCCTGAATTCTGTTAATAACATCATTTTGAAAGAGTCAGCATTATTCTTAATTTCTGCTTCTATCTCTAGACAAGTAGGCTATCACCGTTGCTCAATAACACATTGTTTATTGAAACTCGGGCAAAATTAAAGAAGGAATGTAACATAGTGGCTTTTGGATCAGCTAGACCTTATGAATCCTAGCTCACTAACTTTTGACCTTGAAAATTTGTAAAACTTCTTTAAATACAAATGCATTTCTCCCCTAAAATGGAAACCCTGATATTGACTTTTTTGGGTTCTATGAATGTTAAATTAAATGATGTATATAAATAATTAATCCTGCCTATAGTATATAATAAGGACTCAATAAATATGCCCATACTTCTCCAGTCATTCTGTGTTTTCATATTTTTTTGTGATATGAGACTGATGGTTTAATAGAATATTGGCTTTTAAGGCATAGACATCTATGCTTCTGTTCTGCCTCCATCACTGTATGGCTGGGAGATCTTGGGTAGTATTTTAATCTTAGCATCTCAGTGTGAACACTTATACACTGAAGTTATGAATGCCTGCTTAAAGCTCCAGATTGAGGATAAAATGTCATAAGTATGAGACAAAAATAATGGCTAGCATACAGTAATTACTTAGCGAATGATAGACATTCTAGAAACAGAATGCTCTTTCCATCTTTGTTGTCTTTAGGCAAACTTGAGGACAGCCTGCTCTATTCCACAGAAACTTTAGCACTTCCCGCCCCACCCCCCAATTTTCCTTTCACTTGGTTCTAACATGATTTTAGATAACTTTACAATTACCCTGACATTCATATACGTCTCATTATAGTCAGGGTTTGGAATATATTATTGCTGAGAACTGTTTCAGGATCTGAAAATTTGAAATTACTTTTTCTGACCACCATGAGTTTACCTCACACCCCATCACTTCCTCCATCCTCACTATGCCCTCTGCACGCTCTGTCCCCTTACAGTCTTAGAGTCAGCTTGTTCTCCAGACTTCATAACCAACCATTTTGTTTAACCATTTCTAGTGCTTTATTTTCCTCAGTATTGTGTTGCCTTGGGAATCACTCAAACCTGCCACCAGTGCTGTGCTGACCTCATTGCTCCATTCTCTCTTTTTCAAAAGACTTGCCATAGGGTTGATTTTAATTATTTCCTTAAATTTTGCATTGAATTCACCAGTGAAATTATTTGAGACAGAAATTTTCTTTGTTGGAAAGTTTAAAATCACAATGATTTCTTCAATATAGGGTTATTCAAATTTTCTCTCTCAGTTCTTGTAGCTTTTGTCTTCCAAGGATTTTATCCATTTTACCTAGGTTTTTGTTTTGTTTTTGAGAACACTGAATTTCTACTATCTTAGCAAATTATAATCATACAATACAGCGTTGCCAATTACAGTCACCATGTTTTTCGTTAGCTCCTCAGACTTTATGCTTTTTATAGCTGGAAGTCTTTTTTTTTTTACCAGCTCATAGTTTTTTCTGAAGTGGATTAATTCATTTGGCATGCATTTTGTGAGCATTTACTCTGCTCTAAGCATAGTGCCGGAGATACTGCCCGCATTGCTCCTCCAAACTTACAGAACTTTTATTCATTTGCAAAATCTATGTCACTTACTGTTTGTCCTGGGAAAACTTTATTGATTTACTGATTTGATATAATGTCTCATTCCTTGGAATTACCTAATACTTTATGGGACTTCACTTAAGACATTTATTTACTGGATACCACTTGAATTATACCCATGTTGGCAAGTTTCAGAAGGAAGAGAATCTGAATTTATCATCTTTGTGCTACTCATTACATCAAGTACATTGATTAAAATCAGTAAGTACACTTTGAATTCAATTAACATGGTTATAGAAGATAGATTGTAAGATTTTTTAAACTTCAGAATTAGATTCTCTTAGTCTTTAGTGTAGTCCCTGATAAATTTCCAATTATTTTAAAATTACTAGGCCCAAAAGCAGTTTCTTGGCTCTTCTTGTCTGAAGGCTAGTTTAACTGTGCAAGAAGTATTGGTGGGAAAAATTAATGTTAAATAAATGAAACCTGATTACAGTCAGTACATTTCTGTCCCCTTTATTCCGCCCCTTCTTTCCCGCCACACATCCCCTCTCTCATATTCATAAAGAAGAAAACTGGCCATAGGTTTTAAACACTGATTCAATAATAGCCCATCTTATCTTCGCAGTGGGGCAAGTCCGGGGATTTTGTGACAGACTGGATCAGCACTTTGCCTGGTAATTTGAAGCACATGGGAGCTTCCTTTTTTCTTTTTTTCATCTTGGTGTGGTATTTGATTAAGGGCAACACTTTCAGCCCTTTGAGCGTTTTACTAAAACTTCTTTAAGCTGCCACTTGTTTGGTATCTTTATCACACTGCCTTTCTGAAAGACGGTATGTTGCCCTGCAGCTCCACACCTGGGCGATGATTTAAACCGAGTTCTGTGAGAAAAGTCCCAAGTGTCAGACAGTGAATCATCGTACACAGTTCAAGAAGAATCCACATTTTCCTTAGAGGTTGCTTGTCTAGCTTGGCCTGGCTGTGCTTGATGTGCAGCTCAGGACAGGCTAACAGAATCAGTGGGTAGGAATGCTGGCCCAGAAATGTCCTCCCTTGTCTCCCCCACACCCCACCCAGTCTCAGAAGTGGACAAAAATATTGTTATTGTTGTTTTTCTTTGTACTCTCATATTATGAGAAGAAAGGCACTACTACAACACTTCTCATTATAAAACTCAATTCTTGAAGCAGGCTTCTGTGGGAGGCTTATGAATAACAAAGAGAGGAGAAAAGGGAAGTTGGTGAGAAAAAATAAGGAGTAATTTTCCTGGGATTAAAACATAATTCAAAATGCAATAAATCAATAAAAGAGAGAGAAATCTGTGAGAAAAAGAATATATATTATATATGTGGAGAGAATATATATTATATATATGTACTTTTGTTACCAAAAATGCTCTCTGTGAAACCAAGAGTAGAAAACTAAAGGTTTCTGCCTCTCTCATTGACTAGAGCAAGCATCTGTTCCGTGAAGTCCAGGACTGATGTTAATGCTGGACGTATGAGACAGACATTTTTATACCATGTTTTGTGATCTCTGACTTGTGAGTTTACTAGGTGTACCACTGCCTCCCCTACCACACCCCAACCCTAATTTAAAATGCATATTTAATACTGAAATGGTGTCTGGTGCGTGTTATAATAACACGGTACTATTTCTTAAATGAAACATTCATACAGCTCCCGTGAATCAACACTTCACCTCACTATTCTATTTCCCCCACACACCCGTTCCCCAAAAATAAAATCCATATGAAACTGGGGGAGCAATAAAGCATGATGTTTCCTTATATTATTTATAATCCAGAGTGCTGTTAGAAAAAATAGCTCCTCTGTTTCATCTGTATAGTTTGTAAGACAGGATAGAAATGAATGGTGTGTGTTATACCATTGTGGCGGTTAATTTACCTTTGGTTTTTTTTCCACCTGTTTTCTGACAGTGATCAGTTGCTTTTGGCCTAATGAGAGAAGCATGGATGTGATCCCCAAAGCTTCTCAGTTCAGTCCTCCTAGCTTTCTGGAGAAGGGCAGAAGCAGTCCTCCTGGGGCCTTAAAGTGAAGGCAACCTCTCCTGCAGCCCGCTGTCCCCTCTTCCTCAGCTGAGAGTTGCTGCCGGGAGCGGGGCTCCAGGCCCTTCCTTTTCGGCGGGAAAACGGGAACACCTGGCTACCCCAAGCCCGCGGAGCTGGCAGCCTCAGCAACCCTGAGGACAGCTCTCCAAGTGTGGTTTCAAATGCCCTCTCTCCAGAAGGTGTTTTGGGTAAAATGCCAAGCTGTAAACAGGACTGGCTGTCATCACACACAGGGAGTCATGCCCTGGAGGGCAGGTCTTGTGGTCTTTAGAAGGGCCTCTGAAATGAACATATCTGGGCATCTCACATGTATGCCCTGGTTATTATTGTTTATTTATATAATAATAAATAAATATATTATTATTTATTTATTATTTTAATTTTTTAAATTAAGACTCTTCTGTTGACTTGTTGCTCATCTTGGCATATTTTCAGGCTCGGCCTTTGTGACTTAACTAACCATGCCGGGCATGGGGACTCCTCAACCCCTGGGTCCCTGTTGTGGGGGTACTGACTGCTCCCCTAGGACATCTTTGGTGTCTCTTAAAGAGAACTCTGGTGACAAGGCCCAGCTAAGGTCTATGCTGGCAAGGAGGCAATCTACTGACCAGATCTTTAGCTGTGCCCTCTCCCCACACCGTTCTACTGCCCGTTATGCCACCGTTTCTGCTTTTATTCACTTAAAATGCTAATATGTGGAAGGATTGAGGGTCAAATAAAAACTATTATCAGATAATAAACTGTAAGCCACAAAAAATGGTATCACTAAGATTTGTTTGAAGAAGTTTGGGAGGGGGAAGGGGAAGCAGGTCTTCCATTGTGTAGATGTGTTTTGCGTTTTCCCTTTATTAGCTAGGCTGTCCTTGTCCCTTTCACAGCTGGCTGTCCACCTCCTGGCCCCCATTTGTAAATGCTACTATGTTAAAAGCCCTAGTGAAATAATTAATACTATAGAATATTGCTTTTATTTTGAGGTTTACACTTATTTGGACACATTTCTGGTAGCTTAATAAAATGTATCTGTGAATTCCAGTGAAACTAGACATTTCCATGCAAACATTTTATTTTGTAATTCTTTGTTTCTGCATTGTTTGGTATTGCATTCCTGTTTTCACATTTAGTCTATGTTCTGTCCCTCATTCCCTGCCTTTCACTGAATTTTTATGAAGCCTATTCTGTGGATGCTATCAGTCCTTCTTGCTCAATTTTTCAGGATTACTAATGAACAATCTGTAGTTTGGGATATGGCTAATAGGCAGTCAAACATGAAATGTGTTTTGTATTTTCCCATCTCTTTCCTTGGAAAGCTTTTAACATACAGGACAGATGTAGGCTGGTTAACACTCACAGGGATGGGTGTTACGAGAGACCTAAGCCTGCCTCTGTTGTCATAATAGTTTTCTATTTGGTGGTTCAGTATATAATTTTATTGATGCTTATATACCCAGCCATTTCCATGATGATGCTTCTCAAGGAGTAATTAAATTGAGCAAATATTTATTGATTTCCTTTTTCATGCCAGGCTGTATGCTAAGTACAGTAGTTCTGTTGGGTCAACATTGGTCTACTCACTGCCTCTTTGACACTTTGGATCTAGAAAGAATTCATAATAATGGCACTCATGTGACATTTCGTAGTTAACCAAACACTTTCCTCTTTATCATCTCATTTGATCCTCCTAACACTCTGGGAGAAACAGGATGGATATTTACATTCCCATTTCGCAGGGAAGGATAACGGGCTTAAAGAGCCAAAGTGAGTTTCTAAAGCTTATGGCTAATAAAGGGAAGACTTACGGCAGTGAGTCAAAGGAACTTTAATTTAAAATTGTTGTGTAGACCTTAAATTCCAATAACAGCATTTGACTAAAGACATTTGCTTTATCATAGCCCCAAATTAGTATTAGGATCTTTCTGATTATAGCAGTCTCCATCATCCATCTTACCAAAAAAAAGAAAAGAAGCAAACCAGAGAAAAGAACTGCTGTAAAGGCGCGCCATTTGACACTCTCCATAAAATATTATTGTTGTTTCTCAGTCTTATCCCAGAGGGATAGTTAAATCTAAGAAACACTAATTCATATGTTAGACCAATAGCATATTCCAACAGAAGATCAATTTAAATGGACGTTTATTCCTTGATTTTTATTTTTAAAGGGACACCAATAGAATAAAAACCATTTCATGAAAGAAATAGTAATCTTTCTCTTTGCTCCTTCTGGCTGCTGCTATAATTCTGTGTGTCTCTACCAGGCCTGGTATAAAGGCAGAGGAGAGTCAGACTAGCTCTTTATCATTAGGAGCAAGTATTGCCTTTCTTCTTTGTTTTAAAAACTCAACCCATGATTATTTTAACTAATATATTTATTTGCACGTAATTCACAGCCTTTATTTCTCCTCTGGTCTTGAAGTAGATCAGCAAATACATGAAACATTTCCACAGTATTTTACTGGGAAAAGGAGGTAGTAGAGCTTTCTGAAATATTTTCTTAACCTCTGTGCAGCATTTGACACTTGTGACCACTTGTCTCTTAAATTTCTCTCTTCCCTTAAATTCTGTCTAACTCTCTTCCTGTCTCCAATTCTCTGCTTTTTAAAACATGTTTTTCTTATGTTTTTAGATGTAGCAATACCTTGAAGTTCCATCTTTATCTCTTGATCTCTTCTTACAGTACAGTTGACCCTTGAACAATGTGGGTTTGAACTGTATGGGTCCACTTTATATGTGGATATTTTTTTCAATAAATATATTGGAAAGTGTTTTGGACATTTGTGACAATTTGGAAAAGATCAACTGTACAACTGTTTTCATGATTTTATTAGTCACCTAGTATGAATGACTCCCTACATTATATATTATTGAATTCTCTCTTAAACCTATTTACTTCTGAATCCTTAGTGCCTAGTTTTGTGTAGATAATTTGAGTGTAAAATTTATGAATTCATCCTTTTTCTCAGTGCACAGGAGGATAATGTCTTGCTTTCTCCTTGTCCACACAGTCAGTGAATCACTTATATGCCAGCCATGCAGCTGGCACTGGGTAACATTCAGGGCTTATGCAAAGAGATAAAACATACATAAGGAAATGGGAGAGACCCCCACCCAACACACACACATGCTTTACTTCCTCTGCTCCCTCCTCCCAAATGTCAATTTATTAGACAGAAATTAGAAAAAGACTAAAGGAAGTTAGTAACCCTGGGTGCTGGGACTGTACCCCTGCTAATGACCTAGCTCATGCCATTGCATACTTCATCAAATGTGGAGAAAAGCACATTCCCAGGTCCATCCCTCTAGATCAGTGGTTCTCAGCAGGGGTGGTTTTGCCCTAGAGAGAACCTTTGGCAGTAGACATTTGGTAGAGACATTTTTGATTGTCACAACTGTGTGTATATGTGTGTGTGGATGCTCTGGGCGTCTAGTGGGTGGAGGGTAAGGATCTGTTAAACATCTTATCAAACATGGGACAGCCTGCACAGCAAGGAATTTTCCAGCCCCAGATATACACAGAGCCAAAATTGAGAAACCCTGCTATAGATTCTAAGGCAGTAAGTAAACTGAGACCTTGGATTTTGAATTTTTAATGTGTACTTTATATAATTTGATTTACAGATTGTCAGAGGGCAAATTGCTCATTTGAATAATTATTTTCTTCTCTGTGATTCAATCACATGAGAAAATGATTACATATACAGAGCTTTCAAGTAAAACTTTCAGTATTTTGCACCAATACTCATGATTCTTCTTGATAGGAAATAGTTACAATGAGCTTCACCAAGCAACAGTGTGACTTACTATTATTCCTGGTGGGAAGCAAGCCAGGGTTAACACCCTCACTGTCTAGCCCAGTCTGGCAGGCCTGTGGCTCCATTGTCAAGGCATATGCCTACACAATGACAGCACGCAGTCTGCTTTAGTGTCCCTCAAAAGAAAAGAATTGTAGCAGATAACTGCTTCCAGGATCCCTGCTGTCAGAGAAAATAAGCAAGTTATAACTTCTCCATGGTCCTGCTGCAGAGCATTTTCATTGGTGCCTGTTGCTGTTTCACTCACATGAGACGTTTTTCTCTCTTGTAAATGGTCTAGCTAACTTTTGACCTTACCTGAGGTCATGTCATATTGATTCCTGCATGAAGTTACTGTTGGGAGATAAGCCTTTTCCTCTTCATGACAAAATGTACTACTCTTGATATGCTAATAGCTTTTTTTAAATTGAGGTATGATTGATATACACTCTTATGAAGGTTTCATATGAAAAAACAATGTGGTTACTACATTTACCCATATTATCAAGTCCCCACCCATACCCCAATGCAGTCACTGTCCATCAGTGCAGCAAGATGCTACAGATCCACTATGTGCCTTCTCTGTGATACACTCTTCTCCCCGTGATCCCCCACACCATGTGTACTAAACATAATACCCCTCAGTCCCCTTCTCCCTCCCCCCCCCGCCCTCCCACACCCCTCCCCTTTGGTAACCACTAGTTCCTTCTTGGAGTCTCTGAGTCTGCTGCCATTTTGTTGCCTCAGTTTTTATGCTAACAGCTTTTAAATCACTTGTTTGGAGGAAAATACCATTCCTTTTTGTGCAATGCAGGGTCAGCCCCAGAAGAAGATACCCTCCGCAGGGCACCCAGCAAGCCCTTTTTAGCCTCTTTTCTTCCCTGCTGCCCTGACCTCAACCATACCCCTCCCATCTGTTGCTTTGCCTGCCACTTACAACCACAGCCACATTCATGGGCCCACAATCTTATCGTGAACCTCCACCCAGTCCCTCATCTCTATTTCTGACATCCAATTTCCTGAAGTTGTTTCTACCTCTGTCACATGTCCCTTCCCTGTTCACCATCTGCTTCCATTTGACCCTTGAAAACCATTGCTTCCAGAATTATATCTGCCTTACATTTAGTTTCTCTCCCATTTTTGTCTCTTTATCTTTCTCTGTACTACTTCTGTATAGTATATACAGAAATATATAACCTTATATTTTCTTTTATAAATAACTCTCATTATGTTACCCTAGACATATAATCCATAAGTGATTCCCTATTACCTGTGGAGAAAAGTCCAAATTACTCAGGTCATCCTTTTACCTTTTGTTTTGTTTTAGAAAATAGTTTATTTCTGAAAAACTTACCAAAGCTCAGTTTTAAATAGAACAAGCTTAATGTTCCCTGTAGTCTGGCAACATACTTTTTATTTATAGAAGAAAGCATTATAAGGTGTGAGACTCTATAATCTGGGCCCTACCTCCCCCTGTTCTACCTTGAATTGCCTCTCTTGTATTCTAACAAAACTGTACAACTTATCTGAATGAGGCATAGTCTTCCATACCTCTGCTTTTTCTTACATTGTTCCTTTTTCATCTAATACACTTTCCTTTCTTTTTCTCCATTAGACAAACTCTTACTAATATTGAGAGATAAATCTCAAATTACAACATCTAACAAGTCTCCCTTGACCTCCCTGGAGTAGATATAGCAGGTTACTTTTCCCAGGGAGCAGACTTTTAAGACAGAGATTTGCATGCTGGAAATATATTGGGAATGTGCTCTTAGAATCAATTTTATCTCTGGGAGTCAGAGGGGTGGAAAGGAAGCAGGATTGTTCAGAGAGAGAAGTTGAACAATGATGTAGTCACAACAAAGCCTTCTGTCAATTTTATGGGGGTGTTCATAGCTATTATGTCCCCTCAGAGTTGTCGATAAGGCAAGGGGGCTGGGCTGTTACACCTCGATGTTGGCAGGTCACTGTACGAAGATTGCCCAAGAAGGGCTTGACATGAGACAAAGCCCAGGGTGAGTCCTAGGGAGAGACCTGCTGAAAACTGTGGATAACTCATACATCATCAGCTGGAGGAATGAGAGCTTCAGTCTTTAAGGAGGGTCTAAGGAGATGTGGATGCACCAGTCCACTACCCCAGAAATATTCATGCTTTCTGCTCATATTGCAGAACTTGGCATTTTGCACAAAGGCTATTTGTGCATATCTGTTACTCACTAAAGCAGACTAATGTTTTTGAGGACAGTGGATTTGAGAGTTGACTTCATGGATCAGGGGAAGATGGGATAAGTACCCCAGTATATCAAAAGTAGATTGTACTAGCCTTTTATTTAATATGAAAATGTAGCTACCTTTATGTAACCAATGGATAATACTGATCTGAGTATTCAATTCTTAATTTTAAATGAGATTGGCTTTTGTTTCTCAATAATTAAAACTCTACAAAGCTTTCAATAGGCAATATTTATTTTTTTCATTAAGAACTTAGCTTTTCTGTAACATTAAAACATATGCTATCTGCATTTCTGAGAAAGAGTAACCTTGTCATACAAGAATCTAAACAAAATGAATGGAAAATAATATCACATGAAGATTGTTTATCCCAAAAAACTTACCAGTGCTAAGTTGCAAAGAAAACAAGCTTGATATTCCCTTCAGACTTGCAACATATTTAGATTCTTATTTGTAGAAGAAAACATTATTAGAAGATCAAAGATTTATATTGAAACAAGAAAGCTATGGCCTTTGAATGCAGCTCATTTAGTTCTGATCATTAGATGCTAAAATCTAATTAGTTCATCATTATGAATGAAACTATTCAGGAAATGTAATAGAGTTTTCATAACAATATATTTAGCATAGCATGCAATTACTCATTTACTGTTTATACTATTCATCATGAATCAGTTGATGTCACATTAAAATTTCATCTTGAATGTTGCCTGGCTTCTCTTTGTTAAACTTGCAAGTTGAAAGTTGAATTCTAGATGTTCTATTCCTAATTATTACTTGTTTTATTCTTTTGAATACAAGAACATAATAGGAAAAATAAACTTTTTTCTCACTTCTCATTAAAGACACATTGAATTTTTATAAGTACCAGACACCACTCTTTTATAAATTACTCAGACTTAGACACAATAATGATGTAACTATGAGTTGCCAGTTCTGAGCTATATACTATGCTATATATATTGATATATCTATATAAACCAAGTAATACCTAGGGTCACCAGAAGCTGCCAGAAGCAAGGGAGTGTTCTCACCTACAGCCTTCAGAGGCAACTTGGCCCTGATGACACCTTGCTTTTATAGACTTCAAAACTGTTGTTTTAAACCTAGGAATGAATATGGATGTTGCTGCCACTCTAATTTTTCATTATACATTAGTTTTCATGTCTATGACCTCTCTGATATTTTTGGCATCTAAACATTAGAGAACTAAACCAGCCAATTGATAACGCTTGGGGATGCTAGATCTGAGAAGGCCAACATGCACTTGTTGGGCTTCCTCTCTTACTCAGAAGAACTGGAACAAGTCAATTCAGTTGATGCATGGATGAAACAGACTCAGGCGATGTGTCAACCCACCCACCCCACCCATATACTGCAATTCGACATCTTTCCCACTCAACAGAAAGAAGGCTCCCACACTTCAATTAATAACCCTTATAGCTTACGTTATTTTAGAGATCAGCGCATTGAACCTCTAAGCTAAGACTTAACCACAGTGACACAGTGAGTTAATTTTGGACCCAGATGTTCTGGTTCTTACTGCTCTTTAGTTCCTGTTGCAGAGGACAGCTGGCCCTGAGACTGAAACATAAACATTGGTAACTCAAACAAGTGTAATCATTTGTACTAGAAGACAATGTTTGTAAGTGTGTATTTGCAGTTGTCTTAAATATTTCCTATTTTCAACCTTTATGTCACTAATTGTATATGACATTATTCAGGCTAACCAGACATTTAGAGATCACTCTTATGCACTCTACAATTTCATTTCTATTATCACATTTGATCATCATCAGAACTCTAGATAGATAATGTCATTTGTCCGACGTAAGTGACAGTTGTGACTAGTGACTTGTTCACAGCCCATTTTTCATGGGAGTAGCAACAAATGTATTAGAAATTGGGTGACAATGTAATTAGTTCTTAAAATCTGAGCCATTTTAAGATAGAAATGACATTCTACTCATAAACACACTAAACAACAGGTGTAAACTAGGACTGTTCTGGCACAAGACATAAAGTACAAGTACAAAAGGTCTGGAGATTACCATAACATTTCTTTTAAGTTGAATTTTGAGCATTATAGATAAATGTGTTAATGCCACAGTATGTAATACTATGATTTAAGAAAAAATTATCTAAGAAGTACATTGTAGCTGTCAAATTCAAAACTGAGATACAGTGTATTCCAAGACAGCCTGGTGCAAGGTTTGTAAGGATACCTTGACTACTTCCTGAGATATCCAACTTGGGAGGGAGGTCACCCATGTTTGTGCCCATCTATTTCTGGGTTCTGTTCCAGTGATCTTTGTGCTCTTTTTTTCTAGCATTACTATCTTCATTACTATAGCTTTATAATAAATGTTAAAAACAGGTAGTATTAGTTTTCCAATTTTATTATTTTCAGAACCTGTCATTGTTTTACTTTCAGTGTTTTTCAATATGAACTTTAGAATCAGATTGACCAAATGTACAAAAAATGCCCCAGGCATTTTGTTTAGAATTACATTGAGTCTATATAGATCAATTGGGAAGAATTAACATGTTAACTATATTGTATCTTCCAGTACAGAGAACACAGGATGTCTTTCCATTTATTTAAGTCTCCAATTTGCTTTGTACTGTTTTTTAGTGATAACAAATAGATTGTGCACACTTTTTGTTAGGATTATGCTTATTCCATTCCTTTTGGTATGTATGGTATATATAGATAAAGAGATATTTATCTGTCTTAACATATTGGCAGATATATCTATCTCTCTCTGTATATTGTATGCTGCAAACATGGTAAACTCACTTTTTCTAGAATATTTTTTCAAGATTCATTGGAATTTTTTTACTAGGCAATCATGACATCTGTGAATAAGAATGGTGTTATTTCATACTTTCCAATTCATATGTTTATTTATTTTTCTTCTCTTAGTGCACTAGCTAGTACTTCCAGCACAGTGTTGGAGTGCTGAGAATGGATATCCTTCTTTTTTCCCAGTTTTAGAAGGAACATATGCAGTTTTTAAGTATGTGGGTTAAAAGTGTGTTTTCTTTTGAAAAACTTTATCAGATAAAGGAATTTGCCTTCTAATCCTAAGTTCCTGAGAGTTTCTATCACAAAATGGCATTCCTGACTTCCATTTGCACTGGGAAGAATAATGTTACAGGATTATATTCTCAGGAAAGACAACATATTGGAGTGCAGTGGAACAGCTGGGTTTATTACTAAACTGTGGTGGAAGGTCAGATTTGTGATCCTTATGGTATCAATATTAGGTAACATTGTTTTTGTATTCCAACTAGTGGAACCAGATATAACCTCCATATGAAATTTCTTGGATAATGTCTGCAGGTTGGACAGCCATTGGAAATAATATTCCATGAAAGAGTTTGTATTGTAACTTGCTTTATTAGGGTTGAATACTTTTGTAAGGAACAGATAACCAGGTAAATGGGGGACAGAAACTTTCTATAATGAGTTCATTTATAATATATGTCCTACATTATTCCAAAAACATTTGAATTGGATAAAAAAATATTTGTGCTTGTTATAGTCTAAATGATTATTTAATCACCATTTTTATTAATACCATATTGAGTAATAATTTTTTAAGTTGTATTTCTTTAAGTTTTGAGGCTGATTGAACCTGTTACTGAACAAAGCCAAATTCAGATCTGCTCACCTGACATGCAGCAAGCAGAACACTGAAACTAAGGTGCAGTGAAACAAAGTAGGCAGGTTTATTACTGGGCACTGAGTAAAGAGATGGGGCAGCTAATGCACAGATTTCTGAACTCCCCATTGATTTATAAGCAAGGACTTTTTAAAGGGAAAATTATGAGTAAGGTTCTCAGGATGTATGATCAGCTCATGGACATCTGATTTGTTGAACATTAGTTTGCCAGGAAATACTTCAGGAATCTTAATCATCAATTTTCTGACTACAGCTAGTTTGAGGTCCACATGCTTACTGTGAAAATAGGGTCCATCTGCTGGGGTGTCTCAGCTTCTCTAAGACAACTCAAGGATATATATCAAGAATTATCTATAGCTCTGAGTGGGAATGAAGACCTGTGAACCTGATTTACATCTAAGCTAAGCTATTATTAGTCTTGCCTAGCCTGCTCTTCCTTTGCTCTCATATGTATCCATTTTTTAAATCATCATTAACTATCTCATCCAGTTCCTACAGTCTGGTTTGGAAGGCTCAGGGTCCATAGTGAAAGAAAAGTCTGAGGGGCTTCACCAAGTGGGGCACCTCCTTAGTGTCAAACTCAGCTGTGTCATTGAACTTCCTTTACACTTCCTTGGAGGAATTATTCATCTGATCTTCTCTGCTTCAGTGTGTGATATAAGGACTACATGAATAATTGCATCACAGTACATAGCAAACCAGATTGCGTTGCCCACTACTTTGTTACTGAGTGTAATTTAAGGTACAGACATTGCTTTATAACCCTCTAAATGTTTGGTGTTTTTACTATATGAGAAATCATCACTTCCAACTGCAGTTTCAAAATAAGAGCGATTATCCAATGTACTCCTACTGATAATGCCTAAAATCTACTTTTGGGGAGTCAGGGCTTAGACATCTATTGTTATGACCTCATCTAAGGAAGATCTTGTCTGTCTCTGCATGGAAAACCAGTATTTAGTCTCTCAGTAGCTTGTGTGAGGCCTACAGATTTCAGATTTTAGGGTGGCATCTTAAAATTTTATAGCTGACTTTGTAAAACATGCAATATAAATTGCAATGTCATGAGGAATCTCTTTTTAATGCCTTTATTAGCTGTTTCTCCCTGAAGCAATTCTTGGAAGAGCACATTTTAAAAATTAAACAAATCTGAAGAGGATTTAAGAAAATGCATGGCTTGGCATAATTATAAATTTAGAGTAAAGACTATTCATACACTCTTTTTCCTATAAGTGAAATTTATTCAGTGGGTTTTGCAGTAGTATTCTGTATTCCTGGACTATACCCCTCTGGCCAAATCTTTGTATTTAGTTTACTTTTCGTCCTTATATCTGTAGTGGCATATTACTGCACAGATATTTTGCTCATGCAGTATTAGAATAAAGTCATTCAATGTAAGTGATAAAATTTTTAAATCTAACTCTCTCTTGTGTTGGGAGATTTATAATAAAACACTAATTAATATATCTTCTATTTCATTGTCCCCCTGTTTCTTCATACAACAAAAATAAATAATTAGTTTTCTTATCTCTCTGATTTATGTATGAGAAAGATTCCCACAGATATACACCCATATATAAGAATGAAAGTGTTTAAGTTCTACAGTTTTTTGTGTGATTAAAAGTTTGACACAGTAAAAAGACGACAGGTTTTGGAGTCTAATAAAACTGCATTTAAAAACTAACTTGCCATGAGATTGGCTTAAAGATGGTGGCATGAGAGGTGAGACAGAAACCTCCTCCCAAAACCACGTATAATATGAAAATAGAGCAAATACAAATAATCCTGAAAGAACAAAAGGAAAGAAGGCTGCATCAGACTGCATACACCTGGAGAAAAGAACAAACCTCACGGAATAGGGTAATGTACTAATGCTGTGATCTGGCAGGACCCAAGCCCTTCTCCCAAACCCCAGTTCACTGGCAGGAGGAAGAGAAACAGAGTGGAGAGGGGGTGGATGCCTAGGATTGTTGAACACCCAGCCCTGGAGATCTGCTCTGGGAGCACAAACCTACATTTCTTGGTGCTCTGGAGATTAATGGGGTTGGAAAGCTAAGAAAGGTAGAATACTTGGAGAGACTGAGACTCCAGCTGCTTGTGGAGAACAGGTACCCACAACCAGCAGCTCTGGGACAAAAGAAAGGCAGGCACTCTTAGAGACTTCCTAACAATGAGAGGGCTACTAAAGGGGCAAGAATTACACAGAGCTTGCTGCTCAGGAGAAAGGACAGGTGGACAAAATTGTCCTGGCACAGTCAGCCCAGCAGGTTGGGGACCTTCAGGAGCTTCAGGCGTGCCATCCCTCTGGCTAGCAATTCAGCTCTGAGGGCCCCAACTGGGATATGCAGCCTGCCACTCCTTCCTCCTGGCCAACACCAGCTCACAAACTAGCTGCCCCTGCCATTGCTCCAGGCCAGCTATAGGGTGGCCCTGCCTAGGGCAGCTACAGCTGAATAACATAGAGGCTCCTCCCTGCATGCTCGACCCACTGGACCTGGCAGTGGAGGCAAGCACTGCAGCTGGGAAGCAGAAAAGAGCTCTTTCCTCCCAGCAGGCACCAGTGCTATTCCCCTGCGACCCTTGCAATTGCTCCAGGGGCTGAAGAGCTCCAGAAAGTAGAGCTTCTGTGCACTAGAGGGCGCCACCTACAAATATGAAATGGCAAAGGAACCTGGTTCAACCCCAAATCCCACAAACATGAGAAAGAGGGCCAGGTGAAACTGAACTCATCAATCTTTCTGAAAGAGATTTCAAAATAAAAATCATAAACATGCTCATGGAGCTAAAGAAAAATATTCAAGAACTCAGAGCAGAATTCAAGAATGAGAGGGTGCAATCCCCCTGGCTGGCAGTGCAGCTATGAGGACCCTCATTGCAATATGCAGCTTACCACTCCTTCCTCCTGTCCAGCACCAGCTCACAAACTGGCTGCCCCCGCCATTATGCCAGGCCAATCAGAGGGTGGCCCTGTGCTCCTGAAAGTTCCCAACCTGCTGGGCTGAGTATGCCATGACAATTTTGTCCACCTGTCCTTTCTCCTCAGGAGCAAGCTCTGTAAAATTCTTGCCCCTTTACCAGCCCTCTTGCTGTTTGAAAAATACAGACTCTGAAAAATATAGCATCTGAAATGATACATACAATGGAGGGATTTAAAAACAGATTAGATGAAGTAGAGGAAATGGTAAATGAAATAGAAATTACAGAAGGGGAATAAAAAGAAGCTGAGGAACAGAGAGAAAAAAGTTCACTAGGAATGAAAGAATATTGAAGGATTCAAGATGGCGGCATGAGAGGTGAGACAGAGAACTCCTCCCAAAACCACATATAATATGAAAATATAGTTAATACAACTAATTCCAAAAGAGCAACAGGAAAGAATACTGCACCAGACTGCATGAACCTGGATAACAGAACAGAACTCATGAAACAGGGTAACATACCAAAGCCTTGATATGGCAGAACCCAAGACCTTCCCCCACCCAGCTCACCGGCGGGAGGAAGAGAAATGGAGCTGGGAGGGGGTTGAAGCCTAGGGCTGCTGAACACCCAGCCCTGGAGATGTGCTTTGGAGCACAAAACTATATTGCATGGTGCTATGGAGATTAGTGGGGTTGGAAAGCTAAGACAGGTGGAATACTTGAGAGACTAAGAATCCAGCCATTTGTGGAGGAGAGGGATCCACATCCGGCCGCTCTGGAACAAAGGAAAGTCAGGCAGTCTGAGAGGATTCCTAGCAGCGAGAGGGCTGCTGAAGGGGCAGGTTTGCATGGATCATGCTGTGTGGGAGAAGGGATAGGTGGACAATGTTGTCTGGGTGCACTCTGCCCAGCAGGTTAGGAAGTTTCAGGAGCTTCAGGCGCTCCATCACCCTGGCTGGCTTCTTAGCTCCAAGGCCCCCCACTGTGATAAGCAGCCTGCTGCGCCTTCCTCCTGGCCTGCCGGTACTGTCTCCCAAACCAGCAGTCCCTTCCATGGTGTCCAGCCAGCCAGAGAGAGGCCCCACCTATGGCAGCTACAGATGCAAAGCACAGAGGCTTACACCAGTGTACTCAGCAGTGTCAGTGGTTCTGACAGTGGAGACAGGCACTGCAGCTGGGAAGCAGGAAACAGCTCTTTCCTCCCCCCAGGCACCAGCGCCACTCTCCTACAACTCCCAACATCATTCCAGGGGCTGAGCACCTCCAGAGACTAAAGCTTCTGGGCACTAGAGGGCGCCACATAAATATATGACACGTCAAAGGAACCTGGTTCAGACAAAAATCTCAGAAACACCAGAAAAAGAGCCAAATGAAACTGAACTCACCAATCTTCCTGAAAGAAAGTTTGAAATAAAAATCATAAACATGCTCATGGAGGTACAGAAAAATATTCAAGAATGTAGGGACGAATTTAGGACAGAGATTCAATCATTAAGAAATTCCATATCTGAAGTGAAACATACAATGGAGGGATTTAAAAGCAGATTTAATGTAGTAGAAGAGATGGTAAATGGAATAGAAATTAGAGAAGAGGAATACAAAGAAGCCTTGGCACAGAGAGAAAAAAGGATCTCTAAGAATGAAAGAATATTGAGAGAACTATGTGACCAATACAAATGGAACAACATTCGCCTTATAAGGGTGCCAGAAGAAGGGAGACAAAAAGGGATACGAAGTGTCTTTGAGGAGGTAATTGCTGAAAATTTCCCCAATCTGGAGAAGGAGATAGTCTCTCAGGCCATGGAGGTGCACGGATCTCCCAAAACAAGGGACCCAAGAAAGACAAGATGAGGACATATAATAATTAAAGTGGCAAAGATTAAGGATAAGGACAGACTTTAAAAAGCAGCTAGAGAGAGAAAAAAGATCACATACAAAGGAAAACCCATCAGGCTCTCATCAGACTTCTCAACAGAAACCTTATAGACCAGAAGGGAGTGGCATGATATATTTAATGCATTGAAGCAGAAGGGCCTCGAACCAAAATACTCTACCCAGCAAGGTTAACATTTAAATTTGAAGGAGGGACTAAACAATTTTCACATAAGCAAAAACTGAGAGAATTTACCTCCTACAAACCATCTCTATAGTGCATTTTGGAGGGACTGCTATAGATGTAGTACTCCTAAGGCTAAATAGCTGTCACCAGGGGAAATAAAAACACAGTAAAGAAAATAGAATAATAAATTACTAAGCAGATGGAAAATCAAATCAACTACCCCCAAAGTCAATCTAGGGATAGACAAAGAGTACAGAATATGATATCTAATATATAAAGAATGGAAGAAGAAGAAAAAGGAGGGAAAAAAAAGAACCTTTAGGTTATGGTTATAATAGCATACTCAGTGAGTTAAATTAGAATGTTAGGTAGGGAATTACCCTGGAACCTTTGGTAACCACGAATCTAAAGCCTGCAGTGGCAATAAGTACATACCTTTCAATAATCACCCTAAAAGTAAATGGTCTGAATGCACCAATCAAAAGACATAGAGTCATTCAATGGATAAAAAAACAAGACCTGTCTATATGCTGCCTACAAAAGAGTCAAATCAAACCCAAAGACATGCATAGTTTAAAAGTAAAGGGATAGAAAAAGACATTTCATGCAAGTAATAGGGAGAAAAAAGGAGGAGTTGCAGTACTTTTATCAGACAAAAAAGACTCCAAAACAAAGAAAGTCACAAGAGAGAAAGAAGGACATTACATAATGATAAAAAGGATCAGTCCAACAAGAGGATATAACTGTTATAAATATTTATGCACCCAACATAGGATCACCTCCATATGTGAAAAAAATACTAACAGAACTAAAGGGAGAAATAGAATGCAATGCATTCATTTAAGGAGACTTAAAAAACACCAGTCACTCTAAAAGACAGATCAACCAGACAGAAAATAAGCAAGGAGACAGAGGCACTGAACAACATATTCGAACAGATGGACTTAATGGATATCTACAGAACACTCCACCCAAAAGCAACAGGACACACATTCTTCTCAAGTGCACATGGAACATTTTCAAGAATAGATCATATACTAGGCCACAGAAAGATCCTCAGTAAATTAAAAAAGGTTGACATTGTACCAACCAGCTTCTCAGAACACAAAGGCATGAAACTAGAAACAAATTATACAATGAAAAAGCCCACAAACACATGGAGGCTTAATAACATGCTCCTAAATAATCACAGGATCAATGACCAAATAACAGAGATCAAGCAATATATGGAGACAAATGACAACAATAATTCAACACCACAAAATCTGTGGCCATGCTAAGAGGGAAGTATACTGCAATACAGGCCTACCTCAGGAAAGAAGAACAATTCCATATAAACAGTCTAAACTCACAATTAATAAAACTAGAAAAAGAAGAACAAATGAGGCCCAAAGTCAGTAGAAGGAGGGACATAATACAGATTAGAGCATAAATAAATAAAATTAAGAAGAATAAAACAATTAAAGAATCAATGAAAACAGGAGCTGGTTCTTTGAGAAAATAAAAAGAAAATAGGTAACCCCCTAGCCAGAGTTGAAAGGAAAAAAAGAGAGTCTACACACATAAACAGAATCAGAAATGAGAAAGGAAAAATCACTAAAGACAAGACATAAATATAAATAATTATTAGAGAATACTATGAAAAATTATATGCTAACAAATTGGATAACCTAGAAGAAATGGACAACTTACTAGAAAAATACAACCTTCCAAGGTTGACCCAGGAAGAAGGAGAAAATCTGAAGAGACCAATTACCAGCAAGGAAATTGAATTAGTAATAAAAAACTATGTAAGAACAAAATGCTTGGACCAGATGGCTTCAGCATTGAATTTTATAGTGAAAACCTAATAGCCATCCTCCTTAAAGTTTTCCAAAAATTAGAAGAGGAGCAAATACTTCCAAACTCATTCTATGAGGCCAGCATCACTCTAAAACCAAAATCAGGCAAAGGCACCAAAAAAAAAAAAATTACAGACTAATATCCCTGATGAATATAGATGCAAAAATTCTCAACAAAATATTAGCAAATTAAATTCAAAATGCATCAAAAAGATCATCCATTATGATCAAGTAGGATTTATTCCAGAGATGAAAGGATGGTACAATACTCGAAAATCTATCAACATCATCCACCACATCAACAAAAAGAAAGACAAAAACCACATGTTCATCTCCATAGATAATGAAAAAGCATTCAACAAAATTCAGCATCCATTCATGATAAAAACTCTCAACAAAATGTGTATAGAGGGCAAGTACCTCAACATAATAAAGGCCATATACCATAATCCCACAGCCAACATCATACTTAACAGCAAGAAGTTGAAATCTTTTCCTTTAAGATTGGGAAGAAGACAAGGATGCCCACTCTTGTCACTTTTATTCAACATAATACTGGAGGTCCTAGCCATGGCAATCAGATAACACAAAGAAATAAAGAGCATCCAGATTGGTAAGGAACCGTTTAAACTGTCACTGTTTGCAGATGACATGATAATGTACATAAAAAAACCTAACGAATCCACCTAAAAACTACTGGACCTAGTAGCTGAAATCAGTAAATTTGCAGGATACAAAATTAATACACAGAAATCTGTGGCATTCCTATATACTAATGATGAACTGGCAGAAAGAGAAATCAGGAAAACAATTCCATTCACAATTGCATCAAAAAGAATAAAATACCTAGGAATAAACCTAACCAATGTGGTGAAAGATCTATACTCTGAAAGCTACAAGGCACTCATGAGAGAAATTAAAGAATACAACAATAAATGTAAATACATCCCATGCTCATGCTCAGGAAGAATTAGTATTGTCAAAATGGCCATCCTGCCCAAAGCAACCTACAGATTCAATGCAATCCCTATCAAAATGCCAACAGCGTTCTTCAACAAACTAGTGCAAATAGTTCTAAAATTAATACGGAACCACAAAAGACCCTGAATAGCCAAAGCAATCCTGAAAGGAAGAATAAAGCTGTGGGGGTTACACTCTTCAAATTCAAGCTCTAGTACAAAGCCACAGCAATCAAAACAGTTTTGGTACTGGTACAGTAACAGACTCATAGCTCAATGGAACAGAAGGGCGAGCCCAGATATAAACCCAAACATATAAAGCCAATTATATACAATAAAGGAGCCATGGATATACAAAGGGGAACTGACAACCTCTTCAACCACTGGTGTTGGCAAAACTGGACAGCTACATGTAAGAGAATGAAACTGGATTATTGTCTGACTCCATATACAAAAGTAAACTTGAAATGGATCAAAGACCTGAATGTAAGTCATGAAACCATAAAACCCTTAGAAGAAAATGTAGGCAAAAGTTTATTGAATATAAACATGAGCAACTTTTTTCTGAACACATCTGCTTGGGCAAGGGAAACAAAAGCAAAAATGAACAAATGAGACTACATCAAACTAAAAAGATTCTGTACAGCAAAGAACACCATCAGTAGAACAAAAAGGCATCCTACAGTATGGGAGAATATATTCGTAAATGACATATCCGATAAGAGGTTAGCATCCAAAATATATAAAGAACTCACATGCCTCCACACCCAAAAAGCCAATAACCCAATTAAAAAAATGGGCAGAGGATATGAACAGACACTTTTCCAAAGAAGAAATTCAGATGGCCAACAGGCTCATGAAAAGATGCTCCACATCACTACTTATCAGGAAAATGAAAATTAAAACCACAATGAGATATCACCTCACACCAGTTAGGATGGCCAACATAAAAAAAATAAGGAACAATAAATGCTGATGAGGATGTGGAGAAAGGGGAACCCTCCTACACTGCTGGTGGAATGTAAACTAGTTCAACCATTGTGGAAAGCAGTATGGAGGTTCCTCAAAAAACTAAAAATAGAAATACCATTTGACCCAGGAATTCCACTCCTAGGAATTTACCCTAAGAATGCATGTTCCTGGTTTCAAAAAGACATATGCACTCCTATGTTTATTGCAGCACTATTTACAATAGCCAAGAAATGGAAGCAACCTAAGTGTCCATCAGTAGATGAATGGATAAAGAAGATGTGGTACATATAGACAATGGAATATTATTCAGCTGTAAGAAGAATACAAATCCTACCATTTGCAGCAACATGGATGGAGCTAGAGAGTATTATGCTCAGTGAAATAAGCCAGGCGTAGAAAGACATGTACCAAATGATTTCCCTCATTTGTGGAGTGTAACAACAAAGTGAAACTGAAGGAACAAAACAGTAGCAGACTCACAGACTCCAAGAAGGGACTAGTGGTTACCAAAAGGAGGGGTGGGAGAAAGTGGGTGTGGAGGGGAGAAAGAAGGAGAAGGGGATTGAGGGGTATTATTATTGGTACACATAATGTGTGTCGAGCTCACAGGGAAGACAGTGTAGCACAGAAAAGACAAGTAGTGACTCTGTGGTGTCTTACTACACTGATAGACAGTGACTTCAAGGGGCATGGGGGGGATTTGATAATATGGGTGAATGTATTAACCACAGTTTTTCATGTAAATCTTTCAAAGGAGTGTATATCAGTGATACCTTAATAAAAAAAGAAGATCCCATATGGGACCCTTCAAGGTAACATGCTCTACGTGATGCAGCTACAAGATGGTGAAACCTCTGTTGTCATGGGTTTATCAGTGACTGTGGAGCAAAGAATTGTCCTGGTTATACAAAGTTTAAAAATAGACACAACTAGGCTATATTCTCAGGGGTTGCATACACAGGTGGTCAAACTATAAAGAAAAGCAGGAGTTGCTCATCATAAAAGGATTGCGGTTACCTCTGTGGGAGATGGTGGTTTGTAATTGGGAAGAGCTTCTGGGATGAAGTCCGTAGACTAGTTCTTGATATTGCTAATCATTTACTAATTATCAGTCAAACAATACATTTCTGTGTACGCCCATTCTGTATGTGTGTTATATTTCAATATTTTTTAAGGTTAAAAAAGCAAAGGATTGAAAAGTTCTCTAAAGTGACCTTGAAATAAGTGAAGATCTGTCATTTCCCATTAATGAGTCTTTTTAAGTCTCCATGGCTCCCCAGATCAATGGCCCCTGTCTTTAATGAGATGAGCCCCCGAGACATGAATTAGACAGGATGTCTTAGTTTGAAGTCCCCTGCAAGCAGATCCTGAGACAAGGATTTGAGGGCAGAAAGTACTTCCTCTGGGAGGTGACCCTAGAACATGTCAATAGGACAGTAGGGAAAGGAGACAGAGCAGGCAGCCAGGAAAGGATGCATTAAAGAGAAAGTTTTCCCTGTGGATAACTGGGGCTCAATGCCATTGGGTATTTCTGGGAGATATCATAGGACATGCACCTTAGAGCCATCTCACACAAGGGTGAGGGAGCTTGGGTATTGATCTACTAGTTCCCCAACTGTCCTTGTTTGAGGGCAGCTTCCAGGGGCATTAATGTCCTGGCACTTGTAACTTTCTCTGACATGTAGCCAGAAAAATGCCCTTAGGCAGGATCACTGGAGTTCACAGAAAGCAGCCAAAGGGCAGGCACAGATGAGTGTGAAGAGGTTAATAGTCTCTGCTACATTCCTACATCTCTCGGTGTAAGACTTTGCCTGGAATGTCCATTCATTTCAGCTTGAATCTGCTTTACAACATGGAGCCTATCTTAAACAATAAGGTGTTGTGCAGTTAAAAACTTGTTAAGAGGATAGATCTCATGTTATGTTTTCACCACAAAAAGAAAAAAGCAAGGGGAAACAAGAAATCTTTAGAGGTGATGTATATGTTTACTACCTTGATTGTGGTGATGGCATCATGGACATAGGCTATATGCAAACTCTTGAAAATGTATGCATTCAATATATGCAATGCTTTGTATATACCTAATATACAAAATTGTGTATTAGTATACCTCAATAAAGCTGAAAAAAAACCCCAAAAAACCTAGCTTGCCAGTAGTTAAGTGACCCGAACAAATTATTTAACTTTTTTGGCCTTTGGCTTCCTTAATCTAAAATGAAAAGGATAACATCTACTCTTTAGAATATTGTATTAAACTAGATGAATTACGTGAAGTTGTGGAAATGATAAAGAACACAAGATTCTCAATAAATGGTAGTTGCCATAACTACTGTTATTGTTTTTTTATTGGCAATCGAGTGAACAGTGACTGGATTCTCTTTTTATCATTCGGCTTGTGAGACTCTTGTTATTAATTTGCAGCACTTACTGCAAGTTAAGGAATAAAAAGTCACTGTGGAGGAGCAAAATCTGCCACCCCAAAATGGCATGTGGATTATTTTAGGCTGGTTGTTTTTAAGAAAGAGAAGAGTCAAGAAGTTTTTGTTTTTGCCTCCCTGACTTCACGGACTAAAAAAATTTAGATAGAGGACTTGATCCAGGAAGAAAGTGATCACCATAGATAAGTACAGTGTCCTATGAGACAGGTCTGTAGGCAGGGAGGAACCTGCAAAATCTGTTTGATCAGAGTCCTCTCTGTGGCCTTTTGTTTCTGGGTGGCCCAGCACACATTTGTTTATCAAACATTTACTCTTTCCATTCTTGCTGTGAATTGCCTTCCTCCTTTTGAAGCCCCAGCTCCTGCCCCCTTCTCTTTAGTTTGGGATAACATACGTACCTCACTTTGCCTGAGTGCCTTTGGAATCTTCCGTATTCCTGAGCCATATGGAGTTCCTGTACGTATGTAATTACATTTTAGTTTCTCCTGTTAATCTGTCTCATGTTAATTTAATTCTTAGACCAGCCAAAAGAATCTTGAAAGGTCAAAGAAAATTTTTTCTTCCTAACAACACAAATAAAATTGTATCAGCTCATTTGCTTCCAGGTTGCTTCGGATAAGACTTCTCTCTGCCCCTGTGAGTGGTGCTGTTTCTTTCTTCTGTGTTACCCTTCAAAAACCTTCCCAAGAGCAGCACATGTAACTGGATGACCGAGCTGATCTTCAGAAGTCAGAAGAAAGGACAAAGATGATAGGGAAGGAAAAAGCATGGTTCAAAAATGGAGAAGTGATGAGATCTTACGGCTATGTAGATACAGCAATAATTTCTTACGGCTGCGGTGGTTGCCCTATATGCTCTAATCACCATTGCGCAGTATTGCTGTGCAGTGCGTGAGAACCTGCATATCATCATGACCATCGATAACTACCTTCTTTCTCCATATTGTTTGCCTCTCCTCTTCAGTATTCAACTTGCAGTTTTGAATCTGGGGCTCATTTTACATCTTTTAGAAATCTGAATTCCTTTATTGCTAAGTATTTTCAGCGCTTCCATCTTATGATATACCAACGCTCATCAGTCGGCTGTGCCTGTATCACTGCAGCAGATGAGCCGTACTGAAGAAAAGCAGCATTCAGGAGAGGGGAATACACCGCTCCGAGATGCTGCTCTGTCATAAACTGTATAAACTAAGCCCATTCTCATTTCTTAAATCCATTCCATTCTGATTTCTGACCCAACAAATAATAGAAATAGAACTTGGTAAGATCCACTATGATTTCCATTTTATTTAATTTATGGACTGTTTTTCAGGCTCCCTCATAATAGAACTCCCAGCAGCAATGAGCAATATTGAAATCATTCCTATTATGAGCTCATTTTTATTTCTATGACACCAAATTCTCCTGGCTGTTTTTTTCTCCCCTGACTATTCCTTTTCAATATCTTTTCCTACATCATTTTCCTCTATCCACCTTTATATGTCTTTATACATCATTCCCCACATACATAGGAACTTTCTTCAGGTCCCTGACTGCTCTGTGCTTTCTCCCATCTCAGGGCTGTGAACAAACTGTTCTGTCTGGAAGGTTTTCTCCCTCCTCTCCTTTACCTGGATAACTCCTACTGATGCTTCAGATCTCAACTCAAACCCATTTTCTCAGAACAGTCTTTATTAATACCACTCCAAATCACACACTCTGTAACAATCCCAAAACCTAATGAGGACCTTATTTAGATACTTCCATATGACCCTGTCTTTTTCCTTCAAAGTGTGGTTAGGAAAAAACACCTACCCCTACCCTTTTTGGTTCTTTGGCCAGTCTAATAGTCCACACAGGACAGAGTAATAGGAGAGAAACAAATTCAATTATGTATAAATAGGGGCCCCATACAACTAAGGGCAAGCCTAGCAACTGAGGCTCACTTACCATCGTGAGCTAAAGAATGAGGTAGGGGTCTGGGGCTTCAAAGGGAGCAGGGTGATTTGCAGGATAAGAAGAAGAGATGTTTGGCAATTAGATGCTTGTCCTGCCATACAGATAGGTCATTCAGATAAAAAAATGTTCTCTTGATAGTACTCTTTCTGCACCAGATCCCCTATTTAAAGTCTTTAAGGTAGTTTAAAGGAGGGGTAAATGTTTTTCTTGAACTAAGTGGGTCTTGATTGCCTTCAGCTCAAAATTGTCCACATACCAAAGTGGCATATTTTGGGGATACTTGCTCTGAACCCCTTCAGAAACATTGATAATATATTTTATATTTTTGTCATTACTTGAAAAAATGTTTTTATCATTTCTTAAGTTGTAAGCTCTACAAAGCAGGGACATTTGCTTTTGCTCAGCATTAGCAGAGAGCCTGGCACATAAAAGGGGGTCAATAACTTATAGAATTGTGTCTTTAATATCATCTATCTTCCAGGCATAGTGTATTACATAAAGGAAAGTGCCCTACTTTCCCGTCTTTACATTGTTTTAAGTTTTTAGAAAGATTTTATGTCTTCATTTGAGTGTTCTCAATTGTTTTGTAATGTAGGTATTTTTCTCCCAGTTTAATCACATGAAGAAATTGTAAGTCAGAATCATTGTGGCTCTAGGTCATAAACTAATAACTATGAAAATGAGATTTAAATTTAACTTCTACTTTTCTTTACTGTGATGTAATTTACAGACCATAAAATTCACCCACTTAAAGTATAGGTATAATTAAATTGTTTTAAGTATATTTACAGACTTGTGTAACCATCACTATATTCTAATTTTAGGACATGTTATCATGTCCCAAAAGAAACCTGTCTTTCAGTAATCACTCTGCATCCATACCACTCCCTTAATTCAAGTTGCAGGCCAATTTACTTTTTCTCTATGGATTTGCCTATTTTTTTTCTTTCTATGGCTTTGCTTACTCTGGACATTTCATATAGGTAGTATCATACAATATGTGATGTTTGTGATTAGTTTCTTCTAGTAGTTTCATTACTAACAATGATTTTTGAGGTTTATCCATGTTAAGCCATGTATCAGCACTTGATTCTTTTTAATGGCCCAATTATATTCCATTGTATAGATTTAGTATATTCTGTATACCCATTCACCAGCCAATCAGCATTTGGATTATATCCAATAACTTTTTGGATGTTACGAGTATTACTGTTATGAATGTTCATGCATAAGTTTTTGTGTAGACATAGGTTTTCATTCCCCTTGAATATCTACCTGGAACTGCTGGGTCATAGAGTAATTCTACAATGAACATTTTAAGAAAACAGCTAAACTGTTTTTCAAAGTACTGCAACATATTACATTTCCACCAGCAATGTATGAGGATTCCAATTTCACTCTATGTTTGCTAATACTTATTATTGTTTATTACTTGTCTTTTTTATTGTAAACGTTCTTGCACATGTGAAGTGGTATCACATCGTGTTCTTCAATTACATTCTCCTAATGACTAATATGTTGAGCATCTTTTAGTGTATTGATTAAACATTCATATATCTTCTTTAAAGAAATGTCTAATCAAATCCTTTGGGGTTTAAATTGGGTTATTTATACTTTTATTGTTGTGTTTTAAGGCTTTTTTGTAAATTCTAGACACAAAATCCTTTACCAGATATATGATCTGAAAATATTTTTTCTCAGTCTATGGGTTGTCTTTTCACTTTTGATGGTATCCTTTGAAACACAAATGTTTTAAATTTTGATAAAGTGTAACATATCAGTCTGCTTTTTTATTACTTGTCCTAAGATATCATTGCCTAACCCAAGGTCACAAAGGTTTACTCCTGTGGTTTTTTTAGTTCTTACATTTAACTCTGAGTTAATGTTAAATTAATTAAGTCAAATAAATTTTGAGTTAATTTTTCTGCATAGTTCAGAAAGAGGTCCAACTGCATTTTTTAAGTTATTATTTTTAATCTTTTTCCCATGTGGATACCCAAAACCAGTTGTTGAAAAGACTTTCCTTTCCCTCACAAATTATCCTGGACCTTTATCAAAAATCAATTGATTATATATTTTAGAGTTTATTCTGGACTCAGTTCTATTGAATGAATCTGTGTCTATTTCTGTCAGAAATACACTGTGCTGATTATTATGCCTTATAATAAGTTTTGAAATCAGGAAATTTGTAAATTTGCGTGTACTCATTTAGCTCTTCTTTTTCAAGATTATTTGTTTTGGCTATTTATGAGTCCTTGATTTTCCTTATGAATTTCAGAATTTGGGCTTATCAATTTCTACAGAAAAAAAAAGCTGACTAGAGTTTTGATAGGGATTTATTGAATTAACAGATCGAATGGGAAATATTAACAACTTTACAAGTCAGTTTAATATTATGACTATAATACCCATGATCATAAGTTATCTTTTATATTTGTTGATATCTTTTGAAATTTCTTTCAAAGATGTTTTACAACTTTCAATGTACAACTCTTGCGCTTGTTTTTAAAAATCTATTCCTAAGTATTTTATTCTTTTTGATGCTTTTGTAAATGGAATTGTTTTCATTGCCAGGGTATAGAAATATAATTGATATTTGTATATTGATCTTTCATCTTGCAACCATGCTAAACTTGTTTATTGGGTCTAATAACCATTGGCATTGGTTTCTTTTGGAAGATTTCTTGGAATTTTCCATATACAAGATCATATCATTTGCAAATGAGGTAGTTTTACTTCTCCTTTGCAATCTGGATGCCTCTTATTTAATTTTTTGCCTAATTGCCCTGGTTAGAACCTCTCATACAGTACTGAATAGATAGGGCAAGGGTAGATCTCTTATCAGACTGAGAAAATACCCTTTTTTCTTATTTTGTTGAGCATTTTTATCATGAAAGGGTTTTAGATTTCTTCAAATATTTTTTCTTTGTCTGTTGAAATGATGTGATTTTTGTTCTTTATTTACTCATACTTTGTAACTTTATGTACTCTGTTTCTATAGTGTATTATATTGATATCTTTATGTAAATATGATTTTTGTTGTTCTCCTTTTCTTACTAGAATATTCCTAACTCTAATTCCTATCTGTTGAAATTCTGTTCAACTTCCCAGGCTCATCTCTAATTCAGCCTCTTTCAAGAATCTCTGTGATAACAATTTTTATTATCCATGTAAGTCTTTCAGGAATTCTATTTCATCTTATTTATTAATATATTTATCATTTTTATATCACTTCTTACTACATAATCACATGTATATGTGCTATATAATAAGTGTTCTTAGGGGTAGGAAATACATCTCATGTTTATATTATGCCACAGTTTCCAGCAGAATGATACATATAGAACATATACAGAAAAGTTGTTCAGTAAATGTTTGCTGAATTGTGAGGAATTTACAGTTTTGTTGAGGCCAATTTTCTAATTGCTATGGCATTGAAAGAATTGATGCAATCATATTACACCCAAAACATGCTAAATTCAAATTAACAACCAGATTTCCATTTTCATTGTCTTGTCATTTACTTGGGCTTTTGATCTTCTTGATGTGAAGTTATGGCAGATATTTTAATATGTGGATGAATATTTCTATACCATTTGTATAGAAAATCCATTTTAAAAAATGTATCCAAGTGGAAAAAGACATTTTCAGTTTTAACTCAAAAAGTTGTAAGTGTTGAATAATGTTCACATGACATGTATCCAATCTTCAGCTTTCAAACATTGAAGACAGTTTTGTAGCACTAAATTTAACAGCTAAAAAAAATACAAAACAAAACCTGTCTGTCAAGTTCCTGTACTCATTGTATATGCTGAAAATCTAGTTCCCCCATTATTTTTAAAGAGAGCTCTCTGCAGTCCAGAAATTGCTTAGGATCAGTAAAAAGATTCTCATCAATTGCATTCTGTTTTTAAGGCTCAGGTACAAGTCACTTTTATACACACAGTCATAGGAGTTTGTGGGAAGTCCAGCCTAGAGGTTTTAATGTTCCTGCCAGAGGAAATGCTGCCTTGGCCTGGCTGTGGCCCCAAGGATTATTTCTAAAATCTTAGAAGCTAAAAGCTAAGCATGTAGCTTCAGCTTTTAGCAACATATAAGGCAAGGCGAATACAAAAGGGACTCAGGATGTGAGCCTTGTCTTATGGACAGAATCATTTTATTAGATAAACAACCATGTCATTCATTTTGTAGTCTCCAAGGCCAGATATTCACAGCCATTTAATTAGAAGATATTTAATGATGATATACTAGGAATAGAAGATTTGTTAGATGTTGGGACAGTTTGGGGGCAATAGGTGAGAAAAAAAATTAATCACCATTCATTTTCCCTCTTTAGACTTACTAAAGACCAGTTTAAAAATAAATTCAAAGAGATACAGCATTTTTTCCTCCTCTTCCCTCATCCACCCTCCTAAGGAGTTCATTTTCTCTTGCTCAAGACACAGACTAAACTGGACTGGAAAAAACAATTTCTACCAATTGACTGTAAGGCCCTGTAAAAGTCATTTTACCACTTGAACTCAATTTATTCATTTGTAAAATGAGAGTTTGAATAAAAGATCTATAAGGAGATTTCTAGCTCTCAACTTATATAACAGGCTGTGCTGTTCATCCAACTGCCCTGCCAGTGTGTTGATTTACTATCATGACCACAGTCACCTCATCAGGGTATAGTTAAATACTTACCCAAAAGGTGCTCGATGCAGTGTTATTGAATATAACAGGTTACCTGGAACCTGAAAGAGTGGACAGGGGCATGAAAAGTTAATTACCTTACATTTACAAAGAAAGCACACTTAAAGCAAATTATCTGGACATAGAAAAATTCAGTTATGAAGTGACATTTAACAAATGAAAAACCCTCTTCTACTAGTTAAGAGAGCCCACATAAATTTTCTGTATTGATAGGCTTTGACTGCTCATATGTTAAGTGGTGTATTTCCCAAACTATGATCCAAACAGTATTACTGTTGCTCAAAATGTTTCTAAATTTTTTCTTTGGGACAGGGGAGAATTCTGTTGCCAGATAACCTTGGGAACTCTTTTTTACTACCCCTAGCGTTGGATATTTACTACAATGTCTATTAAGTAGCTAAAAGTTATGAGAAGTGCTACAGTTAAGGAAGCACACATTCTCAAACCAAACAGATCACAGTAACTTTTTCCCATGGATTACCTAAATGTCTTTGGAATGTAGATGGACAGATTCTAATGTTAAGAAGTGTTTTCTGGAGGGGAGGGGGAAAAGATGGTGTGGCATGAGAAGTGAGGCAAAAAACTCCCCCCAAAACCATATATAATAACAAGAAAATACAGTAAATAAAACAAATCCTGAAAGAAAAACTCAAAAACGTCAAAACAAAATGCCTACATCTAGGGAAAAGAGAAGACCTCACAGAAAATGGTAAAGTAGCAAAGCTGTGATCTGGCAGGATCCAAGCCCTCCCCCAACACAAGCTCACAGGTGGGAGGAAGAGAAACAGAGCAGAGGGACTAGAAGCCCATGACTTCTAAACACCCACCCCTAGAGATCTGCTCAGGGAGCACAAACCCATATACAGTGCTCTGGACATTAGTGAGATTGGAAAGCAATGACAGGCAGCATATTTGTAGAGACTGAGATTCCAACTGCTTGAGGAGAACAGGAATAGACAACCAACCACTCTGGGACAAAAGAAAGGCAGGCACTTTGAAAGACTTCCCAATGACAAGAGGGCTGTTAAAGGGACAGAGATTACTCAGATCTGGCTGCCCAAAAGAAAGGACAGTGGACAAAATCACCCCAGCACACTCAGCCCAGCAGGTTGGGAACTTTCAAGAGCTTCAAGTACTCCATGCCCATGGCTGCCAATGCAGCCCCAAGGCCCCCCACTATGATTCAGTCTGCTGCTCCTTACTCTTTGCACCAGTCTGCACATTTGCTGCCCCAGCCATTGTACCAGGCCAGTCAAAGGGTGACTCTACCTACGGCAGCTGCAAGGGCATAATACAGAAGATCCTCCCTGTGTGCACAGCCCATTGGACCCTGCAGTGAAGGCAGGCACTTCAGCAGGGAAACAGGAAAGAGCTTTTTCCTCCCAGCAGGTGCTGGTACCACTTGCCTGTGACTCCTACCATTGCTCCAGGTGCTTGGCAGCTCTGGAAAGTAGAGCTTCCAGGTGCAAAAGGGTGCCACCTAAATATAATTATTATTCCATAGGAATCATTAGAATGAAATGGCAAAAAAATTTTGTACAAACAAAAATTCAAACACCAGAAAGATGGCTAAGTGAAACTGAAATCATCAATCTCCTTGATAAATATTTCAAAATAAAAATCATAAACATGCCAACAGAGCTACAGAAATATATTCAAGATCCCAGGGAGGACATCAAGAAAAGATATAGAAACTTTGAAAAATACAGTATCTGAAATGAAACCTACAATGGAGGGATTTAAAAGCAGATTAGAAGAGGTAGAGGAGATGGTAAATGAAGTAGAAATTGGAGAACAGGAAAAACAAAGACTCTGAGGCACAGAGAGAAAATAGGATCTATAGGAATAAAAGAATAATATGAGAACTGTACAAGCAATACAAATGGAACAATATTCACCTTATGGGGTAACAGAAGAAGAAGAGAAAAGGGGATAGAAAGTCTTTTGGAGGAAATAATTGCTGAAAACTTCCTTAATCTGGGGAAAAAAATAGTTTCTCAGGTCATAGAAATACAGAGATATCCCAATATAAGGGATGCTAGGAAGACAACACCAAGACATATAAAACTTAAAATGGCAAAGATCAAGGACAAGGAGAGAGTATTAAAAGCAGCCAGAGAGAGAGAAAAGTAATCATATACAAAGGAAAGCCCATTATGCTATCATCAGACTTCTTAGCAGAAACCTTACAGGCCAGAAGGAAGTGGCATGATACATTTAATACAATGAAACTCTACCCAAGAAGAATATAATTTAAATTTTAAGCAGGGATTAAACATTGCCAGATAAGCAAAAATTGAGGAAATTTGCCACCCACAAATTGTACAGTGTATTTTAAAGGGACTGCTGTAAGTGGAAGTGTATTTTCAGAGAAAATAAAACCATGGTAAATGAAGTAGACCTTTAATTACTAAGCAAATGCAAAATTAAATCAACTACCACCAAAGTCATTCAAGGGATACAGAAAGCGTACAGAATATGACACCTAATATATAAAGAGTGGAGGGGAAGAAGAAAAAGATGGGATAAAAAAACAACTTTTAGATTGTGTTTGAAATAGCATAATAAGTTAGTTAAGTTAGACAGTGAGTAAAGAAGCTGCCCTTGAACCATTGGTTACCACAAATCTGAAGCCTGCAATGGAAATAAGTACATATCTATCAATATTCACCCTAAATGTAAATGGACAAAATGCACCAATCAGAAGACTTAAGAGTTCCAGCATGGATAAAAATCAAGACCTATCTATATGCTGCCTACAAAAGATTCACTTCAGACCCAAAGATGTACACAGACTAAAAGTGAAGGGATGGAAAAAGATATTTCATGCAAATAATAGGGAGAACAAAGCAGGAGTTGCAGTACTTGTATCAAACAAAATAGACTTCAAAACAAGGAAATTAATGAGGTAAAGAAGGACATTACATAATGATAAAGGGGTCAGTCCAACAAGAGGATATAACTATTATAAATATCTATGTACCCAACACAGGATCACCTACATAAGTGAAACAAATACTAACAGAATAAATGCAATGCATTCATTTTAGGAGACTTCAGCACACCACTCACTCCAAAAGACAGATCAGCCAGACAGAAAATAAGTAAGGACACAGATGCATGGAATAACACATTAGAACAGATGAACCTAACAGACTTCAACAGAACACTCCACTCAAAAGCAGCAGAATACACATTCTTCAAGTGTACATGAAACGTTTTCCAGAATAGATCACATACTAGGGCACAAAAAGAGCCTCAGTAAATACAAAAGGATTGAAATTGTGCCAACCAGCACCTTAGACCACAAAGGTGTGAAGCTAGAAAGAAATTATGCAAAGAAAACTAAAAAGCCCACAAACACATGGAGAGCTTAACAACATGCTGCTAAATATTTAAAGGATCAATGTCCAAATAAAAACAGAGATCAATGAATATATGGAGAAAAATGAAAACAGCTCAAAAAGCCCAAACCTCTGGGATGCAACGAAGGCAGTTCTAAGAGGAAAATATACTACAATTCAGGCTTACCTCAAGAAAGATGAACAATCCCCAATGAACAGTCTATACTCACAATTAATGAAATGAGGAAAAGAAGAACAAATGACACCCAAAGTCAGTAGAAGGAGGGACATAATAGATATCAGAGAAGAAATAAATAAAATTGAGAAGAATAAAACAATAGAAGGAATCAATGAAATCAGGAGCTGGTTCTTCAAGGAAATGAACAAAATAGATAACCCCCTAGCTAGACTTTTCAAGTAAAAATGAGAATCTACACACATAAACAGAATCAAAAATGAGAAAGAAAACATCACTATGGACAAGACAGAAATACAATAATTATTAGAGAATACTATGAAATATTATATGCTAACAAATTTGATAACCTAGAAGAAATGGACAACTTTCTAGAAAAATACAGCCTTCCAAGACCCAGGAACAAACAGAAAATTGGGACAGACCAATTACTAGCAGTGAAATTGATTTGGTAATCAAAAAGTATGTAAGAACAAACAAGATGGCTTCACCACGGAATTTATCTAACATTTAGAGGAGACCCATACCATCTGCCTTAAAATTTCCTAAAAAATAGAACAGGAGAGAATAATTCTAAACTCATTCTATGAGGCTTGCATCTCAGTAATATCAAAACCAGGCAAAGACACCACAGAAAAAAGAAAATTACAGACCAGTATTGCTTATGAACTTAGATGCAATGATACTCAACAAAATATTAGCAAAGCGAATTCAAAAATACATCAAAAAGGTCATACATCATGATCAAGTGGGATTCATTCTGGGGATGCAAGGATAGTACAATATTTGCAAATCCATCAATATCAAAAACCACATCAACAAATGAAGGACAAAAACCCGATGATCATCTCCATAGATGCTGAAAAAGCATTTGGCAAAATTCAACGTCCATTCATGATAAAACTCTAAAAAAAATGGGTATAGAGGGCAAGTACCTCAACATAATAAAGGCTGTATATGATAGACCCACAGCCAACATCACACTAAACAGCAAAAAGCTGAAAGCTTATCCTTTAAGATCAGGAAGAAGATAAGGATGCCCACTCTCTCTACTTTTATTCAACATATTACTGGAGATCCTAGCCATGACAATCAAACAGCACAAAGAAATAAAAGGCATCCAGACTGGTAAGGAAAAAGTTAAACTGTCCCTGTTTGCAGATGACATGATATTGTACATAAAAAACCCTAAAGAATCCACCCCAAAACTACTAGAACTAATAACTGAATTCAGCAATGTTTCAGGATACAAAATTAGTACACAGAAATCTGTGGCATTCCTGTACACTAACAATGAACTAGCAGAAAGTGAAATAAGGTAAACAGCTCCATTAACAATTGCATCAAAAAGAATCAAATATGTAGGAATAAACCTAACTGAGGAGGTGAAAGACCTATACCCTGAAAACTACAAGATATTCATGAGAGAAATTAAAGAATACACCAGTAAATGGAAATACTTCTCATGTTCATGGATAGGAAGAATTAATATTATCAAAATGGCCATCCTGCCTAAAGCAGTCTACAGATTCAATGCAATCCCTATCAAAATACCAACAGCATTCTTGAACAAACTATAACAAATAGTTCTAACATACATATGGAACCACGAAATACCCCGAATAGCCAAAGCAATCCAGAGAAGGAAGAATAAAGCTGGGGGATTATGCTCTCTGACTTCAAGCTCTACTACAAAGCCACAGTAATCAAATAGTTTGGTATTGGTACAATAACAGACTCATAGGTTAATGGAACAGAATAGAGAGCCCAGATATAAACCCAAACATATATGGCCAATTTACATACTGTAAATGAACCATGGATGTACAGAGGGGAAATGACAGCCTCTTCAACAACTGGTGTTGTCAAAACTGGATAGCTACATGTAAAAAAATGAAACTGGAATATTGTCTATCTCCATACACAAAAGTAAACTTGAAATAGATCAAAGACCTGAATTTAAGTGGTGAAACCATAAAACTCTTAGAAGAACACATAGGAAAAAATGTCTTGAATATAAACATGAGCAACTTTTTCCTGAACACATCTCCTCAGGTAAGGGCAACAAAAGCAAAAATGAAAAAATGGTACAACATCAAACTAAAGAGCTTCTGTACAGCAAAGGACACCATCAGTGGAACAAAAAAAGTCCTACAATATGGGAGCATATATTCATAAACAATATATCCAATAAGTGGTTAACTTCCAAAATATATAAAGAGCTCACATACATCAACACCCAAAAAGCAAATAACCCAATTAAAAAATGGGCAGAGGATCTGAACAGACACTTCTCCAAAGAAGAAATTCAGATGGCCAACAGACACATGAGAAGATGCTCCACAACACTAATTATCAGAGAAATGCAAATTAAAACCACAATGAGCTATCACCTCACCCAGTTTGATGGCCAACGCTAGTAAGACAAGAAGCAACAAATGCTGCTGAAGATGCAGAGAAAGGGGAACCTTTCCTATACTGTTGGTGGGAATGTAAATTAGTTCAACCACTGTGGAAAGCAATATAGAGGTTGCTCAAAAAACTTAAAGTAGAATTACCATTTGACCCAATAATTCCACTCCTAGGAATTTACCTGAAGAAAACGAGGTTCCTGATTAAGAAAGATACATGCACCCCTATCACAGCACTGTTTGCAATAGCCAAGATATGAAAGCAGCCTAAGTGTGCATCAGTAGGTGAATGGACCAAGAAGATGCAGTACACATACACAATGGAATATTATTCAGCCTTTTAAAGAAAGCAAATCCTACCATTTGCAACAACACTGGTGGAGCTAGAGGGTATTATGCTTAGTGAAATAAGTCAGGTGGAGAAAGACAAGTACCAAATGATTTCACTCATTTATGGAGTATAACAACAAAGCAAAACTGAAGGAACAAAACAGCAGCAGACTCACAAACTCCGATAAGGGACTAGCAGTTACCAAAGGGATAGGGTTGGGAAGGGAGAAGGGGGGGTTAAGGGGCAGTATAATTGCCACACACAATATAGGTCAGTCATGGAGAGGCAGTACAGCCGGGAGGAGATGAGTAATGACTCTATTGCATCTTACTATGCTGATGGATAGTTACTGTAATGGAGTGTGTGTGGAGGGGGACTTGATAATATTGGTGAATGTTGAAACCACAGTGTTGCTCATTTAAAACCTTCATAAGATTGTACCTCAATGATACCTTAAAAAAAAGAGGTGTTTTCTTACTTGTTAAATCCTCTAAGGACTTCAAATATTATTTTAAATAGTCAAACTATATTGTTTTTGAATTTTTTCTTTGACATCTGTTATATGTTGTCTCATTATTTATGGCTCAATTTTTATGAGTGTATTATGTTTATTTTTCTGCTTACTTTTCCTTATTTTTTACTCAGCTATTTTTCCTCCCAAGCACTTCACAATAGTCAACATTTTCTTTCTAATTATTCCCATTAAATATTTCTGATATTCTCATTTCTTATGCTTTGGAAAATGTGTGCTTCGTAACTTCCACATTTAATTTGTGCTTTGATGTTTAGTGTGTAGTGAGGAGAACTGGAGGTATTGGGTTCATTCAAATAGTATGGCACAATAATTTTTCTTTGTACTCAGAAGAAGTCGCAGGGATACATAATATTCACTGTCTCTACTCCACAATTTATAGAAAGAATAAGTAAAATACCACTATTGCAAATGATTGCTCTATCGAGATAGACACATTTTTCTCTTCTAAGCTCACTATTCATCTTCCCCAAGAAACCTCTCTTAGCATGCTGACTCCAACTCATTTGGATTCCTCTTTGGTTGTTCCTTAAAAATGGATTCATTTGATCTTGCTTTCTTAGTTGTTCTTTGTGTTTTTGGTTTGTCACCTCACAGGATAGAAACTATCTTGGGTGGGGGTACTATCAATATTTTTGCATTTTTGCACATCCGCAATCCTATTCTTTCAAAAAGTCATTTTTGAATGAATGTGGGGTTATCAAAAGGAATAAAAAGAACCATGTCTTTTTACGTGAATTCAATCTATGCTTTTCACACTGAAGGGTTTAGCTAGCATGAAATTTCAGGGGTATGAAAAGCTAATCTCTGCAGAAATGGCATACTGTATGGAGAGGAAAATGATTGAGAGAAAAGGTTGCAGATCTTGATAGTATTCATTGTTCTAAGTTTTTCCTATTAACTATGTCTCAAGAGCTGTGCTTCAGAGCTGTCAGAGGCAACATCATGCCTATTTCATTGGTTGTAAATGGACTTGCTTATAGGAGCTCAGAAGATCCTCCCTATAAACCCCCATCTGATTCCCAGTGCTGTGACCTATCACCATCTTACCATGATTGAAGGGCTCAGCTCTCTGATTCAGAGAGTATCACCTTCTATACAAGATGAGGTGTAACTAGCTCTTCTTTTTCACATAGGTGTTGAGAAGCACTAGAATTTTCAGGTAACAATTGTACATGAGAATATAAAGTCAATAGCAAAAACAATCTCTGGTTATTTTTATTTTTTTCCTCCAAATTAAATGGTTTTGTTTGACTAGATGTTAATGTGTGAATTGGTGATGACTAATTTTTCCTACACATACATTTTTGGAATGTTATGAACTGGCCAATGAAAACTCAGACTGGCAAGCTTTTTCTTGAAATGGATGTATATCAATAACTTATTATAGGGAATGGAGAAGGTTAAGGAGAGGATAAAGGAAAAAGGAACTAAAGTAAGATTGGATGTATGCTCTGAAGTTTATGCAGTCTAAACACCAAATCTTAGGGAGGAAATTTTGGTCAATCTAAGTGATTTTTTATCTGACAGCTCCCTTCAAAATCTGATATTGACTACAGCTTGCCTCTCTGTGCTCGGATGCTTTTATTGACTTTTCTATTCAGTGCCTTGTGATGCAGCACCAAAGTGATTGGATCAGTATATTTTCCCTTTGGGATTATTGTTGGAATCTTGGAAATCTTATAGATGCATTTATTACATTTCCAAACCTTTAGTGCTTACTTAACCAACTAGGGGTTTGCTGCTTTATGTAGTGTGGTTTAGAGGAAGCAAATAATTTACTTGAGTTAATACAGATAGTTTCAAAGTTATATCATAGATTCTGTTAATGGAGCTTATGCCCCCAGAGAAAAACATACTATTAAAAAACAGTTTGGTCCAGCTTGCAAGAGAGCAGTAATGAGTTCTGTGGCTATATCATGGAAATGCAATATCATGGTGGTAGTGATTTTCCTCTCTTGAAATCATATAATTTTTCATTTTTCCCTTGTTTTCTTTAAACTGGTTTTGCTAATTCCCACTACCACCACCACACACAATTTATCTTCTTTCCTCTTTTGGAAAACAAACAGAAAGTACTCTATGTTATTTTTTAGTGAGTTGATTCATTTAATAACTGATAAGCATGAAATCATATCTCTAAACTCACTTAAAGTATTTGATGATTATTTATAAGTGAGCCTGAAACAATATGAAATTCTGCTTTTTATTTTATTATGAGGCTCACTGAACTCTGCTTTCAGAGGTCACACTGCTTTCAATTCTATCCTTTCTTCTTTATCTCCCTTTTCCTCTTTTCCTTATTTTAGTCCACTCCCAAATCTGAGACTTTCCCTGTTTTATGCCTTTTCTATATTCTGATCGATTCTCTAATAAATCATTGAACATATAGTGATTACTCTTGTAACTCCAGGAGTAAGGAGGTTCCCTGCCCTGGGCAAGTTCCCTACGAATCTGTAAAACTGAAGGAGGATGAGTGGAAGGGCAGGTTGGGTTAAAGGGTTTTATTGCTCACAGCTCAGTCTCTCGCTTGGCTTCCTGTGGTATGCTCCCAAGTCCTTCCTCTCCAGCCCCTTACCAGCAAGCCAGCTCTGTCTGCCCCTGCAGCCACAGTGCATGCTTGCTTCCCCTGCCCGCCCCCTTTTGGCAGAACTCCATGGGCGGGTCTCTGGTGACCGGTGATACCATACCAATTACTTACCAGCAATGGAGGGTAGGAGACAATGGCCGTTCTTTCTCCATCCCTTGCTCCAGATCCACCAGAGGCTCTGCTGTGGTAAGCATCCATTCATATGTAAGTGGGCCCTTATTTGGGCACCACTATGGAAGCCAGGCAGAAATTCTGGGTGGATTTTCCCCACACTCTCCATTGTGAAGGATTATCTATATGGAAAAATAAAATACTGTAAGAAGACAGTAAAATACAAGATTTGATTATTTTGCCTGAAAGAAATTCAATCTCAACCAACACTATTGCACAATCATTTTCTATGTATTTTTTCACTAAAATTTTTTAGCCATTTTATTGGAGTGTAACTGACATACAAAAAGCTGTACATATTTAATGTATACAACTTGATGAGTCTGAATATAAATATACACCCATGAAATCATCACCACAATCTATGCCATGAATGTATCCATCATCCCAAAACTTTTCTTCTGTGTTCTTTATTTATTATTGTGTGGTTATAAGAACACCCATATAAGATGTAACCTTTTAGCATCTTTTACATATATAATGCAGTATTAGCTGTAGGCAGTGGGTTGTACAGATCTCTAGGATTTATTCATCTTGTGTAACAAAAACTGTATCCTTAAAGCAGCCCTATAATATATGTTTCAGTACCGTTGAGCCTAGATTTACGAATAAGGAAATACAGACTTAGGAAGATGAAAAAACGATCTCAAGTTCTTAGGAGCTATTAAATAATGTGTATTAGTCAGGAAAGGTTAGGTTATACCAGAAACAGACAAACCCTGAAACCTCAGTGGCTTAAAACAGAAAATCTATTTTCTTACTCATGTCACAATTCAAATTGGACTGTCTTCCTCCATTTTATGATTATACTGCCTGGAATGAGTAATTTCGAAGAACACTGTGGCAAAGAGAGATGGTAAAGGCACATAGGTACTTCTTGCCATTTCAGTAACATGTTTCATAGTCCCTTGATAAGGACCCAGAGCTACTCCTACAGCCCCAGCCCAAACCAAAGGTAGGTTAGACACATGTGAACTTCAGTAAGCACTAAATATTTCTGCCATGTTAGTGGAACAAGTTGAAATCAGGTCATTAAAATTCCACAGCTCTTCCTACAGCATCATGCTATGCTTCTCCCAGAAATTTCCATTTCAGTCAATAATGCAATTATTTTTCAGGATTTCTTTAACAAATGAAAACTGAGATGTTTCTATGACATGAATATAAAGAAGCATATGTATATTTATATATAAAGTGCTAATAATAGTAATAATATACAGGGGATTATGTAGTTTTTATTTTATTAAACCAACATTTTTCCATGAATCATTTTCTATGTATTTTTCTCCAAAAAAAAAGATATTCAAATAGATACATCATATTTATTAAGGAGTTTCTCTGTTGTTGAAAACTTAAAACTTATGACTCCATATTTTGATTATTATAAATAACACTGTTACTGTGTTTTATATATTCTTCCTTAATTTCATAATATTTACTTCAAATAGATTTCTTGAATGGGAATTATTAACTCAAAGGACATTCGCCACTTTGGGGCTCTTAACAAATATTACTTGAATTACTTCCCAGAAATGTTGTATCAGTTTGTGCCTTATTAGGTGTGCATGAGAGCATGTCATTCACTTCAAATTAAAAATTTTGAAGGTAGAATTAAAGTTTAATTTGAAGGTAGAATATAAGTTTAAAAATTATAACTGCCTCATTGTTTTATCCTTCTGTGAAAAAGGTAACTTACTTCATCATTGGTTTCTAATAACTTCCAGCTATATTTAAAAAGTAATATTCTTTCCTTACATAATTTCCATCCCTGCCTTAAAAGACTGAAGTCTTAGACCCCTTTATACCTCTTTGCTCCCTCAATTCTTTCATTCATATCAATCACTTATCAAATACTTATTTTTCCATCATTTCTTGTTAAATCCTTTTCTCCTCATTTGGTTTTGCTAATGAAGTTCTAGATGGCAGGATGTACTGAGATAGATTCCAGAAGTAAAAAGATGAAGGCACAGGAGAGATTCTGCTGCAAAGAAAGACAGTAGATTTTTGGGTTAGCGTGCAAGTGCACTTAGAATCTCCCACATCAAGTCCATATGGACTGAAATTAAATAACAGAGCAAAACACCCATGACTGGATTATCAATTTGCTTCTCCTTGTATCAAGTTAAATAGCACTTTGAAAAAAGTTAGTAATTAGACCATTTAGATCATGTTTATAAGACACTGATATTGGAAAAACCTCCCAGGAATGCCAAACTCATGAAGATGTTTTTTATCTCAGGAAACTGACCTCTGCTTTATTCTAGGAGCTATATTACCAGTCTTCCTACCTTCTATTTTGCCATTTGTTTTATTTAATCAGCATGTATGCAGCTTACCATACTTGCTCTATTGATTTTTGTAACAGATTTCAGTAGTACCCATAGACAGAACCAAAGACAGTTCCCTCTTATGCTCTGATTGATGCATTCTTTTACTACACATGACAAAGTGATAGATGTACTTAGTTAACTTTCTCCAAAATCATTAGTGCCACGCTCACTGGTTGGCTACCCAGGGATTGGTTAAGTAACTGTCACGCATTTACTACCTGAAACACTGCAATAGTGGAATAAGGAGCCCATTAATTTTCTTTCAAGATCAACTCCAAAGGATAAGTATGAAATGCATACTTAGGAAAGAAGTAGAAGAACGCAGCATAGGTTTCAGAGAGATACCAGGTACTTCAAAATTATGACCTAATCCTGAGATTAAAAAAGAGAAAGTAAATTGATTTTTTTTGCGTATTTACGCTCGGGAAAATTGTTGAAAATGCTAACAAGTATTTTTTTTTTTTGCAAGCTATAATTTAGGCGTTAAGTTCTCGGGTATATGTATGTAGCATCTGAGCTCTAATCATGAACCCACAAACACATTCAAGCAGTAGGTGGCAATTTTTTAAGAAAAACTTTTAAAAATGAGTCAAGAATGGAGAATATACATAATCAATGCTCCAGGAAAATTGGGGCAAAAGTTACTGACCTAGAAGAACTCTATTACTAATACATTAGTGAAGCAATTTAATAGTTCTCTTCAAATTTTATATCGATATTACTCACAAAGACTCTGTAAGCTATAATTCCATTTTCCCTTATGGAATAAAAGCTATGGTTTATCTTTTATTTTGAACCCAACATGATTTCTCTTTTATAGTTAATGAGGCAGTAACTAAAATATAAGAACCAGTTAGTCAATTGAACACTATGCAGCTCCGTGTTTAAAAATGCTGACTTGCTTTTTCTTCCACTTTTCCTGGTTTCTATGTCCAGTTGAAGAGCAAAGAGTCTTTTCCTCACACAATGTTTCCTGTTTTGTAGGGGATATTCTTACATGGTAACTTGGTTCCTGGAACAGGGGATGTTTAAAAAAGAGAAATAAGTTAGTAACAATGCCTTACATCTGTCTTACATCCTCAGAGAAATGCAGATGCCCAATAGTCAAGAAAACAAAAACTTAAACAATAAACACTTCCAAAGAGCAAGCCTCTTCTTCAACGTAGAGTTAAAATTTGTTCAAGGAATCAACAATAGAAACAATTTAAATGGATGAGCTAGATTGTACGGCTTTCTGTAAGGAGGGGGGACAAGAGAAGGGAGCATTGTCCCTGCCATCAAGAAATCCACAATCTCATGGGGAAATGATGGCAGACATACCTACTAGAAAAATTAGTTATCAACAGGTATTCATGTGTTCACTTAACAAGTATTTATTTTGCATGCACTGTTTGTCAAATAAAGTGCTACAGTCTGGGGAAGACAGTACTGAACAAGATAGGAACTAGAGCTTACTTTCTACTGAGGCAGGAGACAGAAAACGAACAAAGAAAGGAACAACTACAGACAGGGCTACAGACTGAAGTGAACGCAAAGCAGGCAGGAGGCTAGGTGACACTGGCTTGGGTGCAGATCAGGTTTTTAATATACAGTGTTTGGCAAGTCCTCTCATAGAAAATTACTTTTGAGCAGACACCTGAGAAAGAATCAGTCACTAAAAGGTCGGTTGTAGAATGTTCCGGGCAGAAGGGCAGAAGACACGGCAAGGTTAAAGGCCCTGAGGTGGAATCAAAGGTTCAGGAATTACAACATATTGAGGAATTGAAACGAAGTGTAGCTGGAGCCCATTGCTGTATGTATATGGGTGGGGAAAGGGGAGGCGTGGCATATGCATGAGATCATCTGGTCCACCCTAGTTTCCCAGGCAGTTCAACTAATGTGCCACGTCACACTCAAATGCCTCGTCTTTATGACCTGCGGTTTCAGAATAATAACTGTATATATCTTATAAAACCATTCCCTTCCTATTGATTTTTGTCCACAGAAATCATCACGGTGTTATTATGATTTTCATTCAGTACTTCCTTCTTACTGGTTTGTCTACAAAGCAGCAGCCTTCTTTATTTCTTTTGTCTCTTTTTGGGAAGCATGAGGAAAGGATCTCTCTTGCATTGGAAAGCAAATTGCTATGGAAGTACAAACCACACCATTATGATTTGCAGGCACATGATAGCAAACTACATTCTGCTTTCAGCTGAAGCTCTGTAACATGCAGGCATCTCAAACTACACGCCAGAGCCTGACCGCCTTCAGTAAGGCAACACTGAGTTGTGAGGCCGTCCTGTATTTGGAGTGAAGAGTTACCTTTTAAATCTAGTGAACCAGTCATTGATTTACCTATTTCTAACTGAATGCTTTAGAATACCCATTCTAAAAGCAAAACCATTTATCTAAATATCTTTCCATGATACGAGTCACTGTCCACATTTTTAATCCTACTTTATCATTATCAACACGCATTAAAACCTGTATACATGTACTGTGTGATTAAAAATGAATTATTTCACCTTGTGCTCTAAATACTACAAGAAGTAAGCTCACGGAAGTGTTCTTAATTCATTTCCAAGTGCTCATGTTCTGTATGTTTTTGTCCACTGGCCTGCCACCCTTTCATCCCTGGAATAAACTCCATTTGGTCGTGACGGATGAGCCTTTTGATACATTCTTAAACTCCATTTGCTAATGTCTTGTTGAGGATTTTTGCATCTGTGTTCCTCAGGGATATTGGTCTATATATTCTTTTTTGTAGTGTCTTTGTCTGTTTTTGGTATTAGAGTGATGCTGGCCTCATAGGATATTTGGAAGTAATCCCTCTTCTGCTTTGTGGAATACTTTAAGCATGGGTATTGGCGCTTCTGTAAATGTTTGGTAGACTTCAGCTGGACTTTTGTTTGTTGCGAAGTGTTTGATTACCAATTCAATTTCATTACTGGGAATTGGTCTGTTTGGATTTTCTGTGTCTTCCTGGGTCAGTCTTGGAAGATTTTACTTTTATAAGAATTTGTCCATTTCTTCTAGGTTGTTCAGTTTATTGGTATATATTTTTTTATAGAATTCTCTAATAATTCTCTGTATTTCTTTGGTGTTAGTTGTGACTATTCCTTGTCTGTTTCTGATTTTATTTATTTGTGTCCTCTCTCTTTATCCTTGATGAGTCTGGCTAGGGGTTTGTCTGTTTTGCTTATCTTTTCAGATAACCAGCTCTGGATTTCATTGATTTTTTTCTATTGTTTTATTCTTCTCTATTTTATTTCTGCTCTGATATTTATTTTATGCCCCTCCTACTAACTTTGGATTTCATTTGTTTTCTAGTTTCTTTAGTTGTGAGTTCAGACTTTTTATTTGGGATTGTTCTTGTTTCTTGAGATGGCCTATACAGCTATGTACTTACCTCTTAGAACCATTTTTGCAGTGTCTCACATTTTGAACTATTATATTTTTGTTTTCCTTTGTCTCCATGTATTGTTTGATTTCTTCTTTGATTTGTTCATTGATCCATTGATTACTCGAAGCATGTTGTTTAGGCTCCAGGTGTTTGGGAGTTTTTTTGTTTGTTTAATTTTTTTGTAGTTTCATTCCATTGTGATTTGGAAAGATGCTTGTACATCTAAAAGTACAATTTAAACTTCATGAATTTATTGAGACTCTTTTTATGGCCCAATATGCAATCTATTCTGGAGAAGGTTCCATGTGTACTTGAGAAAAATATGTATCCTGTTGGATTTGGGTGGAATGTTCTATAGACGTCTGTTTAGTCCATCTGATCTAGTGTGATGTTCAGTGCCTCTGTTTCCTTATTTATTTTCTGTCTGGATGATCTGTCTATTGATATAAGTAGGGTGTTAAAGTCCCCTAATATGATTAGGTTGCAGTCTATTTCTCCCTTTAGCTCTGTTAGTATTTATTTTACATTTTCAGGTTCACCTATGTTGTGTGCATAGATATTTATAATTGTCATGTCCTCCTGTTTGACTGATCCCTTTATCATTACATGATGTCCTTTGTCTCTTGTTATTTTCTTGGTTTTGAAGTCTATTTTGTCTGGCATAAGTGCTTCTACTCCTGCTTTTTCCTTCCTTTTATTTACATGAAAAATCTTTTTCCATCCCTTCACTTTCAGTCTGTGCATGTCTTTAGGTCTGAAATGAGTCTCTTGTAAGCAGCATATCAATGGGACTGTTTCTTCATCCCTTCTGCCACCCTATGTCTTCTAATTGGTGGATTCAGTCTATTTACATTTAAGGTAGTTACTGACAGGTAACTTGTCATTTTATTTTTTCCAGTTGTTTTTGTAGTTCCCCTCTGGTTCTTTCTTTTTCTCTTATACCCTAGTTATTTGATTGTTTTCTTTAGTGTTGTGATTGGATTTATTAAAAAAAACTTTTTTGTGTATGTAGTATAGGCTTCAGATTTGTGGTTACTGTAAGGTTCATGGATAGTTTCCGAAATATAAAATAGTTTATATTAAATTGATGGTCACTCTATTTTTAACACAATCTAAAAGTACCTGTTTTTTTTTCTTCTAATTCCTTTTCCACACCTAATGTATTATACTTCTTACTCTGAATTTTTTTATATTACTTAACTGATTTTGTGTATAGTTGATTTTACTATTATTTTAAAAAACTTCATCCTTGCTTAGTAAGTTATTGATCTAGTATCTTTATGTGGGCTTATTTTCACTTATGAAAAATATTTAGGTGTTAAAACATTTCCATCTACAGAAGTCCCTTTAATAGATCCTGTAAGACTGCTTTAGTGGTGATGAATTCTTTCAACTTTCATGTATCTCGGAAACATTTAATCTCTCATTTAGTTCTGAATGATAACTTCACTGGGTAGAGGATCCATGGTTGTAGGTCCTTCTGTTTCAGTATATTAAATATTTCATGCTATTCTCTTCTGGCCTAAAGTTTCTGCTGAGAAATCTGCTGATAGCCTTATGCAGTTTCCCTTATAGGTAACTGTCTGCCTCTTTCTGGCTGCTTTTAATACTCTCTCTTTCTCTTTAAATCTTTGCCATTTTAATTACTACATATCTTGGTCTTGTCTTCCTGGGGTTCCTTTGTTAGGGGCTGTCTGTGGTTCTAGGACCTATTTCCTTCCCCAGTTTGGAGAAGTTTTCAGCAATTATTTCTTCAAAGAGACCTACTCCTTTGTCTCTCTCTTCTCTTTCTGGTACCCCTAATATTTGAGCAGTTTTGTTTGGAGTTGTCACACAGCTCTCTTATCATCCTCTCCTTTTTAGAAATTCTTTTTTCTGTTTGTTCCTCAGCTTCCCCTTTTTTGTATCAAGAGGAGTAGTAGATAAGTTTAAAGTGTTCACAGGGATCAATGCAAAAATTTTTACATGCCAAACAAATGAATTTAGATTTGATCTGTAAACAGAGGGGGGATTCTAGACAATTTTTGTATAGTGTACTTGCAGAATCAGGTTTAGAAAAATTACCAACACACCCATGAAAAGAAAGCATTGAACATGACCAAAAACAAAAGATCTTAGCTAGAAACAAGATATTTGCAGGCGATTCCAAGAGTCTGAAATAAAGAAGTGCCTTAGACATGGAGAAGAGAAAATGTAAATAAGAAATATTTAGGAGGAAAATGGTCAGAATTTAGCAATTAATTGAATATGGTTAGTAAAGGAAAGGAAGTATTTTAAGGTATATTATTGGGTTTTGGCTTGGAAAGTAAGTGTATATAGTGATATTCACCAAGATATAGAATAAGGACAAAGAGTTGGAGAAAGAAAGATTATGAGATTTTTGTTGTTGTTGTCTAATGTGAGGTGCCTATACAACACCTAAGTTTTGAAATGTTTAATTCCAAATATTAAATGTTAATGTTAAATTGGCATACTTAGCTCAAATGAGTCAAATAACAGAAATTCCATATTGTTCAGAATAATAGAACTGTTTAGTATGCTCCTGTATTCATGAGTCTGAAGCTCAGGAGAGTCATCTGGACTGGAAATATGCATTTTAGGCTCCAGGAACATGGCTGAAAAAATCTTCAGTTGCCATTTGATGTAGAAGTAAAACCTGAAAATAGATCCTTTGGAATATCTAATTATTTTAATTCTGAGATAAGAAGAATGAAAAAGGAACCTGAAAATGCACTCATAGTGTTACTAAAAGTGTGCAAAGAACACACAGAACAATGGAAGTAGAGAATCCTGGGAAGCAGCAGGTCTGAAGAGGGAGTTGCATGGGTGCCTGTATCAAATTTCTGAGCTATGTCAAGGATAGTGAGAACTGAAAAGAAGTTGCCTGGCGTTGACAACTTTGAAATCATTTGATAATCTAAATGACAGGTATACTAATGGAGGGTTGAAAGTAACTTAGACTTTGAAGGGAAAGATGTCATGTGGTAATTAGAAGGTGATACAGGTAGATGGAATATTTTTATTGGACATAGTAAACTTGAGCATGATTATCTGATGCAGAAAGACAATAAAGAAGAACAATAGAGTGAACTAAGGGTTATTTGAGAAGGAAAGGGATTATTTCAAAAGGGCTCCAACTTCCTTAAGAATCAGGAGAAGTTGGGGCTGAGAACAGAGGATATAATATGTTCAGGTGGGGAGACTGTTTCCATCAAGTAGGAAATATATGCATTGGTTTTAAACACATTGAGTTATTAAGTAGGAAATTGACAGAGCTCAAGCTGATGGTTTGTGTCTTAAAGAAAATAGTCCTTCTCTTAAGTGATTGGGTCAAGGGTAGGATTATAGGCTTGAAATGCAACTTTGAAATCACTGTTAATGTAGTAAAAGGAAAACTATGACCACAGGCCATCATTGTCTTCTTTTACACATGATAGACACCACTGTACAGTCACAGCCGTTTTTCCAAATGACCCCCCTGGCCGCTTTACAGTCTTTTTCTACATAGTCCACCCAGGAAGCCACTACTAGTCAACCAGAGTTGTTTCAAGAATAGAAGTCTCTAGATCATCCTTTGCCAAAGTGAAGGATCTGATTAGGGATGGATGATAGGATTCCAGTTCAGGGATGAGGTCACTGCTTAGATGGGATATGCTTTAATTTTAGTGATTCCTGTTAACATAGTTATGGTTTTTCTTTTTTATTTGGTTTAGCAGTACTCACCAGTTCGGTCACAAGAGGAATGGGAAAGGGTTTAGGCATTTGTAGGAAGATGAAGCAAATGGACAGAAAGATGCGGGTGTTGATGGTAATGACAGAAGATAGATGGAGCTGATGGCAGTGGAGTCCAGTCTGGTGAAGAAAGGAAGGGAAGTTAGAGGCCAATGGTAAACTTAGAGAAGAGGGGGAATTGAAGCACTAGAGAACAGAAGAGTATGTGTGAGACCGAGAGAGTGAGAGAGCTCAAAAATAAGAGATCATGGTAGAGGATGAAAGAAACTGAAGAAAACTAGGATGCAAAAATGGTGACAAACATGATCTTGAGAAGGGTAAGATAAATACTACAGGTTAAAAATCATAAAAGTTGAAGGTGCTAAGGAACATTTGTTAGATGTTCCCCAGAATGATTTGGAGTGTGGACAGAAGTTGTGTAGTGCTAAAGTCCTTTATGAATATGGGTAAAGTGTTTGGACATCATTAGAAACCTATGCGTGCTTTGACAGAGGGGGAGATTTCTTTTTCTAAGAGGTGAATGAAGCAGCCTAAAATTGCTAATAGCATCTAGGAGAATGCTTCTTCCCTCTCTTGGTCACATGGTCCCTAGAGCATTATTTCCAAGTGCTCATAATTGTTAATCTACAGTAGGAAATGTATCCTACATCATCACAAGGAACTCATACATCACTACAGAGAATGTGCTTCTACACAGTACATACATGATGGCACTATGTACACACATGCATAGATAGTATAAATAATCTAATTGACTCCCAAATAGTATGTAGTCTTACTAATTGTGATATACTATGATAATTTCAATTTCAACCAATCCTGTTCTTTTGTGTTCTAATGCATTACATAAATGCTGGTGGAAACACACCACTTGTGATTTCAACACACATGAATGCATCAGGACCTGCATCTTAGCAAACTGAGCTGGAATGTGAGGCCCGTGGGAAAACATACTTAATGTGGTCCTTGACTGAAACTCCCTCAAGAAAACTGTAATGTGCTGGCTGTGCCCCAAGTCGGATATGGGGAGGCAGCTTTCCCCCATACGGTCTGCCAGGCAAAGCCTTGTAATTGCCTATGGTCAGGCCTAAAGAATCACATATGTGGCTTTTGCCTAGAGCTGGACTCCTCAAATACACATTTTTCTCCTAGGAGCTATTCATGTCATAAATATTAGTAGTGAAGGAGCCTCAAAGGCAAATCTAGAAGATGTTTTGGGGAGTTCAAAATTAATTTGTCAACGTTATTTGATTTTAGGTCCTGGGCTATTCTAGATTTATTTTAGTTTTAGCAATTGGTAAATCCCCTTTCTCTGATAAGACAGATATTTCTTTGCTTGAGAAGAGGTTTTTTCTTGATTAAATGTGCAGCCTACGTCAGAGCAAAGCACCATCCAAATGCAAACTATTGGCAATGTTATTTTGTCTAAGAAATAGCTGGAGGGCTTCATGTTTAAAACTTGCTCAGACTGGTAGTCCCCACAGCAGCTTCCTTTGGTTTCCTATTAAAATACATATGGAAGCAAACAAGCAAACTACTTAAACCCGCAACACTGAAAATTAGGACAAAGTGGTAACCTACTACCAAAATGAGGAGGATTTTCCCCTAAATATGGGGGTGGGGAAAACCTTGACTGGAGTGCATGATCAGTGGTCCTTATCTGAAATTATTAAGGACAGTTTTTATTCCTCCTCTATCTTTTGTCTTTTTTCTTTCAGCATAAATAAAGGTCTTTACGTACAAGAAATATGAGCAGCCGTCATGCTAGGAGAGTGCTACCCTGTGAGGCAGCTAGAATACAATATACTCTAAAGCCAGCAGTTTCTTTGCACAATTACATTTTAATATCTATCAACTACTGGGCAGAGAGTCGGCAAAGGGTTAGGGTCAGTGATGCATTGCATCATGGAAAGCATAATCTTCACGATCAGGTATTGGAGATGGAGGTGGAAAGAGAAAGAGCTCTGGTCGCAATACTCTACGTACAGGGAAGTTTAGTTTTTCATCTTCATCATCAGTTCAGAGCTTAGGTCAGTAGATCTACACTAGGGAAATCTTGTGAGTGAGAACTGGGCAAGGGATTGTACACGCTAACCTGCTACCCAACTAATAAACTCAGAGCAAAGAAAAATCCACTTCTCTGGTGGGGGCAAACACTGAGTCTAACTAAATCTCACTCTAATTTAAGAATGAATAACAGTCACACATACATCGTGAAGCCTACAAAAATATTGTATAAAAAGCTAACATTATTCTAAAGATCTAAAAATATAATGCTTTTTTGGTAGGCGAACAGTACCAATCAGTAATTAAAAATAATTGATATTCTGGATGACACAGTAAGTGTTGAGATACCAAGCTGAAATTAAACTCTATAAGACAAGGAGAAAAGGGAGAGGGGTGAGAAAAGGAAATACTAAGAGGAAGGGAGACTGAGAATGGATTTGCAAGATTACCATCTGCATAGGGGGTAGGAAAGATTAAAATTGACATTACACACAGGCAAATCACAGAAGACAAAATTGTCCCTGAAAAATAAAGAGGAAAAAGTCAAAGAGATGAAATGTTGATGGAACAGTTAAGAAGTACGGAGAGCAGGGGACAGACATACTTAGATAAATTCTGTGAATATAACAGCATTGCAATATAAAGAAAATATTCATCCCTGTATTTAAATTTATTTATAGAGTGCTATTCTAAATTCTGGAGATACTGAAGTAAGGAGTATGGAAGTGTTTTGGCTTTTATTACAAGGGGGACAGAAAATACATGAAAAGGTAAGACAATAAATAAATCATCAGTATTAATAAGTGCTATGATGAGCACAATACAAGTGAGTGACTAAAAGTCACTTAAAGTTGCATGATCAGGAAAGGCCCCTCTGAGAAGACAGCCTTTGAATCAAGGCAGGAATAATTGTGTGCAAGAATAATAAACAGAAAAAAATCAGGGACAGGAATATTCAGGAACATTCTGAAAAGAAACAGTGGCTGATGAAAAAATCCTAAGATTGGAACAAGCTGATATATTCCAGGGACTGAAACAAAATATGTATATTTGCAGTACTAAGTAAGTAAAAGAAGAATGTAATAGATCAGCGAGCAAAACAGAGGCACATTATCTAGGGCCCTCAAAGCAGGATGAGGATTTGGGATGTAATTGTCATCACTACCGCCATGACTGTTGAAAGCCATCGCAGATTGACAAACATAAGACTGACTTTTGAACAAAAGATCACCTTGCTTCTGCGGAAGAATGGAGTATCAGGGAATATCGAGGAGAACTTTAAAGTTGTTACTGAAGTGTCCTAATGAGATATAATAGACCAGTGTGTTAGCAGCAGAAATGGAGAGATGGGATCACGTTTAGGTTATACTTTGACAGGACAATTCATATATATATTGAAATATGGGATGTGGGAAATGAGGAAAAGTAAGAAACTGAGGATCCAGGTTTTGGTTGTAAGCTGCTGGATGGATGGTCAGGTGTGGGTGCTGGAGTGAGGCGCTCGCTGTCCCCGCACAGTGGGGAAGAGACCAAGAGTACTTTTTTGAGGTTGGTTAAGTTTGAGATCCATGTTAATAGGGAGATGTCTTTGAGGTATCAGAGCAGAAATGCTAAGTTAACTATTCCCTATATGTCCTCAGTGTTCAAAGGAACCCTTTGGACTGGAGATAATAAATTTGTGAGTTACTAATGGGTAAAAATTCCAGTCAGGAAAAATATATAGCCTACAAGAGAGTAAAACAGGCTCCTCTGAGTCTCTGCATTTTTAAGTGACAGATGCTAATGGAAAAGTATCTGTAGAATAAAAAAATTTGTGGGCAAATAATTGATAGGATGAAACTTGTCACATATGAAGGCAAGAATAAGCAATTCCAGGTATGTACATACTGCAAAAGTATACCTACCATTTCCACCATTAAAAGAGAACACCTAAAGTCAGGCTTCAAGCAATTAAGAACAAATCAAAATTTAGTATTCAGTAATGATGATGTAGGTTTATACTCTCCTTCTAGAAATATATTTTAAGAGAATGATCAGAAATATGGATGCAAATTTGTGCACAAAAATGTTCATTGTAGAATTTTTGTTAATAATGACAATTGCAGTCATTAGGAGAATGTCCATATGGTGGAATAAGGAAGACATTGAAAAGTACGTTTATGAATAACTTAAATTACATAGGAGAATGATTATGAAACACAGATAAGTGAAAAAAAGCAGGATGCCAAATTATAGGTGCATTATCCTCTCTGCCAGTATGTGTAGAAAAGGATTCTGGAAGGGAAAAATTTAAATGTTATTGGTGTTTGCCTCCAGCAGATGGAATTACTTTTTTCCAGTTTCATTGTTATTTTTTTTGCATTTTGCTAGACTTCTAAGGCAGAATTACTTATACAAATAGAAAACTGTATTTTGAAAGTTTTAAAACTTTAAAAGGCAGTACAAAGTTTATGGAAAAATGGGACAACTGACATAAGGCCAAGTGAAAAAGCAGAATAAATTCAATATGCACTAATGTTTCAAACATAAAATATAAGTGAATACATGCATATGGAAAAGCTTAAAGAGACAATCATGAAAAAATATAATGTCATCAGTATTAATTAAAATTAGAGAACACTGTGAATGTCAAGCTACCTGTGAGGAGAGAAATAAAGCCAAAATGCCAGCAGTTACTGTGGGAACTCTCTTCAGGGCTGCAGGATTATGAAATACAGAGATAAGTCTAAGAAAGAAGAGTCTAAATAGTGCACAGGTAGTGAAGAGAAATGAAAAGATGAGGACATAGATAAATCTCAGGGGGAAAAAAAACCCACAAAGAGAAAGTCTAAGGGTGTAAAAAGAAAAAAGTGGCATAGCAAGTGACAGCTCTCAGAGCATTAAGAGAAGAGGTGCCCCTTAGAACTATGGTAGTGTTAGGAGAAAAAAATAGTAGGGGGCAAAATTAAAGGTCCTATGAAATGATATAGAACCACAAAATTAGCCATTCCATGCTCTTCCATCATCAATGCCAACCATTAGTGAAACTCCATGTCATCCTACTGACAGAAGAGACCACTCTTGAGATAGGAGCCCTGTCCACAGTGCCTCAAAATAGAAAAGAATCAGAGCAATTCCTCCCCTTATTACTTGAAAAAAAAAACCCAAAAAGCAGAAGGCATTTCATCTGTTAGAAATTTCCTAAATATTCAGTCAGAAGGAGAACAAAACTATCAGAAAGCAATTTCAACGAAGGAGAGCAAGGTAGAGGTGATTGGTGATGTGAGTGAATTCTCACTCTTTTATTCACACTTTTAGAATTCCTAGGAGTTCTAGTTTACTCATTTTTTGATATCATCTTGTTTGGTAACATGGAGTAGCTGTGGAATGGAGCCAGTTTCCTGTTTCCATTATGTCCTGAGCTGGTAACACAAAAATGTTCTTGGAATGTTCCCAAATTGGAATGTTTGGGCTTGTCAGTGAAAGAGGAGTTAAAGCCTGTGCCCATTGTTAATCAGGCTGTACAGCATGATCCTGAGGGACATCTCCCTAGTACAATATGCATTCTTAAACAGGAAGCACACCAATCTGTCATTAATCTACAAATATGAATACTTGGTATGTAGTTTGACATATCCCTGCTTTCAATACTCAGTAGAGGTGAAAAATATACATATATAAACATAAGATATGATCCCTCATTTTTAAAGTCAGACAATTTTAGATTTGAAATCCATGTTTAATGCATTATTTTTTTGTTCTTTTATTCAAGTGATATTTACTGAGCCCTTCTGATGGTAATGTGTTAGATCTCGAACTGAAAGAGCTCCTAAATATTCTCTTCTTCAATTATTTCTCTTCTCTCCATTTCTACTGCTGGTTTGACCCCCCATGTGTAGAGATGAAAGTACTTCCTAACTGATATGGCTACTTACATTTATCTCCCATACAATGTCTATTATATGTCATACACATGATCTTCAGATTTATCTTTGTCAAATATAAAAGTATTTGACATACTTTAGTATCTTTGACCATACTACACCCTGTTTTAAAATTTTAATGGTTTCCTTGCTCTGTAGGGTAAAGCCAGCTATCTCAGCATAGCAAACATGGTTCTCTCCCAAATTTCCTTCAGCTGATGTAGCATTACTTTCTGCTTTTGGAACTGACAATATCCTATGTATCTTTGCTTAAGCATGTCCTCTTTCTTGGGGTTATTTTCCTGTGCTTCTGGGAAATCAAGGCCTTAATCAAAATATTCCTTTACCCACCCAGCAATATGAAGAGCTCCCAGATCTGGGCTTCCATGCCCATTGTCCTTAGCCTCTTTTGTACCAGAATTTATTTCTGCCTTGTCCCCTTTCCTCCCAACCAGACCATAGCTTCTGCGATACAGGCATCATAGCTTAACCCAGCATTTTGTGCAATGTTTGGATTTTAAAATAGTTTTAGTAAGTATTTGTCAAAGGGAAAGATAATATTTACCAAGATTACATAATTAAGTCAACTGGAGAGGAAAATAAGATGTTAGGAGAATAGTATATAAAAGAAAATCCCTCAAAGACTTCAGAAGCAAGAGCACATGTTGCACAAGTGGACTGGCTGCATGTACTGCCCTTTAAAAAGTTTCAAATTATACCTAATGATATTCCATTAACAACACCCAAGGTGATTTTGAAAACATTAAAGATGTTGGACAGAGATAGACATCTGGCTTGAAATAATTCCAGTGGGATATGGACAGGCAATCTCTTTGAAGTAAAAATGTTTATGCAACACAGAAGAATTATCAAACACTGTACCTACTGCCAAAGAGTGACTGTAGCCAAATATTAAACAATGTGGAAGAGAAAATGGGGCCATGATTCTCTCAATGGGATATAAACCAAGAATAGACCTTGTTTCAGACATCTAGTTGGACATAAGCAATGCATTCATTCCATAGTATTCTCTTTCACACAAAAGAAAAAATGAACAGGAAGTGAAATTTTGCTTTTCAAAATTTAACTCCTAATAATGCCTCCTTATCATTTTTGAGTGATGTTTTAATTTCAATAGAGGGCAGTGTAAAAATGTAGGAATTTAATTACTGTGGGTAACTTTTCCTCACATATTGTTTTCATATGTTTTTTTCTTTTAAGTAGGCCTATGTGAACACTTCAAATGATTCAATTATTAAAAGTACTTTATGTGCACCATAAAAATAATTTTTTTCAGCACATTTCTCTTATTTGCATATATAATGACACTTCCTTAGCAAAGAGGATTTAAGAGGTGAGAAAGAAGTGGATAATGTATAGAATTTATAAACATCAAGACACCTTTATACTCCTTTATCTTCCTCCCTCTACACTGGAAAATTTGAGTCATGATTTCTTTCAAACTGTATTATAAATGACCGAACTTTCTCTTATATTTTCATCTTATTTTCTTCTCTTCCTATCTTGAAGAGAGATGATTGTCATTTTCAATGTTGGAAATAGTTATGAAATCATCTTCCCTTTTTAATTTCCTAGAATAATATGCCTGCTTTTTATCTTATGTCTTGAATTGTTCAGCCATCATTGCTTCTGTTCCCTTGCGAGATTCTTCTCAGCAGTCATTTCTCAGAAAAGCATGTGCCTCTGACAGAGGGAGAGAGAATTAGGCAGGTGGACACATGTATCCCAAAGGTTCTTCTGGATCAGTCTCAAGAATAGAATCCATTTAGCAAAAGCAGATTCCAACTTCTTTGCCATAGAATTTACTTCAGTGGCTCAAACAATCTCTCTGGCTTGAATAGGGCTCTTGTGCATTGAAATAATGGCAGGATTATGACTTATCTCATTTGACTAATCATGTGAATAGTAACCTACATACTCTGTGAGTTACAATCCAAGTTCCTCAGAAAATGTTAATAATAATAATAATAACAATGGTAAGCAATCATACTTTGAGCAATTACTGAGCAATTACCATTTGTTACATTGCTAAGGGCTTTGCATATATTAATTCACAATAGCTCCATGAAGTGGGAAATGTTATGTACATTTTATACATGTATATTTATACATGAGGAAATGTAGGACAGCATGAGTACTTTTTGAAGAGCCAAGTAAAGTGGAAGAAACAAGATATGATCCCAAGTTCAGGGCCTGAACTCTTAGGCACTAGTTTATATTGCTGCTGGAAAGGAATAACTGATGATGATAGGAAAAATAATATGGTATGCTGTTGGTAGACCTGGAGACTTTGACTCAATTCATTAGATGGTTGATTTGAATCAGAGTGTAGGTAAGTCTAGTGAGGTCAAAATGCATCCAGAAAGATGTTAACATACTCCAGAAAGGCAATGGCAGGGTAGGATTTCTAGACAAATTCAGGACTATATATGAGATACTGAGATATCTAAAGTCATAAATCCAGGAAACTTGGCAGACCAAAAGGATTAGACATATATCAAAGATAAATAGATAGATAACTGACATCTATTCAGTGCCTAAGAGAGGCAGGTGAATTAAAGATTCAACCATTCAGAAGGTGAAGGAGTAGAAAGTTTTTAACATCAGCCATTAAGAGAGTCTAATTCTAGAGCAGGGAATATTTGTCTTTTAGACTCTCACATTTTTAGAAAGATATCCTGAGAACCTTGGGAGTAATTTCAGTTAGAGGGAGAGTCTGAAGCACTTAGGTGTGTATTCATTCTGCCTATGCTAGACACTGAGATACTAAAATGATACTGTCCTTACCATCAAAGATTTCTTCTTTCTTCTGTGAGATGGCCATATACCTAGAATGAAACAAATACAGTGATGATGACTGACATGTGTTGCATGCTCTGTATGTGCTAGATATTTTTCTAAGTACACTCGAATTGATGATAAATTACAAATGTGAGAGTATCTGTTAAGTGTTTGGTGGAAGTCCAGAAAATGTAGTGGGGATAGGATTTTTAGTAATGGTAGACATCATGACAGTAATGCATGTTGGGAGGTAATTCTCTGTGGGTCTCATTCATTGTTCATGTCTTATGAGCACAAGCACCATTTGTACAAATAGCTTTAGTTCTGGACTGTCTTTACAATGTTTGTATACTAAGCAACCATGGAAAATATAGTGTACCTCTCTTTCCAGAACAGAAAAACGTCCAATATAATGAAGATAATGCTTCTCTCTGGGGCAGAGTTTGAGCAGACTTGTTTGCATTCAGTATTAAAGATTCAGGTCTCCTACTCTGAGAGTTCTTTTGCTGTGCCACAAACCCTCTGCTTATGTTTGCTTACCTGGATTGCTCCATATTGCCTCTATGGGACTGGTGGCAACAAGAATAAGGGCAAACCTGAAGCTCATAATGTTTGTTATACTATGAACAATAAAGTCCTTTGTCACTGATTCAGGAGTCTTGTGTCTTCTGCAACATCCATGAAACTGGTAGGCTAACTTGTTAGCTTTCACATAGAGAAAATTCACAGATCTTTTATAGTTCCTGTTAATGGGCCTTAATAAAGGGATGAAACTTAGAAAATCAGGTGGACACAAGAAGGTATCTCAAACTAAAACACTAATGCATGAATTGGTTAGGGCACAAGGAATAGACCAGTTTGAGCAGGCTTAAATATTAGAGTAGAGAACTAAAGATGGATAGACAAGTTGAGAGTGGATCAAATGTTAGAGAACTCTGAGTGAGTGATAAACAGTTTGGAACTTTATGTCTATACTTTCTCTTAAAAGGCCTCAACTGGTATCCTGATTTTACAAGTCATCATTAGACAGACCCTTCTTATACTATGGAGAACCTATCTGTACACAGACTCAGCAGCATTCTAATATTTTCAAAATATTTTATAGAAATTATTATTCACACAAAATTGAAACCCTGTTTGATTCCAGTCCCTAATTAGTGATTCCCACAGTAACTTGCTACCAATATTCAGGTAAGAGAAGCATTTACTATTCTTTTGAAAATGATTACAACAGGGATTTTTACATTAATTTCTACTGTAATAAAGTACAGCTTATTATTAACTTGGCTTTACAAAGGAGCAACACCATTTGTGTCATTGTTATGGGAGAGCTACTTATATGATGTGTTGGGACTGTGCTCATTTTTTTCAAATGTTGTTCTGCTTTCCCCAGATAGTTAAATATAGACCCTAGGACTTAAGTATGAATAAAGAAGTCCAATACTGGGGCATATATGAGTGTATTTACTATTTCATGTTTTGGTGTCTCACATAAACTATCTTTTGAAATGTACATTTCCAAATAGTATACTTATGAGCTGATAGTAAACTGGGTTCATTTATTCACTATAGTATAAGAAAGAAAGAGAAAAAAATTGCTCTAATCAAATATGAAGAATATTTCATATGCTTTAGTATTACCTTTAGAACATGGTTAATTTCAGGTACTGAGCAAGAATAATCCTTATTCAAACCCTAGCAATCACTATGTTCTTTGTGCTACTTCTTATGATTTTAAGCCATGAAAATTCTTCTGCTCTGCTAGCAAGAGCCATAACCTCCAAGAAGAAAAAAAAAACTCCCTAGATCCTTCATATGATTAAGAGAGTGGACCCTAGAGAACCCTTTGAACATTTCTCTATTCAAAATTCAAGTGCCCATTTTAAGCATATTTTTTGGCTGAGGATCTAGAAAAAAGGAATTATTTTTTGACTGTCATGGAATAAGGCACTCTGGAGCTTCCTTCTAAAACAGAGTGTTGTTTCTGCTGAAAAGTGCATACCTAGTAAATCATCATGACTCTCATTAACTCACTTGCAAACATTAAGGCTAATCTCTCTCCAGGACTGGCTCACTGGCTCATTACTTATTTTTTCATGGGTTTATATATATATATATATATATATATATATATATATATTTGCACAACTATAATTGCCAGGCACTAGTTGAAATCTATTAAATTTTATGTATCGGAGCTAGAAGGTCCCCAAGACATCATCTACTCCTGCTGCCTCATATTACACATGAGAAAGTTGAAGTCATATAGGGGAAATGCCTTAACCAAGATCTTGTAATAAGCACATGACAGCCAAATCTGGAGCCCAGGACTTTGGAAAAATTAACTAAAATCTGATTCAAGGCAAATTTTTGTACCTTACATTTTGTCTGATGTCTCCAGACAAAAGAAAATCCCCATAGATGTTTGTCACTGGGCTTCAATGACCAATAATTTGAAAACTTGGGATGATTTATAAGATAGGTAAAGATACTTAAAAACAGACCTACTTAAATTTTAGGTATAGCAGTTTCTCATCTGTATAATGGGAGTAAAGCAAGTATCTATCTTATACGATTGTTGTGAAGATTAAATGTCCTAACATATGTAAAGCATCTAATTGAAACATTGAAAGCACTCTTTTATAAAGTATTTTCTAGTATATTATTTTATTAAAGTCTCTCTTTATAAATGGCACCATTACCAAACAGTTTTATATATAAATTCTTATCACCCTCAAGGAACTTACCATTCACGTTATAGAACTCTTTCAATTCATAGAATATTATAGCAGGTTTAACAACTCATTTAGCAAAGTTCAAGTAACTTCCAAAACTAAGAAAGAAAAATGTGAACACATGGATGTGTGAGCATACACACACTCACACTATAGATCATTTTTGCTTATAAACCTAGACTTTGAAAAAAAGTAAATAGAATTCAGTATTTTTAGAGATGTGAATAAGATTTATCCTAGGAATATGAGTTTGGACAAAAATTAGTAAATCTAGAAATTTATTATACTATTAATAAATGAAGGTTAAAAAATACGGGAATAATAAATTCAACATCTATGTCTATTCTTGATTAAAACACAAACATGGGTGCTTGCATTAGCAAAGTAGGAATAGAAGGATACTTAAAATTTCATAAAGCTCATCTATGAGAACCTAAAACAAGCATTACTGATATAATATTTCCATTAAATCCAGGAGCAGTAGGAGGTGCCTGCTATTGTCACTGCTATTTGGCATTGTACCGAATGCTCTAACTCAGAGTTTCTCACCTCTAGCACTATAATTTCAGAGCAGATAATTCTTTGCTTTATAGGATGTTTACCAGCATCTTTGGCCTCTAATCACTAAATGTGAATACCATCCTGCAGTCATGACAGTCGAAAATGTCTATGGGCACTGACAGATGTCCCTTTGAGAGCACAAACTATACCTAGTTTATAACTACTTCTTTATCAGTAAAAGAAGACAAGGTATTTAAAATATAAAATATGAATATTGGAAAGGAATAAAGACTACTTCCAGATAATATAATTAATATAAACCAATTATATTACAGAAAAAGGTCATGACCTCAAGAGGAACTAAAACTAAATAATGCTTAGTAATTCAGGGGAGAAGAAATCTTCACAGTGATGGAATTTATAATTATTTAACACAAAGGAATTCTGATTGAGTAGAGGAATACTTCATGTACATGGATAAGGAGAGTTGAAATTACAAAGGTAGCAGCTCTACTCATTAATTTCTAAGCTCCAAGCAAGCTCAGTACACTTACTGGTACACACATGTAAACATTAAACTGTAAACAGAACTGTGCAGTTATAGCAAAGAATATTTTAGGCAAGAATGATGGATAATTTACCCTGTTAAATGTCAGAACACTCCATAAAACTGTAACAAATCCATCAACATGCTATATTGACCTCAATACATGCTACAATGTGGACCAATCTTGAAAACACTAAGTGAAGAAGCCAGGCATAAAGGCCACACATTATATAATTTTATTCATATGAAATGTCCAGAATAGACAAGTCGATAGAGATCGAAAATAGATGAATTTGCCAGGGTCTGAGAGTAGAGGATAATTGGGATGAACCACTAACGGGTTTCAGGTTTCTTTTTGGGGAATTGAAAACATTCTGGAATTAGATACTTATGATGGTTGTACATTTCTGTGAGTATATTAAAAGCCACTCTATGGTACACTTTAAAAGAGTGGATTTTATGACATGTAAATTACATCAAAATCTTCATTCTCCATATTGACTTCTTCAGTGATTTTTAAACATTTTTTGTGATGAAATATACATGACATAAAATGTAAAAAAAAAATCACAATAAAGCTGTTATTTTTAAAACTCATGAAATTGGCAGAAATGGACAAATGGATTATTGAATAGATCCAATGACCCATAAATGTGTATATATAGTATATATTCTATACATTATGCTTATGTATACTTATTCTATAGAAATTAATATATATAAAGAGATATATGAATAATAATATTAGTATTTTCAATCCATGGAGGCAAATATAAACTATCAATAAATTATGTTGTAATAATTGATTATCTCTCAGGAGAAGGGAAACTGTTTACCTACCTCTTATCATTCTCAAGTAAAGCTCAGATTAGGATAAAAGACAAACATTTAAAAACAACCTTTCACTCATTAGAAGAAAGTAAAGGTAAATATATATGTTTATTTTTAAGTAAAGGTAAATATAAATATGCTTATATATTTATTTATATATATAGGGCTTTCATATGCAAGGCTCTATTATACAAAAGGTATAATAGAAATTAAGTTAACAGCCTCAAAATGTAAAACTGTAAAAAGTATAGAAAATTAAAAGACAAAGCAAAACATTAGAGAATTATTTTCAATCCATAAAATAAATTATATAGTAGCAAATAAAAAAAAGACCACTATAAATTAATCTTACATATTCATTAAAAAAACTCAAGCGAGAGATATGAAAAGCATTGAACAGGGCTCAGAAAAGAAAATTAAAGTTACTAATAGCTATAAAAATTGCTTTGCACAAATAGTAATTAAGAAAGTGTGAATTAAGCCCATGAGTTATAATTTTCTCCCAAAATATTGCCAAGAAACAAAAACAAAGAAAATATCTACAATGAGTTGTGTTGGAAATTAAACTTCTATTATACTGTTTGCCTATTGTCTTTTGACAGAATATTAGAAGGACTTAATATAGATGATAAAAAAGAAAAAGAAAAGCAAGGAAGGAAGGAGAGAGGGAGGACAGGAAGGAGCAGGGAGGAAGAAGGAAGGAATAATGGGAGGCACAGCCACTTCATTTCAAGAAGAAAATATTTAACACTGGCACCAAGAGGCATGTGATTGTATATACTGAATGAATTGGAAACAAGCTGTGCCACAGGGTACTTTTTTCAAGATGACTGTAAAAATGTCTTTGCAGGGGGTGGAGCCAAGATGGTGGCGTGAGTAGGTCAGTGGGAATCTCCTACCAAAACATGTATTTTTGAAAATACAAAAGTACAACTATCCCTAAAAGATAGACCAGAATACACAGGACAACACCCAGACTACATCCACACCCATGAGAACCCAGCGCCTTGCGAAGAGGGTAAGATACAAGCCGCAGCCCGGCAGGACCTGAGGCCCCTTACCCCAGCTCCCGGCAGGAGGAGAGGAGTCGGAGCAGGGAGGGAGAGGGAGCCCAGGACTGCTAAACACCCAGCCCTAGCCATCCGCACCAGAACACAGACATGCAGTGCATGTGTGGGGTACCGAAACTAGGGAAGCAGGACAGTAAGACCTGTGAGCGGGTCCTGCAGCCAGCACTCCTGGAACAAAGAAAAGCGAGTGCTCTTTGAAAGTCTTAAAGGGACAGGGACCCCACAGCTGGACGGAAGCATCCTGGGTCACAGCCCAGCAGCTGGAAAACCCAGGGAGCTCCGGGCACACTAACCCGCTGGGCAACAGCTCTGAGACCCCTCACAGAGGTAAACAGCCAAACAGCCCCCTGTCCATAACCCCTCCAGCGCCCTGCCATAGCAGAGCAGCAGCCTGAGGCTGGCCACACGCACAGTAAGGGAGCTTCCTCCATACCGGCCAGGCAAGATACAGAGACCCAGTCTACATGCAATTGCCCAACACAAGCCACTAGGGGACGCAGTTGTCCCAGTAAAGAAAGGCCAGGAGCAATTGGAAAAAGTCTAGGTTCTCCCAACTGACAGACACATCAATAGCATACCATTGCACCTATCAACATGAAAAGGCAAAAAAATTTGATCCAGACAAGACTAACCCAGACAGCTTTGACATCTGCTACATCTTCCCCTGAGAAGGAACCTGGGGACATAGATTTCACCAGTCTTCCTGAAAAAGAATTTTAAAAAAAGTCATAAACATGCTGATGGACTTGCAGAGAAATATGCGAGAACTAAGGAGGGAGAATACAGAAATACAACAAGCTCTGGAAGGACTTCAAAATAGAATGGACGAGATGCAAGAGACCATTAATGGACTAGAAAACAGAGAACAGGAACACAGAGAAGCTGATGCAGAGAGAGATAAAAGGATCTCCAGAAATGAAAGAATTTTAAGAGAACTGTGTGTCCAATCAAAACGGAACAAAATCCGCATTATAAGGGTACCAGAAGAAGAAGAGAGAGAAAAAGGGATAGAAAGTGTCTTTGAAGAAATGATTGCTGAAAACATCCCCAAACTAGGGGAGGAAATGGCCTCTCAGACCACAGAGGTACACAGAACTCCCATGACAAGGGATCCAAGGAGGGCAACACCAAGACGCATAATAATTAAAATGGCAAAGATCAAAGACAAGGACAAAGTATTAAAGGCAGCCAGAGAGAAAAAAAGTCACCTACAAAGGAAAACCCATCAGGCTATCATCAGACTTCTCAACAGAAACCCTACAGGCCAGAAGAGAAAGGCATGATACTTAATGCAATGAAACAGAAGGGCCTCGAACCAAGATTACTGTATCCAGAACAATTATCATTTTTTTAATGTGTCAAGATATTGAAATTCCTCAATCACTTTAGAGATCCTGAAATTGAGAATTATGTTGGCTTACATTTTTTCTGTCAAGAACAAAGATAAAAACTTCCAGAGAGTTCATAATAAAAAATGTTTGACTCCAAAACAAGATGTTGGCAAACTACTGTTATTTACATTCTTTCTGATCTCAACTGTTAATTTGCATTCATTAACATTTGTGAGAAAAACATCATCAAAGCTGACTTTCTTAATTGCCTGTATTTCAAATATCTTGCCTTTTTTTTCAGAATTCAGTTCTTGAGACACTCCTCTCACAAATTCAAAATCATTAACATAGTCTAAATAAATGGTCACAGCATGATTTGACTCCTGTTGACTTCTCCAGCTTCATCTTACGTTTTGTGCTCATGCCAAATGCTTTCTTTCAATTCTTTGCAGATACCTTTTTTTTAATAGTTTAATATCCCAAGACGGATATGCTATAATATACTCAGACTTTACCTGTTTGTAGTCATTCTGCTTTTTTTTTTTTTTTTGAAGAGGGCATCTCTCATATTTATTGATCAAATGGCTGTTAACAACAATAAAACTCTGTATAGGGGACTCAATGCTCAATGCACAATCATTAATCCACCCCAAGCCTAATTCTCATCAGTCTCCAATCTTCTGATGCACAACGAACAAGGTCTTACATGGTGAACAAATTCTTACCTAGTGAATAAGTTCTTACATGGTGAACAGTACAAGGGCAGTCATCACAGAAACTTTCGGCTTTGATCACGCATCATGAACTATAAACAATCAGGTCAAATATGAATATTTGTTTGATTTTTATACTTGATTTATATGTGAATCCCACATGTCTCCCCCATTATTATTATTATTAGTAGTAGTAGTAAAATGCTGAAGTGGTAGGTAGATGCAAGATAAAGGTAGAAAACATAATTTAGTGTTGCAAGAGAGCAAATGTAGATGATCAGGTGTGTGCCTGTAGACTATGTGTTAATCCAAGCTAGAAAAGGGCAATAAAACATCCACGGATGTAGCAGATTTCTCTCAGAATACGGGGGGAGAGGTTCTAAGCCTCACCTCTGTTGATCCCCAATTTCTCACCTGATGGCCCCCCCTGTGACTGTGCCTGTCTTAGGTTGTTCCTCCCTTGAGGAATCTTACCCGTCTCTGGCTAACCAGTCATCTTCCGGGACCATACAGGGAAATGTAAAGTTGGTAAGTGATAGAAAAGCAATATTGTTTGAAAAGGTTAGCTTTTTACTTCTTTGCAGATATATGCCCTGTGGCTTCTATGCCCACCCTTTGTCTTGAGGTATCTTTACCATTTGGAAGAATTATGATACTCGGTAAATTCGATATGAGGCACGAATTCTATTTAAGGGTTGTAATTAGGAAGGAAGAAGAAAAGCTATAGAAGTAGCAGACAGAAGAAAACATGGGAAGATTGATTATTTCTTTAACATATCTTCTTGTAGAGTAACTTAAGCATGTATAGGTTTTAAACTACTTATTAAATTGCACACACTCATTAACATAATAGGAATACAGTTACATAACCAAAGCAGACCTATAATTACCAGCCATCTCCAGTGAAACCAAGAAAACCAGTTAGGCATCCTAAGCATTTCTGAAAATTTATCTTTTATATGATGGATATTGTCCAACTGAACTTGAATAGTCTGAGAGAAATCAGACAAGTTAAAACAACCCATTCCTGGGAACTGTTCACTTCCCATATGTTCCTTTAACAGTAGATAGTCTGTAGGTGTAAAATTTTGGAGCGCTACAACTTGCACTTCTCCTAATTCTTGGTTGAGTTCCGACAGTATAGATCCGGTTAAATTTGCTGTTTTACTGTATGCACAGGCCAGCTTAGAGATCTCCTTCTTCATTCCCATGGCAAGTCCAGGAACCGGTGGGATGAATACAGCTACAACTGTAGCAGTGCCTGGATATTTGTTGAGGTTTTTTGACAATCATCTTCTGGTATGAGTCTTCCAGAGAGTGCTGATGTTGGAAGTTCTTCTTCATATCGTATCTTAGTTCATTTTCTGGGTAGCCCAATTAGGCTTTGATCCTCTGTATAAACACAAACAGACCCTTCGCCCACACTTTGATATGCCCTTTATACCATTGTGTAGAACTCATTGGAAGTTACCACACAGGAACTGCTTTTTTTTTTTTTTAAGAGAAAGGAATATTATCAGAAAAATGTACCTCCATAGCCGATTATCTGACACTCTTCAAGTGATTATAATAAAGGATATTTAGAGCATGCATTAATCATTGATTTACAGTTAGTTTTATCCTATCAGGGAGTAATCCCCCTTTCCTTACTTTCCTTTTTTTTCCCCATTATCATGAATCTACACTTACATGAAGAGTATTATGTTTACTAGGCTCTCCCCTATATCAGGTCGCCCCTATAAACCCCTTTACAATCACTGTCCATCAGCATACCGAAATGTTGTAGAATCACTACTTGTCTTCTCTGTGTTGTACAGCCCTCCCCTTTCTCCCACCCCCCCATGCATGCTAATCTTAATACGCCCCTTCTTCTTCCCCCCCATTATTCCTCCCTACCCTCTCATCCTCCCCAGTCCCTTTCCCTTTGGTACCTGTTAGTCCATCCTTGAGTTCTGTGACTCTGCTGCTGTTTTGTTCCTTCAGTTTTTCCTTTGTTCTTATACTCCACAGATGAGTGAAATCATTTGATATTTCTCTTTCTCTGCTTGGCTTATTTCACTGAGCATAATACCCTCCAGCTCCATCCATGTTGCTGCAGATTGTAGGATTTGCCCTCTTCTTATGGCTGAGTAATATTCCATTGTGTATATGTACCACTTTCTCTTAATCCATTCATCTACCAATGGACATTTAGGTTGCTTCCAATTCTTGGCTATTGTAAATAGTGCTGCAATCAACATAGGGGTGCATCTGTCTTTTTCAAACTTGATTGCTGTGTTCTTAGGGTAAATTCCTAGGAGTGGAATTCCTGGGTCAAATGGTAGGTCTGTTTTGAGCATTTTGAGGAACTTCCATACTGCTTTCCACAGTGGTTGAACTAATTTACATTCCCACCAGAAGTGTAGGAGGGTTCCCCTTTCTCCACAGCCTTGCCAACATTTGTTGTTGTTTGTCTTTTGAATGGCAGCCATCCTTACTGGTGTGAGGTGATACCTCATTGTAGTTTTAATTTGCATTTCTCTGATAATTAGCGATGTGGAGCATTTTTTCATGTGTCTGTTGGCCATCTGTATTTCTTTTTTGGAGAACTGTCTGTTCAGTTCCTCTGCCCATTTTTTAATTGGGTTATTTGGTTTTTTTTCCTGAGGTATATGAGCTCTTTATATATTTTGGACGTCAAGCCTTTATCAGATCTGTCATTTACAAATATACTCTCCCATACTGAAGGGTTCCTTTTTGTTCTATTGATGGTGTCTTTTGATGTACAGAAGCTTTTCAGCTTAATATAGTCCCACTTGTTCATTTTTGCTGTTGTTTTCCTTGCCCGGGGAGATATGTTCAAGAAGAGGTCACTCATGTTTATGTCTAAGAGATTTTTGCCCATGTTTTTTTCTAAGAGTTTAATGGTTTCATGACTTACATTCAGGTCTTTGATCCATTTTAGGTTTACAGTTGTATATGGGGTTAGACAATGGTCCAGTTTCATTCTCCTACATGTAGCCGTCCAGTTTTGTCAGCACCAAATGTTGAAGAGACAGTCATTTTGCCATAGTATGTCCATGGCTCCTTTATCAAATATTAATTGACCATATATATCTGGGTTAATGTCTGGAGTCTCTATTCTGTTCCACTGGTCTGTGGCTCTGTTCTTGTGCCAGTACCAAATTGTCTTGATTACTGTGCCTTTGTATTAGAGCTGGAAGTTGGGGAGTGAGATCCCCCCCCCTTTATTCTTCTTTCTCAGGATTGCTTTAGCTATTTGGTGTCTTTTGTGTTTCCATATGAATTTTTGAAATATTTGTTCCAGTTTGAAGAATGCTGCTGGTAATTTGATAGGCATTGCATCAAATCTGTATATTGCTTTGGGCAGAATGGCCATTTTGACGATATTAATTCTTCCCAGCCATGAGCATGGGATGAGTTTCCATTTATTAGTGTCCCCTTTAATTTCTCTTAAGAGTGACTTGTAGTTTTCAGAGTATAAGTCTTTCACATCTTTGGTTAGGTTTATTCATGGGTATTTTATTCTTTTTGATGCAATTGTGAATGGAGTTGTTTTCCTGATTTCTCTTTCTGTTGGTCATTGTTAGTGTATAGGAAAGCCACAGATTTCTGTGTGTTAATTTTGTATCCTGTAACTTTGCTGTATTCTGATATCAGTTCTAGTAGTTTTGGGGTGGATTCTTTCGAATGTTGTACTATCCTTGCATCCCTGGGATGAATCCCACTTGGTCATGGTGTATGATCCTCTTGATGTATTTTTGAATTCGGTTTGCTAATATTTTGTACAATATCATGTCATCTGCAAATAGTGATAGTTTAACTTCTTTACCAATCTGGATTCCTTATATTTCTTTGTTTTGTCTGATTGCTGTGGCTAGGACCTCCAGTACTATGTTAAATAACAGTGGGGAGAGTAGGCATCCCTGTCTAGTGCCCGATCTCTGAGGAAAACTTTTCAGCTTCTTGCTGTTCACTATGAAGTTGTCTGTGTGTTTATCATGAATGGTCTTTATTATGTTCAGGAATTTGCCCTCTATTCCCATTTGGCTGAGAGTTTTTATCAAGAATGGATGTTGAATTTTGTCAAATGCTTTTTCCGCATCTATGGAGATGATCATGTGGTTTTTGTCTTTCTTTTTGTTCATGTGGTGGATGATGTTGATGGATTTTCGAATGTTGTACCATCCTTCCATCCCTGGGATGAATCCGACTTGGTCATGGAGTATGATCCTCTTGATGTATTTTTGAATTCGGTTTGCTAATATTTTGTGGAGTATTTTTACATCTACATTCATCAGGAATATTGGTCTGTAGTGTTCTTTGTTGGTGGTGTCTTTGCCTGGTTTTGGTATTAGGGTGATGTTGGCTTCAGAGAATGAGTTTGGGAGTATTCCAAACTCTTCGATTTTTTGGAAAACTTAAAGGAGAATGGGTATTATGTCTTCCCTGTATGTCTGATAAAATTCCGAGGTGAATCCATCTGGCCTGGGGGTTTTGTTCTTTGGTAGTTTTTTGATTACTGCTTCAATTTCGTTGCTGGTAATTGGTCTGTTCAGATTTTCTGTTTCTTTCTGGGTCAGACTTGGAAGGCTGTATTTTTCCAGGAAGTTGTCCATTTGTGTTGGGTTTCCCAGCTTGTTAGCATATAGGTTTTCATAGTACTCTCTAATAATTCTTTGTATTTCTGTGGGATCCGTCATGATTTTTCCTTTCTCGTTTCTGATTCTGTTCATGTGTGTTGACTCCCTTTTCCTCTTAATAAGTCTGGCTAGAGGCTTATCTATTTTGTTTCTTTTCTCAAAGAACCAGCTCTTGGTTTCATTGATTGTTACTATTGTTTTATTCTTCTCAATTTTATTTATTTCTTCTCTTACCTTTATTATGTCCCTCCTTCTGCTGACCTTAGGCCTCATTTGTTCTTCTTTTCCAATTTTGATACTTGTGACATTAGACCATTCATTTGGGATTGTTCTTCCTTCTTTAAATATGCCTGGATTGCTATATACTTACCTCTTAAGACTGCTTTTGCTGTGTCCCACAGTAGTTGGGGCTTTGTGTTGTTGTTGTTGTTTGTTTCCATATATTGCTGGATCTCCATTTTGATTTGGTCATTGATCCATTGATTATTTAGGAGCGTGTTGTTAAGCCTCCATGTGTTTGTGAGCCTTTTTGCTTTCTTTGTACAGTTTATTTCTAGTTTTATGCCTTTGTGGTCTGAAAAGTTGGTTGGTAGGATTTCAATCTTTTGGAATTTACTGAGGCTCTTTTTGTGGCCTAGTATGTGGTCTATTCTGGAGAATGTTCCATGTGCACTTGAGAAGAATGTGTATCCAGTTGCTTTTGGATGTAGAGTTCTGTAGATGTCTATTAGGTCCATCTGTTCTAGTGTGTTGTTCAGTGCCTCTGTGTCCTTACTTATTTTCTGTCTGGTGGATCTGTCCTTTGGAGTGAGTAGTGTGTTGAAGTCTCCCAGAATGAATGCATTGCATGCTATTTCCTCTTTTAGTTCTGTTAGTATTTATTTCACATATGCTGGTGCTCCTGTGTTGGGTGCATATATATTTATAATGGTTATATCCTCTTGTTGGACTGAGTGCTTTATCACTATTTAATGTCCTTCTTTATCTTTTGTTACTTTCTTTATTTTGAAGTCCATTTTGTCTGATACTAGTATTGCAACACCTGCTTTTTTCTCTCTGTTGTTTGCTTGAAATATCTTCTTCCATCCCTTGACTTTAAGTCTGTGCATGTGTTTGGGTTTGAGGTCAGTCTCTTGTAAGCAGCATATGGATGGATCTTGCTTTTTTATCCATTCTATTACTCTGTGTCTTTTGATTGGTGCATTCAGTGCATTTACATTTAGGGTGATTATTGAAAGGTATGTACTTATTGCCATTGTAGGCTTTAAGTTTGTGGTTACCAGAGGTTCAGGGTTAGCTTCTTTACTATCTTACTGTCTAACTTAACTCACTTGTTGAGCTATTATAAACATGGTCTGATGCTCCTCCTCCCTTCTTATTGCTCCTCCTCCCTTCTTCATATGTTGGGTGTTTTGTACTGTGCTCTTTTTAGGATTGCTCCCATCTAGAGCAGTCCCTGTAAGATGCCCTGCAGAGGTGTTTTGTGGGAGGGAAATTCCCTCAACTTTTGCTTGTCTGAGAATTGTTTGATCTGTCCTTCATATTTAAATGATATTTGTGCTGGATATAGTAATCTTGGTTTGAGGCCCTTCTGTTTAATTGCATTAAGTATATCATGCCATTCTCTTTTGGCCTGTAGGGTTTCTGTTGAGAAGTCTGATATTAGCCTGATGGGTTTTCCTTTGTAGGTGACCTGTTTTTCTCTCTGGCTGCCTTTAATACCTTGTCCTTGTCTTTGATCTTTACCATTTTAATTATTATGTGTCTTGGTGTTGCCCTCCTTGGATCCCTTGTCATGGGAGTTCTGTGTATCTCTGTGGTCTGAGAGGCCATGTCCTCCCCTGGTTTGGGGAAGTTTTCAGCAATCATTTCTTCAAAGCCACTTTCTATCCCTTTTTCTCTCTCTTCTTCTGATACCACTATAATGTCAATATTGTTCCAATTTGATTGGTCACACAGTTCCCTTAAAATTCTTTCATTCCTGGAGATCCTTTTATCTCTCTCTGCATCAGCTTCTCTGTGTTCCTGTTCTCTGTTTTCTAGTCCATTAATGGTCTCTTGCATCTTGTCCATTCTGTTTTGAAGTCCTTCCAGAGCTTGTTTTATTTCTGTATTCTCCCTCCTTAGTTCTTGCATATTTCTCTGCAAGTCCATCAGCATGGTTATGACTTTTGTTTTGAATTCTTTTTCAGAAAGACTGGTTAAATCTATCTTCCCAGGTTCCTTCTCTGGGGAAGATGTAGCAGATGTCGAAGCTGTCTGGGTTAGTCTTGTCTGGATCAAATTTTTTTGCTTTTTCAGGTTGATAGGTGGTATTGAGTGTCAGCTGGGAGAACCAAACTTTCCACTAGCTCCTGGCCTTTCTTTACTGGAACAACTGCGTCTCCTAGTGGCTTGTGTTGGGCAATTGCATGTAGACTGGGTCTTTGTGTCTTGCCCGGTGGTATGGAGCAAGCTCCCCTGCAGGGGGCGTGGCCAGCCACAGGCTGCTTCTCTGCTATGGCCGCACCCTGGAAAGGTAATGGATGGGGCTCTGTTTGGCTGTTTACCTCCTTGAGGGGTCTCAGAGATGTTGCCTGGGGGGTTAGTGTGCCCAGGTTTCCCTGGAATTTCCAGCTTCTGGACTGTGACCTGGGTTGTTTCTGTCCAGCTGTTGCGTCCCTGTCCCTTATGACTTACAAAAGGCACTTGCTTTTCTTTGTCACAGGGGCATCAGCTTTGGGACCCGCTCAGAGGTCTTGCTGCCCTGTTTCCCTAGTTTCCAGGCCTCCACGCATGCACTGTGTCTGCGCTCTGGTGCGGATGGCCTGGCCTGGGTGTTTAGCAGTCCTGGGCTCCCTCTCCCTCACCACTCTGACTCCTCTCCTCCTGCCAGGATCTGCGGTGAGGGGCCTCAGGTCCAGCCGGGCCATGGCTTGTATCTTATCCCTTTCTCCAGGCACTGGGCTCTCGCACATTTGGATGTAGTCTGGCCGTTGTCCTGTGTCTTCTGGTCTCTCTTTTAGTATAACTTGTATTTGTTGAATTTTCAAAAATATATATGTTTTTGGGAGGAGATTCGCACTGTCCTACTCATGCTGCCATCTTGGCTCTGCGTCTCCACAATTATCATTTAAATATGAAGGACGGATTAAGGAATTCCCAGACAAGCAGAAGTTGAGGGAATTTGCCTCCCACAAACCACCTCTACAGGGCATCTTACAGGGACTGCTCTAGATGGGAGCCTCCTAAAAAGAGCACAGAACAAAACACCCAACATATGAAGAAGGGAGGAGGAGAAATAAGAAGGGAGAGAAATAAAGAATCATCACACCGTGCTTATAATAGCTCAATAAGTGAGACAGTAAAATAGTAAAGAAGCAAAGCTTGAACCTTTGGTAACCACAAACTTAAAGCCTGCAATGGCAATAAGTACATACCTTTCAATAATCACCCTAAATGTAAATGCACTGAATGCCCCAATCAAAAAACACAGAGTAACAGAATTGATAAAAAAGCAAGACCCATCCATATGCTGCTTACAAGAGACTCACCTCAAACCCAAAGACATTCACAGACGTAAAGTCAAGGGATGGAAGAAGATATTTCATGCAAACAACAGAGAGAAAAAAGCAGGTGTTGCAACACTAGTATCAGACAAAATGGACTTCAAAATAAAGAAAGTAACAAAAGATAAAGAAGGACATTAAATAGTGATAAAGCGCTCAGTCCAACAAGAGGATATAACCATTATAAATATATATGCACCCAACACAGGAGCACCAGCATATGTGAAATAAATACTAACAGAACTAAAAGAGGAAATAGCATGCAATGCATTCATTCTGGGAGACTTCAACACACTACTCACTCCAAAGGACAGATCCACCAGACAGAAAATAAGTAAGGACACAGAGGCACTGAACAACACACTAGAACAGATGGACCTAATAGACATCTACAGAACTCTACATCCAAAAGCAACAGGATACACATTCTTCTCAAGTGCACATGGAACATTCTCCAGAATAGACCACATACTAGGCCACAAAAAGAGCCTCAGTAAATTCCAAAAGATTGAAATCCTACCAACCAACTTTTCAGACCACAAAGGCATAAAACTAGAAATAAACTGTACAAAGAAAGCAAAAAGGCTCACAAACACATGGAGGCTTAACAACATGCTCCTAAATAATCAATGGATCAATGACCAAATCAAAATGGAGATCCAGCAATATATGGAAACAAACGACAACAACAACACAAAGCCCCAACTACTGTGGGACACAGCAAAAGCAGTCTGAAGAGATAAGTATATAGCAATCCAGGCATATTTAAAGAAGGAAGAACAATCCCAAATGAATGGTCTAATGTCACAAGTATCAAAATTGGAAAAGAAGAACAAATGAGGCCTAAGGTCAGCAGAAGGAGGGACATAATAAAGGTAAGAGAAGAAATAAATAAAATTGAGAAGAATAAAACAATAGTAAAAATCAATGAAACCAAGAGCTGGTTCTTTGAGAAAAGAAACAAAATAGATAAGCCTCTAACCAGACTTATTAAGAGGAAAAGAGAGTCAACACACATGAACAGAATCAGAAACGAGAAAGGAAAAATCATGACGGACCGCAAAGAAATACAAAGAATTATTAGAGAGTACTATGAAAACCTATATGCTAACAAGCTGGGAAACCCAACACAAATGGACAACTTCCTGGAAAAATACAGCCTTCCAAGTCTGACCCAGAAAGAAACAGAAAATCTGAACAGACCAATTACCAGCAATGAAATTGAAGCGGTAGTCAAAAAACTACCAAAGAACAAAACCCCCAGGCCAGATGGATTCACCTTGGAATTTTATCAGACATACAGGGAAGACATAATACCCATTCTCCTTAAAGTTTTCCACAATATAGAAGAGTTGAGAATACTCCCAAACTCATTCTGTGAAGCCAACATCACCCTAATACCAAAACCAGGCAAAGACCCCATCAACAAAGAAAACTACAGACCAATATCCCTGATGAACGTAGACGCAAAAATACTCAAGAAAATATTAGCAAACAGAATTCAAAAATAAATCAAAAGGATCATACACCATGACCAAGTGGAATTCATCCCAGGGATGCAAGGATGGTACAACATTCGAAAATCCATCGACTTCATCTACCACATCAACAAAATGAAAGACAAAAACCACATGATCATCTCCACAGATGCTGAAAAAGTATTCGACAAAATTCAACATCCATTAATGATAAAAACTGTGAACAAAATGTTTAGAGAGGGTAAGTACCTCAACATAATAAAGGTCACATATGATAACCCCACAGCCAACATCAAGCTGAACAGCGAGAAGCTGAAAGCTTTTCCTCTGAGATCGGGAATAAGACAGGGATGCCCACTATCCCCACTGTTATTCAACATAGTACTGGAGGTCCTAGCCACAGCAATCAGACAAAACAAAGAAATGCAAGGAGTGCCGATTGGTAGAGAAGAAGTTAAACTGTTGCTATTTGCAGATGACATGATATTATACATAAAAAACCCTAAAGACTTCACTGCAAAACTAGTAGAACTAATATCGGAATTCAGCAAAGTTGCAGGATACAAAATTAACACTCAGAAATCTGTGGCTTTCCAATACACTAACAATAAACTAATAGAAAGAGAAATCAGGAAGACAATTCTATTCACAATAGCATCAAAAAGAATAAAATACCTAGGAATAAACCTAACCAAGGAAGTGAAAGACCTATACCCTGAAAACTATGTGACACTCTGAAGAGAAATTAAAGAGGTCACTAGCAAATTGAAACTCATCCCACACTCCTGGCTGGGGAGAATTAATATTGTCAAAATGGTCATCCTGCCCAAAGCAATATACAGATTTGATGCAATCCCTATCAAATTACCAGCAGCATTCTTCAACGAACTGGAACAAATAGTTCAAAAATTCATATGGAAACACCAAAGACCCCAAACAGCTAAAGCAATCCTAAGAAGGAATAATAAAGTGGGAGGGGTTTCTCACTCCCCAACTTCAAGCTCTACTACAAAGCCACAGTAATCAAGACAATTTGGTACTCGCACAAGAACAGAGCCACAGACCAATGGAACAGAATAGAGACTCCAAACATTAACCCAAACATATATGGTCAACTAATATTCGATAAAGGGGCCATGGACATACAATGGGGAAATGACAGTCTCTTCAGCAGATGGTGCTGCCAAAACTGGACAGCTACATGTAAGAGAATGAAACTGTACCACTGTCTAACCCCATACACAAAAGTAAATTCGAAATGGATCAAAGACCTGAATGTAAGTCATGAAAACATAAAACTCTTAGAAAAAAACATAGGCAAAAATCTCTTAGACATAAACATGAGTGACCTCTTCTTGAACATATCTCCCTGGACAAGGGAAACAAAAGCAAAAATGAGCAAATGGGACTATATCATGCTGAAAAGCTTCTGTACAGCAAAGGACACCATCAATAGAACAAAAAGGTATCCTACAGTATGGGAGAATATATTCATAAATGACAGATCCGATAAAGGGTTGACATCCAAAATATATAAAGAGCTCACACACCTCAACAAACAAAAAGCAAATAATCTAATTAAAAAATGGGCAGAGGAGCTGAGTAGACAGTTCTCTAAAGAAGAAATTCAGATGGCCAACAGACACATGAAAAGATGCTCCACATCACTTGTCATCAGAGAATTGCAAATTAAAACCACAATGAGATACCATATCACACCAGTAAGGATGGCTACCATCCAAAAGACAAACAACAACAAATGTTGGCGAGGCTGTGGAGAAAGGGGAACCCTCCTACACTGCTGGTGGGAATGTAAATTAGTTCAACCATTGTGGAAAGCAGTATGGAGGTTCCTCAAAATGCTCAAAATAGACTTACCATTTGACCCAAGAATTCCACTTCTAGGAATTTACCATAAGAATGCAGCACTCCAGTTTGAAAAAGACAAATGCTCCCCTATGTTTATCGCTGCACTATTTACAATAGCCAAGATATCGAAGCAACCTAAATATCCATCAGTAGGTAAATGGATAATGAAGATGTGGTACATATACACAATGGAATATTACTCAGCTATAAGAAAAAAATGGATCCTACCATTTGCAACAACATGCACGGAGCTAGAGGGTATTATGCTCAGTGAAATAAGCCAGGTGGAGAAAGACAAGTACCGAATGATTTCACTCATATGTGGAGTATAAGAACAAAAGAAAACTGAAATAAGAAAACAGCAGCAGAAGCACAGAACCCAAGTATGGACTAACAGTTACCAAAGGGAAAGGGACTGGGGAGGATGGGTGGGAAGGGAGGGATAAGGATGGGAAAAAAGAAAGGGGGCATTACAATTAACATAGTATGTGAGGGGACATGGGGTGGGCTGAGCAATACAGAGAAGACAAGTAGTGATTTTATAGCATCTTACTATGTTGATGGACAGTGACTGTGAATCAGTATGTGGGGGGGACTTGATGAAGGGCGGAACCTAGTTAACATAATGTCCTTCATGTAATTGTAGTTTAATGATACCAAAATAAAATTAATTTTAAAAAAGTCTTTGCACACAACTTTATAGAAATGTACCCAGCATTTAGACCTGGGCTGGGTTTATGTTTTCACTAACTGATACAGTCCTGTGGGCACCAGGGTGTTGGATTTCCCAGTGAAGTTAATAGTTTTGGGTTGGCCTTCTGAGGTCCCAGTCTGCAGTCATCACCAACTTGCCTGCCATGTGGATGAGCTACTTTGGAAGCAGATTAAGCAGCCATTATTCAAACCACCCCCAGCTGATGCCACATGGTGTATAGGGGATCCTTCCTACCAAGCCCTTTCCAAATTACAGATTGGCGAGCAAACAAAATAATTAGTTTCAAGCCACTTTTTTTAAGGATAGTTTGTATATAACAATAGATATCAGGAGTATAATCTTAAGTTTCATTAAGTGGAAAATGATTAGACTATAGTGTGTTGTATTATATAGCCTCTTAAAAGTCTTAGTTCTACATTTGTGTGTGCTTGTGTACATGAACAGAATTCAAGACATATTGTTAAGTGATAAAAACCAGTTGTCCAATAATACCTCAATATAGATTGCGTTTATGATCCCCTCCCCTTCCCCGCAAAAAAAATATTTCTAAATGTGTTTACATGTATGCAAATAGAAAACAGTCAGAAGTATGTCATGGAAGACATTTTTAACACCTAATTTTATTAAATATTACAGTGAAAATGAATTGATATGTTGCCTTTATAAATAAAAATAAATTTAGAACAATACAAAGAATCCCAGCAATTGGAGGCAAAAGTCTACCTCAGTATATATTTGTAGTGCGCATGAAGAGGGGGGAAAAGTCTTAAATATTTCTATCAGGGTTTTAGGATTTGGGTCCCAGGACTTCTGACTGGTTCCTCTCCCATTCAAAATCAAAGCATCAACAAAATGTTAGGAATAGCATCTGGAGCTATGTTGTTATTATTTAGAACAATGTGTTTGTTAAGTCTTAAGTTAATGTAGGATCAGATTTTTGAATGTCCCTCATTGGTGAAAGAAGTGGAAACAAATCTTTTGATGCATTTTATTACAGAATTTACCTGTTACATAAAACTTGCATATTTAAGTATTTCTACCAATATCTGCATTCCCTTTGCCTTTTCTTGGCTTTAAACACACACCAAGTTCCTATTAGTCTGTCTTCTGGGAACTATTTGCACTAGCTCAAAGTTCTCTCTATTATAGATCAGAGAGTAGGCACTTTGTTCATTAGCACTATCTTTATTCATTCATTTTTCCCTTATGCTCCTTGCTGATCTAAAATACAATATTAATAACAGAGGAAACATAGAAATAAAATAGCCACACCAAATATAGCTATAATTAAGTAGAGCTTAAGTAATTTGTGTGACTACACAAAACTAGAGCATGAAGCAGGCCAGGTTTGAACACAGATCTCTCTAAACCCCAGTCTCTGTGATCCCCTCCACCAGCATGCTGTCTGCCTTGGTGGACTTGCAGTCCTACAGGTGAAATGTATCAGGAACTCCTCCATGATCTCATTGATTCTCTCCTTTCTTATCATCATAGCAGTTTTTCACCTTCTGGAGTCAAATACAGGCATCCTGGACTGAAGGCTCCAACCAGTGTCTCTCAGTTCTCCCCTGCTTCACCTGTTACCACTGATAAATGAAATGGCAACCAAATTATGTTTCCATGTGGAACACTTTTAAGTTTAATTCTGTAAACCTGGAATGTATGAGACTCAAGACTTAATATAGGAAACTATGTTCAATTTGCCCACAAAATTTTTTCATTAAGGTACATATAATGAAATGCACAGATCTTAGTGAAAAGCTCAATTAATTTTGGCATGTGTTTACACTTGTATAACCATCACCCAGATCAAGATATAAAACATTCTCCCTAACTTTTTCCCCTTTACCTGTTTCACCCATTGCCCTTCTCCCTCCCCTGTGGCAACCACCAGTATATGCTTTGTGTTCAAGTCTATTTCAGTTTTATTTCTTCACTCTGTTTTTAGCTTCCACACACCAGTGAATCATACGGTATTTGTCTTTTTTTGTCTGACTTATTTCACCTAGTATACTGCCCCCTAGGTACTTCCATGTTGCAAATGGCAAGATTTCATTCTTTTTTTATGGTTGAAAATTATTGCATTTATATGTGTTTCATCTTTTGATGGCTATTTAGTTGCTTCCATGTCTTGGCTACTGTAAATAATGCTGCAGTACACATAGGGGTGCATATATCTTTTCAAATGAGTGATTTTAATTTCTTCAGTTAAATTCCCAGCATTGGAATTGCTGGGACATACAGTATTTCTATTTTTTTTTTAAACCTCTATACAGCTTCTATAATGGCTATACGAATTTACAGCCCCATGAGCAGCGTACAAAGGTTCCCTCTTCTCCACTTCTTCACCAACACTTGTTATTTTTATGTTGTTAATATTGCCACTCTGGTGTGAGGTGATGTCTTATGGTATTTTGATTTGCATTTCTCTGATGATTACTGATGTTGAGCATCTTTTTATGTGCTTGTTGGCCATCTGTATGTATTCTTTGGAAAAATGTCTATTCAGGTCTTCTGCCCATTTTTTAATTGGGGTACTTGTATTTTTGATGTTGAGTTGTATGATTTCTTTCTGTATTTGGATATTAGCCTCTTACTGAATATGTCATTTGCAAATATGTTCTCCCATTCAATAGGTTGCCTTTTCATTTTGTTGATGGTTTCCTTTGTTGTGCAGAAGCTTTATAGTTTGATGTAGTCCCATTTTTTTATTTTTGCTTTTGTTTCCCTTGCCTGGGGAGACATATCCAGAAAAAAATTACTAATGCTGATGTTCAAGAGTTTACTGCCTGTTTTCTTCTAGAAGTTTTATGGTTTCATGTCTTACATTTAGGTCTTTAATCCATTTAGAGCTTATTTTTGTGTATGATGTAAGAAAGTGATACAGTTTCATTCTTTTGCTTGCAACTGTCCGGTTTTCCTAGCACTGTTTGTTAAGGTTCACAACTTTCAACATGTTCTTGATGGGTAAGATATAGCATATTCAGTTAGGCAATCTGGCATATTCTTTTATGAGTCTTAAAACTCTGAGAATATGCTCCCTTAGAGATGCTGACACTCATAATATTCATTCCCAATTTCTTCAGCTTTATTTATACAATTTTGAAAAATACATTCTTCATTGGACTTTTAAAATATGCTCTGTCATTTCTCTTTGGAGGAAAAATCCACTTGAAACATGACTTTCTGTTTACAAATCAATTCGTTTACAAAGTTTTAATGTTTCTTAAGAAAAAGAATAATCAGGTTGGTTTTATTTTTTAAAATCTAATTTTAAAGAGGGCAAACATATGCATGCAAAAATCATCCCCCATCTATGCTAGAATTCAGCATTCTCCCTTTTCCCTAAAACATATGTCTTAATGGGTACTTTCACTATTGCACCTCTTTGTTTTAAAATGTATTGATTAATACTTGATTCAAGAGCTTCATCTCTTTGCCCACTCATAATACCTTGGTTGTTGCTTAGCAACTAGCTCAGTTCTTTCTTAATTTAGGAGACCAAACATGTGGAAGGAGAAGAAAGAGCCATGGAATGATCTTAAATAAGTGGCTTTGAGTTTTCTGAATAGTAAGTGACAGTAGAACAGAATGAGTCTTTTAATCTCCCATCCATGTGGATCTGTCACAAAGGCACATTGGACCTACAGATTAATAATGATATCTATGATTTCTGGAAGAGTGTGTTTGATTTTATTCTAGCTATATCTTTTATTCTGTTTTGTTTTATTCTTGTAATGTATCTTACATTTTGCTTAGCAGGTTCTTAATAAAGATTTAACAATTTGAATTAAGAAAACCCTTTTGGAGGGTGTCCTACCCTTCAAAGAAAGGAATGAGTGATGAGGTACACACTCTGGCTAAGCTAGCATCCTAGCAAGGCATAAATATCACTAGTCATTTTTCTGAAATAGAAAAGAGAATTGTAGCAGAACTGTTATCTGAAGATCTTTGCTTTTTCTATCAAAAATCCTGAATATTCTGGCCATTAGACAAAAAGTTCAACAAAAACAGATTATTTGTATCAGCCCAATGATTAACACAATGCCTTTCAGTACAGAATGCTTAGTAGAAGTTTTTGGAAACCTAAGTGAATGAATGAAAGCCTGTAGAAAAGAGGATTTTAGAATAGATCAGCAAAAATACAAAAGCAGCTAAGGTCATTCAACAAGAATGAAATGGAAAAGTTTTTAAACTTCTTGAATTTTGTATGGATAACCCTAAACTTTAGCTTTACTTATCATAGTGGTCTACCAAGATTCTAGAAGGTCCAAAGTTAAAATACCAAAGGTCAGACTTGATGATCTTTATAAGCCTTCTTAATTTTAAAATAATTGGTAAGAAGCACATATCTGAGAATTCAACAGACTAACTGCAGTGTATAAAAATCAGTGAAAAACAATGGATGAAAAAGTTTGCATTAATTTCAGAAACAAGATAATTAGGAGCTAATTATGGTAGGAATGCATGTGGTCTGTTCTGGTTTTCTTTATGGTTATACAGCAATATACATATGCCAACACATGTGATAGATCTCTCTGATAAAATAAATCTATATTCTGAAAACAGCAGTTATTTTTTTAAGCAATACAAATAGAATCTCAGTTCTCCCATTTGATACGTGGGAGATCTTAAAACAAGTCATCTCTCCTTTCTAAGGTTCAGTTTGCTCATATAAAGAGAATGGAAGTCATACTTAGCTACTTGACAAAAGGGCTAATAAGTAATATAAGTCAGTAGCTTTCAAACCATTTTGAGATGATTTACAGTAAGCTATGTATTTTACATTGAGATCCAGTACACACATACATACACACACACACGCACACGGGTAAGTGTGTCTGAAACAGAAGCTTTTGGAAATGGTTTGGAAAGCTTTTTTACCTTTCTACAATACACTCTCCTGCTCTCTATTCTGTGTTTCATGAAAAATCTGTTTCCACCTCACTAACTTTATCTACTAGTGGGTTGCAAACTATACTTTGAAAAACATTTAAGTAGGTAGTTAGGGAGACAAGATCCTATGATTTGAGATGTTTGTGCATGAGAGCACTTATGCACGTGCGTCTAAATGAAATTGTTCAATCATTGCACACATACACTTTGTTGAATTCAGTAAAGAACTCAGTGTCTCAGAAAAAATGAACATTAAAAAATGTGTATTACTAACCCATTGCTTTGATCTTAGTGGTAACTTTTTGATGACTAAGTGTCAGCATGCCAGTATTCCTGCTTTTTGGGAATTTTAACAAATTACCAGGAATTCACTCTTTTTTTATCATAAGTAATGTAAGCATTATTCTATACTTTATGAAATCATAGCTTTTGGGCTATTGGTTAGCTATCTAAACATAGTGACATTTTTTCTGTGATGTTACAGGTTGTTTTATTTCTCTAATATCCTGTGGAAAATATTTTTCTTTGTCCTTCCCATGCACCTAGAGGTGAAATAAGGCTTGCTTTCAAAAAGTACTTCATGTGCTTGAAATAAGTAATTCCATTTCATGGAGTTATATATTTTTAATGCCTCTTCTACTTTCAGATTTACTTCCCTGTCAGGAAAGGAACCTGACAAACACAGCAGGAAAAGGATAGGAAAGGACTCTCATACTACCCATTCCTGTACTCCTTAAATATCTGCATTGAAGCTTGTGAGCCTTCATACATAGGAGATATTTCTGACCTAGAACTTTGTAAGTGGAAAACATTTGAATCAGTGAAGTTTGTGTCTCCTTAATTCATTGTTCTTTTTAAAAGCTCATAGAAGTTTATATATATTTGGATTAAGGAAACAAATCAAAAGCCCTATAACACTGAGACAAACCAGAAAATTAAAAGTACATTTACTCCCAGTTGCTTAGAACAAAAGGTCATATTAAAAATTCATAGTGTGAATTTCCACCCAAGTGTCAGAAGGATGGAAGACTAAGGTTTATTTAGGGCCTCTCCAGTGGTCTCTTCACCAAGCACAGCTTTTGTTCTCCCTGGATAAGAACTGAATACAGGTGTGTATCACTTGAGACATAGGGGACTTACTGATGAGCCCAGAGCCCAGATTTTGAAAATTTAATGCAAGACCTGCTATTATCAGGCTGCATAGAGAATAGGAACTGGTGAGTGGGGCCACTTTGCAAACAGCAGAAGCAGTCCAAGGGAGATAGTTTCCATGTGCATCTCACTTTTAAAATGCTGTGGGGGAAACTGGCAGAGCCGAGGGCTATGTTCCACCATGAAAATTCTTCCGTAGTTGCAACAGCGCTGACACCTGTCTTAGACATCCCCGTCAGCCTACCCCCATTCTCCTTCCTTTATATCTGTTTTCATTATACATCCAGTTTAAACTCCATGTTTTTTATTACCCTAGAAAATATAACAGAAACAGAAATGGGAAGGGAGGTCATCAGAGATGGGAAAGTGCGTGGAAACTTAATGTCACGTAGTAGCGCTTTAAAAGCTTCATCCCCCTTGACATTGTCTGTCCTTAGGTTAAACACATGTATAATTATGTTTTTTTTTTGTGGAAACAAAATGTCTGATCAATTAAACGTGGTATCATGACAGCTGATGGAACTCACAGTGTAAGCCCTTTACAAAATTTATTGATACAAAATGTTCATAAATAAAATTGTACTAAAAGCTTTAGTACATTAGACCAGTGTCCAAACACATCAGCATGCAGTAAGTATTTAAGAAGAGTTAGCTACTTTTTTTCATCGTTAATTTTTTTTCACCAGATAGAGGCAATGATAAGGTAGGAAACTGCATTACCATTTTTGTGGAAAGAGATGCGATTATTATTCTTTTTTATTCAAGACCTATTTTCACTAGGCTCTTCTCTGTGCAACTTTTTCTGACAATACCCTCCTTCAGGCAAAGCCATTTGTTTCCCTTTTCTATTCCTTCCCAATTATCTAGACTATCTTATATACAAAATAAGCAGTTAAATCAATGAATAGTTAAATAAATAGAAGAAAGAAGTTAACAAGAAAATAACATTAATCAGATCAGGTATTCCTATTACTTTGATTTTTTGGATATTATTTATACAAGCACTTTGTTTTGGCCATAAATACCCAGATAGAATCAAAAGCTTTTATTTGTATTTGAATCAGCCAATAATTATGTCCTTTGCTTTGTTAGGGTGAACTTGGCCTTAGCACTGAACTTTACCATCAAGTTCCTTGTAAATACCTTAGATTTCAATTCACAAGAGTATCAAGATTTAGCCTCAGAAAGAAGGTAAAAGGAAGAAAAGAAAGCAAACAAACAGAAAACATTTAACTTAGAATTTCATTTAAGATGATCAATTGTTTTCACTAGGAAACTTCATAACAATGTATCCAAGAATCCAACATTCATTTTTTTTTTCACTCTGAATTGGTAACTGCTCATGCAAATAACTGGATGTGACTGAGATACTATGCAGAGATGCAAAGTTTTCTTTGTGTTGTTAATAATTACATTTTGTTTGTTTAGCTTCTTTTCTGAATATTTATCAGGGAAAATAATGGATGCATATAGGGGATATAATACAAATTTTGGATATACTCCATGGTTATCCATGCAAGGACACAGAAGTCAATCTGGGACCCTCTCCATTGCCAGAGTTTGGCTCAAGCCCTCTCAAAAGGGGACTTTGCCACAAAGTCCTGTGCAAGAGCTGATTTTGTCACTGTTTTCCCCATGGTTCATAACAAGTGACTGCTAACATGTTCTCTTTTACATTTCAGCTTATTTGAGAATTTATAACAAACAATATAAAGTGTGTTATTTAATGAGTTTTAGGAAATGACCCTCATTATCAAATATAATTACAGAGAACTCTATGTATATATGAATATTGAAAAAAATGAGCTATCATGATGAAATACTGATGAATTCTTTGGAAGGAGAAAGGAATTATTTCTAGAGAAGGCTGACATGGGAAAAAAAATAACTGTCTTGGAAGTTCTGTCAAAATATGTCTTTAAATTCCAATGTTTTACCAAGATCAGAAAATGCCCATATTCAAGACTGCGATTCTGTGTTTTATTTTGAATGTGTTAGGATGAAATGTGTTTATTATAAAAAGTATTATAATTATTTGCAATATTGTGACCATTGGCAGAGATGTAATGGAATCACTGTGTTGGCTTTTGTAGTATGTGGCTTCTAAATACCCTTCCTTTACATAAGATTAGTTCACACGTTAATTTGGATAACTACATTAAACTGTGTAATTGTTGTTACACTCTCAGTTCTAATTATTCCAGTGGTGATTATTTTACTTGTGGGCAATTTTCCTTTGTTTTCCTCTTATTTTTCCTTACCATACTGTATGCCACTCCCCAAACAGCTTCTGAAACACAAATAAGAAATGTCCTCAAACGTAAATGAGGCATTATTCTCATGGTCCCTTACATCTAGTTCCGCTCGTATGACTTTGCCAAAACAAATCTCTGAGAAGACTCACTAATGAGAGAATTTACTGGATTCCTTTTAATCCCCGTACTTGTCCGTCCTGCAGCACACAGACCTGTGAGGCAGTGCTGCAGGAAATCCCTATCTCTGGAAATCTCTTCTTTTGGCTTCGGTGGTATTGTGATGTGTACCCTTCTCTCTCCAGTGACTCTCCTTTCTCGCCCACCCTGTGTATAAACACATACCAAGGATTTGCCAGCAATTATTTTATTTTTCTGTAGTCACTTCCTTGGTTATGACATCTTTGTATTTCCACAGTTATGAAGATGACTTTAAAGTGCTTTTCTTTAAGTCTCAGCTTTCTTTTAAATCTTGAGAGAATTATTCCCCGGTTACCTCAAAAACCTACATGGCAAAAGTTCAGTTTTTTATTTTCCCCAGTCCCTTTTCTCACCCACTTCCAAACCAGCCCTTCTTGCCTGTCCATCATCTATGACAACGTGGTCAAAAGCTTGAGGTCAGTGTTCACTTTACCTCTTAGCTCATGTGCTGGATTCAATCATTTACCAACTCCTGTTGAATTTATATCCTAATATATTAATTTGATATCTACTATATGACAGAGATGAATTTTATCATTTTTCATATATTATGATTTAAATTCACAAAACAGGAAAGTTCAGTGTGTATAAGTAACTTACCTAAACAAGTCAGAGCTGGGCAGAATCTACAGTTCAAACCCAACTATTTTTTTTTTATAACATCAAAAGTCCATTCCAGCAAATTGCATCATTTTTATTTCCATAGTCTCACATCCCCGTACTCCTTTGTAATCCTCTTAGTCCCATATAACACAGTGCTTGCTTCCTCTTGCTGTCTTCTGACTCTAATTCCTTTTTTGCTTGAATTTTTCCTAAATTAAATAGTTATCATATGACTCTAATAAATTTTTACTGTTTCCCATTGTTTGCAAATTATGCACACATCCCTTTCAGAGGTTCATCAGTTAAAGAACTTTGCTTACAGTCAGCAGAAATTGGTTCTTGATTACATTGAGTGAAACAAAATGGAAAAACAAAACTTCATAAATACACCATACACACACACACACACACACACACACACACACACACAGTTTATTGACAGGTCACTGATTAACTCTCCTAAGTAAAGGGAAATTCAGGGCCTTGGGAAGGACCAGCGAGTAGGCAGATACTGAGGGTAGGACTCATGACCCTTTTGGTGAAGGTGGTGCGATCAGCTGACCAGCTGACTCAGCTTCAGCAGGCCTTTGGTCCATGTGCCTCCTTGATCAAGACTCAAATCCCAAATGACGCATCGAGTTACATGTCTACCATTTGGCCAGGGGCTGGGTAAGGAGAAGGATAAAGGGTAATAATCATTGATAAGCCTAACTGGGCCCCAAGGTAGGAGGAATGGAGCACCGCTAAAACTACTCTGCTGTTACCTAGGGGTGGGGCAGAGGCACCCACAGGCCTGAAAGACAGGTGTCCGCATGCAAGGCTTGCAAGTGCTCGAGTTGAGCCACAGCCTTTTCGGCATCACTGCCTCTTCCTGTTCATACAACCCTGAAATTCTCACCAATCTCCATTCATGCTACAAGGCTTCCAGGCCACTGTTTTCTGGAACATTTACTTCTCCCATGTCTTTAACAAAAGCCTCCCTATCCATATAGGACCTGCCCAAATGATACCTTGTTACTACCATTTCAAGAGCTCTACAGACAAGTAATTTCTCTCTTTCCTTTTCTCCTAGTGTTTCCTTTTGCTTATCTTCAACAGTACTTTTCAAAGTCTGCCTTGTATCTTTTTTTACTGAAATATAAGTGCTTTGATGGCATGCATCGTCTCATTCTTCTCAGTATACCCTCTAATGTTGAACATGACTTCCTTCAGGTTGCAGTGATTAATAAATGTAGGCAGTGTTTTTTCTCATGCCACATTTTTTCTTACTGTTGATTCAAAGTGCTGAATTTAATCTGTAATGCAATTATATCATTTATCTCCAACCTCCCTGTAATGTCCTTGACAGGAAATTACACCTAGCTTTTAAAATTGTAGACTTATACCTAGTTGGTAAGATTAAATGTGTTGATTCAATTTTGATTTAAAAAAGTTTAATAGCAATCTAACAGATTATTTGGAAGAGAAGGATAGTTACTACAAGGGGAAGAGAAATAAAATAGGTCAATAATCGCAAGACATTTTAAAAAAGTTAAATCTCAGAACACAGCAATGAGATGGGTATTATTTTACATATGAGGAAATTGAGGCTTGGATGGGGTGTTAATTTCAAATAGGAAATAAAACTGAGATTCAGGATTTGCCATATATTAAAGACTGTTCATTCCATTAATTGAAAATTTTGTAAATCCAAACTAATGAATATACATGTTTTTTTTTTTAAATAACCCAATGGGTTTTATCATAAAGATGAGCAGTGTTCTGCCCTAACCTTCACTATCCCAGAGGCAGCCATTCTTAATCATTTCTCTTTGGAGGTATGCTGGTGGTTAGCTCCATTTCTCTAAATAATATGCATACACCACTCTCATTGTGGATTATAAGCAATGGATAGCCGTTCTTCTTCCAAGAATTTTAAAAATGCTAAGGATATTACAGCATATTGAGAAAGAAGGACAAGATAAGCCCATGTATCAAATAACCCCAATAGAAAAAAATAATTTTTACAAGAGAAAATACAGTTTTCCACTCAACACAGAAACTATTCTAATCACAACAGGTAATCAGGGAAATACAAAACCTATTAGCTAGGTCCCATTTTCAACCATTAGACTAGAAAAAGGCAAAACCTGTAATAATATTAGGATACATGGAAATGGACATTCATAGGCAGTGTAGGAGGAAGTGTAAATTGGCACAGCCATTTGGAGGGCAATTTGGCAGCATCTAGCAACTCAGAGAAACAAAACCTGTGCCTGCCGTGTCACCAGGGCATCACTGCATTGTGTCCTCAGGGGAAGAACTTGAAGGTGTGAGTGTGGAGCCGTGTGTGAGGGTGTTTACTGCAGCAGTGTTTGTACTAGGAAAACTGGAAGCAGCTCCAATACCCATCTTCCACAAGTTGCCTCTTTTTATCCTTTGCTCTAAATTCATTTTGAAAATATGCATTACTTTGTTGATTTTTAGGAACTCTGAGTAAATTTGGATATTAACCTTTGCTTCATAAATATTGCAAATATTTTTCAGCTAAGCTACCACTTTCATCTAACTAGTCCATGTTCTTCCTCCAGGATTTTATCTCAATTCTTTTCTAGTTCATCAATTTTGGCTTTTGCTTTATATATAATTTTGGGGACTGTCTTTCCTACCTTAAAGCCCTGACTAAGCACATTCTCCTATATTTTTTTTTATTTTAGTATCATTAATCTACAATTACATGAAGGACATTATGTTTACTAGGCTCTCTCCTTCACCAAGACTCCCTACATCCCCGTTCACAGTCACTGTCCATCAAAATAGTAAGATGCTGTAAAATCACTACTTGTCACCAAGTTCACAGTCACTGTCCTTCAACATAGTAAGATGCTATAAAATCACTACTTGTCTTCTCTGTGTTGCACAGCCCTCCCCATGATCCCCCAACACTACACATGCTAATCGTAATGCCCCCTTTCTTTTCTTCCTGCCCTTATCCCTCCCTTCCCACCCATCCTCCCCAGTCCCTTTCCCTTTGGTAACTATTAGTCCATTCGTGGGTTCTGTGCTTCTGCTGTGGTTTTGTTCCCTCAGTTTTCTTTTCTTCTTATACTCCACATATGAGTGAAATAATTTGGTGCTTGTCTTTCTCCGCCTGGCTTATTTCACTGAGCATAATGCCCTCTAGCTCCATCCATGTTGTTGCGAATGGTAGGATTTGTTTTTTTTCTTATGACTGAGTAATATTCCATTGTGTATTTGTACCCCATCTTCTTTATCCATTCATCTAATGATCGACACTTAGGTTGCTTCCATTTCTTGGCTATTATAAATAGTGCTGTGATAAACATAGGGGTGCATCTGTCTTTTTCAAACTGGAGTGCTGCATTCTTACAGTAAATTCCTAGGAGTAGAATTCCTGGGTCAAATGGTATTTCTATTTTGAGCATTTTGAGGAACTTCCATACTGCTTTCCACAATGGTTGAACTAATTTACATTCCCACCAGCAGTGTAGGAGGGTTCCCCTTTCTCCACAACCTCACCAACATTTGTTGTTGTTTGTCTTTTGGATGGTAGCCATCCTTACTGGTGTGATATGGTATCTCATTGTGGTTTTAATTTGCAGTTCTCTGATGACAAGCGATGTGGAGGATCTTTTCATGTGTCTGTTGGCCATCTGAATTTCTTCTTTAAAGAACTGTCTATTCAGCTCCTCTGCCCATTTTTTAATTGGATTATTTGCTTTTTGTTTGTTGAGGTGTATGAGCTCTTTATATATTTTGGATGTCAACCCTTTATTGGATCTGTCATTTTCGAATATATTCTCCCATACTGTAGGATACCCTTTCATTCTATTGATGGTGTCCTTTGCTGTACAGAAGCTTTTCAGCTTGATATAGTCCCATTTGTTCATTTTTGCATTTGTTTCCCTTGCCCGGGGAGATAGGTTCAAGAAGAGGTCACTCATGTTTATGTCTAAGAGATTTTTGCTTATGTTTTTTTCTAAGAGTTTTATGGTTTCATGATTTACATTCAAGTCTTTGATCCATTTCAAATTTACTTTTGTGTATGGGGTTAGACAGTGATCCAGTTTCATTCTCTTACATGTAGCTGTCCAGTTTTGCCGGCACCATCTGTTGAAGAGATTGTCATTTCCCCATTGTATGTCCATGGCCCCTTCATTGAATATTAGGTGACCATATATGTTTGGGTTAATGTTTGGAGTCTCTATTCTGTTCCAATAGTCTGTGGCTCTGTTCTTGTGCCAGTACCAAATTGTCTTGATTACTGTGGCTTTGTAGTAGAGCTTGAAGTTGGGGAGTGAGATCCCCCCCACTTTATTCTTCCTTCTCAGGATTGCTTTAGCTATTTGGGGTCTTTGGTGATTCCATATGAAGTTTTGAGCTATTTGTTCCAGTTCATTGAAGAAAGCTATTGGTAATTTGATAGGGATTGCATCAAATCTGTATATTGCTTTGGGCAGGATGGCTATTTTGACGATGCTAATTCTTCCTAGCCAAGAGCATGGGATGAGTTTCCATTTGTTAGTGACCTCTTTAATTTCTCTTAAGAGTGTCTTATAGTTTTCAGGGTATAGGTCTTTCACTTCCCTGGTTAGGTTTATTCCTAGATATTTTATTCTTTTTGATGCTATTGTGAATGGAATTGTCTTCCTGATTTCTCTTTCTATTAGTTTATTGTTAGTGTATTGGAAAGCCACAGATTTCTGAGTGTTAATTTTGTATCCTGCAACTTTGCTGAATTTCGATATTAGCTCTAGGAGTTTCGGTGTGGAGTCTTTAGGGTTTTTGATGTACAATATCATGTCATCTGCAAATAGTGACAGTTTAACTGCTTCTTTATCAACCTGGATTCTTTGTATTTCTTTGTTTTGTCTAATTGTCATGGCTAGGACCTCCAGTACTATGTTGAATAACAGTGGGGATAGTTGGCATCCCTGTCTTGTTCCCGATCGCAGAGGAAAAACTTTCAGCGTCTCGCTGTTCAGTATGATGTTGGCTGTGGGTTTATCATATATGGCCGTTATTATGTTGAGGTACGTACCCTCTATACCCATTTTGTTGAGAGTTTTTATCATGAATGGATGTTGAATTTTATCGAATGCTTTTTCAGCATCTGTGCAGATGATCATGTGGTTTTTGTCTGTCTTTTTGTTGATGTGGTGGATGATGTTGAAGGATTTTTGAATGTTGTACCATCCTTGCATCTCTGGGATGAATCCCACTTGGTCATGATGTATGATCCTTTTGATTTATTTTTGAATTCTGTTTGCTAATATTTTGTTGAGTATTTTTGCGTCTACGTTCATCAGGGATATTGGTCTGTAGTTTTATTTTTTCGTGGGGTCTTTGCCTTGTTTTGGTATTAGGATGATGTTAGCTTCACAGAATGAGTTTGGGAGTATTCCCTCCCCTTCTTTTTTCTGGAAAAGTTTAAGGAGAATGGGTATTATGTCTTCTCTGTATGTCTGATAAAATTCTGAGGTAAATCCATCTGGCCCGGGGGTTTTGTTCTTGGGTAGTTTCTTGATTACCACTTAAATTTCGTTGCTGGTAATTGGTCTGTTTAGATTTTCTGTTTCTTTCTGGGTCAGACTTGGAAGGCTGTATTTTTCCAGGAAGTTGTCCATTTGTCCTAGGTTTCCCAGCTTGTTAGCATATAGGTTTTCATAGTACTCTCTAATAATTCTTTGTATTTCTTTGGGGTCCATCGTGATTTTTCCTTTCTCCTTTCTGATTCTGTTGATGTGTGTTGACTCTCTTTTCCTCTTAATAAGTCTGGCTAGAGGCTTATCTATATATTTTGTTTATTTTCTCAAAGAACCAGCACTTGGTTTCATTGATTTTTACTATTGTTTTATTCTTCTCAATTTTATTTATTTCTTCTCTGATCTTTATTATGTCTCTCCTTCTGTTGACCTTAGGCCTCATTTGTTCTTCTTTTTCCAATTTTGATACTTGACATTACACCATTCATTTGGGATTGTTCTTCCTTCTTTAAATATGCCTGGATTGCTATATACTTACCTCTTAAGACTGCTTTTGCTGTGTCCCACAGTAGTTGGGGCTTTGTGTTGTTGTTGTCATTTGTTTCTATATATTGCTGGATCTCCATTTTGATTTGGTCATCGATCCATTGATTATTTAGGAGCGTCTTGTTAAGCCTCCATGTGTTTGTGAGCCTTTTTGCTTTCTTTGTACAGTTTATTTCTAGTTTTATGCTTTTGTGGCCTAGTATGTGGTCTATTCTGGAGAATGTTCCATGTGCACTTGAGAAGAATGTGTACCCTGTTGCTTTTGGATGTAGAGTTCTGTAGATGTCTATTAGGTCCATCTGTTCTAGTGTGTTGTTCAGTGCCTCTGTGTCCTTACTTATTTTCTGTCTGGTGGATCTGTCCTTTGGAGTGAGTAGTGTGTTGAAGTCTCCCAGAATGAATGCATTGCATTCGATTTCCCCCTTTAGTTCTGTTAGTATTTGTTTCAGATATTTTGGTGCTCCTTTATTGGGTATATATGTATTTATAATGGTTATATCCTCTTGTTGGACTGAGCCCTTTATCATTATGTAATGTCCTTCTTTATCTTTTGTTTTATTTTGAAGTCTATTTTGTCTGATACTAGTATTGCAACACCTGCTTTTTTCTCTCTGTTGTTTGCTTGAAATATCTTTTTCCATCCCTTCACTTTAAGTCTGTGTATGTCTTTGGGTTTGAGGTGAGTCTCTTGTAAGCAGCATATGGATGGGACTTGCTTTTTTATCCATTCTGTTACTCTGTGTCTTTTGATTGGTGCATTCAGTTCATTTACATTTAGGGTGATTATTGAAAGGTATGTACCTATTGACATTGCAGGCTTTAAGTTTGTGGTTAACAAAGGTTCAAGGTTAGCTTCTTTACTATCTAACTGTCTAACTTAACTTGCTTATTGAGCTATTATAAACACGGTCTGATGATTCTTTATTTCTCTCCCTTCTTATTCCTCCTCCTCCCTTATTCATATGCTGGGTGTTTTGTTCTGTGCTCTTTTTAGGAGTGCTCCCATCTAGAGCAGTCCCTGTAAGATGCCCTGTAGAGGTGGTTTGTGGGAGGCAAATTCCCTCAACTTTTGCTTGTCTGGGAATTGTTTAATCCCTCCTTCATATTTAAATGATAATCATGCTGGATACAGTAATCTTGGTTCAAGGCCTTTCTGTTTCATTGCATTATGTATATCATGCCATTCTATTCTGGCCTGCAGGGTTTCTGTTGAGAAGTTTGATGATAGCCTGATGGGTTTTCCTTTGTAGGTGACCTTTTTTATCTCTCTGGCTGCCTTTAATACTTTGTCCTTGTCTTTGATCTTTGCCATTTTAATTATTATGTGTCTTGGTATTGCCCTCCTTGGTTCCCTTGTCATGGGAGTTCTGTGTACCTCTGTGGTCTGAGAGGCCATTTCCTCCCCTAGTTTGGGGATGTTTTCAGGAAGTATTTCTTCAAGGACACTTTCTATCCCTTTTTCTCTCTCTTCTTCTTCTGGTACCCCTATAATGTGGATATTATTCCGTTTCAATTGATCACTCAGTTCTCTTAAAATTCTTTCATTTCTGGAGATTTTTTTATCTCTCTCTGCATCAGCTTCTCTGCGTTCCTGTTCTCTGTTTTCTAGTCCATTAGTGGTCTCTTGCATCTCGTCCATTCTGTTTTGAAGTCCTTCCAGAGCTTGTTTTATTTCTGTATTATCCCTCCTTAGTTCTTGCATATTTCTCTGCAAGTCTATCAGCATGGTTATGACTTTTGTTTTGAATTCTTTTTCAGGAAGGCTGGTTAAAGCTATCTCCCCAGGTTCCTTCTCAGGGAAAGATGTAGCAGATGTTGAAGCTGTCTGGGTTACTCTTGTCTGGATCAAATTTTTTTGCCTTTTCATGTTGATAGGTGCAATGGTGAGCTATTGACTTTCTGTCAGCTGGGAGGGCCAAGGCTTTCCACTAGCTCCTGGCCTTTCTTTACTGGGACAACTGCGTCCCCTAGTGGCTTGTGTTGGGCAATTGCATGTAGACTGGGTCTCTGTATCTTGCCCGGCTGGTATGGAGGAAGCTCCCTTTCTGTGCGTGTGGCCAGCCTCAGGCTGCTGCTGTGCTATGGCAGGGCCCCGGAGGGGTAATGGATGGGGTCCTGTTTGGCTGTTTACGTCCATGAGGGGTCTCAGAGCTGTTGCCCAGGGGGTTAGTGCGTGCACGGTTCCCTGGAATTTACAGCTGCTGGACTGTGACCCAGGAAGCTTCCGTCCAGCTGTGTTGTCCCTGTCCCTTTAAGACTTTCAAAAAGCACTCGCTTTTCTTTGTCACAGGTGCACTGGCTCCAGGACCTGGTCAGAGGTCTTGCTGTTCTGTTTTCCCAGTTTCCAGCACTCCACGCATGCACTGAGTCTGCGCTCCGGTGCGGATGGCTGGGGCTGGGTGTTTAGCAGTCCTGGGCTCCGTCTCCCTCCCTGCTCTGACTCCTCTCCTCCCGCCGGGAGCTAGGGTGAGGGGCGCTCGGGTTCCTCTGGGCTGGGGCTTGTATCTTACCCCTTTCACCAGGCGCTGGGCTCTCTCACATGTGGATGCAGTCTGGCCGTTGTCCTGTGTCTTCTGGTCTCTCTTTTAGGATTAGTTGTATTTGTTGTATTTTAAAAAATATATATGCTTTTGGGAGGAGATTCTCACTGTCCTACTCATGCCAACATCTTGGCTCCACCCATCTCCTATATATTTTTATTACCCTCATGGCTTTAATTCTTTAATCTCCGTGGAATTCTTACTTCCATGATATTTTATGATGATAGGAAAGGATCCTGTTTATAATGCTTCCTCACTGCCCAATAATTTCTCTAAATCATGTCTTTATACACCTCACATTTGATCCATAATGTGTTTGACAGATTTTTGCTTGCTCTGGGTCAGCTGATGCATTCCTTTCTTACCTGTAGGGAGGAAAAAAATCAGGTGAGCTTCAGGGAATCCCTTTCTTTCAGCTCTGCTCTATTCCTCTTGCTCCTCTGTCCTCTGTGGCCTCTCAGAGCTGGGACAGCTTGGGAACTCTGTTGGGCTTATTCTCTGCAGGTCTTCTGTATGTTCTAGGTTGCTGTCTCCTTAGTTCTGCTTCGCATTTGCCCCTATCACACAGAAATGAATGAAATGTCTTACTCCCTTTTAACAAGTGTTTACAACATTCCTATTGCCTTAACATCATTGTAATGGGTGTTGTAGAGAGAGGGGCCATAAATGCATGTGTGTGGTCCACTATCTGAATAAATAAATAAATAAATAAATCTGCCACACACTGTTTTAAAGTTATTGCTGTGTTGCTCTTGTCAAATGGGTTTATCTGTATTCTTGCTGGGAAAAAAAATATATAAAAGAACAAATTTATGCATTTAAAATATCTTAAAATTTCAACTATGTGAGCTCTCATTGTTCCTCATTAGCAAGAGTTGACTGTTTTCCTCAATTATATCATCATATATTTTAATCACCACTCAGCTGAATTCCTTTTTTTTTTTCCTTCCCAAGCTACTTATCTCTAATTTCTCAAAGTCCTCATAACGGACCCAAGTTTTAAATGGTCATTCACATTACCAAAGAAAAATGTAAATTCAGTTCATATAAAGGAATTGTAAAAATTCAGGCTATATTTTTCTGAACTTCTCTCATCTGTTTTCCAATGTTTTTCTGCTGCTCTCTCATTTGTCTGCCTCAGAGGTGTCCCTCTGCACCCCTGCTGTGGGTGTGCTACCTGCTGGCAGCCAGAACGCTATCACTGTCACCATGTGGGACACTATAGCAACCCAAGGCACCTCTACTGCCAAGCACTTTTCTATTGTCATTCTCTACCAACTCTCACTGTAAACAGGTCATAAGTGACACTCTGATGAACAGAAGTAGACTGAAAAGAAAGCATAATCCTACTCAAACTGTAGCCACCTAGCTTTCAGCAGATTTCAAAACAATTTACATTCACATAAAACAACACAAATATGACTGAATGACTCCTGTAACAATGGTGTAAGATTTTTTAAGATAGAAGTCCCAGTTGCAGACTATTCCCCATTAAAATGTAAAAACATAACCTGTACGATAGTGAACCCATTATGAACCATTATAAACTAATATCACATTAAATGTAAACTAGAAAGTAAACATATGTTTTTAATATATGACAGTGAAATACACATCATGGCAAAGCAAGTATATATCATAATCCACAGACCTAGATGTTCAGTAAAAAAATCCATGAAGTCTTGGAAGGCCAGGGAAGGGCATATACTATGGGGTGTTTGGAAGTGGTGGGAAAAAGGAGGGGAGGAGGGGAACCTGGAGGAAGGATAGAGAAGAAGGCAATTAAAAGGAGCGTGGGATACTACTAAAAATCACCTGCCAATTCTCTGCAAAAATAATCCACCTAAAACATTGGATTAGATAATGGTTTAGAGTTTTGTGGATCTAGGCTTTCTTAGAGTCAAAGCAAAGGGTAAGGGTTGGCTGGGGCAAAAAGTTTCAGACTGGTAGATATGAATCAAGCAGGCTAAATGAGTGGCATTTAGTTACTTTCTAGTTCTTTGCCATTCACACTCAGGGCCATCATTTGTACAGCCTTCTGCAAAGCAAGAGCTGAACTGTGATGAGAATCGATGCTTTCCAGTTTTCATGGGTAATTTTCTATTTGGCTGCTATGTCCAGAAACTCTTACCTGTCTTTCCCTGAACTGTCTGGATAATTGCTCCAATTCTGTGCTTTCCTTTGATTGTGGACACCTACCCCATTTAAAGCATTTTTCTTGCAACTCACACTCACTTGGTTCAAGAAGGTGGTATCACCAAAGCAAGGAGGTCAAGATGGGCAGTTAGAACTGACAAGTTCCTGACTCAGTTACTGCCGGTTTATAAGAAGGAGAGAAAAAATGGCAAAGACCTTATTCTTCTTAGCGACTTTTAAGTGTAAATAATTTACTACATGTCAAAGTCAGCTGCAGCTGGCTGCCTCCCTCTGCCTATAACTTCCTTCCCAATGAATTGCCTCACACACAGCTGAGTCTATGGACAGTATATTTTCTAACACTCTTGGTTAATCCTTTCCCAGCTGTGCAGTGGTTTAGGTCAATAGCTTGTTGTCTTCCCAAGGGCAGGACAGCTATTTTAGAGGATGAATTAAGATTATACAGCAGGTTAGAGGACCAAGATGGAGGCTTAGAGCAGAATCTTGTATGTGGTCGTAGATCTACCATTGGCTTCAGACTTATTTGGAGTCTGTGCTCCTTGTATCCATGAAAGTATTGCCTGAAACAAAGAGAGAAATGATGAATCTTTGCCTCACCTGCTTTCTTCGGAGTTTGAAGGGAACTTGTTTTTATTTTGTCAGTGAAAATTTTGGAGGAAATGAATGAGATGATCAAACTTCAATATCCTTGCATGTATATTAGACTTTTTAGAGTTAGAAATGCTATTCACACTATGAAGAATATAAAGTTAAAAAATTAACTTACCTGAGCCATTGTAAGCAGTCTATTGCCCAGCAGAAGTTTCTGGAATCAGAAATTTTAAATTAAAAGGTTTTAAGTATTCTTACATACAAATCTGTTGTCAGGTTGAAAACCCATTCAGTAAAATTTCATCATGTAAAACTCCTGAAAGATCTATATAATCAGAGAAATATAAAAATTATTTTAGAGAATTAGAGAAAAATTTGATGTTAATCTAAAAACTTCATCTTTTCCCTTGTAGCTACTCAAAGCATTTTATGATAGTGCTTGAGATATAGAAGATAAGGTACAGACCCAGGGTAAGTTAGCACATGCAAAGTGATGCATGAATAGGAATAAAAGTAAGTGCAACCTGAGTTCCAAGGCAGGAAAAACTCACTTCAACTGCAGTGTTGGGAGGATGGGAAGACTGGTTTTTTGTTTGTTTTCAATTTGGACCTTGAAGCATGGGAATAACTTTTGAAGATGTTCACTGGAAACTTCAAGACTGAGAAAATTGCATGAGAAAAATGTCTAGATAATAAAAGATCAGAGTTGAATATGCCATTTTGGCCGGACCATCTTTGGGTACCATAGGAAATCAGCTTAGTAAGGTGAACAATGGTCCAGTTGTGATGGGCATATGATGGCAAAGTATTTAGAGGTATAGGTTTCTGTGTCTCTGTTAAAACCTATCACAATCATTGATAGGTGTACTATTTTTTGCTGTTTTCTCTGGACTTAGATTTTCAACACATGGTACTATGTTCTAAATATTTGTATCCCCTCAAATTCATATGTTGAAATCTACCTACCAAGGTGATGATATTAGGAGATGGGGCCTTTGGGAGGTGATTAGGTCATGAAGGCAGAAACCTCAAAAATGAAAATAGTGCCCTTATAAAAGAGGCTCCAGAGAGATCCCATCTCTTTTCTGCCCTGTGAGGGTGTAGATAAAAAGAGCTATCTATGAACCAGGAAGCCCTTCCCAAACACTGAATTTGCCAGTGTCTTGATCCTAGACTTCCCAGTTTCTAGAATTGTTAGAAACAAATGCATGCCGTTTATAAACTACCCAGAGTCTGAACGAACTAAGACACATGGGATCTAGAAGTATCCTGTAATTTAGCTAAGGCTTTAGTTGATAACCCATTCTGAGAAGCTTCAATTATAGATCAAAACAAATTAGCATTCCAACATTTGGAGGAAAATTCATGGCAGTTTAAATAAATGAAAGCACATCCATAAAATAAAATAACAAATGTCGAGATAGAATAGAATAAAAATATTTAACATGATTCAAAGATGTTCATACATTTTTGTTAAGTAGACACACTACAAAGCAGATAGTATATGTACAAATATATGTACATACATACACACATATACAGAAAAGGCTAGAAGAATATAAAGGAAATAAACCAAAATAAGCGAAAATGTTATCAATGATTTTTTTCCACATGGTAGGATTACAGGATTTGTTTTACTTTTTTTCAAATGTACTGGCATTTAGATGTATTTTATAGTAAAAAGTTCATAGTATAATATGAATTTATTCAAAAATTATTTAATAAAAATTATTTAATAAAATAAAATATAGTAAAACCATTTCAGGCTGTTTACAGTGGTCACATAGTTTCAGCCTGTGAACACTCTTGGCTCCAAGACACATCACCAAAATCCTCCAAAATGAGAAAGAAATGCCTTGGGCATTCAGTCAGGGACGTTTAAGCAATTTAAAACTGTTTCTGAGTTTCCTAATCTATAAAAAGGGGTTAACATTTAACTTCCCATGTTTCCTGAAGGTTAAAGCTACCTTATCTTCATATTATCTACTGTTACTTAATAATATTAAAATATATCATTCAGTCAAAAATATGCATCAGGCATCTAGTAGGAAAGCTGTTAGACAAGAGGGTCAGAGGTAAGTGACAAAATTAAGTTATTCAGTTTGTTTATTTGAGGGTACTTTCCATAGCTCATCGAATTTGAAAATGAAAACACATCATTTATACAGATAGACCTCAGTTTGTATATAAAATTCTTGTCTAAAATGAAAAATAACCATTTTGTGCTACAATATAAGAAAGAATAATTACAATCTATTTACATACATTTAAATCTGAATATAATTACCAAAGTTTGGAAAAAGCATATTTGAAATCTATTTAAATTTTGATTTAAAAATGTTTACTTTTTTCAACATCAATGTGGTTTTACTTTTTATGAAAGTAATGCATATGTGCTATAATAAAGTAGTAGTGAAAAGTGAAAAAGCAGTTATAACCTTTAATAGATAATCACAGAATACTTTTCCAAACATTTTTGTATGCATATATAATTATTTGTAATATATATGAATATACAAAGAAATGTAATGGGATTATACTAAATTATTTTGTAACTGCTTTTTAACATCAATAGATCACAAATATATTTTCATGTTAATAAGTATAAATTTATATGTTAATTTTATTGTTCGTATCTAATTATATTAATGTAAAAGTACATAAAGTGATAGGAAAATTGAAAAGTGAAAAAAGAGATAAAGTTTACATTCTCAACTTGGGGTACCTATAGAAAGTTGGAGGTCATTATAATATATATCTCATGGGAAGATATTCCAAATGTGTGTGTCTCAGTTTGCTAATCAATAAGAGCTGGAGTGTTTTAAAGACAGGGTTTGGAGGGGGAAGCCTGAAAGCGCTGAAAAAATCAGGTACTGTCTCTTCTGAGCACTAAAATCCAATATTATTAGATCAGAAGGCATCTTAGAAGGATGCATATCAATCCAGTAGTATGGATGAGGAAATAGAGGGCTATCAAGGTTAGGTTACTCGTATGTGGTCACATAGACAATGAGAGGAACATGGAGGGTTACAACCAGGGAGCTCTACCTGTGGCACAAGAATCTTTTCAGTACACCACACTACGCATCTTTTACCTTCCCTCTGCTGACTCACTTTATGTTATGTTGTCCTTCGTACATCTAACATAAACTCAAATTAAGATTATTAAAACATGATGACTGTGTGCCCTTGACCTGGGAGTGTTTACTTGGACAAGGGCATAAGAAGTAATGCATCAATCTTTGTGCAAGGCATTTTGGACATTTTTAGCACACCTGTTCTTTTGTAATGTTACTCCAACAATCCCAGCTCATCATCTTGAAAGTTTTCTCTCTATCAGAAGTCAGTGAATGCTGCTACCTGAATCTGTCTGCTTTGATTGAGGAGGTGATTTGAGTAACCATGGAGTAAGACACTGTGTTTTTCTGCAGCCTGAAATAAGCCTCATCAGATGCAAAATGGCCTGAGTGACTAGGATAGATCTGGGAGGAGGAAGATATGGGTCTGTGGTACTCGGTGACAAGCTAGCTGGCACCAGTGATTCAAGATGTCACTTAAAGTAATGAAAACCTCTAGTAACATGGTTAAAATGCTTGCCACAGCTTATAACAGGCATGCCTAGCTACAAGAAAGCTTTTTATGATATTGTTCTTGTCACAGGGGAAATGAATCCATCACTCACCACTGCCTCCCACAAGGGTTAGCTGCTGTGATTATAAGAACTGAGAAAAGCCTTTAGTTGGCAGGGCTCCTGGTCCAGCTTTGAGAAGAGATGCAGAATAGTACAGTGAAAAGACAGCACTGGTTTCTCTATGATGAGTCACACACCTTTATCAGAACTTTGATATCACCTAGTTTTACCATTCTGATCATCTAGTTGTACAGTCTTCAGAGGAAAATGAGAGCCAGAGAATTAGAGAGTTAAAGGACTAGTCCAGCCCTACACTCAACCCTAAAGACCATGTCTCCTAACTCTCAAAACTAGTATTCTGTCCACCGCACTCTGAGATCCTAAAGCCAAGCTGCAGTAACAAATCTCAGGTGTGAGAATAGCCAGAATGTCTACCATCACTCTATATGTAGGATGATGTATATACATCACTATATACATATTCTTATACATTAGAGGCTATTTCCTCCGAGTCACCAGGCCTGTAATTTGAAGAAATGGCTGCTAGGTTATTAATGGTATGAGACAACCACTTTGTAGCCTTGTTATTTATTCACCTATGATCATCCTTATCTGAACAGAGTACTTTAACATTTAGCATTATCTTTTTTGTGAAATAGAGTATTTTATTAAAAAATAGTAATAAATTGTAAAATTTTCTAATCAGTGCATCTTTTAAATATACTAGGCATTTGGATTTTAAAAAACTAGACAATTCAAATAATTCCATGTAATGAGGTACATTCAGCTAATTGTTTCACCCAATATAACTTTGATTTTTCTCTGGACTCTTAGAAAATACGATGATTGCTCCTGGGACTGTCCGTGGTGCTGAAAGTTTTCTGGGGCTATGATAGAGCATCAGAGCAGTATTAGGGCAGAATCCTCTTCAAGTACAGTTTTTCCCAGTTGTATTGAAATATTATTGACATATATGTAAATTTAAGATGTACAATGTGATTATTTAACATGCATATATTATGAAAGGATTATCATAACAAGATAAGTTAATACCTCATTATTTTGCATAATTATCTTTCTTGCATGTAGGATAACATTCCAGATAAACTCTCTTAACAACTTTCAGTTTTAAATACAATATTGTTAATTCTATTCACCATTATGTACATTAGATACCCTGATCTTATTCATCTTATAACTGGAAGTTTGTACCCTTTGACCAATATCTCATTTCCCACAACATCCCTAGCCCATGGCAGTCACCATTGTAGACTTTCATGAATTTAGCTTTTTTAACATTCCACAAGGGAGAATATACAGTATTTGTCTTTCTTTGTCAACTTATTTCACTTAGCATAATGCCCTTAGGGCCCATCTATTTTGTCACAAATAGAAGAATTTCCGCCTTTTTCCCTTTTCCACAGCTGAATAATAGTTTATATATTATTTATTTTTATATTATAGATAAATATTTGTTCAAGTTATTTAATCATTTTAAATTGGGTTTTTTTTTTCTGTTGAGTCATATCAGTTGTATATTTTGGATATTAACCTCTTATCAGACATATGGTTTGCAAAGTTTTCATTCTGTACATAACCTTTTGTTTTCTTGATTTTTTATTTTGCTGCAGTAATTTTTTTTATTATAAGGTATCATTGATAAGCAATCTTATGTAGGTTTCACATGAGCAACATTGTAGTCACTACAGTCACCCATATTATTAAGACTGCCCACACACACCACATCGCAGCCACTGTCCATCAGGGTAGCAAGATGCTATATAGTCACTACGTGTCTTCTCTGTGCTTAGTGCCTTCCCCATGATGCACCTACATTGCGCATGCTAATTATAATACCCCTTCATCCCCTTCTCTCTCCACACCCACACTCCCCAGCCCTTTCTCTTTGGCAAACCCTATTCCCTTCATGGAGTCTGTGAGTGTGCTGCTGTTTTGTTCCTTCAGTTTTGCTTTGTTATACTCCACAAATAAGTGAAACCATTTGATACTTGTCTTTCTTCACCTGGCTTATTTCACTGAGCATAATACCCTCTAGCTCCATCCATGTTGTTGCAAATGGTAGGATTTGTTTTCTTCTTATGGCCAAATAATATTCCATTGTGTATATGTAAGACATCTTTATCCATTCATCTACTGATGGACACTGAAGTTGCTTCCAATTCTTGGCTATTGTAAATAGTGCTGCAATTAATTTAGGGGTGCATATATCTTTTTGAATCAGGGATTTTGTTTTCTTCAGGTAAATTCCTAAGAGTGGAATTACTGGATCAAATGGTATTTCTATTTTTAGTTTTTTTGAGGAACATCCATATTGCTTTCCACAGTGGTTGAACTAATTTACATTCCCGCCAGCAGTGTAGGAGGGTTCCCCTTTCTCCACATCCTCACCAGCATTTCTTGTTCCTAGTCTTTTCAATGTTGACCATCCTAACTGGTACGAGGTGATATCTCCTTGTGGTTTTAATTTGCATTTCTATGATAATTAGTGATGTGGAGCATCTTTCATGTGCCTGTTGGCCATCTGAATTTCTTCTTTGGAAAATAGTCTGTTTATATCCTCCACCAAGTTTTAAATAGGGTTATTTGCTTTTTAGGTGTGGAGGCATGTGAGTTCTTTATATATTTTGGATGTTAACCCCTTGTCAGATACGTCTTTTATGAATACATTCTCCCATACTATAGTAGTAGGATGCCTTTTTGTTCTACTGATGGTATCCTTTGCAGTACAGAAGCTTTTTAGCTTGATGTAGTCCCACTTGTTCATTTTTTCTTTTGTTTACCTTGCCTGAGGAGATGCACTCAGAAAAAGTTGCTCATGCTTATATTCAAGAGAGTTTTGCCTATATTTTCTTCTAAGAGTTTTATGGTTTCATGACTTAATTTAGGTCTTTGATCCATTTTGAGTTTACTTTTGTATATAGAGTTAGACAGTAATCCAGTTTCATTTTCTTACATGTAGCTGTCCAGTTTTGCCAACACCAGTTGTTGAAGAGGTTATCATTTTCCCCCTGTTTATCCATGGCTCCTTTATCGTATATTAATTGATCATATATGCTTGGGTTTATATCTAGGCTCTCTATTCTGTTCCACAGATCTATAGGTCTGTTCTTGTGCCAGTATCAAATTGTCTTGATTACTGTGGCTTTGTAGTATAGCTTGAAGTCAGGGAGCATAAACCGCCCAGCTTTATTCTTCCTTCTCAGGATTGCTTTGGCTATTCGGGGTCATTTGTGGTTCCATATGAATTTTAGAACTATTTGCTCTAGTTTGTTGAAGAATGCTGTAGATACTTTGATAGGGATTGCATTGAATCTGTAGATTGCCTTAGGCAGGATGGCCATTTTGACAATATTAATTCTTCCTATGAAAGTGTATGGGATATAATTCCATTTATTACTATCCTCTTTAATTTCTCTCAAGAGTGTCTTGTAGTTTTCAGGATATAGGTGTTTCACCTCCTTGGTTAGGTTTATTCTAGGTATTTTATTCTTTTTGATGTAATTGTAAATGGAGTTATTTTCCTGATTTCTCTTTCTGCTAGTTCATTGTTAGTATCTATGAATGCAACAGATTTCTGTGTATTAATTTTGTATACTGCAACTTTTCTGAATTCAGTTATTAGTTCTAGTAGTTTTGGAGTGCATTCCTTGGGAGTTTTTATGTACAATATCATGTCATCTGCAAACAGTGACAGTTTAACTTCTTCCTTACCAATCTGGATGCCTTTTATTCCTTTGTTGTCTGAATGCCATGACTAGGACCTCAAGTATTATGTTGAATAAAAGTGGGGAGAGTGGGCATCCTTGACTTGTTCCCAATCTTAGAGGAAAAGCTTTCAGCTTTTTGCTGTGAAGTATGATGTTGGCTGTGGGTTTGTCATATATAGCATTTATTATTTAGGGGTACTTGCCTTGTATACCCATTCTGTTGAGTGTTTTGTATAATGAAAAGATGTTGAATTTTGTCAAATGCTTTTTCAGCATCTATTGAGATAATCATGTGAATTTTGTCCTTCTTTTTATTTATGTGGTATATGATGTTGATGAATTTTCAAATATTGTACCATCCTTGCATCCCTGGAATAAATTCCACTTGATCATAATGGATGATCTTTTTGATGTAATTTTGAATTCACTTTGCTAATATTTTGTTGAGTGTTTTTGCATCTATGTTCATCAAGGATACTGGTCTGTAATTTTCTTTTTTTGTGATTGTACTGCCTGGTTTTGGTATTAGAATGATGCTGGCGTCATAGAATGATTTTGGAAGTATTCCCTCCTCTTCTATTTTTGGGAAACTTTAAGGTGGATGGGTATAGGTCTTCTCTAAATGCTTGATAAATTCAGTGGTGAAGCCATCTGGTCCAGGAGTTTTGTTTTTATATAGTTTCTTTGTTAGCAATTCAATTTTGTTGCTAGTAATTGGTCAGATTGTATTTTGTGTTTCTTCATGAATCTTGGAAGGTTGTATTTTTCTAGAAAGCTGTCCATTTCTTCCAGGTTATCCAATTTGTTTTCATGTAATTTTTCATAGTATTCTCTAATAACTCTTTGTATTTCCATGGTGTCCTTAGTGATATTTTCCTTTCTCATTTCTGATTCTGTTTATGTGTGGTGTAGACTCTTTTTTCCTTGATACGTCTGGCTAGGGGTTTATCTGTTTTGTTTATTTTATCAAAGAACCAGCTCCTGGTTTCATTGATTCTCTCAGTTGTTTCATTCTTCTCAATTTTATTTCTTCTCTGATCTTTATTATGTTCCTCCTTCTAATGACTTTGGGCCTCATTTGTTCTTATTTTTCTAATTTCATTAATTGTGAGTTTCGACTGTTCATTTGGGATTTTGCTTCTTTCTTGAGGTTTGCCTGTATTGCAGTATACTTTCTCTTAGAACTACCTTTGCTGCATCCCACAGGTTTTGGGGTGTTGAGTTGTTTACATTTCTCTCCATATATTACTTGATCTCTATTTTTTTTTTTTTTTGGTCATTGATCCATTGATTATTTAAGAGCATGATGTTAAGCATCTATGTGTGTGGGCTTTTTTTGTTTTCTTTGCATAATTTATTTCTAGTTTCATACCTTTGTGCTCTGAGAAGCTGGTTGATATAATTTCAATCCTGCTGAATTACTGATGCTCCTTTTGTAGCCTACTATGTGATCTATTCTGGAAAATGCTCCATGTGCTATTGAGAAGAATGTGTATCCTGCTGCTTTGGGGTGTAGAATTCTGTAGATATCTGTTAGGTCCATCTGTTCTAGTGTGTTATTCGGTGCCTCTGTCTCCTTACTTATTTTCTGTCTGGTTTATCTGTCCTTTGGAGTGAGTGGTTTGTCGAAGTCTCCTAAAATGAATGCATTGTATTCTATTTCCCCTACTAATTCTGTTAGTATTTTTTTCACATATGCAGGTGCTTCTATGTTGGATGTATACATATTTATAATAGTTATATCCTCTTGTTAGACTGATCTCTTTAACATTTTTTAATGTCCTTCTTTATCTCTTGTTACTTTCTTTGTTTTGAAATATATTTTGTCCGATGTAAGTACTGCTGCTCCTGCTTTGTTCTTCCTCTTATCTGCATGAGATATCATTTTGTATCCCTTCACTTTTAGTCTGTGTCTGTCTTTGAGTTTGAAGTGATTCTCTTGTAGGCATCATATAAATGGGTCTTTTTTTTTTTTATCCATTCTGTAACTCTAAGTCTTTTGATTGGTGCCTTCAGTTCATTTACAGTAGATTATTGATAGACATGTACTTATTGCTATGGCAGGCTTTAGATTTGTGGTTACCAAAGATCAAGGACAGCTTCCTTACTATCTAAAAGACTAACTTAACTCACTTATTATGCTATTTCAAACTCAGTCTGAAGGTTCCTTTTTTTATCTCCCTTCTTCTTCTTCTTCCTCTCCACTCTTTGTATATTAGGTATCATATTCTGTACTCTGTGTGCCTCTTGATTGACTTTGTTGGTAGTTGATTTAATTTAGTAATTAATTGGTGTACTTCTTTTACTGTGGTTTTATTTTCTCTGGTGACAGCTATTTAGCCTTAGGGGCACTTCCGTCTAGAGCAGTCCCTTTGAAATGCACTGTAGAAATGGTTTGTGGGTAGTAAATTCCCTCAATTTTTGCTTATCTGGAAATTGTTTAATCCCTGCTTCAAATTTAAATAATAATCCTGCCAGGTAGAGTATTCTTGGTTAGAGGCCCTTCTGCTTCATTGCATTAAATATATCATGCCACTCCCTTCTGGCCTGTAAGGTTTCTGCTATGAAGTCTGATGATAGCTTGATGGGTTTTCCTTTGTATGTGTTCTTTTTTCTCTCTCTGGCTGCTTTTAATACTCTCTCCTCATCCTTGATTTTTGCCATTTTAAGCCTTGTTGTTGTCTTCCTAGGATCCTTTGTGTTGGAAGATCTCTGCACTTCCATGACCTGAGAGACTATTTCCTCCCCCAGACTGGGGAAGTTTTGAGCAATTATTTCCTCAAAGTCACTTTCTATCCCTGTTTCTCTTGCTTTTTCCTCTGGTGCCCCTATAAGGCGAGTAGTGTTCTATATGGGTTGGTCACACAGTTCTCTTCTTATTCTTTCATTACTAGAGATCCTTTTTTCTGTGTCTCAGCCTCTTTGTTTTCCTCTTCTCTAATTTCTATTTCATTTACCATGTCCTCCTTTGTATGTTTCATTTCAGATACTGTATTTTTTTAAATTTCTATCTCTTGAAGTCCTTCCTGAAATATTGAATATTTCTCTGTCACTCCATGAGCCTGTTTATGATTTTAATTTTGAAATATTTACCAAGAAGATTGGTAATTTCCATTTCCCTTAGCCCTCTTTCTGGTGTTTGTGAGATTTTTGTTTGTACAAAATATTTTTGCCACTTCATAATTCTAATCAATACTATGGAATAATAACTTTGTGTAAGCAGTGCCTTCTAGTGCCCAGAAGCTCCACTCTCTGTAGCTTCCCAGCCCCTCAAGCAATGGCAGGGGTTGCAGTCACCCTGTGCCGGTTCCTACTGGAGGAAAGAGCTCTTTCCTGTTTCCTGGCTGCAGTGCCTGCCTCCACTGCCAGGTCCAAGGGAGGAGCTTCCATGCCATGCTCCTGTATCTGCTGCAAGTGGGGCTGCCCTCTGGCTGACTTGGTGCAATGGCGGGGGGCAGCAGGTGAGAGGACTGGTGCCTGCTGGGAGGAAAGAGTGGCAGGCTGTGTATCGCAGTGGGGTGCCTTGGAAGTTTTTCAAAGTGCTCACCTTTCTTTTGTCCCAGAGCAGCAGGTTGTGGGTACCTGTGCTCCACAAGTGACCAGAATTTCAGTCTCTATGAGTGTTCTTCCTGTCTTTGCTTTTCAAACCCATGAAGCTCCAGAGCACCATGTAAAGTGTGTTTGTGCTTCTGGAACAGATCCCCAGGCCTGGGTTTTTAGCAGCCTTGGGCTTCTACTCCCTCCCCACCCTTCCTACCACCTGTGAGCTGGGGTTGGGGGAGGGCTTGGGTCCTGGCAGATTGTGGCCTTGCCGCTTTAGCCTTTTCTATGAGGTTTCTTTTTCCCAAATGTAAGCATTCTTTTCTGCAGTCTTCAGGTCACTCTTTCAGGATTAGTTGTATTTGCTGTATTTTCATGTTATATGTGGTTTGGGAGGATGTTTCTGTCTCACTTCTCATGCCGCCATCTTTTCCAGCTCTTGCTTAAGTAATTTCTATGTTTAATTGTTTCTAAGCAGCAACAATGTTGCATATAATAGCAGAAGGAGAAAGAGAGAGTGTTAGATGAGTCAGTATACTCAGTTTGGCCTCCCAGAGTTTGTTTTCTCCTTTACCCTGAGTTCTTGCAGATCTTTCTCTAAAAAATATAAATGTCCCAAGAGAAAAAGATTATCACTAGGTGATTTGAAAAAAAAGAAACATAAAAGTCTAGCAAAAGAATTCAAACATTCGTTCACTCACAATAATAACTTGAATTTACATATTAATTACTTCATCTAACACCTATGGATCAATCTGAATTTGATGGAAACTGACTTTAAAAAATACAGCTTTCTCTAGACTCATAGACACTGAGAAGTGACTAGTGGTTACCATGGGGGAGGGTTTGGAGTGGGTGAGAGGGTGGGTGAAGGGGAGAAAGGGCAGAAAAGTTCTTGTTCATAATATAAGTTGATCATGGGGACAGTAGTACAGGAGAATATAGTCAATGATTTTGTGACATCTTCCTATGTTGACAGATAGCAAATGAACTAGTGGGGGGGTGAAGATTTAATAATATGGGTAACTGTTGAACTACTGTGTTGTATATTTTAAACCAATAAAAGATTGTATATCAATGATACTTCAATAAAAAACATAGCTTTCTCTAACACATAGAAAGAAGTATTTAATTAAAGTAATTAAAGAAGTAAAAAAGAGAAATAATTAAAGAAGTATTTAATGATGTAATCCAGACTGTAAGGGTAAAATTAAAGTTTTATTTTTGTGTTTTGTTTAAATATTTCCACAAACACAAAACAGACTAAGATGAGATGAATCAAAGAATTTTAGGGTTGAGAATTTCTTTGGAAAACTGTTCAACTTCCTTCACTGAGTTTGGTAAACACAGATGATATCAAATGCAAAATGCCAATTATACCCTCACTTTTCTATAATAAGGTCCCCATGGACCAAACCCTACCTTGTGCCTGAGATTGGTCTTGGATGGGGGTTCCTACCCTTTTCCTTCTCTCAGTGTTAACATATTTCTAATGATATAAGTATGTAATCCTGGGGCCAGCTATTTTCCTACCTCTCACTTGAGATAGATTTCTTTTCTAGTACCATTCCTACAGCCACAATGGGCCTTACCTGTGCTCTGAGGATAACAGAGCTTGCTACTAATCCCACAGAGGCTTGAGGTTTTTACTCTGTGTGAGTGAAGGGTCTAGGTAGGGGACAGTGTCGTACTTTTCCTGCAGCAGCAGTTGACTCCCTCCTGCATGTCTATACCACCCAGGAATTCTCTCTGGTCTCCCCTGCACCCAATCATGCTTTTAGCACATGCTGTGACCAGTGAAAAGGAGTCTGAAAGGGGGTGCAAACTCTTCCTATTTGGAATTCCCAACTATTCCAGTCTGACATGCCAGTGCCACACTAGATTTTTAACAATTTGTTAAATTTTTTCTGATTTCTTTTCCCATACTTGAATGAGTCACCCCTCCTCAGAGAAAGTCAGTCTGCCCAGTTCATCTCTGTAACACCTGCAACATTTGTGCTGCCTGCAGGTGAGCCAGTCCACCCATCCTTCTCCTTGGAGATGCCTTTCTCATCAAAATTAGTTGCCCTACAATTTCAGCTCTTGACTGGCTGAATTTGTAGTTTACCTGGCTTTTCTTCACTGTTAGAACCTTAAACATATGAGATGCTACTTTCCACAAACCAGATAGAAGAATATATCTTGTCATCTTGTCTTCCTACCACTACACTTGCTGTACTCCATTCACAATGGCTTCCTTGAAATTCCTCTAAAAGTTCATGTTTCCTTCCACTTTGGAATTTTATACTTAGTTTTTACTTTACCTAGAACATTCTGCTTCCTGCTCTGCCCCCACCTGACCTACCAGCTCTTCCCCCTTACTATTTTCCCTACTTATTTTGGCATCATTTTTAATTGCTTCATTCTCTGTCATTCCTCCAGTTTCCCCTCCTTTCCTCCTCTTTCACACAAACTTCCAAGCACCCCAGGGTATATGCCCTTCCCTAGCCTCCCAAGACTTCATGTTTTGCTGGAAATCTAAATCTGTGAATTATACATACTTGCTTTGCCATGATGCACAAATTTACTGCTGTATTTTTAAAGAACAGATATTTATCTTGTAGCTTGAATTAAATATGATATGTTGGTACATTAATGGATTAACTTAATGTCCTACAGATTATATTTTACATTTTAGTGGGGATTAGTCTGCAACTAGGACTGTATATTCTAAAATCTTGAACCAATGGAGTTACAGCAGCATGGTAACTTCAGGCACCGTGTATGAAGAATGAGGGATGATCCTGGAGCAGGTGGACCTCTTACTGCCTATAAAAGACACCCCCTGTGATGCTATGCACAAAGCTGGATTTCTGATAAATCCAATACTGTTTTATGTTTCTCCATTTTATTCTAGGTTGAAATATACTGTTGTTATTATTATATCAAACACCTTTATACCCTCCTCACCTCTCTCCTTTATTAATCACTTCAATATTGCTTCCTGTAAAAAATCTGGAAAGGAAGGCATTCCTTTTGTTTCTGCTATACTTAAATTTCTAAAATTTCTATCCCTTCCTCATCTGTGTGCCCAAACAAAAGTAACTAAAGAAAACCCTGTCAATTATCCTGCACATAGGAATGGGAAAAAGAAAATGGCACCACCAGTGGCCTACTTTGATGACATTTGTTTGTGGAAGCACATGTCATGAGATGCAAATTTGGAAGAAAAAGAGCTTGAGCTTTGCTTTAAAACAGACTATGGTTTGTCTTAGTTCTGTGCTTTACCAGTCATGAGAACTTTACCGAGACATCTGGACCTCAGTTTGATGATCTCTAACATGGGAGTCATATTCGTTACCTCAAAATGATATTGCTGGGACTGGATGATTTCTCTATGAAGTGTCTCATGGTGTAGCTGCACTGTGTTCGGTGAGTGGCAGCTCATGAATATTATTGCAAAGCGTTGTAGCAAATGTTGCAAGAGTTACAGGGAGGGATTGACTAGACTGACTAAGATTCTCACAGTCTAGGGTGAGTTAAACTGATTCTGAATAGCAAGTAAAGTCTGATGTTATGGACTGAATTATGTCCTCCCAAAATTCATATGTTTGAAACTCTAACCCCCAAAGTTGTTGGAGACTGGGCCTTCAAGGAGATAATTAAGCTTAAATGAAGTTACAGGGATGGGGCTCTGATCCAAAAAGACTGGTGTCCTTAAAAAAAGAAGATACGTCAAGAAAACACACACGCACACACGCAGGGAAGGCCATGTGAGACACAGTGAGAAGACAGCTTTCTGAGAGAGGCCTCAGGAGAAACCAGCCCTGTCAACATCTTGATCTTGGACTTCTAGCTTGCAGGAATGTGAAAGAATAAATATCTGTTGTTCAAGCCACCCGGTGTGGTATTTTTTTATGATAGCTCTCTCTGACTAGTATACTTGATATCAGAGAAGAGCAATTAGCTGACTTTGTGCATTCAGAGAAGGGAGAGAGGGTTTCTATTTGTTGTTTTTTTCTAGAGAAAGGAAGCAGAGAAGTCTGCATGGAGGTTATCCTTAGAGAATAGGCAGGCATTGAGCAAAGGGAGATGGGGGACAAAGCAGCTGTAAGCCTGGGTGAGGGAAATTGGAGAGCACAGGGGACAGAGCAGGGTAATTCAGGGGGTGGTGTCCCTCTGACATATTAGTATTTTTTCTCTTTGTAAAGTTAAGTTCATAAAAAATAAATGTGGGTAAATGTAGATATGACTGTTTGGCACTAAAATAATCATAATGTACAGCTTAATAGAAAATTGCCTCTTTCCCCAAAAAGAGCTGAAGCAATTGTGCTCTCAGCAACACAGTCCATATCATCCTTTGTGTTACTGTTCTATATGTAAAGGACATGTTTTGAATAATAGAATTAGGTGTCTTTTTAAAACAGTTTTTCTCCGAAGCAAGGAAATACTTGAACCAATGCTGTTCTGATTTATAACAGCTTTTGAATCATTTTGGATTAGATTCCTGGCTCCTCAGTTTATTAATTGTTTGTCTTTGACAAAATCCTTAATTGCTGTGAACCTCAGTTTCCTCATGTAAACGTAATAGCAGCTCCTATTCCCTGTGTCAGAGAGCTAAGTTGTAAGAAGGAAATAAAGACATGCATGTAAACAGTTAGTATAGTGCCTGGAACACCATCAGTATTAATTGTCATTTTAATTATTATGCTCTAGTCCTTAACAGGAAACAGGATCACACAGGTTGCTCTCTCTACATAGCAGCCATCAAGTCAAAGGGTGATGGTGTGAGATGACGGAAACCATTCACTTGTCCCCCACTTCTACTCTACCCTGCACTGAAGTTAATTGCTTTTTTCCTTAGGATAACCATTAGATTGATTTTCTGGACAAAATTGGTTATGATTCTTGAAGTATTTTGGGAAAATATAAATACTTGTACTAAGTGTCTTGCAGTCTTTACCATACAAACAGATCATGTTTTTGCTCAGCCAGCTGAAACAGGACTCTAAGGAAAAACATACTTTCATGAGGTTTAGGACGAAGAGATACACTCGTCATGCAGCAGGAGAACAGCTTGCAGGTGAAGGAGTCTGGTGCACAGTGTCAGGCAGCCCTGGGCAGCTGTCAACATCATAGCTGTAGGAAGATGGGATCACCCAGAAGTAAGGAGAGAGATGCAGAGTGTGGTGGTCTGTGCATCCCGAAAACAAAATGTGCCAGACTTGTTTCCCTGGAGAAGTTTTGCTTCAGTATTAATAGATCAGTATTTATTAGATTGAAGTTCCTAACCTATCTGCCCAAATTCTCATCATTCTTTGGGGAAAAAAAAAGACGAAGTTTCCCTACAGCTTTGTATGTGGAGTTCTAGGGATCCATGCCTTACCCCTCAGTTCCAAAAGAGGCAATGCCACTGGTAAAACCCCTCCTAAATCTGAGGGCTGCTGCTGATGTTCTTTATGTTTTTAATACCAATGAATGCTAGAGTTTTTCGGTACATTTTTATGGAGCAACATATGTACTGCCAGCATCTGTCATGGATGTTTTGAGAGCTGTATGGGTATTAACTAATCCTTAAATCAACTCTGTGATGTGCAAACTATTTCCATCTCTCAAACACAGAAACTGGGACACAGATAAGTTGATACATGGAAGTCCATAAAGTGGATAAGTAGTGGAATGAAGATAGCAAGGAAGCTCTCTTCCTTGCTCAACACAATACAATAATTCCCTTTCCCCCCTCTTCTACTTCTTTCGTTTTTTTATCTATTTGGAACCCAGTGACAAAGTTTATGACTAGTTGTCTGATACATGGCACATATTTATTTTTCACAGTTTCTGGAGGCTGGAAGTCCAAAACTAAGGTGCCACTCTGGTTGTGTTCTGGTAAGCAGCCATTTCCTGTTTCATAACCTGTGCTTTCTCACCATGTTCTCTCATGGTAGAAGTGGCTAGAGAGTTCTCTGGGATCTGAAAAAGGCAATAATCCCATTCTGTGGGCTCCACCCTCACGACCTCGGTACCTCCCAAAGGCCCACCTCCTAATATCATAATGTTGGGCATCAGAATTTCAATATATAAGCTTTGCAGGGACACAAACATTCAGACCATGGCACCTGATAACTATTTCTTCATGAAAATGGAGAAGGGAGTGAGAAAGTGTGTTCAATCCTGGGGCAACAAAGGGACTTGGTTTTAAAATCTCTCACAAAACATTGGTGCCTCGGGGTCTTTCTCATTCTGTTTTTGCATCCTTATCACCCCAAGGATAGTAGAGCATTGCGGCTAAGAGTGTGGCTTTGGACCCAGCTGGCCCTGGTCCAAGGGAAGTTCTTGAGCCAACTTGGAAAAGCATCCATCTTTCAGTGCTTCAGTTTTCTCATCTGCAACATGCAGTTAATACTACTAATAATTAAAATAAAATCTTGCCCCATAAGTTCATTGTAAAAATCAAGTGAATACATATTTATTTTATACATGTATGTGCAACATATCTATTAGTATTGTATATAATATATATTCATTTTGTGTATCATAGTAAAATATGAAGAAATGTGTATATGTGTATACACACACATATATTTTAAGAATACCTCACACATACACATATAAGTGCTAAGTAGGTTCTGTTACTCAGTATCCTCTGCCTTCCATGAGCTCATGAGACAGATAGGAAGCCTATTGTATAGTGATTAAATGTATAGACTGTGAAGTATGATTGCCTTAGGCAATTTATTCAGCCATTAACAGATTTTGCTACCTCACTTGTACGACTGAGAAGGTAATACTATTTACAGGGTCACTATAGAGATTAAATAATCTAATGCCTATAAGCTATCTGCACAATACCTAGCATATACTAAAAGCTGAATAACCATAAGCTTCTTTTGTTATTATTATTATTAATGTGTTGTTATTAGACCAATTTCAATAAATACCTGACATGTTAATATTAGTCTTAATTTTAGTATTAAGCACATATGAAATTTTTCCTAGCATAGCGTATATGTTCCTATATTGCATATTGTATGTGGTTTAAGCCAGCTATTGCAATTTGAAGTTTGGCCATGGAATCATCATTAAATACCCATATAACTTGAATTTAAATATTTTCCCATAAATCCCTTTGATTATTCTCTGCAGTGTTTTTGTTGTTCTTTGGAATTCCTAGGACAATTTTAGGCTTCTGCCTTGCACTGTGTCTCTTAAGGAGTTGGGCACACATTATTAGTACGATCAAGTTTCTGTGTAGTAACAGAAGATAGCAGTTCTCTCGAAGAGGGCTTCAAATTAATTTCCAGGCTCAAGGCTGCTGCTGCATGTCCATCATTGTCAGACACTTCATTCCCCCTATGTGACCAGGAATAATAATGAATGCTTCTAGCAAGAAAACCTCCTGCCAGATCCCACATCTTTAAAAATGGACTCCAAACAGACACCTCATAATGAACCTGCCCTCATCTCTGATCTCATGAAACAAGCTATTAGCCAACCATCAGATTGTTCATTAACTGTTCCTTCCTCACACCTCAGCTGGATATAATATGAAATTTGCTTTCTTTAATTCACTGTTTAAAAATAAATCAAATACATTGCTCTGACTTACTCTTTTAAAGGACTATGGTCTTTACCTCTGTCACCACTTATGCAGTCCAGTGATGAGGTGGTGTAGCAATCCTAAACCTTCCTAGGTCCTGTATTTAGCTACAGTAGCATACATTGACCAGTCTTTACACCTTGACTTCAATGAAGGAGGCATAGTTTACATGTCTCTAAAGAGTCCCACTTCAAAGGCCATTTGGTCTGTAGATTTTTATTTTTTAATTGAAAACCTCTCTTTGAACTTCATCAGAAAAAAATGTGTGGTAGTCATTTCAGACTCATTGCAGCCTACATCTTGCTGCTTTATCATATATGCCATCATTTTCCCCATTTTGAATATACAAAGTCTAAAAATTAATTCTCCAGAGTGTAAGAGGGTGAGAATATTTATAGTCATATCTCCATCAAAATTCAGCTTCTTTTTTTATGTGACCTTACCAAGCACACTAACCTCCTAAAGCCTTCATTTTCACATCAGTAAAACAGGGATAATAATATTACCTCCCCTGCAGTGTTCATGTGAGGATACATGGAACATTTCTTGTTAAGTGTGCACAGAGTTACATACATACAGGAAGGGCCTGGAACATGTTTTCTATCATTTGTGTTATTACCTTAAAAACGGGAAGTGAGAGTCTCCTCATAAAGGATTATGATGGTTCTTCAGAGATTGACAGCCAGAAAAGTAAATCCAACATTGTTTCCCCAGGAAGTAGGCTTAACATAGGGTTATTGGAAAATTAACACATACAGACTCTGAACTTGCTGCACAGGCCCCGAGTAGACATTTAGGCCTGAGGTTGAACTGACTATTGTGGCAATGATAAATATTGGGCATCCTTAGTGGAGAAACCACAACTGAAATTCATATACATTGACACATTGACAAGAATCAGGAGTCTGAGAGAAGAGATGTACAGATTGCATGTGCTGATTGCTAGAAGGAAAAGAATGACCCCGACTTACTGTGTTTAGCTCTAAATAGTCTACATAGTAAGTGTTAAACAGTCTCACAAATAACCTCAACCTTTTATTTAAAATGTCTAAATAATAAGGAGTAAGGATAGCATACAAATATCTACACCTCCAGATAAACAAATACCAAATACTGGATGAAGACATGTAACACGTCATCAGAGACATGGTTTATTTATCTGAGTTTAATATTTACCAGATGGCAAGAAGGCAGCTCTAGGCTGATTTCAGGCAATAGACATGTTTTTCTAGGCCTGCACAGCATTGGATGACATAGTAGCCTAAATGTTTTCGATTATTTTTGGAACACATTGAGGATAGGATATTATATATGAAATCTAGATACATATATAAATGGTTTATTAAAAAAAATAACACAAAGGGGAAGCCCAAGGGAGCCCCATGGTAATGGAACAGTTCTTCCCCTTGAATCTGGTGGTGGTGACAAAAGCTACATGTATGATAAAATTGTATAAAACTATACACACACTCAAATGAGTGCTTGCCAACTGGTGAACTCTGAATAAGCTCTGTGGATTATACCAGTGCATGCAGGTTTCCAGGTTTTGATAGTGTACTATAGTAATACAAAATATTCCTATGTGAGAGGCTGGGAAAGGGGGGCACAAGACCTCCCTATGCATTAGCAACTTCCTCAGAGTCTAGTTATATCAAAATAAAAATTTAAGAAAATGTATACAAGGCAAGAGATTGTGGAAACAGATTCCTGTATGGTAAGGATTTGGAAGCGTATAGCAAGGGCCACTTGATACAAGGTATGGATTGAAGGAAGGGAAGGAGGCAGGGAGGACATAAGAAAGGGAAGAAAGGCAATGTGTACATTTTAGAAGATAGAAGAATAAACATGTAAGAAGAATGAGAAATAGCTGATTACTTCAAAAGAAGATAGGAAAGAAGGGCAAAGTAGTATTGACTGGAAGAGTAAAAGGGAGAACAAAATATGATGGCAAAATGAATCAAAATATAAAAATCAAAACAGCTTTGTACATAGGTAAAGTGTGAGATAAATGGATGATATCAGAATGGATATAAACATGTAGATATAAGACATCAGTAAGAAACAATCTAAAAAAAAAGTACATGAACGCATTTAAATGATTGAAAATTATTCCAAAAAATATTAAGCAAAAGAAAGCTGCTGAACCTATATTAATATAGATTTTACAGAAATATGTAAAAATTAATACTCATTCACCAGATATTATGTTGTGTTAAAACTCTACAAACTACATGTCTAAATTGCTTCAACATATGTAAAGCAAATTTGACAAAAATCACAAGAAGAAATGTATAAATCCCCTATTAGCAGTGAAGATTTTAGCATACCTGTTTTTGTAAGTGGTAAATCAGGGTGATAAAAATGAGGAAAGAATAAATATTTGAACAACCTATTTAATAAGCCTGGCTTAATAGACACATATAAAACCTATATCCAGTAATTAAAGGGTATACATTCTTTAAATATACATAGGGAACATTTGAGAAAGCTAAGCATATACTAGACTATAAAGAAAGTAACCACAAATTTCAAGCAATTAATTTCATTAGAATAAGCTATTTTCAGAAGAATAAGTACAACATGGTTCCATGTATATAAATTTTGAAATAAGAAATGTAATATTATTTATTTAAAGATTCATAGTTATATAATAAATACTTAAATGCAAGACTAATACTTATCAAGAAAAAAAGAGAGTCTACACATAGAAACAATAAGAAAAGTGAAAAAATCACTATGGACACCACAGAAATATGAAGAATTATTAGAGAATGCTATGAAAAATTATATGATAACAAATTGGATAACTTAGAAGAAATGGACAACTTTCTAGAAAAATACAACCTTCCAAGACTGACACAGGAAGAAACAGAAAATCTGAACAGACCAATTATCAGCAAAGAAATTGAATAGGTAATAAAAACACTACCTAAGATCAAAGCCCCTCCCTGGACCAGAAGGCTTCATCAATGAATTTTATCAAATATTTAGTAAAGACCTAATATCCATTCTCCTTAAAGTTTTCCAAAAAGTAGAAGAGGAGGGAATATTTCCATACTCATTCAATGAGTCTAGCATCACTCTAATATCAAAACCAAAGACACCACAAAGAAAATAAAATTACAGACCAATATACCAGATGAACACAGATGCAAAAATACTCAAGAAAATATTAGCAAAGTGAATTCAAAAATACATCAAAAAGATCATCTATCATGATCAAGCATGATTTATTCCAGGGATGCAAGGATGGTACAATATTCAAAAATACATCAACAAAATGGGGACCAAAACCACACGATCATCTCCATAGATGCTGAAAAAGCATTCGATAAAATTCAACATCCATTCATGATAAAAACTCTCAACAAAATGGGTATAGAGGGCAAATACCTCATATAATAAAGGCCACATATGACAAACCCATAGCCAACATCATACTTAACAGTGGAAAGCTGAAAGCTTTTCCTTTAAGATCAGAAACAAGTCAAGGATGCCCACTCTCCCCACTTTAATTCAACGTAGTTCTGTAGGTCCTAGCCATGGCAATCAGACAACACACAGAAATAAAAGGCATCCAGACTGGTAAGAAAGAATTTAAACTGTCACTGTTTGCAGATCACATGATATTGTACATAAAAAACTCTAAAGAATCCACCCCTAAAATACTAGAACTAATATCTAAATTCACCAAAGTTGCAGTATACAAAATTAATACACAGAAATCGGTGGCATTCCTATATACTAATGATAAACTGGCAGAAAGAGAAATCAGGAAAACAATTCCATTCATAATTGCATCAAAATAATAAAATACCTAGAAATAAACCTAACCAAGGAGGTGAAGGACTTACACCCTGAAAACTCCAAGACACTCATGAGAGAAATTAAAGAAGACACCAGTAAATAGAAATACTTCTCGTGTTCACGGATAGGAAGACCTAATATTGTCAAAATGGCCATCCTACCTAAAGCAATCTACAGATTCAATGCAATTCCTATTAAAATACAGTGTTCTTCAATGAACCAGAGAAAATAGTTCTAAAATTCATATGGAACCACAAAAGACCCTGAATAGTCCTTAAAGTTTTCCAAAAAGTAGAAGAGGAGCAATCCTGAGAAGGAAGAATAAAGCTGGGGGGATTACGATCCCCAACTTCAACATCTACTACAAAGCCATAGTAATCAAGATAATTTGGTACTGGCACAATAACAGACTCATAGATCAATGGAACAGAATAGAGAACCTGGATATAAACTCAAGCATATATGGTCAATTAATATATGATAAAGGAGCCATGGATATACAGTGGCAAAATGACAGCCTCTTCAACAGCTGGTGTTGGCAAAACTGGACAGCTACATGTAATAGAATGAAACTAGATTACTGTCTAATGTCATACACAAAAGTAAACTCAAAATGGATCAAAGACCTGAATGTAAGTCATGAAACCATAAAACTCTTAGAAGAAAACAGGCAAAACTCTCTAGTAAATAAACATGAGCAACTTTTTCCTGAACACATCCCCTCGGGCAGGGGAAACGAAAACAAAAATTAACAAATGGAACTACGTCAAACTAAAAAGCTTCTGTACAGCAAAGAACACCATCAATAGAACAAAAAGGCATCCTATAGTATGGGAGAATATATTCATAAATGACATATCCGACAAGGGGTTAACATAAAAAATATATAAAGAACTCAGAGACCTCACTGCCAATTAAAAAGTGAGTGGAGGATATGAACAGACAATTCTCCAAAGAAAAAATTCAGATGGCCAACAGGCACATGAAAAGATGTTCCACATCACTAATTATCAGGAAAATGAGAATTAAAACCACAATGAGGTATCACCTCACAGCAATTAGGATGGCTAACATCCAAAAGACAAAGAACAACAAATGCTGGTGAGGATGCAGAGAAAGAGGAAACTTCCTGTATTTCTAGTGGGAATGTAAATTAGTTCAGCCATTGTGGAAAGCAATATGGAGGTTCCTCAAAAAACTAAAAATAGAAATACAATTTGACCCAGGAATTTCACTCCTAGGAATTTATCCAAAGGAAACAAGATCACAGATTTAAAAAGACATATGCAACCCTATGTTTATCACAGCACTATTTACAATAGCCAAGATATGGAGGCAACCTAAGTGTCCATCAGTAGATGAATGAATAAAGAAGGTGTGGTACATATACACAATGGAATATTATTCAACCATAGAAGAAAACAGTCCTACCATTTGCAACAACATGGATGGAACTAGAGGGTATTATGCTCAGTGAAATAAACCAGGAAGAGAAAGACAAGTGCCAGATGATTTCCCTCATTTGTGAAGTGTAACAATGAAGTAAACTGAAGGAACAAAACAGCAACAGACTCACAGACTCCAAGAAGGGACTAGTGATTACCAAAGGGGAGGTGTTGGGGAGGGTGGGTAGTGAGGGAAGGAGAAGGGGATTGAGGGGTACTATGATTGGTACACATGGTGTGGTGGGGTCACGGGGAAGACAGTGTAGCCCAGAGAAAGCAAGCAGTGATTCTGTGGCATCTTACTACACTGATGGACAGTGACTTCAATGAGGCATGGGGGGTACTTGATAATATGGGTGAATGTAGTAACTGCAATATTTTTCACGTGAAACCTTCATAAGAGTGTTAATCAGTGATACCTTAATAAAAAAAATGCAAGGCTAGTAAGAATCAAAGTCTATATAGTGAATATGTCTGGGAATAGGTGGGTGAGGAAGGATAGTGGGTAAGAAGGGAAGGTTGGGTACTCAGGAATTTTCAAAAGCATTTGTAGTTTTACTGCTAAAACTAAATAATGGGTAAATGTTTACTTCAGTATTGTTTATTCCTTCTACTGTATCTGTAGTATTTCATAATGAATTTTGAAACCACACAACACAAGGCTGCTTCTCTCTGATTCACCCTGAGCAGTGCTCACCGTTCTGACACTGAGTTTTAATGAGCAGACTTAGAGTGTTGCTTCTCCCTAAAGTGGTACTATGAAGAGAATAAAATATTTATTTATTTATTTTATATTGAGGCACATATGATAAAATGCACAAAACTTAGTGCTAGCACAGTGAATTTTGACATGTGTACACACTCATGTAATCATCACCCAGATCAAAATATCAGACATTTTCTAATTTTTTTTCTTTCCCTTTCACCTATTTCACCCTTTCCCCCAATTCCCTCCCCTGTGGCAACCACTAGTCTGTTCCCTATGTCTATGAGTCCATTTCTGCTTTGTTCATTTGTTTTGTTTTTTAGATTCCACATGTAAGTAAATCATATGGTATTTGTCTTTGACTTATTTCACTTAGCATAATACCCTCTAATTACATCTATGTTGTCATAAATGGCAAGATTTCATTCCTTTTTATGGCTGAGTAATATTCCTCTTTATATATGTACTCCATCTTCTTTATCCATTCATCTATCAATGCCCATTTAGATTGCTTCCATATCTTGGCTATTGTGAATAATGTTGCAGTGAACATAGAGGTGCAAATATTTTTTCAAATTAGTAGTTTTGTATACTTTGGGTAAATTGCTATGTGTGGAATTACTGAATTATATGGCATTTCTATTTTTACTTTTTTGAGAAATCTCCATACTGCTTTCCACAGTGTCTGGACCAATTTTCAATGCACCAACAGTGTAGGAGGTTTCCCCTTTTTTCCATATCCTTGCCAACACTTGTTATTTCTTGTCTTGTTGATAGTAGTCGCTCTGACTGGTATGAGATGGTATTTCTTGGTAGTTTTGATTTTGATTTTCCTGATGATTAGTTATGTTAATCACCTTATGGCCGTCTGTATGTCTTTGGAAAAATGTATATTCAAGTCCTCTGCCCATTTTTTTATTGGGTTATTTTTTCTTTTGTTTTGTGGTGTGTGTGTGTGTTGAATTATATGAGTTCTTCGTGTATTTTGGGTATTAGTCCCTTATCAGATATATCATTTGTAAATATATTCTCCCATTCAGTAGGTTGCCTTTTTGTTTTATTGATGGTTTCCTATGCTCTGCACAAGTTTCTTAGTTTTATGTAATTCTACTTGTTTACTTTTGATTTTGTTTCTTTTGCCTGGAGAGATAGATCCAGAAAAAATTACTAATGCTAGTGTTCAAGAGTTTACTGTCTATATTTTCTTCTTGGAGTTTTATCATTTTAGATTTTGTATTTATTAAGTCTTTAACCCATTTAGAGCTTATTTTTGTATATGGTATAAGACAGTGATCTAGTTTAATCCTTTTGCATGTAGCTATCCAGTTTACCCAACACTTATTGAAGATGCTCTTTCCCCATTGTATATTTTTGCCTCCTTTGTCATAGATTGACCAAAGGGGATGGGTTTATTTTTTTGACTTTCCATTCTGTTCCACTGTTGTATGTATTGGTTCTTATGCTAGTACCATACTGTTTTCATTAGTATAGCTTTGTGGTATAGCTTGAAGTCAGGAAGCATGATATACCTAGCTTTAGAAAAATGTAATTTACTTTTTAATAGCATCCCCAAATCCTTACTTGCTTTACCTGCTGGCATCCTGTACATATTTGAATTTATTGAATACTAGTACAGAGGAGACACTGTGCAGACTAGTATTGTTATTATGATTACCAGAAAATTTCCTACATCTCAGGCTTAGAATTGTCTCATGATTATATAAGACCAATATAAAAATAGGAGAAAGAATAGAGGTCTATAAAACCAAATATCAGACATGCAGTTTATAGTGGTTCTAAACTGCATAAAGCCCCTTTGTAATGGGAATAGGAATGTTGCTGCTCAAGAAATAATTCTTTTCATTTATAATTAACATTGCTTTATTCATAATTGTTATACTTCATATTGATTCTCTGGCTTTGCATATTAGAATCAGTGTTGAATAAATTAAGTTAGAAAAGTCATGTTTAAAGCAAGCAAATCTTTGGTGGACAGATATTCGAGTACTCATTATGGAGTGTGTTCATTATGGAGGGGCTGTGTTTTTGTGCGATACCAGAGACTACGTTTTGTTTCTGCCTGAAAAGTATGCACACTGGCTAGATATTTGAACAAAAATTGTGGAGCACTTCCTATCAAATACAGGTTAAGAATATGTGATTTATATACCTATGGATTCAGCTCTTGAGTACAGTGAGATATATGTACAAACATGTACATAGATAGGTATTACCAATGCCATAACTTACATTTACTGATAAGAAAAGGTTAGTGGATTTTACACAGGAAATTAAAATATCTGTTATCCATGAATTATGGTAGTACAACCCTAAACTTTTGCAACCTTGATAAATGGATATTGTTAAGGCATTGTGTTAGTTGTACTACAGTTCAAAGTGGCTAAGTACATACATTTATCCCATTTCTCACCACAAACTTCATGAAATGACAATGAGGTTGTACAAAGGAAATGAATTCATAACCGCTCTTACAATGAAAGGTGTTTCATCAGTGGATTAGAGACTTTGAAACGTATGAAAATTTGGAGTATAGAGAGCAGTGGGGGAATCTAGTGGCAATCTGGACATGTGGATAAGAGGAAACTGTTGCAGAATGAAAAAATGCACTTCACAGCAGAGCCCTAGGGAGTCTTCAAGTTTAGAGAGCAGGAGCAGGCGACAGATCATACATTTAAGTTTTTATTCATAATATCAAAGGCAAATGAGCACATCCTCCCACAGTACATATTTAGGGAGATTGACCCCAAGATGAAGATTGGAGATCTGTTTTCTAAAGAAATTGAATGATCTACTTATGGTGAGCAAGAACTTGGAGTAAATACCTTAATTTGGCATAAGACAGATGGTTTAATGATTACAGAAAGTGTGTATGCTCCCCACTCATGCAGGGCAAACAAGTGTGCCGGTTGACGTGTCCCCATCCATGGAATAGAACTCCTTGTCAGTTCTATACAGAGAAATAAAGATGTACGCAGTGTCATAGAAATCAGGGTCAGTAGTTGATATTTAACTAATTCATAGTATGAATGGAGAATAAAATACGACCAGACATTTTCAGGAAGCCAAGAAGAAAAACAGAGAAGCATCATGATGAACCAATAGAAGAGATGATGCCAAAAGAAACAGAACTCAAGGATCTGAAAAACGCCTTTTAAAATCTGTAGTTAAATCTTTAGATTCATTCCAGAAGATTCTGCTTTCAATAAAACAAAATCAGGCTTCTATTTTTAAAAGTTATCAAAGAATAAGAAATTGTTCCTGAAAAGAAAAAATCATTTAAAAAGTGTTAAAAAATAAAACCAAGGTTATGAATCAAAAGATAGAGCAAAATGTCAAAAAAGGAGAAAATGATGAGAGAAACATGAGAGATACAAAATCCCAAGTTCCACCATCCAATTAATAAGTATTTTAGAAAGAGCAAACAGAGAAAATGGAGGCAAAACAGAAAATTGAGATTATTTCACAGCATTTAAGACTAAATATCAGATTGAAAAGACCCAAGGACAGCCTGGAATAGTAGGTGGATAAGTTCTATTCTCTAAGACACATTTTCATGAATTTCAGAATATCAAACATAAAGCAAGCAAAAAGAGATGATGGAAAAATGCCAGTTTATAGACAAAGAATGGAAATCAGGTTTTGCATAGAACACTGAATGCTGTAAGACAAAGAGAAAATTGTACATTTCTGCCAAACTATCCATTAATTGTGAGGACAAATTAGATTTTTTTTCCTCCAGATTTGTAAGGTACACTCTGACATAAACATGAAATAGAAATCAAGAAAGAAAAATGTACAGGATTCTTAAAATGCACTTAGTTAAGAATGCTGGCAAGAGAGGTGTACTACATATTAGAGAGCAACGAGCCCTAACTGAAACAGGAAGTAAGAGCTCTCATTTTAATAAACATTAAGATTAAGTTCTCGGATGATCTTGGAGTAAAGCTAAGGCATATCTACCTTCTATAGGCAAGCAGAATGAAAAGCAATTGAAATATTCAGAAAGACAAAAGAAAATTATTAAAAATCACAATACAAATTTAAAGCAAACTTAGCTGATTTATTATTTCAAATAATTAGTGTAGTTTGAGGAGAGGCAAGGCAAAAGACAGAGTTTTAATACCGTGCCACGAGTACACCATGTGGTATTTTGGGTGGTGAGATTTACTACCTCAGGATGGGGAGAACATGAGGAAAGCTGTTAATATTTGGACAGTCACTGAGGATGTAAAAGAAAGGTCACAGTAGGTGGTTGTCTGGGATCTTGAAGACCTTCCTAGCACTGAATTTGTTATCCAGTCCTAAGATTGTACTCATCTCCAGAGACCCTTAGCATTCACCTTGAAGGACCTGGAAAAATATATATATTATCAGACTACTTTGGGGATTGATCTAAATTGTGCTGCAGAAACACAGAGGTTTACTTGGAATTGGGAGAACTGATGAAGTAGTAAACTGGGTAAGTAATATAACATCCAGGACCAAGATACAAGTGAAGATGGAGAAGTATGATAAAAAGACTAAGAAAAAAGGGGGCCTGAGGTCCCATTTGTTTCTTTAAGGATTAAAGGGTCAACAAATAGGACACAGCAGAGAGTGCTATGGGTGGGGAGGGTCATTAGAATAACAATAATGTCCTGTCCTATTTGTGTTCAATGTGTTTTCTAGCCATCCTTCGCAGAAGTGAACACCCTGATATCCCAAAGACCATCTTAAAATTATAATTGATGTGAGATGTGATAAAAACACTGTACAACAGAAGAGCACCATTTTCCATGGTTAGGTGTAATTCCTCGGAGAAAGTATTTTCCCAGCCCAGGACAAAATACCTTTGAATTGAAATTAGTCAAAAGGGAGAAACCCGTTTACTGTTTACAAGCAGTCATCCACTTCTGCTTCCCCGTGTCTCTTGCTACCAGCTGCAAAAAGGGACCCCACCCAACCTCTCCAGTCCAGATATGCCCTCACTCCCCCTTGTAATTACCTGTTGATATGGAGATGGTTACTTCTTTCCACCCTTTGGAAAATGCCTGTTGATATGGAGATGCACTAAGGCCAGTGGAGAGATTCTGGAAATGTTGCAATTTTACCCACTCTAGGATTTGATAGCACAGAAACAGGGCCTCAGGAGATCTAATGTAGAAATCTGAAACATGCTTGACCTTTCCAAGATTCACTTTCTTCTGTCTTTAAAATATTTGAATTATCTGTAGTATCATCTATTCTTTCAATAATTGTGCAAAGATGATAATTCAAAACTTGGGTAAATGTAAAACCGAGCTTTTACCAGATCATTCCATATATCAAAAAAAGCATTAGCTCCAATATATTTAGGTTATTTTTCATTACTCTCTTCTTTTCCTTCATTGTTGGAATTATCACAAAACATAATTAATTCCAAAAGCATAATTTATTTAGTTAGGCAAGCAATCTACAAATGATCTAGTTTGTCTGATGTCTATAATCAATAGACTTCAATCATATAAAGATGTATTTTTTATCCTCCTTTTATTTGATCAGTAGGTTAAAATTCTGGTGCAGTGCTACATTTCAAATAAAACAGATCAAGCTCTTAATGGTCTATAACAGATGGGGATTTAGTTATCACGCGAATGTCTGTTTCTTCTCTAATATTTTCCTGAAAAAATTGTACTCATATCTTTTATAGAAACAAACTGGATGGTTCCTTCTGTGCACCTTCTATTTTCCTGAAGGCTCAAGGAAATTATTTAAATGAAAAATTTGAGCTTTGAATTTTCATTCTGGTAATGCTAAACATTTTAGGTTCTAGGGGTGTTGGTTAACTCACTTCATCTGTCTGACTCAAGAATCTCTCTTGTCTCTCTCATCTCTGTCTCTCCATCTCTGATTTTCTCTGATCACTATTCAGAAAAAGTCACCTTTCTTCTGTTTTAGTTTTACTTCAAGAATTTGGAGATCTACCTTTATGACTGACTGTTGAACACTGATTTCTGGCTTTATCTGGATATTAGCTTTATCTGTTTACAGTATTGATACATTGTTATTTGGATATTCTGACAAATTTATCCAAAGACTTAGAATCACCATGAGGTTGGTAGAGCTTGAAAGTGAACTGTGGATGAAAATATTCTAAGCCATGTACATCTTACTTGGACCCAGAGGATATTGCTACATGTTTCTCTATACACTATTTACATTCAGTATGACATGATTTACTGGTATTCAGCTATGCTCACTCTGTGATAGCTTTAAAAAATAGAAAGATTGTGGAATAAAACTATATATATTTTTTCTGGACCATATGTAAAACTCATGTAGTATCTATCACTCAAGCCAACATAATTATTACTTATGTTGCTAAGGATTTATTTGCATCACTTCATTAATTAGCAATTTGCATTGTATCAAGTGGGTTTAACTTGTTTAATAGACTCCAAATGGGCCATTAGGCTATTCAATTCTAAATAGTTTTAAACTCATTCATGAGAAGAAAATGCAATAGAGAGATTTTTTAAGGAAAGCCTTGTTTTGAATTCAATGTTCAGAGAATTTAAAAACATGATAGACATTGCTAACTGTGACACAGGTATAAGTTGTTTTTCTCTGAGGATCTACATCCTTAATTCTTTAGTTCTTGTCACTCTATGTTTTCTCACACAGAGCAGGGATGACGTTGACTGGCCTGCTTACTATAGGACCTGTTACAAATCAGTATCTGAGTAAGTGCTTAAGGTGGTGATTATGATAAAAGAGAAAACTGCTGTATTCCCCCATGTTGGCCTTTGCACAAGCTATTCCTTTTGCTTCTTAAACCTACCCTTCTCTACTTCATCTTCCAATCTCCATGTCAAAGGTCCCAGGTCAAACCCAAATTTCCTACCACCCATGGTCTGTAGGAATGACTTTCGCTGCAGTGGGCTTGATTATTGAGAAACAAAACCATCTACAATGCTTAAAGGCTGAAACTGAAACTACCTCCCCATCCACGCAACTTACTGTCTGCATTAGGGGTTAGCAAACTTTTTTCTGTGAAGGGCCAGCTAGTATATATTTTAGGATTTTCAGGCAAGGTAAGATCTCTGTTACACATTCTTTTGTTTGTTCATTCAGTCTTAGAACCCTTTAAAAAATGTAAAGAACTTTCTCAGCTTTGCCCACAGGGTTGAATTTGGCACTCTGGTAGTCTGTACACCCCTGTCTACATGAATATAATTTTACTATTCCATTGTCTTCATTAGCAATACTTTCCTATTCCAGGTAGAAAATTTCCAAAAGAACCAACAATTCTTCCATGAAAACAGCACAGTTTCACCCTAAGAGTCTATGAATCTCTTGTTTTAAAATTTTTTACCTTGCTTTTTGTAGCAACCCTAAACTGTTATATTATGTTCCTTACCCAGTCCTAATCAAGCTTCCATCCCTTCTCACCACCTTTCTCATTCCCATTAAAAGTCCTCCTTAAATCCAAACTTACAATGCTTAGTTAGTTCTAATCTTGCCTTCCCCACTTAGAGACACTACCAAAGTTCCATGGAGGAAGAATTTGCTCTCACCTGTACTAAACTCAGCTTTGTTTTATGAATATGTTGTTTTGGCAGGTATTTGGGGATCCAGCATTCAATATTCAATAGAAAGATTTTGGTTCTATTATAGTATCTTTCATAGTTTGCTATTCATTATAGTTAAATAAATATGTGCCTGTCTCTCAACTTGACTTGAAAATTCAGGCTATTATGAATCATAATCATATATTGTTTCTATTTTATTATGAATTTTGCACGTAATAGGTGATTTAAAAGTTTTTTCTCTATAGCAATGTAATCAATTCAGCCCTTTCTGTTTCTCACATAAGGCTTGCTGTGTGAAAGCATCTTTCACTTCTATTCTTGTACTACACAAAATGAAAACGAAAGATGTTCCAAGAGCCATAATTAAGCCTTCTGAAAATGTCCCCAGGAATGATCAATGCCATTTCTCCACAGGATATTTTCTGTGAAGGTGGCAGCATTTTGCGTCTGAATTTCTTTGTATCTTCAGCTATTCCCATGACCGTGGATCAGGGCATCCCCACAGTGCAGACCCAATCAAGGGAACACTGTGTTTCTTCAGTTTGACAAGATGCAGAGCAAGAAAAGAAACAGAGAACAAGTTTCACTAAAAAGTAACAGTCTTCTTGATGTGCGCTGATAGAGTCAAGGGCAGGCCAGGCTGTTCCATACCCAGGTGTGTGCTCCCACTGCACCCAGAGATTGCTGGGCAAACAATAAATACTTTTTCAGTGAAATGGAAAAGGTGGTCTTCTTTTTAAGTAGAAAAACTTGTCATAAACCAGCATTTGAACCATTGATTTCTTGAGGATCATTATATGGGTGTGTTGGTTTATGTCTGTCAATATTTTCTTACAGTTTGTCTTAAGTTGTAAGCAGGTAACCATGCTATATAAGTTGTAGACTATGAAGATAAAATTAAATGCACATGACCAGAGAAAAGACTGGAATTTAAATAGGACCAAAAAATATTATGCTGATACATAGTAAATCAATATGCATATCATTTGGATATGCTAGTTAATAAGGCATAACTAGTGTGTCGTTCACATGAGTAAATATAATTAGTCTTTGCTTATCCAAAGCACCATTTCAGAACTACCTAAGGGAAAGTTGTCACTGGAAAGTAAGGGAGTGTGTTTCAGAGGCTCTTTGAGCTTTGGGAGGAATAGCTCTCCTCTGCTATCCAGATTTTTGAGAAGAGCATGACTGTGTTACAGCTCACTAGCATGTAACTCCCAGGTTACCCTACAGGTCTTAAGACACACAGTTGTATTTTCTCCAGTATGATGCTTGTGAAGAAAAAAACATAAATACACACAGCTGCCTTAGAGCGAATGCTGTTTGATTCCATTCTGTCTGTGACAGGTTACACATCTGATAAACAGGTGCATCTACTGCAATTTCTCCAAGCTCAGAGTCAAAAATGTGCTGTTTCCTTGCTAAGTTCCTTTCCCTGACCTTTGCCTTGCTTGATCTGGCACATCCAGGTAGGACAGAAGGAGGGACAAGGCAGGGACAGGATGAATCTGATTCAGGCCATGATCAAGATGGGATCTTTTGTGCCTGCCTATCCACTGTCCCATGGGACTTTGCTGATCATCTTAAGAAAAAGTCTTTCTAAATGAAGCAAATCAGGCTATTAAAATAAACGTTGGATTCCTACAGTGATTGTCTTCAGAGTAATAATACCTGACAGGACTTAGAAAGGAAGGGCATCCTGTCTGTTGAAGCTATTGTGATTTATCAATCTTTGCTAAATTACATAGCTCCTTTTTCCAGTGGACTCATCCACTCCCACGCTACTCACATTTTGAAGAAACCAATTATAGTGACAGCATTTTTATGCATTGCATTTGATAATTTCATGAAATATATAGATTTGTTCGGAAAGCATATTCACAGACATCTTCCATATTTTGAAGTGAAATTCAGTGGACACTTATTTTTTTCTCTGCAAATTTTTGTAAAAGATATGTTTACAAAGCATACAAGGGGGGGACTCTCTTACCTGAATGAAACATTTTGAAGCAGTTTATGCATCTGAAGTAATGACTTTTACTGGTAGCAGATTAATGAATATTTTCCTAAGTATTACAATAATATGGAGAAAAAACTGGAAGTCACCAACAGATGGATGAATGAATATATAGATTGTGGCATTTCTGTTATAACGGAATATTACTCAGCAATAAAAAAGAATCAACTATTGATACATACAGCAACATGGATGATTCTCAGTTTTGCTGAGAGAAGCCAGACCACCCCACCACCACCAAAAAAGAATACATACTATATTTTATAACATTCTAGATAAACAAATAAATCTGTAATTATAGAAAGGATCATGGGAGCAGGGAGTAAGATGGGTGGACAGAAAGAAGGGATTAAAAGGGGCATAAGAAAAATATAAGCAATAATGTATATATTAGTATGTTGATTGTAGTGATGGTCTCACAGGTTTATATGAAGACCAAACCTATAAAATTCTGCATTAAATAGTGTTGGGCATTCATTGTCAGTCATACCTTATTAATCCTATGAAAACATAATATCTAAAACATCATCAACAAAACCTTACTAGGATTAAATAAAGCCAGTGAGGTGGAATCTCCTTTCGGAAGCTTTATAATTTTTGAATTTTTAATACATACAAGAAAAGAATAATCCTGTGGATGTCTTATTGACACAATGCTTATGGGTAAGAAGTAGGAATAGAGATGTTTCCTTATCAGTACAAGGCAAACAAATAGGGCCACCTAGGTAAAAATCAACTTACGTTTAAGAGATGAAAAGGGTATAAAATATGTTTGTAATAAGAATAAGAAAGAATCACTTCAATAAATAAAACATACTTATTTATATTACTCCACACTACATAAAGACACAGAAGTAAAGAGGGGAAGCTAAGAAAAAAATAGGAGAGATGTGGAAAAAGAAATGAGACAAATGAATACAGCACATTCATCTCAAGGATAGTATAAGGTAGATAAAGCTAAATAAACACAAAGCAAATAGATAAAGACTTTCATGGACTATTTTCATCTTGTGAACTCTCAGGAAACTTTCCTTAAAAGTTTCCTGACCCTCTTTCACTAAAGGGTCATATATGCAATTGACTAAAATCAGGAATATATTAAATTTGTCTTATGAGCTCTGGTCTCCCCGGGTATGTAACTTTGAGACCAAAACAAGAATGAAAAAGAATTTTAAATATTGTTAGAGGGCCACAGGGGGTCAGTTCAAACAGTCATTTAATGGGATGATATTTGAAAATACTTTGTTTTTTTAATAAAAATGAGTTGAGGAAATTGAGGGAATTAGTTTATATATATAGAGAGAGAGAGAGAAAGAAAGAGAGGTATATACAATAAAATGCACAAATCTTAGTGAATAGCTCAATGAACTTGATTGACATGTGTATATACTCATGCAACCATCACCCAGATCAAGTTATCAGTCTCACTAAATTTTTTTCCCTTCACCTGTTTTACCTATGCCCAATCCTCTTCCCCTGTGGCAACCATCAGTCTGTGCTCCATGATGATGAGTCTATTTTTGTTCTGTTTATTTGTTCATTTACTTTGTATTTTAGATTCCACATGTAAGTGAAATCATAGGGTATTTGTCTTTGTCTGACTTATTTCATTTAGCTTAACACCCTCTAGGTCTATCCATGCTGTTGCAAATGGCAAGAGTTCATTCTTCTCATGGCTGTGTAATATTCAGTTGTATGTATGTACATCTTCTTTATCCATTCATCTATTTATGGACATTTAGTTTTTTTCTATATCTTGGATATTGTAAATAATGCTGTGATAAACATAGGTGTGCATATACGTTTTTGAGTTACTGATTTTGTTTTTCTTGAGTAGGTTGCCAGAGTGGAATTGCTGGGTAATATGGTATTTCTAATTTTCTCTTTTTTTTTTGAGAGCTCATCTCTCATATTTATTGATCAAATGGTTGTTAACAACAATAAAACTCTGTATAGGGGAGTCAATGCTCAATGCACAATCATTAATCCATCTCTAATTCTCGTCAGTCTCCAATCTTCTGAAGCATAATGAATAAGTTCTTACATGGTGAACAAATTCTTACATAGTGAATAAGTTCTTACATGGTGAACAGTACAAGCGCAGTCATCCCAGAAACTTTCGGTTTTGATCACGCATTATGAACTATAAACAATCAGGTCAATTATGAATATTCGTTTGATTTTTATGCTTGATTTATATGTGGATCCCACATTTCTCCCTTTATTATTATTACTATTTTTATTTTTAATAAACTGCTGAAGTGGTAGGTAGATGCAAGATAAAGGTAGAAAACATAGTTTAGTGTTGTAAGAGAGCAATTGTAGATGATCAGGTGTGTGCCTGTAGACTATGTGTTAATCCAAGCTAGACAAGGGCCTTAAAACATCCACAGATGCAGAAGATTTCTCTCAAACCAGGGGGGGTGAGGTTCTAAGCTTCACCACTGTTGATCCCCAATTTCTCACTCGATAGGCCCCCTGTGACTGTGCCTGTCTTAGGTTGTTCCTCCCTTGAGGAATCTTACCCGTCTCTGGCTAACCAGTCATCTTCCGGGGCAATACAGGGAGATGTAAAGTTGGTAAGTGAGAGAGAAGCCATATTGTTTGAAAAGGTTAGCTTTTTACTTCTTTTCAGATTTATGCCCTGTGGCTTCTATGCCCAGCATTTGTCTTGAGGTATCTTTACCACTTGGAGGAATTATGGTACTCGGTAAATTCGATATGAGGCACGAATTCTATTTAAGGGTTGTAATTAGGGAGGAAGAAGAAAAGCTATAGAGGTAGCAGATGGAAGAAAACATGGGAGGATTGATTATTTCTTTGACATATCTTCTTGTAGAGTAACTTAAGCATGTATAGGTTTTAAACTACTAACTAAATTGCACACACACATTGACATAATAGGAATACAGTTACATAACCAAAGCAGATCTATAATTATCAGCCATCTCCAGTGAAGCCAAGAAAACCAGTTAGTCATCCTAGGCATTTGTGAAAATTTGTCTATGATATGATGGATATTTTCCAACTGTACTTGAACAGTCTGAGAGAAATCAGACAAATTAAAACAACCCATTTCTGGGAACTGTTCACATCCCATATGTTCTTTTAACCGTAGATAGCCTGTAGTCATAAGATTTTGGAGCACTACAACTTGCACTTCTCCTAATTCTTGGTTGAGTTCCAACAGTATAGATCCAGTCAAATTTGTTGTTTTACTGTATGCACAGGCCAGCTTAGATATCTCCTTCTTCATTCCAATGGAAAGTCCAGGAACTGGTGGGATGGATGCAGCTACAACTGCAGCATCGCCTGGATCTTTGTTGAGGTTTATTGACAATCATCTTCTGGTATGAGTCTTCCAGAGAGTGCTGATGTTGGAAGTTCTTCTTCATATCGTATCTTAGTTCATTTTCTGGGTAGCCAAATTAGGCTTTGATCCTCTGTATAAACACAAACAGACCCTTTGCCCACACTTTGATATGCCCTTTATACCATTGTGTAGAACTCATTGGAGGTCACCACACAGGAAGTGCTTTTTTTTTTTCTTAAGAGAAAGGAATATTATCAGAAAAGTGTACCTCCATAGCCGATCATCTGACACCCTTTAAGTGATCAAAATTAAGGATATTTAAAGCATGCAGTAATTGTTGATTTACCATTAGTTTTATCCTATCAAGGAGTAATCCCCCTTTTCTTTCTTTTTTTTTTAATCTTTAATCTACACTTACATGAAGAATATTATGTTTACTAGGCTTTCCCCTATACCAGGTTCCCCCTATAAACCACTTTGCAGTCACTGTCCATCAGCATAGCAAAATGTTGCAGAATCACTACTTGTCTTCTCTGTGTTGTACAGCCCACCCTCCCCTTTCTCCCTCCCCCCCATGCATGCTAATCTTAATACCCTCTTTCTTCTTCACCCCCCTTATCGCTCCCTGCCCACCCATCCTCTCCAGTCCCTTTCCCTTTGGTACCTGTTACTCCATTCTTGGGTTCTGTAATTCCGCTGCTGCTTTGTTCCTTCACTTTTTCCTTTGTTCTTATACTCCACAGATGAGTGAAATCATTTGGTATTTCTCTTTCTCTGCTTGGCTTATTTCGCTGAGCATAATACCCTACAGCTCCATCCATGTTGCTGCAAATGGTAGGATTTGCCCTCTTCTTATGGCTGAGTAGTATTCCATTGTGTATATGTACCACATCTTCTTTATCCATTCATCTACCGATGGACATTTAGGTTGCTTCCAATTCTTGGCTATTGTAAATAGTGCTCGATAAACATAGGGGTGCATCTGTCTTTCTCAAACTTGATTGCTGTGTTCTTAGGGTAAATTCCTAGGAGTCAATTCCTGGGTCAAACGGAAGGTCTGTTTTGAGCATTTTGATGAACCTCCATACTGCTTTCCACAATGGTTGAACTAATTTACATTCCCACCAGCAGTGTAGGAGGGTTTCCCTTTCTCCACAGCCTCGCCAACATTTGTTGTTGTTTGTCTTTTGAATGGCAGCCATCCTTACTGGTGTGAGATGATATCTCATTGTAGTTTTAATTTGCATTTCTCTGATAATTAGCGATGTGGAGCATCTTTTCATGTGTCTGTTGGCCATCTGTATTTCTTTTTTTGGAGAACTGTCTGTTCAGTTCCTCTGCCCATTTTTTAATTGGATTATTTGTTTTTTGTTTGTTGAGGCATGTGAGCTCTTTATATATTTTGGACATCAAGTCTTTATCAGATCTGTCATTTACAAATATATTCTCCCATACTGTAGGGTTCCTTTTTGTTCTATTGATGGTGTCTTTTGCTGTACAGAAGCTTTTTAGCTTAATATAGTCCCAGTTGTTCATTTTTGCTGTTGTTTTCCTTGCCCGGGGAGATATGTTCAAGAAGAGGTCACTCATGTTTATGTCTAAAAGGTTTTAGCCTATGTTTTTTTCTAAGACTTTTATGGTTTCATGACTTACATTCAGGTCTTTGATCCATTTTGAATTTACTTTTGTGTATGGGGTTAGACAATAGTCCAGTTTCATTCTCCTACATGTAGCTGTCCAATTTTGCCAGCACCATCTGTTGAAGAGACTGTCATTTTGCCATTGTATGTCCATGGCTCGTTTATCAAATATTAATTGACCATATATGTTTGGGTTAATGTCTGGAGTCTCTAATCTGTTCCACTGGTCTGTGGCTCTGTTCTTGTGCCAGTACCAAATTGTCTTGATTACTATGGCTTTGTAGTAGAGCTTGAAGTTGGGGAGTGAGATCCCCCCTACTTTATTCTTCTTTTTCAGGATTGCTTTGTCTGTTCAGGGTCTTTGGTGTTTCCATATAAATTTTTAATTATTTGCTCCAGTTCATTGAAGAATGTTGCTGGTAATTTGAGAGAGAGTACATCAAATCTGTATATTGCTTTGGGCAGGACGGACATTTTGACAATATTAATTCTTCCTAGCCATGAGCATGGGATGAGTTTCCATTTGTTAGTGTCCCCTTTAATTTCTCTTAAGAGTGACTTGTAGTTTTCAGGGTATAGGTCTTTCACTTCTTTGGTTAGGTTTATTCCTAGGTATTTTGTTCTTTTTGATGCAATGGTGAATGGAATTGTTTTCCTGATTTCTCTTTCTGTTGGTTCATTGTTAGTGTATAGGAAAGCCACAGATTTCTGTGTGTTAATTTTGTATCCTGCAACTTTGCTGTATTCCGATATCAGTTCTAGTAGTTTTGGAGTGGAGTCTTTAGGGTTTTTTATGTACAATATCATATCATCTGGAAATAGTGACAGTTTAACTTCTTCTTTACCAATCTGGATTCCTTGTATTTCTTTGTTTTGTCTGACTGCCGTGGCTAGGACCTCCAGTACTATGTTAAATAACAGTGGGGAGAGTGACATCCCTGTCTAGTTGCCGATCTCAGAGGAAATGCTTTTAGTTTCTCACTGTTCAGTATAATGTTGGCTGTGGGTTTATCATATATGGCCTTTATTATGTTGAGGTACTTGCCCTCTATTCCCATTTTGCTGAGAGTTTTTATCATGAATGGATGTTGAATTTTGTCAAGTGCTTTTTCAGCATCTATGGAGATGATCATGTGGTTTTTGTCTTTCTTTTTGTTGATGTGGTGGATGATGTTGATGGATTTTCGAATGTTGTACCATCCTTGCATCCCTGGGATGAATCCCACTTGGTCATGGTGTATGATCCTTTTGATATGCTGTTGAATTCTGTTTGCTAATATTTTATTGAGTAGTTTTGCATCTACATTCATCAGGGATATTGGTCTGTAATTTTCTTTTTTGGTGGGGTCTTTCCCTGGTTTTGGTATTAGGGTGATGTTGGCTTCATAGAATAAGTTTGGGAGTATTCCCTCCTCTTCTATTTTTTGCAACACTTTAAGGAGAATGGGTATTATGTCTTCTCTGTGTGTCTGATGAAATTCTGAGGTAAATCCGTCCTGCCCCGGGGTTTTGTTCTTGGGTAGTTTTTTGAGTACCATTTCAATTTCTTTGCTCGTAATTGGTTTGTTTAACTTTTGTGTTTCTTCCTTGGTCAGTCTTGGGAGGTTGTATTTTTCTAGGAAGTTGTCCATTTCTTCTAGGTTTTCCAGCCTCTTGGCATATAGGTTTTCATAGTAGTCTTTAATAATTCTTTGTATTTCTGTGGGGTCTGTCGTGATTTTTCCATTCTCATTTCTGATTCTGTTGATTTGTGTTGATTCTCTTCTTCTCTCAATAAGTTTGTCTAGAGGCTTATCTATTTTGTTTATTTTCTCAAAGAACCAGCTCTTGGTTTCTTTGATTTTTGCTATTATTTTATTCTTCTCAATTTTGTTTATTTCTTCTCTGATCTTTATTATGTCCCTCCTTCTGCTGACTTTAGGCCTCATTTGTTCTTCTTTTTCCAGTTTCGATAATTGTGATGTTAGACTATTCATTTGGGATTGTTCTTCCTTCTTCAAGTGTGCCTGAATCACTATATACTTTCCTCTTAAGACTACTTTCACTGCGTCCCACAGAAGTTGGGGCTTTGTGTTGTTGTTGTCATTTGTTTCTGTATATTCCTTGATCTCTATTTTGATTTGTTCATTGATGCATTGATTATTTAGAAGCATGTTGTTAAGCCTCCATGTGTTTGTGAGCATTTTTGTTTTCTTTGTAGAATTTATTTCTAGTTTTATACCTTTGTGGTCTGAAATATTTGTTGGTAGAATTTCAATATTTTGAAATTTACTGAGGCTCTTTTTGTGAGCTAGTATGTGGTCTATTCTGGAGAATGTTCCATGTGCACTTGAGAAGAATGTATATCCTGTTGCTTTTGGATGTAGAGTTCTATAGATGTCTATTAGGTCCATCTGTTCTAGGGTGTTGTTCAGTGCCTCTGTGTCCTTACTTATTTTCTGTCCAGTGGATCTATCCTTTGGGGTGGGTGGTGTGTTGAAGTCTCCTAAAATGAATGCATTGCAGTCTATTTCCCTCTTTATTTCTGTTAGTATTTGTTTCACAAATGCTGGTGCTCCTGTGTTGGGTGCATATATATTTAGAATGGTTATATCCTCTTGTTGGACTGAGCCCTTTATCATTATGTAGTGTCCTTCTTTATCTCTTGTTGCTTTTTTTGTTTTGAAGTCTATTTTGTCTGATATTGGTACTGCAACCCCTGCTTTCTTCTCACTGTTGTTTGCCTAAAATATGTTTTTCCATCCCTTGACTCTTAGTCTGTGCATATCTTTGGGTTTGAGGTGAGTTTCTTGTAAGCAGCATATAGATGGGTCTTGCTTTTTTATCCATTGTATTACTCTGTGTCTTTTGATTGGTGCATTAAGTCCATTTACATTTAGGGTGACTATTGAGAGATATGTACTTATTGCCATTGCAGGCTTTAGATTCGTGGTTACCAAAGGTTCAAGGTTAGCCTCTTTAGTATCTTACCGCCTAACTAAGCTCTCTTATTGAGCTGTTATATACACTGTCTGGAGATTCTTTTCTTCTCTCCCTTCTTATTCCTCCTCCTCCATTCTTCATATGTTGTGTGTTTTGTTCTGTGCTCTTTCTAGGAGTGCTCCCATCTAGAGCAGTCCCAGTAAGATGCCCTGTAGAGGTGGTTTGTGGGAAGCAAGTTCCCTCAGCGTTTGCTTGTCTGGGAAATGTTTAATCCCACCATCATATTTAAATGATAGTCGTGCTGGATACAGTATCCTTGGTTCAAGGCCCTTCTGTTTCATTGCATTAAATATATCATGCCATTCTCTTCTGGCCTGTAGGGTTTCTGTCGAAAAGTCTGATGATAGCCTGATGGGTTTTCCTTTATAGGTGACCTTTTTCTCTCTAGCTGCCTTTAAAACTCTTTCCTTGTCCTTGATCCTTGCCATTTTAATTATTATGTGTCTTGGTGTTGTCCTCCTTGGATCCTTTCTTTTGGGGGTTCTGTGTATTTCCATGGTCTGTTTGATTATTTCCTCCCTCAGTTTGGGGAACTTTTCAGCAATTATTTCTTCAAAGAAATATTTCTATCCCTTTTCCTCTTTCTTCTTCTTCTGGTACCCCTATAATACGGATATTGTTCCTTTGGGATTGGTCACATAGTTCTCTTAGTATTGTTTCATTCCTGGAGATCCTTTTATCTCTATGTCAGCTTCTATACATTCCTGTTCTCTGTTTTCTATTCCTTCAATGGCCTCTTGCAGCTTATCCATTCTGCTTATAAATTCTTCCAGGGTTTGTTTCGCTTCTGTGATCTCCTTCCTGACATCTGTGATCTCCCTCCAGACTTCATCCCATTGCTCTTGCATTTTTCTCTGCATCTCCATCAGCACGTTCATGATTTTTATTTTGAATTCTTTTTCAGGGCGACTGGTTAGGTCTGTCTCCTTCTCAGGTGTTGTCTCTGTCATCTTTTTCTGCCTGTAGTTTTGCCTTTTCATGGTGATAGAGATAGTTTGCAGAGCTGGTACCAATGACAGCTGGAAGAGCTTTCCTTCTTGTGGGTTTGTGGCCTTCCTCTCCTGGGAGCATAGCGACCTCTAGTGGCTTGTGTTGGGCAGCTGTGCACAGACAGGGCTTCTGCTTCCTGCCTGGCTGCCATGGAGTTTATCTCCGCTGTTTCTGTGGGCGTGGCCTGGCTTGGGCTGCCGCTCCAAAATGGTGGAGCCCCGTTGGAGGGGGAGTGGCCGGAAGGCTATTTATCTCCATAAGTGGCCTCTGTGCTTCCTGCTGCCCAGGGGGTTAGAATGCCCAGAGATCCCCTGATTCCCTGCTTCTGGACTAAGTGTCCTGCCCTGCCCCTTTAAGACTTCCAAAGAGCACTCTCCAAACCAAAACAACAACAGAACAACAAAAGAAAAAAAAATGAAATAAATAATTTTTTAAAAAAAGAAAAAGAAAAAAATATACGATTTTCTTTGTCCTCAGGCGCCGGTCTCAGGCACCCGCTCACTGGTCTTGCTTCCCTGTTTCCCTAGTATTGGAGTTCCTGTCCCTTTAAGCCTTCCAAAAAGCACTCGCCAAAAAAAAAAAAAAAAAAAGCCGCTCTCGTTTCTTTGTTCTCCGGCGTTGGTCTCAGGCACCTGCTCACCGGTCCTGCCACCCTGTTTCCCTAGTACCCAGGACCCCACGCATGCACTGTGTCTGCACTCTGGTCTGGATGGCTGGGGCTGTGTGTTCAGCAGTCCTGGGCTCCTTCTCCCTCCCTGCTGACTCCTCTCCACCCGCCGGGAGCTGGGGGGAGGGGCACTCAGGTCCCGCTGGGCCGGGGCTTGTATCTTACCCTCTTTATGAGGCGCTGGGTTCTCACAGGTGTGGATGTGGTCTGGATGTTATCCTGTGTCCTCTGTTCTCTATTTTAGGAAGAGTTGTCTTTGTTATATTTTCATAGATAAATGTGTTTTTAGGAGATTTCTGCTGCTCTACTCACGCCGCCATCTTGGCTCCACCTGTAATTTTCTCTTTTTAAATAAAGTTTCATACTGCTTTCCACAGTGGCTGTGCCAATTACAGTCCTTCCAATGGTGTGTGAGGGTTTGCTTTTCTCTACATCCTCACCAACACTTATTCCTTGTCTTGTTGATATAGCCATTCTAACTGGTGTGATGTTATATCTCATCATGGTTTTGATTTGCATTTCCCTGATGATTAGTGATTTTGAGCATCTTTTCATGTGTCTGTTGGCCATCTGTATGTCATTAGAAAAATGTATGTTCAGGTCCTCTGCATGTTTTTTAATCAGGTTATGTGACTTTTTTGGTATTGAACTGTGTGGGTTGTTTATATCTTTTTGCTATTAGCTTCTTATCGAATATATCATTTGCAAATCAATTCTGCCATTCAGTAGGTTTCCTTTTCATTTTGTTGACAGTTTTCTTTGCTATTCAGAAGGTTTTTAACTTGATTTAGTCCCACTTTTTTATTTTTTGCTTTTGTTTCCCTTGCCTTGGGAGACAAAACCAGAAAAAAAATTACTAAGACAAATATTCATGGTTTACTGCTTATATTTTCTTCTAAGAGATTCATGGTTTCAGGTCTTCTATTTAGGTCTTCCATTGGCTTCAAGCTTATTTTTGTGTATGATATAAGACAGTGATCCTGTTTCATCCTTTTACTTGTAACTGTCCAGTTTTCCCAGCACATTTATTGAGGAGACTCTTCCCCATTTATAGTCTTGCCTCCTTTGTCATATATTAATCAACAATTTTGGCATGGGTTTATTTCTGAGGCCCCTATTCTGTTGCATTGATGTAGGTATCAGTTCTTGTGCCAGTGCCAGTACCATACTATTTTCATTACTGTAGCTTTGTAGGATAGTTTGAAATTAGGGTGCATGATACCCCCAGCTTTGATCTTCCTTCTGAAGAGTAGTTTGTCATTGCCATGACAATGAACTTAAAGCAAGGTAAACAAATTACTAATTGAGCAATTTCCAGCATTAACAAGGGAAATATTTTTAGGCTGAAGTTTTCTTGGTTCCTTATAAATTACATTGGTTAGGTCGGTTGTGACACTTGTAAATTGGATGTTACTTCATGTAATGCTCATTTAGAAACAAAAGACCCCCACCGTTCGGTGCATAACTGGTGGGGAAGTGTTGAGGGATAGAAAAGCAATTTGTTTACCATCTCATTTTTTCTGACCAAGGATATTTAAGGAGACATCAGGAGAATTTGATTTGCTGTTAATACTCACATGTAGTGCTTTTCAGAAATCAAACATCAGGTTAAAGTACACCTAGTCTTTGTAGTTGGTCTCTATTGACTAGAGAGTTACAAAAAGATGTTCTGCCTATTTTCTCCTTCAGTGCATTTTTAAGGGATCCTGAAGGTTTATGCTTTAACAGGACATTTTTGCTAATTGAGTCACATAAACATATTTAAAAGATCTACAATTATGTTTTGGTCATCCAAGATTTTTTTTTCCATTATATTTATCTCAAATTCCAAAAGCTTATAGGTTATTCAGACCCTCCTTTTAAAAGTCAGTATGTGAAGATTCATAAGGTATAACTCAAATCAGTTACCTTAGAATCTTTCTCTGGTAGATTTGGTGGGAGAAAACACAGATCAAGTTTGATGAAGCTTTAGCGCCTATCATTTGTCACTACAATACACTGTGGAAGTGATATTCAAGAGCAGTCACATAGAGGCCTGTGCATGAGAAATGAGTTGATGAGCTTTTTGAAGCAATAAGAAAATATGATGTGGATTTCTATATTCATAATTTTGATGCAGAAACTGCTCAACAAACATTTAAAACAAAGGACTATGGTACCTCCTGGCAATTGTATCCCAGTCTCTGCTGAGAAGAGGAATTGTCTAGTGGGCTACAGCCCTCCACAGTTCAGATGGCTTTGGGCAGAGCAGCAGCAACTTTCACCCTGTGTGGATTTTTCCAGAACGGAAGGAAGGAAGCCTAGCAGCATCCACCTCAGCATAAAAAAAGGAAATTTACCCAAAATACCTGCAGCAAAATGTGCAGCAGATAAGAAACCGGCATTTGTAGAATGAGATATTAAATGAGAAAAATCATGCTTCACCACTTCCTTACCTTTGCTGGTAAGAACAGACAGGCTAAGTCAAATGTTCACTGTTCCCAGCACCCTCTCACAGCTGGTACACCACTTGCCTTGGTAGCCACAGTGAGTCTGCTGCTTCAAATAATACAGACCTACCTTCTTAAAATAATAATAAAAATCCAGATGCATTCTTATCAAGAAGGTGAAGAGCATGGAAAAAATATTTTTATGAAATACGGAAAAAAATTTAAATTGTATCATAAAATGAGAACATTTGTTTCCAAGACAAAGCAAAGTCCAAGAGAAGAAAAATTCATTCCTAACAAAATTTATTCTAGGTAGACTGAACTATGGAATGAAAAGTCATTGGTGATATGGCCTGGGGAAGCCAGAATATACATATACAAATACACACACACAAACACACACACATAAAAGTGTACGTATGTGTGAAGTTTTTAATCTGTTTGAGTCTTTCTTACTTTTTTTTTAAAGAGGTAATGAGATTTTTTTTTTTTAAATGGAGATATAGAACAAGAAGAAAATAGGCTTTAGCTGTTCTCTGCCTTTAACTGAGATCATTTTCAAATCCCTTTTTTCCCAAATGCCTCCACTGGTCCTATGGTGATGCCCCATACCAAGTCATTATTTAGAAGCTTCAATTACATGATAATTGAATATAATGTAATTGAAGCTCCTTTTTGTAAGGGGATTAATCCCATCAGGAGGGCCCTAACCTTATGACATAATCTAACTCTAATTACCTCCCAAAGGCCCCTCCTCCAAATACCATTATTTTGGGCATTAGGTTTCAACATATGGACTGAGGGGGGTAGGGAGGAGGCCATCAGGCACAAATATTCAGTCCATTGCAGAAAGGTTAAGATCCAGGCTTAAAAATAACTCATCTGGTTATTTATGTAAGTAAATAGCTGAGCTCTAGGGGAAGGAATGTTGCACAGATATTTTTGGGTGTGCAGGAGGCAGGGAGAGGAGAAGCTATCTAGAATAGGCAGATATATTAAGGAAACCACAAAGCAGGTGGAGAGGCATGATGACTGTACAGAGCCTGGGCGTCTGGTGGCAGGGTATGGGCAGAGTGAGCAGGAAAGAGAGGGATCACTAGTAATAAAGATTTGTTTACTTACTAGGTCTGCTTAGGGAAAAGTCCCACCAAATGCAGATTTTAGACTTTTCAAAGGTGATTTCTTTCACTGAAACTGGGCTGCCTGAGATACTACTTAGAATCCTGGTGCTAGTCCCACTCACTGCCTGTACACAGATACGAAGGGTCCTGGCTCTAGATAACAAAGCCAACTTGTCTCTTCTGTGAGCTCATATCCTAAATTTTCAAATGTCTAAAGGGCTGGGTTCCAACAAAGCCAAAATGAGTGTTTGTATATGTTAATTTTGAATACACAGACAATAAATATAATTCCAAAAATTTTGGAGCCCAAGTCCATAAAGACAGTTTGAAATTGGTTGGCAAAAGTTATTTTAAAAGTCTAATGTTTTATTTCAGAAATGACAGTGAGAAGCATCAAAGGTAAAAGCTGTCAGTTCTGAACATAAAGTGTTAGAGGGGAAGTAGAAATTTATCTAAAGTTCACAGATGTCTCCAGTCATCTACAATAGATGTCACTAATCATTTCCTAGTTTTGAACAGATGTGACTCATCCACCATGGGGCTGAATTTTAGGGCTAGGGTGGGGGAATTGACCTGTAAACAAGCAAACAAATAATCTGCATTGTAGCTACTACGTAATCACCTTTTTGAAAATTCAAAGAATTATTACCATGAAGCTCTGTTTACTTTGTAAAAATCCATCTACTATTTCTTACGCATGTTAGTATTTTGAAAGGCATCAACTAATTTTGACATGTTTCAAAACATTTCTGTCAGACTTTCAACCCATTTGACTGTACTAGAAATTTTATTAGGATTGTGGGTAAAATTGCAATATTTCCAGAATCTCTGCCTGACTTTAGTGCATATCAATAGGTGATTACAAGGGGGAGTGAGGGCTTATCTGGACTGGAGAGGTTGGGTGGAGCTCTCTCTCCTGCTGCAGCTAGGTGGAGAGAGATGCAGGACAACTGCTTGTAAGAAATAAATAAGTTTCCCCGACTTTTTTTCTCCCTTTGACTGATTTTGGTTTCAAAGGTATTTTGCTCTGGAATTTTCCCCCCAGAGCTACAAGGATACAGCAAGTTTTGTTTGCACTAAAGGAAGGGAAAAAGGTTATTTTTAACCTAAGTGTTCCCATTTAATATTTATAATTAATACCAAATTTTTAGTACAATATTAAGCACATGGCATTTTCTCAATAAATGTCAAATGAATAAGGTTAGGTTACCTTCACATAAAATTTTTTTTCAAAAGAAAACAGCACCGCAGATTAAAGACATAGTTTTTCTAGCTTTTAAATAAGATGTGGAGCTTCTATAGGTCCCTGTTTTGAATATTATGTCATTTTGAAACTTATTACAAAAAAGTCATTTGAAATTGTTTTCCAGATAAACCAGTGACAGAGGCAATGCCACCAAGACATATGTCTTTCATAAAATAGTGACGTTATAACACTGGTCTGTGCTCAAGGAGTCTCTTTTTAAACTGAAATGTGTATTTGTATGTGAGTACACTATAATGTGTGTTAAATTATCAATGAGGTGGGGCTGAGGCTAGCATTGGAAAGGATTAATATATATGATATTGATTCTAATGTCTAATATATAATGTAGGAATATAATTGTAATATAGAAAACATTTGAGAAAAAAATATAAACAATTTCCTTTCCCACTAAATTATATCTGAATTTTTATTCGAGAAAATGTTTTGAAGATGGCCTAAAAATCTGCAATTCACGGGGAATAGAAATTTTTCTGATTTACCTAAATTTTCATTTGAATTAAGCCATGGATCTCTTATTATTAAAGAAGGAAAAGAGAGGAATGATTAGCTCAGTGAAAACTGTTACCATAAAATATGAGGAAATCAAGGCCTTGCTTTCCTGTCCATTAAGAAATTTATCAAGCACTGAGGTCAGTTCTGTTAATCCAAATGAAATGAGTATGATGTAAAACCCTTGAAAATTCTGGCATGTGGATGAGATGGAGTTTGCCATGACACAGACATTCCTTTCCCAGGTTCTAGCATTTAGCATTTGACAGAAGGTGGGGGAGGTAACCCAGCTCTCCCCCAACAGACTTTTCTTACTTTCTGCTTTGATTTAATTTTTTCTTTTTACTTACTTTTTTTGCCATTAATAAGAAATGACTAATGGAGTCCCTACTACAAAAATAATGACTTGTATTAACGGAGGGATGTTTTGCCTCAGAATCACTTACAAATATTTACTGATACATTGCTATAAGATGACAAGGACCACTGAGATGGAACCCCCTCTCGTGAAAAGGAAGAACTATTTGGTAGCAACCCAGCCCTTCCCAGTGTTAAGGTCTACAACTAAAAGGGAGAATACAGATACTCAATTCTGCCTTTAAAGTGAGTAATAGCAGAATTTCTCTTAGCTCTATTTTGAATTATGTGAAGTTCCTTAAAGATTGCATCTATTCAGAAATTTCTCTGCATTAATTTGAATATTTACATAATTGGTATAAAAAATGCTCACTTACTTTTTTTAGTGGTTTATAACTATTTCACCATTACTGTGTTGATGTGTGGCAGGGCTGGCATCACGGGTGTGTGACCTGAGCATTTGGACCCCACTTTGGTTTAATGCATCATTGTTGACATTTTGAGATTGTTAATTGTTGAACAAGGGACCCTGTATGTTCATTTTGCATGGGGCTTCATAAATAAAGTGGCCAAGTCCTGGTACTTGATAAGCTCAGTAAGCATCAAGGGTCTAGATGACCTCCAAAGTCACCAGAGCAAAGTCTCTAGCACTTGGGTATGCGTGCCTATTTTGACAATTCAGTGATGATGTATAGTACCAGGCTTCTTCAGAGCCATGTGCCTGCCACCAGTTCTCCTCACTGAATGCAAAATGTGTAATTTTCTGTGACACCAAGAAAAAGGACCTTGAGGTCTCTGCATTAAATGATGCTGAGTTTTGTTTTATGTACTGCTGAAAGAGGGAAATGACTTGTATGCAATGAAGGAAGAAAACTGGGTACTATTTGAAGCCACTGTCTCTGACATACATTCTGCCAGCCCACAGACACTGAGGGCAAAGAAGCTACAATAACCCGGAAAATCATGCTCTTAATACTTCTTAATATTTGTGTGACACCTATAGATTCTTTCACATTAATGATCCTAATTGAGGTTTACAATAACACAATATTTGATTCATAGAAGCTAAGGAAGTTAATAAAGGCCATATAGTAAGTTGAGTAAATTTCAAATGAGTCTTCTAAATCCTCGCAATTTTCACCTGTCTGCTCCACTTGTTATAAACCTTTGAGCCTCTCTTTAGAAGTTCTGCCCACACAATGAAGGTTTAACTGAAGTAGATGAGGTGATCTTTTAGCTACCAGAGAGGGCCTTAGCTCTAAGAATCCCCGGCCAGGATATTGGTTCAGGTGCTGAGAGGGTAACAGGGCACCCAAAATGCTGCAGGGAAGATGGGCTGAAGGGAAAGATGTGGAAAGGAAACCCAGACATCGGAACTGAAAGAAAACCTTACCATCACCTCCTCGGTCTCTATTTCTTTCCCCATCTAACCTGGTGAAAAAGCCTTCTCATCAGCTGCTAGGTAGATGAATTTTCACTTTAGAAACATTGACAAAAATAAGCATGTTATCTCAAAATACTACATTCCATACCATTGTGCAACAGCTCAAATTTCTTGAAAATTCTGGTGTAAGTTAAACTGAATTTTATTTGCTGTAAATTTGAATACAATATGGTCTCTGCTCTCAACTCCGCAGAGGAATACACCCATAAAGACATAATACAATACACATGGATAAAAGTCATAGCAGGAAATACACAAACTGTTCACAGAGGACTTGCTCTTGGCTGTGGACTGTGAACAATGGCAAATTATGAAAATGGACAGCACAGGCTTCTTTAGTCTGATTGACTGTTTTCCCTAAGCCATATGATTAAAACTCTATCATATCTCTTTTTCTCCTTCTTAGACTCAGGAACCAACTCAATTCCTTAAATGTTGTGTATGGCATCCACATCTGACACACACACACACAAAATAGTAATATCCTAAAGAAGATGTGGTACATATACACAATGGAGTATTATTCAGCCATAAGAAGAAAACAAATCCTACCATTTGCAACAACATGGATGGAGCTAGAGGGTATTATGCTCAGTGAAATAAGCCAGGTGGAGAAAGACAAGTACCAAATTATTTCACTCATATGTGGAGTATAACAAAGAAAAAACTGAAGGAACAAAACAGCAGCAGAATCACAGAACCCAAGAATGGACTAACAGTTACCAAAGGGAAAGGGACTGGGGAGGATGGGTGGGAAGGGAAGGATAAGCAGAGGGGGAAAGAAAGGGGGCATTATGCTTAGCATGTATAATGTGGGGGGAGGCACAGGGAGGGATGTACAACATAGAGAAGACAAGTAGTGATTCTACAGCATCTTACTACGCTGATGGACAGTGACTGTAATGGGGTTTGTGAGGGGAACTTGGTGAAGGGGAGAGCCTAGTAAACATAATGTTCCTCATGTAATTGTAGATTAATGATACCAAAATAAAAGAAAAGAAGAAACTAATTTTATATATAAAATAATCATAAATATGTAAGAAGTTATATATCAAATATACCAAAATATTAGCAATAGTTATAAAAAAAGAGTAATATCCTTTTAGTCTATTTATGATTTTTCTCTAATTCTCAGTGTGCCTGTCAATGTGAACCACTGTGGTTTAAACCCATTTCACTGGATATATTCTGCTTGTTGAAGCAAGATTTTGTTCCATGTCATTGGAGCATTTTCTATCATACTATGCTTGCATTAGTTTGTGTTAGCTACATTGTTATTTTGTTGGCTTACTCTGATCCTATATTTTAACCAGTGAAGAATACAACAGGTGTCCCACAGTAATATATGCTTAGAAATCTAAGAAGACTTTCACGATCTTTTCTAATTTTCTGTCTTCAGTTGTGACCTAAATAAAAGAATGTTGTTCTTGTCACTACTAAATTAGCTTTTTCCCCATCTTGTTGCACTTAAAAAATTGATAAGTAAGTCTGCCTTCAATGTTTTTAAATTAGAAAAAATTTTAAAAGCAAAACAGAATACCCAAAGTATCATTATAAACCCTAAAACAGAGCCACATAATATTATTGCCCCCAGGTTTGAACAGAACTGAATCAAACAATAAACAGCCTTCTTAAAATCACCCCCTTTTTTTTTTTACAAAAGAATTCCCCATTATGTGTGTCTTGATGTCAATATAATGAATCTACTACTACCAAGAGCCTCCCAGCAATTTCATCTAAAATGTGAATGAGGCAGGTTCGTCATTATGTACTGCTGCTCAGCAGGGCTAGAGCACAAAGATCATCATATACTTCTAAAAAATCCATTCAGACTCTTTGACTATTTAAAATTTTGCCAAAAAGGTTTCTCACACCTCAGATTGTAATTTTCTCAAGTAATTTATCTTTTCTCTCCTCATTCTGAAAACTTTTGCCTAATTTCCCGTTTTCCGAGCATGCTCTCCTCTTTCCTCATTTTCACAATTGTTAGACAATGATACCACATTTGCTGCTCCTTCGTTTGCTAACTGGAAATCTTAGATTATTTTATCACTTGTTTGGGACCTCCAATACATTTCTGTTGTAAAAATTATTTTTCTGACTCTAGAAGACTGAACTAAAATTGGATTTGAGTAGGAGTGCCTTCTCTCTTCAGCTGCTAGCATTTTATCATTTTCCTTAAGCATTGGGATTGTGACTTTCTATGTATGTATTCTCTTTGTTGGCACTTATGATTTCAGCTCATTCTGCCATACTTTTCCTGAACAGATTCCCTCTCTCAAAAGCACACCCAGGGGAAGTTCCAGGTTTTAAGGGGCCTGAAGCTTATACTATTGGGGATGGAAGTCTTCTTTAAGAAAAACTACATAAAACACCTTACTTTTTAAAATTTCATAGGACTGTGAAAGTAGCCCATGTAAGGGCCTCTGAAGCTTGAGATTTATTAGATTACTGGTGACCACATTCTGGTCATGCTTTTTTCATAGTCTCTAGACAAAGAACCGTAGCTGAATTTTCACTGACTATTTTTTAAGTGATTTCAAATAGTGCAGTATGTAGTATCAGCTAATGTGGCAGTCTGCGCTGATATGGAAGCCACTCTTAACCCATGGACAAGGCAGAAAAAAATCATTTTAGAATCTGTCACCCATCTTGAAACTGACAGAAGAAAATTGTCTTATGGCTGAGATGAAGAGGGAAACCAAGTCAAGAGCATGCATCAAGGGTCACAAAGGCTGCCACTTGAAAGAAAGGGAGACTAAAAATAACACCCAGTGTCCCAGGAGCAGCATCCAAGAGCGCCTCCCACTCAGGGTTCAGGGTGTGAGACACCCAGAGGAAGCTGCTCCTCTGCTCCTAATGACCTTGGGAATAGAATCTGACTCATAATAGCTATGAGTTTCATGTACTTGAAGACAAAGAAAATTTGTTCTGTTCTAATGATATCTGTGATGTTAGACAAAAGCATCATTCCTTCATGCTGTTGGGGTGTCCCACAGCCCTGACTATATAGAATCCACAGGAAAACTATCATTGCAGTAACATAGAGTCAAATTACAAACCAACCAAGGAAAGAAACTGCCACAATGGGAATCAGTACATGAAACACATGAGAAACAAAGCCCATGACCTTGGTTACAAGGATTAATAGAAATCAAAGGACAGTAGCCATATAATATGCATCTAAAAACAGAAATAATTGACAAAAAGACCAAATATTCATTCTATAAAGAATAAAACAAGTAATAGTTATAGGAAAAAAACTCAGTAGATGGGTTGAACAAGAGACTGATAAACCATAGAAAACAATAATTGTGTCTGTAGATGGATCTAAGTAATTCTGCAGTACAAACACAAAGAGAAGAAAAACATGGAAAAGAAGGTAAAAGACATGGACATATAAACTTTCAGCCTGTCTACTAGGCGTTTCAGAAGGAGGAAGGAGGAAGTAGAGAAGCAGCATTTAAAGGTTGAATGACAGCAATAAGAACACTTGGTTTATTTGTGGCGGTAATGGGAAAGCTTCTAAATATTCATCACTAAGTACATCTGCTCTAGGAATTGAATAAATGACATGAAGAAGTTTCCTTCCTATTATTAATTTCCAAAGCACCTTTATTTTGATGGTTATTACATTCAAAATTTACTTGAAAATTTTTCTGTTTGGAGATGATCATATGCATTCTTTACTCTCAGTGAATTGTGTGAATAGACTGTCTTGCATTCCTGATTAGCAAATTTTTATACATTGTTGGAATTAGCTTACTAATACAATGCAATATATTTCAAGGCTTTGTTTGACTCTTTGAGTGAGATTGACCTATATATATATATGTATTTTTTTATACTGACCTGATCTAGTTTTGGCATTTTTGTTATGTAAGTATCATAACATGAATCTGATATCTTTCCCTGTATTATATTCTCTGAAGAAGTTTGTGAAGGTCAGAGATAAACCATGTGGGAAGGTTTGCTAAAACTTGCCTGTAAATAGCATCTAGATTTGGTGTCATTGGAGACTGGGGGAAGGGAGGGATTTTGACTACCTATTCCATTTATTTAATGCTTGTCAATCCATCCAGAGTTCTAATTTCTTTTGGGGATAATTTGGTCATATGTTTGCTTATGTTTTAGGAAATTTCTGACACATATACATTTTATAATTTATTGGCATTAGCTCATTCATTGTGGTTATGATTTCAAAAATAAAATATTACTCCATTATATATAGTATGTGTATATATATATGTAAGTATATATCTAAAATGTATATATAATGTATGTACATATGCACACACATATATACACTGTAGTACATAATATGTGTATAGATATAGTACATATATAATATATACGGGTGTGTATAGCTGGTAGAGGAAGATATTTCTGTCAGAACAGTTTTGTTTAAGTTTGTGTATTTCATCTTTGGAATATAACAGATATTTCACTTTTGAGCAAAATTTGATGTCAGGCCTCAAAATCAATTTTCAACTTGTTCTAGAAAATTGTCATCTAAGTCCTTTCTCTACCCATATGGCTAGAAATTAAAGTGCCTTGCATTATAATCCCACTTGCACATTTCTATTCATTTCTTCTCTAAAGCCCCTACTGTGCTTCTGCTCTGCTCCTCCGGGAAACCCTCCCTGATCTCTGTTGACCAGATCTAGGAACTCCATCCATGTGCTCTCGTTGCCTCCTTTCCATTCCTTGAAATCCATTCCAACAGGAAATGTATTCAATCATCTCGCTTTATCTAAATGCAATTATTTTCAGCATATTTTAATGTTCTTGGGAGCAAATGCTGTGACTTTTGCTTGTGGCTTCCAAATTCCCTCAGTGTGTTTACTACAGAACAGGCACTCAATGAATTTTTCATTTGGATTTTTATTACTAGTCCTGTTAATTTATCCTAGAAGCAGCAGGAGAAAAAGTAGTATAGTTTGAATATATTTTAATAGGTTAAAAGATATTGACTTACTCTTCTCAGAAGATAGTACTTCCCCAGTTTGATAGTACAGAGCTGTTTACTGATTTATAATGTATCTTCTTCCAGAAAGAATTTCAGCAGCTCTATCACACCTATATATGTTTACTTCCGTAACCTTCAGAAGAGATTCTTCAAATATTATTATTAATTTCCTGTGGTGGCAACATCATCCCCACATTTATCTATGCATTCAAAGATCACGCTATATTCTCTGAAGCATGAAATAGGGCTTCATTGTTCATTGTTAAGGCTCATTTCTAAGAAGACACTTAAATCTCTTACAAGGCATCAAAGCCTCTTCTTCTTCATTTTCTCTCATTAAGTCATGTTCTGCTTATACAATTTTTACAACTTTGATTTATTTCAGCCATATTAGCAATTTTTTCCCCCTGGATGAGTTTTGGGTTAGCTAACAAAAGATGTACAATTGGAAAAATCTTGTCTTGTAGGCATTTGCTCCAACTATGGGAATTTCTAAATTCTCCCTATGGGCTTCCTAGAAATTAAAGTAACAAGAATGACTTCAGTTACTTTAAGAAGATGATATCTAAAATGCTTAATTAAATTCACTTAATTCAGCAAGAATATATTATATGATTCTGAAAAAGGAAAAAGTATTTATTGCACCACATGGTGGGAGATACAATCTAAATGAGGACACTATAGACCATTACTTTTTTCTAAACAGTTCCAATGTCTATTCTTTTTACTTTAGTTTTTAATCATTCAGTGTATTTATTCAATGCCAGTAGGTCAGTTTTAAGCATCCTTTTACCTTCCCCAATTATGTTTAGAAGCTTTCAACCTTTTTACTGAGGACTGATATTTTGGGATGTATGTCTGTATCCTCATTGCAAGTCTGTGTCCTCATTGCAACTTTCATAAATGTGCCAAACTTTGATCATATCCTCTCTTTGCATTTATTTGAAAGATAAAAGTACTCTAAATAAATTTTATCCTCCCAGAGGATTCTTATAATTTTGGACTCTCATTGGTTCTACTGATCTGATGTTATTCAGCTTTACTTCATGACTCTTTAGTTTCTTTGTTTGACCTTTTGTTCATCCTGTGTTTTTTCTCCATTTTCCCAAGCAACACTAGAATCTAGAAGTGAGCAAAGAAATATGTGAAAAGACTATCTATGTTTTTTTTTCTTTTTGCTTATTCTGTTTAATAAAGTAGTTGAGGAAGGACACCTAATTCTGTTAGGTTCTCTTTGTTTATAGGTTGTAACTGAAAGTGGTCAGCAATAGGCTAATTCTTGGAATGCTGCTCTAGGTACATGTAAGGTACTGCTGGGAAATTTCAAATTCATGTATTCCTGAAGCTCCTGAGACCTACCAGCAGCTATGTGGGGGGAAGAAAAGATTCTGCGATAGTTTCCAGGAACTGTTTTCTGAAAGCATGAAGGAGCCAAGAACTGTAGCTACGGAGGGCCTGAAGGGCTTGTTGAATGTTTGTGCTCCTGTGTGAAGTGACAGTCATTCATAGCTTCTGAAACTGGTTTCCCTGCCTGAGCAAAAAGAAATAAAAGGTAATGTAGCAGTCAGCAAGGTCTTCTACAGACCTTTAATAGAGCTGCATTGCTCATTGTCCAGGCTCATCATTTCTAAGTCTACACACCTTTTAGAATCTGTCAAATTAAAGTTGCTTGTTCATTATCTCTTATAAAGTCATGTCCTCTTGCTTATATAATTTGTATAACTTTTAGTTTTTAAGTCTAAATATGAACCAATGAGATGGCAAAATAAGTATAGATAAAAGCAAGTATTTTTGGTCTCTACATGTGGTACATGTTTCCTGTTAGTTTTAATCTTCTTCTCTCTAGGCCCACTTGTGAAGCCAACCAATTTTTTTTTGCTGAAAATCCCATACATTTTTTTTTTCTTTAGTTCAGGGAATAGCTTACTTCATTTCTTTTTTATCAGTTGTTAGAATTTGGACCAATGAGTGATTGGCCTTGGGGAACATCTTGCATATCAGCCTCTAAAACCTATACAACTGACCCAGACCCAGACACCGTGGGAGGTACAGGTCAGAGATGGCAGACTGCATACTATCACATCACAGAATGCCAACAACCTCTCCAGTCTGCTTCTTGGATTCATTGTGGAGATCAAGGTCAGTTTGACAATGTTGCAGCAAAAGCAGCAAGAGGATGATGGACTGGAAATCTGCCACCAGAAAATTTAGGTAGCGATCTGCATGCAATTTCAAAATTAAGGTTATACAAAGATGACCTATTTTTATGCTAAAAAAACATGATGCCTTTTTCAAAGACCACATGACAAGTCATTAAATTATTCAAGAGAAAAATTTTTTCTTTATCCTTCAATGTTCTTCTAGCTGATCTAGGAATCAAAACTGACATGAGATGGATTAACAGGAGAAAACCTAGGTGTAATTACATTAATACTGGGAATCTACAGACTTGAGATTCCAAAGACAGGCAAAATGAGGTGCATATGTTATCCTGAACAAAGGAGAAAGGAGTGGGGGTTTGGGACTTCAAAGGCAAAGGGAAGTAATTCGCAGGAATATGAGAGTGTTTGGAAAACGAATGTTTGCTGGGCCACATGGAAACAATGGGACATAGAGAGGAATTTTAACAGACTTTGCTGAAGTCTTCCCTGTCTATGACTCCTAGTTCATATCACAGTGTAGCTTTTTGTGACGATAGCTCTATCCCAGGGGCAGGTCCTTTACGTAAACTATTTTTATTCAGTTAGTGGGGGAAGCCCAAATTTCATCCTGAATCTTTGAGCCTTGATTGTTTCAGCTCAAAATAATCTGCATAACAATGTAGCATATTTTGGGGCTGCTTGCCCTTGGCCCCTACAGAATGTTCTGAGGCACCGTGATATGTTTTTGTATTTTGATATATATAAAAATAGGATAAATGAAGAAAGTGTATAAGATCTATGATTCTTAAAAGAGGGTGTAGGGAAGTGCTGGCTTGAGAAGTAGGAAGGAGGGGGAAGGAGATAGATGCAGGACTTGGGGAAGAAGATGCATATGAGAAACCATATGTTTGGGAATAAGTTTGGCTGAGGGTTTGCTGAGCAAGTTCAAGCAGTTTGATGAGTAAAAAAAAACCAGGCTGGTTAGAAGACTTCTTCAATGCAGGATAGAGAGACCTTGATCTGATTCCTTTTGCAGCCAAACAGAATGGATTGATGATTCCCTTTTACTTCATTAGTATTCATGTTGTTTGTTTTCCTGTATTTTTAGATCATCCAATACTTGACAGAGATGTTATCTTATTACTAATCCTCAGTTCTATGCTGGCCCACCTGGAGATTACCTGGACAAACTCCTTATTCTAGGGAAGGAGAGCTCCAGCACAAGGAGAATGATACAGGATTATAATCTCTCTAATTAAATTAAAGCGGTCCTTGCATGAATCTCATCACTTTGTGAAAGCTTCCCCTCTAGGTACAGCAGATAATTTTCCTTAACCTGAAAGTTAAGACAATTGAAGACACATTGCTTGAATGATCACAATAGCTTTTTATTCCCTAGTTTCTCAGAGGATTCTAGGAATGAATTTAGTAATTTACTTCTCGAATATTGCACTATTTCCAGCAGCTTATCTATGTAGGGTAGAAAGAAGAAAACTATTAAGTGCTAAAAAAAGACATTTGATTCAAAACACAACTGAATATTTTTGTTTCCAAATATCCCTTAAAGGTTAGGAAATGGACTAGGCAGGAAGGTTCTTCTTTACACAATTAGTCTTCAGTTTTTATTGAAAAGGCTACAGGGACTTGTAGGCCCCTCCCTTCTCCACAAACTCCAAAGGGCTTCTGTTCACTTTCAGTCAGGAATGAGACCTCTGCTAGGGGTCACCAATTGGAGCACAAAGCGGGTCAATAGGACCAGCAGCTATTCCCTTTGCTTCAACACCACAGAATTCTCCTGAGGATGCTGGCAGGTGCACGCTCAAAGGTGAGAGACTCTCACTTGATTTCTCCCTCTTGGCACACACAGTTTTTCAAAGAGTGCAGAGCCCTCTCATAGTCTGAATCAGAATGCATAGTGAGACTATACAATAAACCCTTAGAGGTTAAAATTTGGATTTTCCACTAAGTGAGTACATTTTTAGAGATAATTTTTTAGACCTATCTAGCCATGCTTTTTAATACATCTCATTTTTGTGCCTGTATGTTAGATGCCTTTCTTCTTTGAAGTTATCAAACTCCTTCTGTCTCAGGGCCTCACACACACTGAGCTTCTCTAAAACACTTCCCGTCTGACCTCCTACTCGGCCTTCAGGCATCATTCTCATCCCTGTCGCTGCCTCCAACCCAGACAAACTGTAACTCCCACTGTGCCCTGAATCATTTAAAAATGCCATTTTAAAATGAGTAAATAATCATTTGCGTAATTGTGTGCTGAATATGTCTTCCACATCAGAAAAGGAGCAGGTAGCAAATATCTTAGACCTTGGGGGCCTTTCAGTCTTTGTTGCAATTACTCACTCTGTCTCTGTAGTGTGAAAGCAGCTATAGATGAAACACAGGATGAACAAGTGTGGTTGTGGTTGTAATGAGGCTATTTACAAAAATAGGGGCTGGAACAAATCTGATCTTTCAGCCATTGTTTCCCAAACCCTGTTTAGACAATTTCTTCACTGAAGATTTTAAAATCCAACAGAGGTGACAGATAGTTAGACCTGTTCTGGTCCCTTCCTGTTCTTCAGTTCAGCAGCATGTCACAGCTCTACAGACATTTGCTGTGCGAAAGGGTGAAGTGGTGACCCTTTATCAACTTTATTCATAGTAACTGTTCATTTCAGGGAGTCACACAGTTCCAAAATAGTTTAGCCTATGCTGCTACAAACCTGTCTTGGTAAGTTTTCATTAAATCTTGATTTCTTTTGGTATGTTACATTTCATATTAAATCCTGAGCTATTCATTGCTTTCCTATAAAGATTTGCTGTTGCTTATCCGATGTGTTTAGTAGAGCTTATAGGACGGGTAGGAAATACTTTTTGACAGGCAAGGGATCAACTAGTCTTTCAAAACCATTTGCTTTCCCTATAAATTATAGGTGGTTGGCTACTATTAAAGAATAGCTCCCATCTCCATTAACCACCCCATCTCCTACTCAGGCAGCTGTGTGCATGGTGGATGTTTTAAGTCAAGCTCTAACATCACTTACAGGGCTGATACTTCAGACTGGAATGAACACTGACCCTTTGCACTCACAACATGCCCGCAACACATGCATTATCCAGGAGAATTAATTGTTAGCAATGAATTCAATATTCAGCCTTTAACATTTTTATTCTACCAGTGAGACCAGAGAATAAATCTATTCTTTCAAGCATGCTATTATTAATTTCTGGCATTCACAAATGGCAAACAGCCACTGAATCCAGCTGACAGCACATATTCACTTAAAGACCAATAAGGAGAATTACCCATTAGTTAAAATGTATTTGTCATCATGTTTAAATCTTTCCAGAGCTCTTACAGGAGTTGGATTGGAGTTTGCAGAACCAATTAACTTGATGTAATTGTGATCTGAAGTTGAGGCACTGAGAAAATTTCCAAAGTATATTCTGGCAATCATTTCAATTTTGTTTTGAAAAGGACATAATCTTGCAAGTGACATTATTTAGCTTTTTTGCTAAGGAAATAAATTTCAAAACCCTTCAGTCTTTTGTGTGATCAGATTCTGAGATGTCCCTTTACTTGCTCTGTGTTTATATTTATGATTTTCACTATGATGGGCTTAAAAACCATGAAATAAGGATAGAAATAGGAGATAGGCTTCAAAACACAGAAGTTGAAACACATGACAGAGGAGGAATTCTAGGGGCTTTTTCTGTACACTCCAGTTTCATTATCCAAGGAAAATGCTTCCCTTGCTCTGTCCTTTTTTAATCCTGCTGAGAATATTGTCATTCTCTGAAATTATTGTGCAGATTTAGAAGGATCCATTTCATACAGTAATTTTGAGTCTCTTAAAAGAGAAATGGGATATTAAACCAAGGCACCCTATGACAAATTTCATAACTACTGAAAATCTACAAAACCCTCTTAGGAATCCCAGAATTTTTTTTAGAATTTTTATTGATAGATGCTTTATAATATTTCTATGGTTGATTTGTAAAAAATGTTCATTGCTTCCTGGTTTTGGCACCTGATCTCCTCATTCCTATCCTAGCATCCTCCCAGAGTTCTAACCTCCCTTTCATGGTATTATGGGAATGTTACTGAAGAGTTGGATGCTTCAGGGGTAGCTTTGAAACTGGCTTCACCTTTACGATGTCTGCTGAAATGGAAGCTGCAACTGAGGTGCACCTGCAGTTTACCACCAGGAGGCATATTTGGCCATTCTGAGAAGCAAACAGCTAAAAATTCATTCACAAGTGGTAAGGTCTGAGTGAGGTTCAGTTATTTCTGCATTTCTGTGCTCCTGTTGGATGCAGGAACTGCCAAGTGCTATAGAAAGACTCATCTTGCTCATCATAAGGGGTATCATAACAGCTGAAAGGGCTATGAAATGAGATTCTCCATCTGACATTGTTTTTCACAGGTTCACATCTAGTAGTTTGGTGAGGCTTCAGTAAAAACAATTTTATTGTCCCGAGCATTAACTTTCTGTATTTCACTGAAACTTTATCACTAGTGTACACAAACTCATCTAATGCCCACTGGAGCTTTCTTATATTTGTTTATATGTATACAAACAAAAAATTAATATACTCTAGAATAAAATCATGGTCTATGTTAAGAAACAAGGTAAGGGACTGTGCTTAAATAACTTTGGAATATTCAATATTTACTGAATAATAATTCAGTTAAAACTTCATTGTTGCTATTTTTTTTAATTTGTTTTTGTTTGTGAGGGAAATAAGAGCCAAAAAGTTTAGTATGTTAGAGAGTGGATGCCTAGGATTCTGTATGGTCCTGACTCTTCCACACGTTTTCATGATGATCATGCTTTAGGTCCCAGCATTCCTCTGCTCATTTAAACTAACCTTCTCGAAGTTTCCCCTGAGCATTCCATTTTATCTCATAATCCCATGAATGCTGAGGGGCTGATTTCAATAATAATGTGATCTTCTGCTTCTCTCCTTCTGCTCATTCTTAAAACTCAGATTCAATGTAATTTACTATTTGCAACGATCCCTGCCTGCTTTAGCTGAGTTAGGGGCCCCTTCTTTGTGATTATGTCCTGTGCTTATTTTTTCCATAGCACCTATTTAATCATATTTAAACACTCACTTTTTCTTGGGTTATGCTACATTTGACTATGACTTCCTTGATGGGAGGAGATACTGTGTTGTTTTCATTGCTGAATACCCAGTAGATACACAGTAAACATTTATTATGGAGTTCACCACAAGGCTGTTTAGTTGCAGGGAAATAATTGCCCAGGGAAATAAATCTTTTTCTTGATAATGAAAACTTTCTGGGGCATTTTTGTCCTCCAAAGATGATCAGTATTTCTTTTGGAGTATATATGGGACCTCAGACTGCCAGAAGTGTGGGTAATTTACATGAGACCCAGATCTATCTCATGGCTTTCCATGTTGGGATCCTATGCAGTAAAGGATCAACTCAGCAATTCTGGGTTGGCCACACTCTGAACTTCCCAAAGGAAGGTTTAGCCCTTGCCATGCTCCCGGGAGGTAACTTCAAAGCCCTGGAAATATCCTCTCTAGTAAGAGTGTTTGTTTAACGTGGGTGCCTTGGGCCACCCCACATGGACTGTACAAACATTATGATTTATGGTGGGTTCCTTAGCCTTATAGGGGCTAGAGACTAAACTTAGCCACATGGGTGGACAGTCATGCCTATGTGATGGTCCACACAAAGTTGGGTACCAAGGCTCAGGTGAACGTTTCTGCTTGGTAATGCTCTGTTTGCATCATTACATGTTGTTGGGAAATGTGTACTGAAGAGTCCACAGCTCCACTGTGGAGGAAAAACTGGAAATGTGTGCCTGTTGTTGCCTGGAATCTGCCCTATGCACCTTTTTCCTTTTTGCTGTAATAAACTGTAACTGTGAGTGTACCAGCTTTGTAATAAACTGTAACTGTGAGTGTACCAGCTCTGTGAGTTGCTGTAGCAGATTTGAACCTCAGTGAAGTCTTTTGAATCTTCAAATATAGAATCTGAGGATTAAAAGAACAATATAGAGAAGCTTCTGATCATCTGTGGTTATCTTACTTTAAAGTGCCTTATTACCTCTGCCTGAGTAGTTCAGGGTTTGGAATTTATATTGCATGGCTACAGTTTAACATTCCCTTCCCCTAACCTCCTGTGGAAATTTTCTGGACCTTTGACAATAACTTATGTGAGCTTGATACTAACCTTCACCTTTAGATTAAATGTTGAATCTTAGTGTATATTCAATCAAACTAAAATATGTTGGGAAAGAATGATTAGACCAGAACCAACTTAGTTTCCGAGAGTTCATTACATTCTTCATGGCCTTAGAGGTAAAAATATTTCCTGAGCTCCACTTTATTTCTAATTTACTACTTATTTAGATTCTATTTAGGGGTGGGTTTATAATGTATAAGTAACTTTAAACTGCAGTTTTTATTGCAAAAATAACACAAGGAGGAGAGAAATTTACAGAGCTTATAAGAGAAAAAAAATTTGTATTCTGTTGAAATTGAGTTGGTTTTAATACTAACAAGATTGTTTTAAGATGCAAAATGTAATTTCTAGGATAATCGTCAGGAAATAATCCAAAAATAAAATAAAAAACAAGGAAATCAGAATGATATACTAGAAAATACCTACTTAAAAGAAAGACGTAATGGAGGAATAGGGAAATATAAAAATTACAAAATATATAAAAAGCATATAGCAACTTGGCATACTTGAATGTTGCCTTTTTAGTAATAATAATTGAAGTGGATAGTCTAAACACTCCATTCAAAAGGCAGAGATTGGTAGAATAGATAAAAAAAAGCATATCCAATGCATACTGCATAGAAAAGACAAATTTAATCTCAAAGAATTGAGATGTAGGTTCAAAGAAAAAGGATGAGAAAAGATATACCATTCATTAAAGATGCAAAAAGAGACCTGGACTACTATACCAATATCACACAAAAGGAAAATTTAAGACAAAGATTGTCACTAGGGTTGAATAGTATTAAGAATATTAAGTCAAAGATGAAAGATAAAAAAGGATTAGTCCATCTTGAAGACATAGCAATTATAAATTTACATGTATGTAACAAAAGAACTCTAAATTATATGAAGCAGAAACTGACAGAATTGAAGAGAAAACAGGCAATTCTGTTGTAGTTGGAGACTTCAATACTCCAATTTTGGGAATATGCAGGACAATTGGCGGGGTGATGAATAAAGAGATAAAGGAGTTGAACACACTATAGAGCAAATTGCCTAACAGATACCTGTAGACACCACATCCAATAGGACAGGATACGCATTCTTCTCAAGTGCACATGCTCCATTATGCAGGATTGACCACACATTAGGTTATAAAAGAAGCCTAAATAAGTTTAAACATGATAGAGATCATACAAAGTAGTTTTTCTTACCATAATGGAATAAAATTAAAATTCAATAAAAAAGGAAATTAAAAAATGTAAATGTGGAAGTTAACAGCACTTTTCCTAAATAATCCAGGGACAAAGACAAAAATCACAAGGGAAATTAGAAAATATTTCAGGATAAATGAAAATGAAAATAACAACAAAACTTGTGGAATGCAGCTTTACAGTGCTCAGAGGGAGACTTACAGCTGTAAATTCCTATTTTTAAAAGATCTCAAATCAGTATTTTAACCTTCAATTCTAGAAAGTACATTTTAAAAAATGAGAACATTAAGCCTAAAGCAATCATAAGGAAAGAAATCAAGATGAGTGGAAACAAATGAAATGAAGAGTAGAAAAACAATAGAGAAAACCAGACAAGTCAAGAGTTTAAATACCAGAATCCTTCCCAGTTGCTACAGGAAGGGAAGCCCTTGGAGGAGCAAGAGCTAGAGCATCATCGTTCACTTGAACGACTCCCTTCAATAACTCCATTTATTTATTTTGACTGTGGCTAGTTGACAAAGTTGTAATATTTTCAAGTATACAATATGATTATATACATTGTGAGAAGATTCCAGCCATTGAGTTAAATTAATGCATCCATTTTTTCACATATTTACTTCTTATTTTTTCATGAGAACTCTGTTGTTATATTAATTTCTACTCTGTTGGCAAATTTCAATGACTCCACTCTAATGTCAACAGAGTTTTATAATCCACATGGCCGCGATATTAAAAGGTAATATGCTAACTATGAGATTCAAGTACTTTGACTTTCTGGGAGGAGGGTGGGAAGACAAAATTCTGGATAAGTTACTAGCAGCAGAAAAAAATGCTGTTATTCAAATGTTCCATATATTTCTCTTTACTTCCTGAACTCCTTATAGTAAGAAAGGCCGAAGAAATGTGAATGAAAGTGAGTGTGCTATTTCTACAGTCAATTTTTTAAAAAGCCTTTACACCCCTTGCAGTTCTCACTTTCTCTTTGTTGGCCTCCCTACAAGTTATTTTTGAGATGTCGAACATGAAACTCTGAACTGCTGCCTGGTAGGTGTTAACAAAATGTATTGGAAAAAAAGAAATATAATCAGGGAAAGCCTTACTGCAGAAAAGCAGTTTGAAAACTGGGGAAACATAGTCTTTGGTTAGAGACAAAAGCTATGTTCCAAGGAAATGAAAAGAAGTTGTTTTTATAGAAAGAGTTCCCGCAGGAGGGTTCCTGTTGAGGTTTGTCTATGTAAAGGAAGGATGCAAGCTTGTTCAGTCTTGATTGGTTGATGCAAATTGTAGCTGGTTAGTTGATTTCCCAGCCTTTGTCTTTTTGTGTAACAGTAGCAGGAACATGACAAGAACTGGTTTTGCTTCAGGGAGCAGATGCCAGCTGGTGGCTTTTCAGAGGACACTGAATACACGTGTGGTCTCCTGTCAGTTACATGGCTGCCCACTCCATTTCCTTTTGGGCCTCAGTTAGCAGGATGGAATCCACCTTGTTTTCTGGCATAGCTGAATTTTGGGGGGAGGTGAACTCACTTGATACTGTGTTATTTTCACATAGAAATGGCCTGACTCTCACTAGACTTTCCATAAGTAAAAAATAAACCTTTTTTGCACTAAAATACTTTATTATTTGTTACTAGAACCTATTTCACCTAATATGAGAACAAATATATCAACAAATGAGATAACAATTTACAAAAAATACAAAGCCTTAAACAGTATAGACATAGTATTATAAATGGATTTTTTAAGCTGACAAAGAGTCCCTTTAATAAGGAGTCGCTTTAATCAATATTGATTGTATCATTTGACTTCTATAAAACTTAAAAAAATACACGAATGTTTCTTAAACATTGGCCATGTAATGTAATTGAGGTCTTCTTCCCTCCTGTTCCCATATGGAGTTCTCTGGTTACGTCACTGATTAGCCGATTAATCATTTATAAACCTGTTGGGAGTCCAGTTCTTAGAAGATAAATGATCATATATTGACAACCAGTAAGCCCCCAAATATGGGAAAGACAAAGAGAAAAAGGGAAGGAGCAAAGAACTAACATTCCTCTGCTTGTTCAAGACCCTGGAGTCAGCCTTGCTTCCTCTCTGCCTCTCAAACTCCATGTCCAAGTCCTCAGAAAATCCTGCCTATCCTGCCTGTAAATTATATACAAAATTTAACTACTTCTTATTACCTATCTTGCTATGACTGTGGACCAAGTGATCCTCATCTTTTACCTGGATTAATAAAAAGCTTGTAAAAACTGGTCTACCTGCCTCTGGACTTGTCTCTCCTCTATTTATTCTTAAAACAGCAGTCATAGTAACCCTACTAAAAGGTAGTGAGATCCTATCACCTTTCTGCTCAGTTGCCTTCGGGCAAGTCATCATCAGAGTAAAACCGAAGCCCTGACAAAGCCCTGCAGGGCCATGCATGGTATTTCTGACCCTCATTTCCCATCACATCTACCCTCACTCACTCTGCTGCAATCAAGGCTTCCTTGCTGTTCTAGAAATATGCCAGGCGTGCTTTTGTCGTAGTGTTTTTGTATTTGCTCTTATTTCTCGGAAAGATTGCCTTTAAGTATCGGCAGGGCTCACTTTCCCACTTTACTTCAGCGTTGCCTGCTCGTGAGATTGTCCTGACTCTTCAGGCCATCTGATTATTCCAAAAGCAATTTACACAATTTTTTTTTTTACATTATCTTTCTCCTTTGCACTATCTCCTTTTCTTTTCACTTTCTAATGTACTACACATTTCCCTTATTTGTCTTTTTTATTCTCAGTTTCTCTCATAGAAAGTGCACCCCTGTGGGCAAGGAGTTTTGTATATGCACCTAGAGCAGTGCTCGGCAGGTAAGAGCGTTCCATAACTGTCAGTACTTCTGAGTGACAGATGCAGAGTTGGACTGCATTTTTTTCCACCTCATCTTCATAATGATCCTATAATGTAGATACAGTGTCTCCTTTTTTAAGATGACACTGAAACAGAGAGAAGTTAAAATACATGAATCTAGGTCTTTCTGACTTCAAAACCATTGACCGTTACTATATCTCAGTTACTTTTACTCAGGAAAATAAGTGTTATGGTGACAGGTCCTTAGGTCTTCATTTCTTTTTTAGTCGGGACTCTCTCCAGTCTTCTTTCACTCTCTGACTTTTCATGTTAACACTGCAAAGACGACCCACTGTGAAGTCTGGCTCAGCCACACTGTCACCCTCTCCTCTGAAATCTCACTCGTTGGAGGAGAGCTGTCACTCTTTTGTGAACATGGCAAGCCTCTCCGTGGAATAAAAGGCCAATGACATAGTGTACCTTGTAAAAGCTATCATAGTGGAAAAGAACAGGTAGCAGTGTTCACATCATGAAGAGAAATGTCACCAGATGCATATAATTTTGAATTTCTTACCTGTATGCTACTTGGGTTAACAGTTCTGAGACAATAAAAGAAAGACACAATCATTTTGTTCAGCTCTACTGCTTAAAATAAAAAAAAAAAAGGCCCTCTAGAAAAGTGAGTATGAGGTGAGTAGTCCCTAAAATATTGCCTATTAATATAATCAAAAGAGAATATTCAAAGTGAATATAGTCCAGGTTTATATATTTAGAGTAAGTCAAATGTTGAGTACTTCAAAGGTTTTATGACACCTGAGTGCTAATGGTAGAAAAAACCAAGAGCATGTCAAGGGCAAGAAAACATAAAATAAAAACTGAAACTAAGTGGGTTTGCCAGAAGTTAAGTCCTTAGGAGCGCAGGAAAATCAGATCAGAACATTGTGATGATTAAACAGGAAACTTTGGTTCCTGTGTAAGTCCAAGACTTAATGTGAACAAGAATACTTGAGAATTCACAGTGGGAAGGTGAGCTGTCGCTATTAATCCCTGGCCCCTTGAATTTAGATTTGTTAAACTTCTTACAGTGAACAATAATGAATGCCACAAAGAGAATATTTGTTGAAGAAAGTTATCAAAACATATATACATATGTACATTTTGATGTGTATGTGTGTATGTATATACACACACATTTACACACACATATTTACCAAACAGCTTATTTTCATGATTGCATGTTAGAGAAAATTTACTTGCATTTTTAATCTCAGAAGGTGCTAGGGTAACAGTGAACACTGAATGTATTTACAAATAAAAACAGATTAACCCTCACATTTCATGACTTGCACTGTGCTAGTTCACTTCTCACTCAGGTAATAGACCAAACAGGTGCTCTTAGCCAGTTTTCCTTCAGGCAAAACTTCAAGGATCCATGTAACCCTGGGATCATCCCTATTCCAGGTCACTAGAAATGAAACAAACAGGGAGTGTGATGGCTGGGCAAGTTTTTGTAGGCCAGGCCAGAAAGTACACATTTCTCTTTTGCTCACATTTCATTAGCTAGATCTCCATCACATGACTCCACTCACCAGCCATGTGCCAGGATCCATCTACACACACAATTATTTTTCTCTATGGTTTATCAGTCTCTTGCTAAACCCATCTATTGAGGTTTTTTCCTATAATTATTACTCATTTTATTCTTTATAGGATGTATATTTGGTATTTTTTCCAATTTTTCCGATTTTTAAATTCATATTATGTGGCTTCTGTGCTTCGATTTCTCTCAGACCTTATAACCAAGGTCATAGGCTTTGAACTTTCTCATGTGTTTCATGTGCTGACTCCCATTCTGGCAATTTCTTTCCTTGGTTGGTTTGTAATTTGACTCTGTCTCACTGCAATGATAGTTTTTCTGTGGATTCTGTATAGTTAGGGCTGTGGGACACCCCAACAGTACCAAGGCATGGTGTATCAAGTGATACAAAACAGGATTCTTGTGCTCAAAATAGTATGAATTTAGAAAGCTCTCCACTATAGATTATTTGGGGCATTAAGGGAGCCATGTAACTGAAATACAGAAAATATAAATTAATTGGCTTGTAACTAACAAGTAAATGAGGTCCTGGTGGTCTGTTTTCATTCAGTTACTGAGTTGCAGGAGGAAGTGAGAATATTTACAGAGGTTAATGGAATAATTATACAGGATTTATCAATTCTATTAAAATTCCATTTAAAATATAAAGCTATATTGCATACTTTATAAAATGGGATTTCTCAGAATTGAAAATGTTTAGAATTCAGAAAGAGCTGTTTTGCATTATTGTGAAAAGGGTAACTGTCTTTTTAAAATTAGGAATTTATTTACAACTTTCTCTTCCAATTCATTTTCCAGTCTTTTATACAAAAGGGTCCTTTGTTTTCAAGGTTAGCTCATTTAAGTCACAGAGGAGAGAGTAGCCAAGTGCAGAATACGAAAGAAAACTACAGTATAATGCAGATTTCTCAAATCCCATCACTTATAAAAGTATATCTTAGATGATGGAAATACCATCAATTAGAAAGATACATCACAGAAACTATTTTAAATTTGAACACTTGTAAGGCTCCTTATTTTTCTCTCTTCTTTTCTTTCTTTATTTCCCAGTTTTATCAAATCTTTAGATTGCTATTTCCAGTGGATTCTTAATTTCCTGGCTGAAATGATGGAGATGGCGGGGAAAACCAAGTACATGCTTGTTGTCTAAGCATCTCTGCTTCTGGCGGGTAATGATGCCTCAGCTATGCTGTGAATATCATCACCTTCAAACCTCCTTCTCTGGAGTGTAACCCCAAAACCCAAACCACTTTACAAAGCATATTAAATTATTATTATTATTTTTATATTCCTCCAGGTAGTTTTATGCCTAGAAGTTCATCTAAGAAAGCTTTACACATTAACAGCACTTACCTCTTTTCAGGTAAACTATTGTTTCCAAATGCATTTTGAACTTTGGTAGATCAATAATTTTTCTTTTAAGAAACATTATTATTCAAACTCTGAATTATCATCTCATTATTATTCAAATATTCTGAATTTTCTTAAATAAAAAAATTAAGTGTCAAAAATTGAAAGTATTAGGAATAAATATAATAATTGTTACTTGAATATTTATAACCCAAGTGGAAAAAAATAATTTTTAACAGATATAGCAGTTTTTCAACCTTGGTAGTACTGACATTTTGGACCAGATAGTTCTTTATTGGGTGACAGCTGTTCTTATATTTATAGAATATTTAGTGGTATTCTTGGCCCCTGCCTACTAGATGCTGCCCAGGTGGGACAACCTAAAATGTATCCAGATATTGCCAAGGATGAGGGAGGCAAAACTGCTTCAGTTGAGAACGACTGGGTGTTATAGTTAACTTTTATTATTTTAATCACAAATATGGCAAATATTACATGTATGTTCTTAGGTCTTGATGAAATATCACATTCCTCCTTGCTGTAATTCACTATCCAGAGGGCAGAATTATTTATATGTTAATATAGTTGTTAATCAATATGGACGTCAGGCAAGTCTATACTGAATGGGACTCTGTGACTAATTCATTTAGCTTTCATAATGAAGGAGAAAGTAATATGTTTGTAGTTTGGTAGAGCCAGTTTAAGTGCACAAGTGTTAATTGTCATGATAGAACAAATTGGGTCAATGGATTTTGTTAGGCTGGAGGAAGGAAAAATAAGGACATGCAAACAGAACAGAGAGATGCCATAGGGGGAGAACAGACCAGACCCCAAGGTCCATGCCTTATATGGAAAGGGGACAGCTCTTCCTGAATTCCATCCTTCTGATGTGCCAACTAAGACTCAGATGTCAGCCTCCTCCCTCTTGGAAGGAAAAAAGTTTCTAGTTGTCTATTATGTCACCTTTAGCCAATCATCTCTCTCCACACCCCCTAGGATAGTTTGCCCACTCCTCCCCCTCCTAATACCTTATAAGTCCCCACCTCCCTGACCGGGTGTGACTTCCCCGGCCTGTAGTGCCCAGACCACGGAACATCACCCGGGGGTGCATTCAAATAAACTACCTGGCCCTTTGTTGCCTCCCTTCACCTGCTTATTTTGGCTAAAATTTATCTTATATTTGGTGCCAAAATCCTGGGAAGGAGCGTGAGTGTGGGGCCCCAACCAGCCACCGGTGGCCCTGCCCCCTCTTTCCCCAACCCAGGACCTCAGCCTGCTCTCCACTACATGGACTATTTTCCGGTGAGTCCCTCAATTTCCCCCGGTCTGTTTCCCTTCCTAACTCCATTTCACCTGGTCCGTTTGAAATCATGCGTACATCCAGGTGGGGCATCTGGTCCCTGGGCATTCAGCCCACCCTCTGCAGGCATCTGGCCTGCCCCTGGCCCTGCGGTATGGGAAATGTCCCTACCCCAGGCCCCAGGATGTCTCTCCTGACTTGGCTCGCTTGGGACGCTGGGCGCTCCTCTCAGCAGGATTAGTTGGGGAGTGGTGCAGATATGGGGAACCAGCCCTCAAAAGCAGAGGCTCAGACCCCACTGCGGTGTCTCATTTCTAATTTGGCTACTCTACGTTTGTCCTGGGAAGTTCCCAAATAGAAGCTAGTCTTTCTTTGCTCTGAGGCCGGGCCTCAGTATCCCTTGGACAATCAATCTCGCTGGCACCCTGAGGGAACTTTCAATTTTAGCCTCCTCACCACCTTGATTAATTATTGCTACTGGAGCGGAGAGTAGAGTGAAATCCCATATATGCAGGCTTTTTGGACTTTGCACTCCCGCCCAGACCTTTATGTTGTATTCAATGACTCAGGTTCTCCTAGCCCGATCTCCACTTAAAGATTGTCAGCCTCTTACTCTGCTCAGTCCTTCTTCCCTTGCAGATCCACCAGAAGACCTCAGTCGCCCGCCAACCTCAGCTCGCAATCCCCTCCCCCTTTCTCCACCATCTTTAAGTCCTTTGTCTTCACACGTGTTGCCGCCATCTTAAAGTCCTACATTCTCAATCATGCTGTCATCCTGCTCTCCTCTTCTGGTGGCTGCACCACCCCCTCTCCATCTCCTTCCACCTTCACTGCCTTCTTCCCCCACTGGAACACACTCCTCCCGCCCTCTGGTTCCAGAAGCCACAGACAGGAAGCTGGGGAGAGGGAAAGCAATTGGATATCAGTGACTCAAGTCTTTATATCAGTTTGTCTGTCTGTGTATATGTTTTTGTGTGGGGGGTTGCTGACTGTAGTCGTTGTATCTCAGTTTGTACGTTTGTGTGTCTAGGTGTATAGATGAAAAATATTTTATTTAAAAACAAGCGCTTGTGAAAATTGAGCATTCTAAAACTTCCAGAAAATCTGATAAAAATGTTAAGCATTAATGCTAATTTGGGTTTGGCTGAGGCGGGCATGTCCTTGTTATCAGCTGCCTAAGTTTACCTAAGGTCATTAAAGTCAGTGTTATCTCTAAATCTTTTAAGAATAAAATGCTTAAAGGCTTGGCTTTGTCTAACATTCAGTAAAAGTTTTGTAAGTAATCTAGCATAGTTGCTAAAAATAAGTAAACAAGCCTAGCAAATAAATATCTTAATAATAATACTGTATTAATGTATAACAGTGTATATATAAGCAAACAGTCTGAGAATTTTTGTAGTAACCAAAATTCTTAAAGTTCACTAAGTTATATAGACATATTTTGTACCTAATAAGAAATTGTGCTATAAGACACATTTCCAAAATGATAATATACTTTCATAGATGTATCAATCTGAAGAATGCTAGTGTAACAGTTTACAGTAGCCTATTTTTCAGTGTTCACTGAAGGTTAAAGTAATAGTTTTAAGTTCTAATCAAAACTACTTAAAGTAGTAAGGAAAACATTTCTGGATGCTAAAAAATATGTCTTTTGATAAAAGAAAGTAACTTTGTTCTAAAGTTCAGCTGTTTATTTAGAAGGATAAATCTAAATGTAAAAAGAAGGTTGTAGAAAGTTTGTAGAAGAATTTAATATGTTCATGCTATATAAAATTAAAGCAAATGAGTCTCAGTATACAGTACACAGCAAAATTAGAATTTTGTTTTCAGTTAAAAAGACAAAGTTTTCTTAACTGTTAGTCTGCTCTTAATATTGAAAAATTGCAAAAAGTTCTCTAATTGTTTTATCAAAGCAGTTTCTCATGCTTAAAGTCTCAATGAGTTGTCAGAGTATTTAAGAAAATGAGATCTTAATATTAAAAGGACTAAAAGCTAAAGTTTGCTAACAACTGTGTAACCTTCTTTATTTGCCTTTGAGGTATTTTGTTGTCATTCTGGTTAAATAGATAAGTATTGCTTCATAGTAACCTATAATCCTATTTAAGCAAGTGCCTTAAAACTTTTAACAGCTTCCCAAAATCAAATTCAAAAAGGTACTTTTACCTCTATTTAACTCTGATATTTTCCAGAGGGCCTCTGGAACATGTCAAAAGAACTTTTTCTCATTGGAGAAAGTATTTGGCTAATTTAACTTATTTATCTGATAAATAATTACCTACTTAATTACCTAGAAAGCACTGTCAAAAAGAATAATGCTAAACTTTGTTACTGAATGTTTTGTGTTAACAGAAATATCAGAATTTCCTTATGTCAACTGTCTTACAGTAAGCTCTCATCAGATCTTTAACCATTGTCATTTGTAAATCTTTTATTATTTATAGTCACTGTTTTATTACTCTTAAGCTAGTAAAGAACGATTTCAGCAGAACAAGTATTAGTTACATAAGATGAAGTAAACTAAAGAAGATGATTTTGTAGTTTTTGTTTCAAATGTTGCTGATAAAGTATTTTAAGCTTTTCCTCTTAAGCTGACAACAGTTTAGTAAATGACTGCCTTTATAAGCAGAACTGAAACTTTATCTTTTTTTCTACCTGATCCCTCCAGAATTTAAAAACTCTCAGTGACTATTTTTATATTTCATGGCAGTATGTTTATTTGTACAAGTTCAATAATAATTTGCTTTCCTTGTAAGAGGACCAATTAAAAACACTGGTTATATTACCAAGGCTTTGACTGGAATGTCATACCTGAGAGACACGTGTGTAAAGTCAGATATGAACAGACAGCTTTAAGGAACTAAGATTGACTTTATAAAGCCAACAAAGCCCCTTAGAAGAACTGGCCTGGTACCTTGCTTACAGAGTTCCCAGCAGCCTTACCAGGTTAGTAAGGAAGGTCACTTCCTGGCAGGTGCAGGAACCTCAGAAAGAGAGGAATTCACCCAAATCTACAGGTACTGCAGGCACAACCTG